>NC_133324.1:53430433-54030533 GCF_042186555.1 Aquarana catesbeiana | reverse complement strand
TTTTCCCTATTTTGTGGACGCTATAACTTTTATGCAAACCAATCAATATACGCTTATCGCAATTTTTTTTACCAAAAATATGTAGAAGAATACATATCGGCCTAAACTGAGAAAAAATTTGCTTTTTTAAAAAAAAAAAATGGGGATATTTATTATAGCAAAAAGTACAAAATGTTGTGGTTTTTTTTCAAAATTGTTGCTCATTTTTTGTTTATAGCGCAAAAAAATAAAAACCGCAGAGGCAATCAAATACCACCAAAAGAAAGCTCTATTTGTGGGAAACAAAGGACGTCAATTTTTGTTTGGGTGCAATGTTGCACGACCGCACAATTGTCAGTTAAAGCGAAGCAGTGTCGAATCGCAAAAAATGGGCTGGTTATTCAGCAGCCAAATCTTCAGGGGCTGAAGTGGTTAATCCATTAATCACGGATGAAGTGACTGGCTTGGACTTTAAAAAATAAATATGCAATATCGCCCCCCCCCCCCATATTTCAGTCAGGAGAGTTTGCCTTTAACTTCCCAGGCTGGTGATAGTTAATGCCTAAATCAAATTCTCTCTTCTGCCTCGTGCAATAATCCTGAGCTAATATTTTAAGCTACGTTGGCACTAGTGAAAGATATTACTCGGCAATGCCCCACGGGTGTAGGCATAATTATGTAATATTATAACTTCGCTCAAGGCAAGAACCTTCAAACCACAGGAGTAAAAAGGTATACAAAATGGGTAGATAGTTATCAGCCCTCCATAAATACAAAAGGACTCCTTGTTGGGCATGTCCTCTGCTCCTGCAGGATCATTTTTATACTGCTTTACTTCTCTTGTTAGAATATTGCAATCGGCTAAAAAAAGGCTTTTTAACCACTTCAGCCCCCGGAAGATTTGGCTGCTCAAGGACCAGGCCAATTTTTTGCGATTCGGCACTGCGTCGCTTTAACTGACAATTGCGCGGTCGTGCGATGCTGTACCCAAACAAAATTGACGTCCTTTTTTTCCCACAAATAGAGCTTTATTTTGGTTGTATTTGATCCTCTCTGCGGTTTTTATTTTTTGCGATATAAACAAAAAAAGACATACAATTTTGAAAGAAAAACACAATATTTTGTACTTTTTGCTATAATAAATATCCCCATTTTTAAAAAAAAAAAACAATTTTTTTCCTCAGTTTAGGCCCATATGTATTCTTCTACAGTTTTTTGGTAATAAAAATCGCAATAAGCGTATATTGATTGTTTTGCGCAAAAGTTATAGCGTCTACAAAATAAGGGATAGATTTATGGCTTTTTTGTTTATTTATTTTTTACTAGTAATGGCGGCGATCTTCGATTCTTATCGAGACTGTGACATTATGGCGGACACATCGGACACTCGACACATTTTTGGGACGATTCACAATAATACAGCGATCAGTGTTATGAAAATGCCCTGATTACTGTATAAATGTCACTGGCAGGGAATGGGTTAACACTAGGGGGCGATCAAGGGGTTAACGGTGTTCCCTGGCTATGTGTTCTAACTGTGGGGGGAGCGGACTGACTATAATAGATGAGAGATCGTGGTTCCCAGCTATTAGGAACTCACAATCTGCCTCTCCTCTCCTCACAGAACAGGGATTTGTATGTTTACACACACACGTCCCTGTTCTGCCTCTCGTGCCCGCAATCGTGTGCGGCCGATGGTCATCACAACCCCCGGCCACGAGCATTGGCACCCCCGCAATGCAGCAGGGGTGCGCGCGTGCCTGGTATCCCGCTTAAAGGAGCTGACATACAGCTACGACGGTTCGCGGGATCGTGCCGACCTGCCACGGTATAATGACGGCGGCTGGTCGGCAAGTGGTTAAAAGAAACCTGTTTTGACGGAGTATGAAGACTTCCATAGCCGACTAACAAGGGACAAGCTTGGTGTGACGGAACCGTCCAGCACCAAGCTTTTGAGTGCTTTCGTCAGTATACAGCTTCCTCCAGTCTGACATAGGAACCAGATGCCTGAATGTTGCATAGCATACAAGACTAGTCGACAATAGCTTGTATGGGAACTAGAACTCTTTATTGAAAACTCACACAGAATTTATAGTACACCAGGTCAGGTGGCCCTGATCACATTATCGTATGCAAAGGAAATTGTATACAGAAATATAATTAACATAACTAAGGAACAACCAACATATACTATATGCTAATCCACCTCTAGCAACTAATAGCTGACAGTGATATAATTAGCATGAGCTAATTAACTAGTCACTTAAACCAGCCTAGGTGACCAGACTGCCCGGCACCTACAACCAGTGGCAGCTGGTGTTTTTTTGGGGGGGGGGCGGAAAATAACCACCCATCCCCCCGAGCGGCACCCACCCCCCACTGTTTGCCGGTCGGTCCGGCACTTACCCCATCGTGGCGGGGGGCAGGCAGCGTGGTGCAGCGGCACGGCTCCGAGTCCTTTGCTCCATGGCGACTTCCAGCTCCTCCCCTCATCCTCCTAGGTGTCCAAAAGGATAGCTTGTCCTTTCAGCCAATTGGGTGACCAGTGTCAAAACCCGCTTCCTGATTGGCCAGGAGGAGGATCAGTGTTACAACAGAGAATATTGATTTGCTGTTGTAACACACCTGGGAGGGCTCTGAGCGCACTCTCTGCAACCTGAGCCCACCCTAAATTGAAGCCTATTAGAGCCTCTGGCTCTAATCGGTGCTTCAAAAAAACTGCCTACAACCCTGAATACAAAGTACTGTACAATGCACATTATTATAAGTATAAAACATAGCATTCCACAATGGTTCCATAACAAGGTAAAGTGGTCACAATATTATTTACCTGTTTAAGACTGCCAGAAACAATAGAGGTCTTAATTAACAATGGGACTGCACCCTAGGAGGCATATAATGGGAGAGACACACATTTGAGTATTCTGTCCACTAGACAAGTCATTAGAGAACAAACTATGTCCCAGCAGTCTGATAAAGTTGAATTAATTTATCTTCATAGATTTCTTAATGAATGTTGTTGATAAATATTTCTGTCCCATTTGAAGTAATCCAAACCACGCTCTCAGCGTCCATTAAGTAGTTGTCCATCACTTTCTTGGTCACCCTGTGCCCCTAATAGACACAGGGTAACTACACAAAGGAGGGGCCTGGGGCACTGAACAAGGAGTTTCCCAACCTCTCTAAAGTAAGCTGGGTTCCACAGGCCCCCCAACCCCATGCCCAAAGTGACTCCTGTCACACTTGGGTTGAGGCTGATCCCAGGTTTGGTCCAAACTCATAAGGAAGCAGTCAGTTCTGGGTCAATCAGCTGTGGGTGGGGAATTCCCTTAAGAAGACCTGCAGGTGCACAAAGGTGTGGGGATGTTCATGACATCATTGACCTAATATAGCCACATGGTCATCTTGGGCCAGTGACCTTGGCCTAATATGGCCATATTAAGGCAAAGATGTCACGAGCATCCCCACCCTTTTGTCTGTGTGCAGCTGCAGGGTGAGGGTTTCCAGGTCCACAGCTGCACATACATGAAGGTGCAAGGATGCTCATAACATCTTTGACCTACTATAGCCACATGGCCTTCTTAGGCCAATGACCTTGACCTAATATGGCCAATACGACCATATTAGGGCAATTATGTCACAATGATGTCTACGTGTAGTTGCTGGGTGGCAATTCCCTGCACCACAGCTGCCTGTACATGAAGGGGCGGGAATGCTCATAACATCATTCATCTACTATACCCACATAGCCTCCTTAGGCCAGTGGACCTGACCTAATATGGCCAAAAAGCCTCTCGCATAGGACACTCATCATTGGGTAATTATGTCATGTCAATATATGGTATACCTGTTTTGAAATCTATATATTTAACCTTTTCTGACATATACACCTTTATTGTACAATTTTAGCAGATTGACCTTTGAAGAAGACCTGGAACTTATAGGTCGAAACGCGTCAGTTCCACATCTCTAATACTGTCAATATATACATAACGTTGTTATGAAAACGTGCCTATATTGCATTTGCTGAGTGTCATGAGGTTTGTAAACACTCTGTATTGGAGCTCATTTTTTAACCAGTGTGTTGAAGCTATTTTTGTATAATAAAATTTATTTATTTTTACATACATTGGCTTACCACCTTCCTTTGTGCTGCCTAAAAACCCCACTGGGGAACCTTTTCCTTTTTTTGTCTAGGCCAGTGGACCTGACCTAATATGGCAAAATGGCCATATTTGGGCAATGATGTCTAAAAGCAGTTGCAAAGTGGGAATTTCCTGTGTCACAGTTTGAACTTATACAAAGGCTGAGGATGCTGATAACATCATTGACCTACTTATAGCCCACATAGCCTTAATAGGGCAATGGCCTTGACCCAATATTACAATAAGGCCATATTAGGACAATGATGTCAAAAACATTGCCACCCTTTTGTCTTTTTGCAGCCGGGGAGTGGGGGTTCTCTGTCCCACAGCTGCACGTACACGAAAGGGCGGGAATGCTCATGACATCATTGGCCAAAAATAGCCACATGGCCTTCTTAGGCCAATGACCTTAAACTAAAAAGGCCATACAATCATACCAGGGAAATGATGTCACAATGATGTCTACATGCAGTTGCAGGGTGGAAACTCTCTGTGCCACAGCTGCATGTACACGACGGGGTGGGGATGCTCAAAACATCATTGACCTACTATAGCCGAATAGCCCTTTTAGGCCAATGACCTTGACCTAATATAGCCATGAATCCATATTAGGGCAGTGATGTCATAAGCATCCCCACCCTTTTGTCTTTGTGCAGCTGGGGAGTGGGGATTCCCTGCCCCACAGCTGCACATACACGAAGGGCAGAGATGCTCATGACATTGTTGACCTAATATAGCCACATGGACTTCTTAGGCCAATGACCTTGACCTAATATGGCTGTACGAACATATTAGAGCAATGATGTCTAAGTGCAGTTGCAGGGTGGGAATCCCCTGTGCCACAGCTGCACATGCACAAAGGGGCTGAGATGCCCATAACATTCTTGACCTACTATAGCCATATAGCCCACTTAGGCCAAGGACTTTGACCCAATATGATCATATGGCCATATCAGGGCCATACCCCCCTCCCGCCGCTCTCCGGTGCCGGTGCTAGGGTGTTAGAAAAAAAAAATGTATAATGTTTGGGGGTTCTAAGTAATTTTCTAGCAAAAAAAAATGTTTTTAACTTGTAAACAACAAATTTGGATGAATTTCGAATTTGAATCGTTTTCTAATTGTTTTCTAATCGTTTTCAAATTCGAAAACGTTTCAAATTCGAATAGTTTTCCAATTTCCAAAGAGAATAAAATAGAATAGAAAATTAAGAAATAGAATAGAAAAATTGGAAAACTATTCGAATTCGAAAACTTTTTGAATCGATTCGAAAACGAATAAACTAAACAAATTCCGAAAATGAATTAAACGAATGAAACAAATTTAACTAAACAAATTTATGTAAATAACGAATCGAAAACATTTTTTTTTCATTCTAGTCACAAGCATCCCTACCCTTTTGTCTACGTGCATCTTTGGGGTGGGGATTTCCTGCCTCATAGCTGCATGTACACCAAGAGGTGGGGCTGATCATGACATCATTGACCTAATATAACCACATGGCCTTCTTAGACCAATGATCTTGACCTAATGTGTCACAGTTTATTCTGCTTGAGTGATGACCGGACACAGGAGCGACCGATATCGATCACTCACTGTGTTCATTTAGAAAAGGAAGGGACATATTTACCGGCCCCTTCCCCCACTTTCCATGCTAAATCCGTTCCTCCTGTGCCCCGCAGCTGCTGGAGGGAGAGGAAAGGAGGGAAGCCAGCAGTCCTGCATGGGGAGCCGCAATTTAATCAGACTCAGGCTGTCAGCAATAAGGCAGTACAGCCATCCCGGTGCCCGGGCCCCCCTTTGGAACTGATGGGGCCCGGGCGCCGGTATAGGGGGGCTGGCTGTTCTGACTTATCTCAGCCCTGATTGCATCTAATCAGATGCAGCCTCTGTGTTGGTATTCTGACAGTCCCCAGCGCCAGCTGCTAAAATGCAATAGGCAAAGCAGGAGAGCCATCCATCTATGCTGTACAGTTGTAAATCTATTAAATCTAAGAGTCTATGCCCAGCTTATATTAAATGTACAGGTCTTGTTCCACCCTTGCTGTGAATGGACACTGATGTGCTTATCTCTCTGTCACTCCCGAGCACTGCAAATTGTGCTGCTTCTCCCTCTCCCAGTCTGAGCTCTGCTGTACAGGGATAGCAAGAGGCTGACACTGATTCAAATTCAACTCCTTACACTACTTGGGTTAAAATAAAAAGTTTAATGATGTATGAATGAATACAGAGCTCTGCATTATATTTATATTAGCCCGGAATTTACAATTAGTACTACAACCTGAGAAAGTCTAAGTTAACAGTCTTGTTGGGATGAACGAGTATAGAGGGAGAGATTGCTGCCCCGGGATCCCGTCAGTGTTGGTCACATGTCTGGATGCCCAGGTGCCTAGTCATTTTGTTCTGTATCACCTATGTGTGTTTTTTTCTGTAATGTGTGTAATTTGTATGTAATGAACTGCATCAGGTTACTATTGCTTTGATGTATGCTGATATCTAGTGATGATTTTGGACCACTACAGCTTGTTTACCTCCCCCAGTCTTCCTGTCAGGGCTGGGCTCAGCCCTTCCTTCTCTGAGCTGGCCGCTCAGCTGTCGGCTAATTGCCAGCTCATACCTCTCCACAATTACTCACCTGTTGATGATTCTGCTCG
This sequence comes from Aquarana catesbeiana, assembly GCF_042186555.1. Classification (NCBI taxonomy): domain Eukaryota; kingdom Metazoa; phylum Chordata; class Amphibia; order Anura; family Ranidae; genus Aquarana; species Aquarana catesbeiana. The sequence continues at coordinate 54,023,758 of NC_133324.1, read as the reverse complement.
TCAGTCCTGCCTACTTAAGTCGTCCAGGCCAGATGATCTCTGCCTTCGCCTTGGTCAACATCACAGAGACTGCGTTCCTTTTAAAGACTTGCTTGGCTGACATTCCTTCTGGCTCCAGATCCTGCTTGCTGTTCTACTATGCTCATCTCTGGCTCCCTGATGTTTTGGCTTGTCTGACTTTCCGTTCCAGTTCCTGAACTCTGGCTATGTTTTGACTACGTTTACTCTGTTTACCTTATTATTATTATTATTATTATTAAACAAGTGTGATTTAACTGTAATTCTGTCTCAGTCTGATTCATGGTTTCTGACTTGAAGGCCATCTGCGGTGTGTCAGGGCTGGGCTCAGCCCTTCCTTCTCTGAGCTGACCACTCAGCTGTCAGCTAATTGTCAGCTCCTATCTCTCCACAGTGACTCACCTGTTGATGATATCCTGCTCGTCAGTCCTGCCTACTTAAGCCGTCCAGTCCAGATGATCTCTACCTTTGCCTTGGGCACATCTCTAGAGACGCTCTCCTGTGTTCCTGTTAAAGATTTGCTTGGCTGGCATTCCTTCGGGCTCCCTGACATTTTGGCTTGTCTGACTATCCGTTTTGGTTCCTGAACTCTGGCTATGTTTTGACTATGTTTACTCGCTTTACCTTTTTATTATTATTATTAAACAAGTGAGATTTAACTGTACTTCTGTCTCAGTCTGATTCATGATTTCTGACACTTCCCCTCCTGTTTAGAGCTAGTTGGTTCAGTCCTAGCTAGACTCTCCCCATTTCTTCCATGTTCTTTCAGTCAGTGTAATGCCCCATACACACGATCTGAAAATCGGACGAGAGATCGTCCGACTTTTTTTTAGCTTACTAGTTGCAAGTAGAAATTGGATAGGTTACTAAAGTCACAAAAATTCTCGTACAACAGAAAAAATAATTGTCAGTGATGTAATGTGTTGTAGTGTATTTGTTTTGCATTTTTGGACGACAACTGTACTGACTAAATGAAAATCGTACGATCTGGTATCGTATGAGGAAAACTTTTGTGCTTGTCCAATTGAATAATATCGGATGAACTGTCGTGATCAGCTCTCGAAAGCTTTGTACTAACGATCCGATGATCATAGATTTTTGGATTGTGTGTACGGCCCATTAGTACTTCACAGAGTCATTTGTTTGGGAAAGTCAAAATTTGGAAACTTCAAAATTTTGGAAAAGCATCCCCTGTACCGCAATTATCTGCAGAGCCATCTTTAATATTGAATGGACCCTGGGCAAAAATGTTCTTGTGCTCTCCTGAATTCACTAATCAACTATTTGCGGGCAGTGCAGGCTCAAGGGGCAGCTGCTCTGGGCCCCCCCCCCCCCCCCCAACAATGACTGGGCCTGGGCAGCTGCCCCTTTTGCCCTGTGCTAAAGGTGGCCCTGATTATCTGAAGTAAAATTGCGTTTTATTCACCTTCTATGTCTAAAGAGTTAAAGTGTAATTAAACCCAGAACCTGCATTCACTATATCTGGTCTCCCACAGTACACAGAAGTTGAACATGGAAATACAATAGTTTTAGTAAAATAAACTGATAAATACCTTTTCTCATCAGCAGTATATAGCAGTCTTGTGACTTCTCTCAGTGTCTGGTTAAAGCTTGTAGGAGGAGTTTTCATTCTCCTCTGACTGTCCTATGAGGCTGCAGGACTCCTGACCCTCTGTCTAGACAGTGCTGATAGGCCCTGTGCTGATCACATGCACTCTCCCAGGAAAATAAATAACTCTCTAAACATACACACCAAACTGAGCATGTGCAGAGTGACTCCTAGCCTCAGTCTTATCAGGAGATGGATTGGGGACTGTGGAAGAAGGGGAGGATCGGAGAAGACAGGATCAAACAACCTTTTTACACAGTGCAGAGGATTAACCCCTTCCACAGTGAGTATAAAAAGCATGCTTTACTGCATATACAGACTGATTTTACTGTTGTGGGTTTAGTAACACTTTAAGTTGCCTGTGGATGGTGTCAAGTCAGCAGGTGACCATACTGGCCAGACAGATTGGGTCTAGGGAGGTATGTCAATGTATAAGGCGGCAACTGAAAAAGAACACAGATGACATCTGTTGGGGAAAAATCAACTGATCTGAAATCCTCTGTATCAGTAGAGATCATGTGAACAAATGCCTAGGCCTTATGTCATGTGGAAATGCTGGAACATGCGAAAGGAAAAGTATTCATATATTACATTATATTTATCCATCCATTAAAACAGTTTAGCCGCTTCAGCCCCGGAAGATTTTACCCCCTTCCTGACCAGAGCACTTCGCGATTCGGCACTGCGTCGCTTTAACTGACAATTGCGTGGTCGTGTGACATTGTATCCAAATAAAATTTACTTCCTTTTTTTCCCCACAAATAGAGCTTTCTATTGGTGGTATTTGATCCCCTCTGTGTTTTTTTTTTTTTTCGCTATAAACAAAAAAAGAGCGACAATTTTGAAAAAAAAGCAATATTTTTGACTTTTTGCTATAACATCCCCCAAAAATATATAAAAAACGAATTTTTTCCTCAGTTTATGTATTCTTCTACATATTTTTGGTAAAAAAAAAAACGCAATAAGCGTATATTGATTGGTTTGCGCAAAAGTTATAGCGTTTACAAAATAGAGTTTTTTGGCATTTTATTATTATTTTTTTTAATTAGTAATGGCGGCGATCTGCGATTTTTATCGTGACTGCGACATTATGGCGGACACACCGGACACTTTTGACACTATTTTGGGACCATTGTTATTTATACAGCGATCAGTGCTATAAAAATGCACTGATTACTGTGTAAATGACACTGGCAGGGAAGGGGTTAACATTAGGGGCGATCAAGGGATTAAGTGTGTCCTAGGGGGTGATTCTAACTGTGTGGGGGGGATGGGCTTCCACTGACATGACAGCGATCACTGCTCCCGATGACAGGAAGCGGTGATCTCTGTCATGTCACAAGGCAGAATGGGGAAATGCCTTGTTTACATCCCCCCTTTCACGAACACTGGGACACCGGGCACGGTCATGCTGTATGCAGCAGGCGATCGCGCACCCACTAGCCCCGCCGATTAAAGGGGACGTATAGGTACGCCCATTCGCCCACCACTGCTATTGTGCTGATGTAAATCGGCGTGCAGTGGTCGGCAAGTGGTTAAACGGTTCTATAATAACTGCTTGATGAGCGTATGCTGTATATATACGGTGGCAAGGCGGCTCTCCTGTGCAGAATCATGTACCTGTACGTGATCCTACACTTCCAGGTCTAGGGGCGCGCACGTGCGCCTGCCGGTGACCCCGGACACAGCGGGAGCCAATCAGCGGGGTCCGGTGGATGCAATGTTCCGCCGGACCCACCGATCAAGGAGAGGCAGAACGGCGGTCTGCCTATGTACACAAGGCAGGTCATCGTTCTGTGAGATGGGGAGGTAGAGATTCTGTGTTTCTGCTAAGCAGGAACGCGGATCTCTGCCTTCTCTCAGTAAAAGCACCTCCCCCACAATGAGTAATCACTCTCTAGGAACACATTTAAACCTTTGATCGCCCCTGATGTTAACCCTTTCCCTGCCAGTGTCATTAGTACAGTGACAGTGCATATTTATAGCACTGATCACTGTATTAGTGTCACTGACCCCCAAAAATGTCACTTAGTTTCCAATTTGAACAAGAGGAGAAGAAATTGATTGCACACTCGACTCTAAAGGATGCTATTGAAATTTCTTTATTGTCATAAGCCAGACAAACTTGCAAGGAAGGTTAGTTGACGCGTTTCACGTGAAAGAACCGCGCTTGTCCAGTTTGATCGCCGCTATTACTAGTAAAATAAAGAAATAAAATCCGTAAATCTATCCCATAGTTTGTACATGCTATAACTTTTGCACAAATCAATCAATATGTGCTTATTGGGATTTTTTTTTTACCGAAAACATCTACCAAAATACATATTGGCCTAAAATGATGAAGACATTCAATTTTTTTACATTTTTTTTTTATTGCATTTGCTTTATAGCAGAAAGTAGGAAATATTGTTTGAGGTGATCAAATACCACCAAAAGGAAGCTCTATTTGTGGGGGGAAAAAAAAGGACATACATTTGATTTGGGTACAGCGGCGTCGTAATTGTCAGTTAAAGTAACGCAGTGCCGTATTGCAAAAAATGGCCTGGTCAGGAAGGGGGGGGGGTAAATCTTCTGGAGCTGAAGTGGTTAACATACGAGCGCAGGTGCACTTTAATAGAAGCGTGTTACTGAATAAACTGCTGCATACTCAGATTCTCTTTTCCCGATGACGGATACCCTTTTAACTTGCTGTCTCCTTGTAGAGTTGTATCACTTACAGTTCTTCACTGATTTTCTATGAAGAGGACAGATGTTTGTTAAAAAGTCACAGCAAGCTGTTAATGAAGCTACGCTGGTAATTGATAATTGAGGTATATGACGCAGAGTGCATACAAGACTCGCTCATGTTTTTTTTTTTTTTTTTTTTTTTTAGATTGGGACAGCCAAATCATCGGGATTCATCTACTGTTTCCGGGCCCCTTACTCATCTGCTACTGTAATTTAATGCATTTGTTAGCCCACCACTTCATATTCCTGATATGTGCCTGCAATACCATGTACTTATATGAAAAAGTACCCTGTTCTCTTTGTATTGCTTCCTTTATGTGTGATCCCTGGTGTTCCTGCCAGTTCCTCTTTCCAATTAAAAACTGACCGCACTAAGCAGGAGAGCATACCGTGGTCAGTTCTCTAGCTATGCTGCGGTTAGCCGTGGCTTGACCGCCTGTGCATAGATCATCTGGCGTCTGGACGAGTGTATGTGTGTTATACGTATTTGTTTTTTGTTGGTGTTTATTGTTGTCTGTGTTGCCCCATCCATTGACTATTTAGCACAGTAGCCTTTGGGTTTTCATCTTGTGTACTGCTAGTATTTTCCTCCAATGGAGGATAACGTATGCTGTGTTGCTCATTTGGTCATTCATTTTTCCACTACTATAGTGGGAATACATTTTTTTGGGTTTATATGCTGGGAACTCAGCCTGCTCTCCTCCAATGATCAGACTTGCCCTGACACCCCCCCCCCCCCCAGCCATTCGCTGGCAAGCTCAGTGTGCTGCTGCTTCTCCTCCTCCAGCTCTGATGCAGCTGAGAACAGAGGGTGTGTGATCAGTTATAAAAAAGGGATTTTTTTATATATTAATACAGAAATGTTTTGCCTTTCATTTCTATTTTAAACTGAATGGGTTGTTTTACAATGTGATCAATTACAATCACTTTAAATGTGGCAAAGTTATCATATTAACCACTTCAATACCGGGCACTTAGACACCTTCCCGCCCAGGCCAATTTTCAGCTTTCAGCGCTGTCGCAATTTGAATGACAATTGCGCGGTCATACAACACTGTACCCAAACAAATTTTTTATCATTTTGTTCCCACAAATAGAGCTTTCTTTTGGTGGTATTTGATCACCTCTGCGATTTTTATTTTTTGCGCAACAAATAAAAAAAGACCAAAAATTTTGAAAAAAACCAAGTTTTTCTTTGTTTCTGTTAAAAAGTTTTGTAAATAAATACGTTTTCTTCTTCAATGACGGGCACTGATATGGCTGCACTGATGGGCACTGATACGGCGGCACTAATGGGCACCAATGAGGTGGCACCGATGAGGTGGCACTGATGAGGTGGCACTGACGGGCACTGAGGATGGGCACTGATATGCGGCAGTGATGGGCACTGATAGGTGGCACTGATGGGCACTGATAGGTGGCACTGGTATGCGGCACTGATGGGCACTCATAGGCGGCACTGATGGGCACTCGTAGATGGCATTGATGGGCACTCGTAGGTGGCATTGATGGGTACTTATGGGTGGCACTGATAGTTGGCACAGATGGGCACAGATGGGCACTGATAGGTGGGCACTGACAGGTGGCACCGATGGACACTGATGGGTGGCACTGATGACACTGATTGTTTGCACTGATACCCCTAAGGGTGGCATTGCTGGGCATCACTGCAACATAATGGTGCCAATCAGTGCCCATTTGTGGGCACTGATTGGCACAGATTGGGTACTGACTGGGCACATGTGGATGGCCATGGGGTACATACCTGGCCATCCACATGTTGCCCCTTCCCTGGTGGTCCTAGTGGCGATCCCTGGTGGTCCAGTGTGGTGATCTGATGGGGGGCTGCACTGATAAACAATCGGCACAGACCCCCCCTGTCAGGAGAGCCGCCCATCAGCTCTCCTCTACTCGCGTCTGTTAGACGCGAGTGAGGAAGAGCCGATCAACGGCTCTTCCTATTGACATCGTGATCAGCCGTAATTGGACACGGCTGATCACGTGTTAAAGAGCCTCCGCCGGAGGCTCTTTACCAAGATCGGTGTAGCGGTGTTTCAGACTGACACACCGATCCACCGATCGCCGCGATGCGCGCCCCCGCAGGCGCGCAGCGGCATGTTATCCTGCTGGACGTCATATGACGCCCAGTCAGGATAACTGAACCACCGCCCGGCCGTCATCTGCTATGGACCGGGCGGGAAGTGGTTAAGGACAACAGTGTAATACATTTTTATTAAGATTACTGTTACAGCATATTATTGGGATAGATAGATGGATAGATAGATAGATAGATGGATAGATAGATAGATAGATAGATAGATAGATAGATAGATAGATAGATAGATAGATAGATAGATAGATAGATAGATAGATAGATAGATAATATGACAAAAGAGAATGTGAAAAAGAGAGAATATGAGTATTTATATACAGGCAGTACCTGAGTTACAAACATCCGACTTACATACAACTCATACTTACTAATGGAGGGAAACAGGAAGTGAGAGGAAATCTCCCCCTAGGAAGTGAAATTCACTCCTGTAAGTGTTATTATGTGAAAAAGGTGTCACCACTGAAGGTTTATTACCAATCCTTCTTTTTACAACAACCCAAAATTTTCAAAATCCAATTGTCACAGGGACAGAAAGTGAGGTGAAATCTTCTGAACAGGGGCACAGACAGCAAAACAAATGTTACAGGGGTGTTAACACTTCCCTATGTTATCCAAAAAGCTTAAAAATAATTTTTTGGCTGGAGTTACTCTTAAACATTTTACCTGTTCCGACTTACATACAAATTCAACTTTAGAACAAACCTACAGACTCTATCTTGTGTGCAACCCGGGGACTACCTGTAAAGGATCCTTTCTTCTTTCCTCCCTCTCTCGTCCTTCCCTCACGTCCCCCTACTCTATACATTCTCCCCTTCTTCTCTCCTTCCTTCATCCATTCTCCCTTCCCACCATTCGTACACCAATTTTCTCTTCCTTTCCTCCTTCCTTCATCTATTCTCTTTTACTTTCCTTTTTCTTCCCTCATTCTCCCTTCCTTCTCCCTTTCTTCCCTTTTCTCCTTTACTTCATCCTTTCTCCCTTCTATCTTTCTTCCTTCACTCATTTTCTGATCCTTTTCTCCATCCCTTCACCCATTCTCCTTTCCTTCCCTCTGTGAGGTACCTGGTAGTTGAGCCTGACTGGTAGAAGGAGACCTCTCTTAAGCGCTGGTTCAGGAGCCACTGGAAGTGGGAACAGTGGTCTCTTGAGCACAGTGGGTAGGAGGGCCTGATGCAGGTTCCAGCAGAAGCAGATGATGGTCTGGAAGGATGTCCCTCAGGGATGGCTGGGCTGCGTATGCAGGTAGGCAGATGCAGGCCGGAAGGCAGGCAGGTAGCTGAGAAGGCAGCGGCAGGATGCTTGGCAAGCAGGCTGGAAGCAGCGTCACAGGACACAGGCAAAGCAAAGTCAGACAGTCCGTTCAGCAGGAGATCAGGCAGGTATAAGCAAAAGGGATGATCCAAGAATAGTCAGGCAGGCAGGAGTTCGGCAACAGGTAATCAAGATAAACAAGGTCAGACAAGCCGGGTCGGATTGGAGACTGGAGAATGATCAGACGTAGCCGGGTCACTAGCAAATACAACAAGCAGGCGGAATACAGGAACTCAGGTACAGAGCTGCAGACGAACAGCACCTGACAGAAGCACCTGTCATTCTTTTAAAGGGCCCTTGGCGCCAAGACAGCGCTAGCGCGCACCCGCGAACGCGCGAACACGCGTACGGGCACACGCGGGAGCGCTCCGGCGCCCCCTGGTGGGGAATTAAGCAGAATTGTCCTGGAAAGGCTCCTTGTGCACCTGCGTGCACGCATATTTGCCCGACGGCCACTGATATGCCCCTGACACCCTCCTTCATTTATCCAATTTCCCTTTCTTTCTTCTTTCACCCATTGTCCCCTCCTTCATTCCATTCCTTCACCCATTCTCCCTTCCTTCTATCCCTTCGCCCACTCAACCCTTCTTAATTCCTTCCCTCACCCAAACTTCCTTTTCTCATTCATTACTTTACCCATTTCCCTTCCTTCCTTCCTTCCTTCCTTCCTTCCTTCCTTCCTTCCTTCCTTCCTTCCTTCCTTCCTTCCTTCCTTCCTTCCTTCCTTCCTTCCTTCCTTCCTTCCCCAATTATCTCATTCTTCCCTCCCTCCTTCCCTCATTATCCCTTTCTTCCCGCCTCCCTTCTCCCACTTTCTCTTCTTTAACTCTTTCCTTCAACTATTCACCCTTCCCTCCCCTTTCCTTCCTTCCTTCCTTCCTTCCTTCCTTCCTTCCTTCCTTCCTTCCTTCCTTCCTTCCTTCCTTCCTTCCTTCCTCCCTTCCTTCCTTCCTTCCTTCCTTCCTTCCCCAATTCTCCCCTCCTTCCTTCATACATTCTCCCATCCTTCCATCCCTTCATCTACTCAGCCTGCCTTAATTCCTTCCTTCACCCAAACTTCCTTTCTTCCTTCTTTACTTCACCCATTCTCCCTTCCTTCTCTCCTTCCTCTACCTATTGTCCCCTCCTTCCCTTCTTCCTTCACCAATTCCCTTATTCTTCCCTCATTATCCCTTTATTCCCTTCTACCTTCTCCCTCTCTCTCTTCTTTAACTCTTTCCTTCAACTATTCACCCTTCCCTCCCCTTTTCTTCCTTCCTTCCTTCCTTCCTTCCTTCCTTCCTTCCTTCCTTCCTTCCTTCCTTCCTTCCTTCCTTCCTTCCTTCCTTCCTTCCCTCCAACCATTCTACCTTCCTTCCCTCCATTCCTTCCCTCCTTTACTACACCCATTCTCCCTTCCTTCATTCACCCATTTTCCATTCCTTCCCTCCTTTACTACACCCATTCTCCCTTCCTTCATTCACCCATTTTCCATTTCTTCCCTCCTTATTTCACCATTCTTTTTTTCTTCCCTCCTTCCTTCACCCGGTCTCTCTTCCTTCCATCCCTTTACCCATGCTACCTTTGTTCACTCATTCTCCCTTCCTTCACCCATTTTTCCCCTCCTTTTTTCACCCATTCTTCCTTTCTTTCTTTCTTCCTTCCTTACTTCACCCATTCTCCCTCCCTTCCCTCTTTCCCTAACCCATTCTCTCTACCTCGCCTCCTCCTTTTTACCAATTCGGCCATTCTTCCTTCTTTCCTACATCTAATGTTCCCTCCTTCCTTCTTTCACCCATGCTTGCTTTCTTCCCTCCTTTCTTCGCCCATTCTCCTGTCCTTCCTTCCTTTCCACATCCACTCTTCCTTTTTTCCCTCTTTTCTTCAATCATCCCCCTTTCCTTCCCTCCACCCCTTCATCTATTCCCCACTCCTTCACCCATGTTCCATTCCTTCTCTCCTTCTTACAGTCATTCTCTTCCTTCCTTCTGTTTTTTGCCTTTTTTGTTTGTTGGTTTGTTTTTGTTATGTTTTTTGGCCTGGTTTGTGCTTTTTATTTTTCACACACACATCTCCACACATTCACACATCATTTTTTCACACACAGGCTCTTTAGTACCCATACACATACATTCACTGTCTACTTCTATACAGATGCACCTACCCATCTCACTTTCATAGTTTATGATTTATGAACCATCACACCTGAACACGTTATTTGTGAAGACTACGCTATTTATTCCACTCATGATAGTTTCGTTGGCATGAGATTGTCACAATAATATTAAGATATATTAGCAACAATACATTGCATCTCTATAGAACTGTATTTTTTAATATAATATATATATAATTAAGAACCAATACATCTGGATTTATAGGTGGGGATGAGCCCATTGGGGATAATGATTACTATTAAACAAATATAAATATAAATACTCAACCATTTATTGGAATATATTCCAGGTGCCTTCCATCCCCTCCCCCTCCATTGTTTCAATCACGTGTGACTCCTTGCAAGCCCCCTGGTGTTGGCACCCGTCTGGAGGGGTGGGAATTGATCAATGAGGACCCCTGAATTAGTGTTTCTACCTAGGAATATCTGGATATGTGGCACTTTTTTGGAATCCATTTTAAGTGGTAACTATATTAACAGACATAGATTTTTTTTGTACATAGATGCTAGTGCGTTATAAAGTGTTGAAATATTAAAATCTTTTCTTTGATGTATTTTACTAGAATACAAAAACCCTGAAGAAGACTGCATCATTGGTCGAAACGCGTCGGGGTATTCATGTGGATATCTATTAATCAATTTTTAATATCTGAAATGTACTGTATTTTCCATACCTAGATATAACATTTTTTGAGACATGCCTGTAACCAGAGTACATATTCTTCTGCACAATTGACGATCAGTCTGTATGTCACTGTTTGTATTAATAAATGATTTTAATATACTCTTACTATACAATCTATGCATTATTATGCCGCTTTAAAGCCCCCCTGGGGAATTTTCCGATCCTCTCTTCCTTCCTTCCTTCCTTCCTTGTAATGTACAAACAGTCTCAGTCTTCTCAAACAATCTTGCAGCACATGAGTAGCCTCTTGGAGTGTTTTGCTGTGTCTGAGCTGTCTTAACCAATCCCTTTGAGAAAGTCACGTGACCAGTGACACAATGCAGGAGCCGGTGACGTCACTTCCTCTGTCTCGTATACTCGGAAGCAACGGTGAGGAGGCAAGCTCTCCAAGGTTTTAACAAAAAGTGAGACCACAAGATGTGCCATATGTGAGTGGACACTTTTTATTTGTTTAATAAAACGCATTTATATAAGCAATTTTGCGTTATGAATTTCTCCTATTTGCTTTAAACAACATCCAAGGGAACGATCACAAGGTATACAAAGAGGAATATACTGGATCCTGGGCACAGCTGATGTTTCCTTTTTTATTCAAGATCTTTATATCCAAGGCATATCTTCAACCTTGGGGGGTTTTCCCTAAGGTGAGCAGACATTGCACTCAAAGGTGGTGGCAGTGTTAGTTTTCACCCATTATACAATCGATGTGTGGCATGGATTTTGAGTGGAATATTATCACAGAAGTCATTGCACTTTTATTTCATATTTGGACTTTATTTGGCCTATTAAATTTCAATATAACTTTTGTTTATGGTTTATGATTATTGATCACTATTGTATATCATGTTTACACCATTGGGCTTAGGAGTTATATAGTCCTTAGTGGTTATTGCCTGACCATTAGTACTGTGTACAATTATTTATTCATTAGATTAGTTCAATTTAATTTTATTGAAACAAGACCATATTAACAATCAGGAATAAAAGTAAAGAGAGACAATAATAACAGATACGTGAGGTATGGTCATATCAGATACAATAGGCCTTATTTTTGAGTGCATATTTAACATAACGCAACAAGATAAAAGTTAAATCAATACATATCACACAAGAGACAATCTTAACATCCTGATTGGGATCAGGATACATGAAATAATAATATATAATATTTGTAAGAGCTAAGTCTTATGCCCCGTACACACAATCGGATTTTCCGACAACAAATGTTGGATGTGAGCTTGTTGGCTGAATGTCCGACCGTGTGTATGCTCCATCGAACATTCGTTGTCGGACTTTCCGCCAACAAATGTTGGCTAGCAGGTTCTCAAATGTTCCGCCAACAAAACTTTGTTGTCGGAATTTCCGATCGTGTGTACACAAGTCCGTCGCACAAAAGTTCACGCATGCTCGGAATCAAGCAGAAGGAGCCGCACTGGCTATTGAACTTCCTTTTTCTCGGCTCATCGTAGGTCTTGTACCTCACCACGTTCCCACGTTCGTAATTGTTGGCCAACATTTGTGTGACCGTGTGTATGCAAGACAAGTTGGAGCCAATATCCTTCGAACAAAAATCCACGGTTTTGTTGTCGGAAAGTCCAATCGTGTGTACACGGCATTATTCTTACAAAGAATAAATGTTGTTAGGATGACAACTCATTCTGTAGGTAATGGGAACACTTCATGTGGTAGAAAGCAGAGTGTTAAGGCAGAAAGAAGGTATCAGGTGAGAGGGGAAGGAATAGAGGTACTCCATCATGGCTAAAGGATGGAAATAGGTGGTTCGCCCTCAGCCCATGTCACAAATTCAGAAGAATACCAAAACATGGACCAAGAGGGCCACGTGATAAAGAACTGTTCCTCTTTATTGTTTTCCTGGGCCAGCAGACGTTCCAAGTCTCTTATTTGGTCTACTTCAATAGCCAAATCCACAAGGGAGGCCATATTCATCGATTTCCAATGTTGGGGGATTGCTGTCTGTGGCGCAGCAAGGAAATGACGGAGTATATATTTTTTGACTGATTTCAGTGGGCTGGAGATCATGGAGAGGAGGGCTATTTCTGGTGTAGGCTGGAGGGTTGTCGCCATCAGCCTGCAGTACAATTCAAGTAAAATTTGCAAGAACTTTTTGACAGGAGGGCAGTCCCACCAGACGTGGAGCATAGTTCTCCTTAGAACTCAAACATCTCCAACAAGCGTCTGAAAGGGAGGGGTCAAAACATTTTATGTTTGCAGGGCATCTGTACCATCTATACAATTTATTCACTGGAATAGCGCACTATTATTTCTTTTTTTTATATTGTTATAAGTGTGAGATCACAAGTGAATAGTTGCAGCTGTCCTGTTTTTTTACAATATTTTTTTCACTACACATAGCAGCATTTAGGTATTTCATACACGTCTTTACCAATTGTTCGTTAGAAGCAAGTCTAGGGCCTTCACTGCCATTTCCTCTGGTGGGTCCCACTGGGGTACATGCTGGAGGTGGCTGAGCTTTATTACACTACTAAAAACAGAAGTCCCCCACCCTGGGATAGATGTCTGAATGGCAGAACAGAATCGTAAATATTACATCAACTCTACATATAGCGGTGCAAGTGAAGTCCAGCTAGAATGCTGAGAACAGCCAACCTGGCCTGATCTCCATATAAGCCTATAGGAATCAGAAGCGCAGGGTCAGCTAATGACAAGGCTGGTCAGGGCTTATAATTGCCATGCCGAGTATTAACCGTCGTCAGCATGACGGCCTGTCTGTAGCTGAGTTGTGAAACATTAAAAAGATAAAGGGCGGGAGACGGAGGGAAATGTACTACATGGAGTGCGGATGAAATGCTGACAATATATAGAAAGGGCTGAAGATGAAAGACATCACTACACAGCTGCTGCTTCAGCAAAGCTGATGAGCTGACCAAAAGTGACATTACACGGGGACGGAGGAAGAAAGGTCACCAGCCGTCACAGCGCTTAAGCCACGGTGCATTCTGCAAACCTGCTCAAAAATATAGGAAAAAAAAAATGGCTTGCTTCCATCAAAAGTCATCATATTTCAATTCAATGTGAAATATATTCAGTAATGACGCATCAGCTGAAAGCTAAAATCAGGCTTGCCTTCAGAACGACCGGGGAAGATGGAAATCCAAGAGGTAGAGCTCAGGGTTGATGTCAGTAGTCTATGTATCCACTTCCAGACCAAGGTTGAGTACCCCTGAGCCAGTCCCTCGAGAGGAGTGTCCAGAAGGTGGCTGCAGAGGTAATAATTGGTCTAGAGCCCCAGTGAGATTGTTGTTTCCTTGTCAGGAAGGGTTCCAGCGCCTCTGGGTCTGTTGTCCCCTGAAGAAGTCCATGGACTTTGTATATGATTTTGAGGTCTCAGCTATGGCAGAGCTGAGGGCCTGAAGCTATCTTTTTGAGGAGCTGACTGTGGGACATCACCATAAGGGTTCTGGTCTGGAGAAGAATTGTGTCCACCACTGGGCCTTTTCTGGACGAAGCTGGAAGGTGGCATCTGTCCTGGGGACTTGTGAGTACTGACCCTGAATTGTCATCCCTGGTGACTGTGTGCGTTGGGATATAAATACCAGAGGTAGTTATGGACTGAGATGGCTTTCAAAGGGTGTCAGAGTACTGGCCATTCCCCTGTGTCCCCAGAAGAATCCATGTGTGTGAGCCTAGAGAAGAGTTTTCTATTACTGTATAAGTGTTCTGGAGTATCCCATGCCCCCCCCCCCCCCATCTTGTTAAAAGTTATTTAAGCAATAAATAAAAAAAAAACACCCCCCCCTAGACTGAGTTATTGGGGCCAGTGTGCTTGTGGGGACTGCAGCTTCTCTGCTATTTGGGAAAAAACAGTTATTACGGGCGGGCCCTACTGGGGTAGCGCTACATCTATTTTGGACTCCCAGAGCCAGTGCATTTGTGAAGCACATCACTGTGCTTGATTAACAGGCAAATCTCCTATTTTTTGTTGTTAAATTATTTTTTTATCCAATGTTGCATCTCAGCAGGGGTCTCAAACTGGTGGCCCTCCAGCTGTTTCGAAACTACAGGTCCCATGAGGCATTGCAAGTTTGACAGTTACAAGCATAACTCCCACAGGCAGAGACATGATGGGACTTGTAGTTTCGCAACAGCTGGAGGGCCGCCAGCTTGAGGCCTGTGCGCTACAGCAATGCCCGGATGGCATTTCTCAGGGTGAATTTCCTGATGGTGACAACACTAGACTATGCCTGTGTAATGTGTGCTGAAACCAGGAGCACAATTAAGAAACTGGAATAGAGTGCTGTCATCCTGTTTATGGGATGTGTTTGAACAAGGATCTTCATGGCAGGAGTACCTGGTATTATTTCACGAAAGCTAACAATATAATAGTAGTGAAAATGACTTTCCAAATGACATTAACATGTTAAAGAGTCTATGGGATTTATATGCTTGGGTTTAGATAATTGTCTATATCAGTAGTGTTTGGCTGATTAGATCTGTATGTGTATGGGCACCATAAATTCCAACAAATGTGGCAAACTAGTAGGAGAATCAAGCAAGAGAAAGAGGTAAATCTGTAATGGGCTTCCTTGAACAAATAACGTTTACATAGAGATCAGGCTAATGAAAGGACTCAGCACTCGCAAATATACCCGAACACACTTCTATAGACTAAACAGTTTAACCTTCCACACATTATCATTAGCAGTGTGTATATGGAGGGCCATTTCAGGTCTCGCTAAGAAAGGAGTAATTATTTTCTGCTGTGCTTACCCATCTAAACCAATTGACCTGCTCTCATAATCCCCCTTGGCTTTAAACATTGCCAGAGTTAAACAGATGCTGCATTTTCAGGTAAACTTACATTACCTCTACCACCATCTCCATTACACGTCACTATGCAGCTTAAGTTATTCTTGGGTAGGGGCATTGCTTAGAATTATGAAGGACCTGGGGCACTTTTGGGGTCCCCACAGAGAGAAATGATGCGCCACACTGTAGATCTGTAGATCTTTAGATATCACTCAAGGAGTGATTCATCTATATACTGTAGATCTTTAGTTAACACTAGATCGATCACCAACAGGAGGAAGAAATTCCTGATACCCATAAAGAGATCACCAGCAGGCGGAAGGAGGTCCTGATTCCACTATACAGATCTTTAGTTACCACTAGAGGGATCTCCAGCAGGAGGAAGGGGATCCTGATCCTTCTAGTCTATGTAGATGTTTAATTAGACCTCATTTAGAATGCTTTGTCCGTTTCTGGTGGTGAATGGCGAAAACATATGGGACTGCCACAAAATGTCTTGAACACAGCCCAGCACACACAGACCTCACCCCCTCTCTCTCTCTTTATTGGCTTACTGACTTGGCTCACTGCCAATGGTCGCTGCTGTCGTCTTAGCCAACGAGGAGGGAAAGACCTGTGCAGTGTCGGCTTCCTGGTGGGATCGAGCACGTGGGGTTTCGAACATGTCCGAGCACATCTCTAGTGGAGAGTAACAAGATCAGCTGGTCTTTGATAAACAGAGAGAGAACTCACAGTCTTGGAAGTTACAGCAGCTAGACGGTTTGGGGTCTTTGAAGGGGTTCAAATTGGTGCTGATGTGTAATAATTTAAAACGATTGTAAAGTTAAAAAAAAAAAATAACAAACATGTCTATACTTACCTGCTCTGTTCTATGCATTAAAATAAAAAACAAACTTCTGTGTGCAGCAGCCCCCCTCAGCGCCCCTAATACTTACCTGAGCCCCATCTCTATCCAGCAATGTTGCAAGAGAGTCTCGGCTGTCCAGGACTCTCCCTCATTGGCTGAGACAGCAGCAGCCACCATTGGCAGTGAGCCAAGTCAGTGAGCCAATGAAGAGAGAAAGAGGGGGTGGGGTCTGTGTGTGCTGGGCTGTGTTCAAGACAATTCGTGGCGGTCCCATATGTCTTCACCATTCACCACCAGAAATGGGCAAAGCATTTTAAATGAGGTCTAACTAAAGATCTATATATACTAGAAGGATCAGGATCCCCTTCCTCCTGCTGGAGATGGTGGTAACTAAAGATCTGTATAGTGGAATCAGGACCTCCTTCCTCCTGCTGGTGATCTCTATATGGGTATCAGGACTTTCTTCCTCCTGTTGGTGCCCGAGCCCATCTCTACTCTCCACCCCTTTAGACCATCTCCTAAGCCCCTTCTGAACTTGCACCCCAACCAACAAGGTAAGTGACCTCTCCTACAATGATTCAAGACCTTAACTCTTCAAATCCCTGTCTCCCCTTTTCACCTAGTCATGTACTGTATGCCTTTACTTAATTATTTTTTTTTTTGCTCTGGGCCTGTCTCTTTTATTACTTTTAAACAATCGCTCTGAAAAACCAAAGTGGTTTTAATGTCTTTGATTAGTTACGTCAAAACACAATAGGTTGGAGATGTTGCGTTTAAATTGCTTCCTGTTAATTCATGTTATCAGGCCTCATTGCTTGCCGCTGGTGGTTTGATGTGCGTCAAAAGCCATCATAAAACACCAGAAAAGAGTGAAATTATTATCAGATGTGATAAATTGTCCCCTCAGCAGAAAAGCCATTTTCTCTGGATGTTCTCTGCGTGGTGAGTGATGGCTCTCTGACCCTTGTTGGGAATTGTTATTTATTTGACAAAGAATAATTGTTTGTCTCTTTAATGTGGTGGAAGACTGGCTTAAATCACTGGCGGAATATTCCACGTCGAACCCTCTGGTTTGCAGCGAGTTCCTCGACAGCAACAGCAGCTAGTAACAATTTTTAAAAAGTAAAAAGGGAAAAGTATGAAAGCGCAATTACTGTACTGTACAGTGTGCAATCTCTTACCAAATGGTATTTGGTTTGGTAAAGCAAAGTGTATCATGAAAGACAGATGGGGAATTCATAAAAGATGTCTTAGACACCCTGTTAAATTCTGCCTGGGCGCAGCTATGAGTAAGCACTTGGTGTAAGTGTCAGTATTTTTGTATCACCCCACAGTCGCGTTTTGTGTACCCCATGATCCTGTATTTTGAATAATAAAAGACGAATTTATCCATTCCGGTGTGCGGCTTTCCAGGTCTTCTTGTTCTCTTCTACTCGCAGCACTGAAAATGTCATTGCTTGTGCCCAATGTATGTATCTAAAGAGGCACTGGGAACTTTTAGACTTGAAAGTGTAATCAGATGAAGGAAAACTTCAAACAAGCTCAACAGCTTTGGCGAGGTGACTCCCACACAGCAAAGCTTCCCTCAATGCACACCCAAGAGTAGCGTCACGACTTGGGTTACCTGCTGGTGCCACTGTACTTTCCAAAGTGGAAAGTTGTAGTTCCAGTGTCCACCAGCAGGCATCTCCCTGCAGCCAGCAATTTCTAGTTACCTGTCTCTAGATGATGCTGGTTGCTGGAAGGGTATTTAGTCTCTCCTCTGCTAGTACCCTTCGTGTCAGTGTTTTGCTTTGCTTGCTGCCAGATACTGTGTGCCGTTTATTCTGGTCCTGCTCTTGCTCTTGCCCTGCATCTTGTACCTCGCTGCCCTATTTCGGCTCCCCTTGTACCCGATCCCAGCCCTGGTTAGCCCTTCCTCCACCTCACCTCCAGGACTTCTCAAAAACTTCTCCCATTCTTTTTTATTCCCTACCCCAATCTGTTCGACTATCTCCAACTCTATCCCCTTTAAGGCGATCCCTGAAAACTTTTCTCTTCTCAGAAGCCTATCCTGCCCTCACCTAACAACTTTCATTTTCTTCATCAGATCACCCCCCACAGTTATTACCTTTTGTATCACTTGACCCTCCCTCTTAGATTGTAAGCTCTAAAGAGCAGGGCCCTCTGATTCCTCCTGTATTGATTTGTATTGTAACTGTACTGTCTGCCCTAACATTGTAAAGCGTTGCGCAAACTGTCGGCGCTATATAAATCCTGTATAATAATAATAAAGATTTATACACAGGCGGGTGTATTTGCCTACAAGGGAGGGAGGTGTTTGATGATCATGATGCCTCGTAACTTCTCAAAGTACGGTAGAACAATGAAACCACATGGAAGTGTATAAATTTTATCTTCACTTTGAGACTAAAGATTATTACCTAACTGTAATTTATTGTTCTTTTATTGCAAGGTACATTTGTCTTGGTCAGATCTACGCATCATACAGTTACATCTGGTGGCTTGTGAAAATGTCATTGCCTAACATTTCCAAGGAACAGTTGTGTGATATTTTCCCACAGAAGCCAAGATGCCTCGAAACTGTGTAACCCACGCGGATAACTTCTGCTACATTTATGGTGAGGTTACATTTGCATCTCCAAAAAGTGCAATATGATGGTGGTAAAAAAGGCATACCGCCTATATGCTGCAAATAGGGGATCAGGACAAGAGTTGGGCCCCTCATTATTAGTAGATTACATGTGCAACTTATCTGCGTCATTGGCTAAACAAGAAGAAAAAGTCCATGCCTTTCGCAGTCCCAATAGTGTGGAGGGAGCATGAAAATGCTGCATGAAAAACCAATAAATTCATGGAAAGTTATGTTATTGGTATCAATAAAAGATACATTTATGATTGGTGTGGCACCATTCTCATTGCTATATCACATTTTGCAGAAAAGTTATGACATGAGAGAAAAATAAAAATATCAAGTAGACTTCTGAGCTTCAGGTAAGGGAGGACTTCCCATCTACTAACTAGTTATGGACTGGCCGCCAGTTGCACTACGGCAGGTTGGCTCCCCTGCGCGAATCGCCGTCATTGTACATTGGGCGCGTACACGGCAAATTATGGGTGCGCGTACGCCGCCGGGGGCACGCCCACGTGCCCATTCGCGAACGGGGGAGCCAAACAATCGCTCAGGCAGGAACAGGCAGAACGGGGATCTGTCAGTGTAAACAAACAGATCCCCATTCTGTCAGGGAAGTAGAGAGAGATCTGCTGTTCCTAGTGATTAGGAACAGCGATCTCTCTTCTCCTCCAGTCAGCCCAGCCCCCATACAGTTAGCAACACCTCCCAGGAAACACACTTAACCCCCTTGATCGGTTAAAACCTTCCAGTCCTGGCCAACTCTAACATTTCTCTTCCACATGTAAAAAAAAACATTTTTTTTTTTTGCTAGAAATCTATTTAGAACTCTCAAACAGTATGTATTTTTTTTTTTAAGCAGAGGCCCTAGAGAATAAAAGGGTGGGTGTTTTTTATGTCACACGATATTCGTGCAGCAACACCCACCATTGAATTCTCTAGGACCTCTACTTAAAAAAAAAATACATACTGTTTGAGAGTTCTAAATAGATTCTGATGTTGCTGGGTGGTCCATTGTTCTTGAGAGCGATCTAATGTTGAGGGAGAGGTCTATTGTTGCTGGATGCTGGGAGATCTAGTGTTGCTGGCAATGGTCCATTGTTGCTGGGGGGTTATTTGTTTTGCGGGGGTCTATTGTTGCTGGGTTTTGTTGCGGGGGGGGGGGATGTGGGGTGGGTGTCTATTGTTGCTGGGGGGGGGGGGTCTATTATTTCTGGATGCAAGATATATTTTACTGCTTTTCTTGTTATTAATTCAAATGACAAACTCCATACAAATTACTTATCACAACAAATCATACTTTGTGCTGTATTTTCTAATGGGGGTGGTAGTGAGAGGGGTGCCTATTCTTTGAGAAAAAAAGCCCTGGGCCAGGGTGCAGTTAGCGGCGCAAGAACAGAGAAGAATCATTTTAAAAGGATAGAAAGATCATGCAAGTCCTCCTTTAACCACTTCTGGACCACCCCACGCAGATATACTGTGGGGGGGGTGGCCCTCCTGTCCACTTACCTGTACGTGATTTCATGCACAGGGTCTGGGGCGCACGCGCGCCGCCGTCGACCCGCTCCTGCTGTGTTTGGACTCCCCGATCGTTCTCAGGAGAGGCAGAATGGCGGTCTGCCTATGTAAACAAGGCAGACCGCCGTTCTGTCAGAGGGGAAAATGGAGATCTTGTGTTTCTGCAGACACGCAATTCTCTGTTTTCCACTAGTCAAAGCACATCCCCCACACAGTTAGCAAGCACTCCTTAGGGACACATTTAACCCTTTGGTCGCCCCTGATGTTAACACCTTCCCTGCCAGTGTCATTTGTACAGTTACAGTGCATTCTTTTTAGCACTGATCACTATATTGGTGTCACTGGTTGTCAGGGCTGGGCTCAGCCCTTCCTACTCTGAGCTGGCCGCTCAGCTGTTGGCTAATTGCCAGCTCCTATCTTTCCACAGTTACTCAGCTGTTGATGATATCCTGCTCGTCACTCCTGCCTACTTAAGCCATCCAGTCCAGAGGATCTCTGCCTTCGCCTTGGTCAACATCACAGGAACTATCTCCTGCAATCCTGTTCAAGACTTGCTTTGCTGAAATCCATTCTGGCTCCAGATCCTGCTTGCTGTTCCACTACATTGATCCCTGACTTCTGGCTTGGCTGACTATCCGTTGCGGTTACTGAACTTTGGCTATGTTTTGACTACGTTTGTTCTTTTTACTTTTATTATTAAACAAGTGTGATTTAACTGTATTTCTGTCTTGGCCTGATTTCATGGTTTCTGACACTGGTCCCCAAAAAGTGTCACTTAGTGTGCGATTTGTCTGCTGCAATGTTGCTAAAAATCGCTGATCGCTGCCATTACTAGTAAAAAAATAAATAAATAAATAAAAATCCCATAAATATATCCCATAGTTTGTAGACGCTATAACTTTTGCGCAAACCAATCAATATGCGCTTATTGGGATTTTTTTTTACCAAAAAACATGTAGCAGAATATATATTGGCCTATGTATTGATGAAGAAATTAGATTTTTTTTCATTTTTTTATTGGATGTGTTTTATAGCAGCAAGTGCGATCGGTACAGATATGAAATATTTACCAGCCCCCAGCTCTCCATCCTGAACCTGATCCTCCTGTGTGCTCTCAGCAGCTGCAGGCAGGAAAAAAGAGGAGGGAAGCCAGAAGTATTGTTGGGGTGGCGGGCACACAGGGGGGACTGGACAGCAGGTGGAGGGGGGGGGAGATACAAGAACCGACCCCCTGCAGCGCAGCCAGACGGAGAAAGCTGACAGCTCTGCAGGGTGATCCACAAGAGTCACAAGCTGGTCCTGGAGGGCCAGCTTTACGGTCATATCAGCGGTCCAGCCTGTACTCTCACATATTATGATTTGTGACTAATCTTGTTTGCCTTTAAATACTTTACTACTGTTTACTGCGCTCCCCCTACAGATTTCTGTGCTGGCAGAGTTGAGTAACAGTAAGACAGTACAAGTGTCCTTACACTTGTATGACCAGACCCATTACTGATTAGTGCTGATTATCAAGGGCACTAGGTTTATCTCTGCTGGCTTTTGGACTGCACAACCTTATTTAGACACCCTTCATATCTGCTCTAACAGGGATATTATTACAATATTGGCTGTAAGGCCCCATTCACACTTGCAAATGGTGCTGTCACTGATTACATGCATGAACCCCAGTGGGGATTACCGGCAAATAAATGTGGGAGGCAGCCCCATTGATAACGATTGGTGCTTGTATGTAATTGCTCATGTTGTCTGCGTCCAGGGACGATCACTCGCCGGGCTATGGGCGATTAAGTGTGAGCAGGCGCCATTAGCTGCAGGAGTTGTCAGCCTCTCATTCATTTCAATGGGGCTGCCCCCTGCATCTAATCACTGGGAACCACCTCTGGGGTTCTCGCATGTAATCAGTGACGGCCAGCATACAAGCTTGTAGAAGTATAAAGAAAAGTGCATAGACACAGCTACCATGACTGATCCCAACATACAAATTCAAAGCTCACATACTGCTGTTAATGTCATTTGCAGTGAACCATGTGTACACCTATTGAATGCTAGTGTCATTGTCATATCAGACCTGCAGAGCTGTCATCATCACCAAACTTCCATAATGATCACCCCATCCCCACTCCTGAACAAAAAATCTAATGCAAATACACCAGAACCCTCCACCAAACCACCAAAATGGAGAATTCGAGCCATAAAGCATGACTTTGGTAAAATAAAGTCACTTGATGTTCTTAAAATATGATGATTTTGATTCATCCCAATACACATTCCAATGGGTGCCTCTGGTTTTAGCAGAGGTTCCTCAAGACCCAATTTTAAGGGTTCCTCAGGGTTAAAAGGGTTGGGAAAGTCCCATTTAAATGATACATTCTTTTGCTTTTTTTTTCGCTGCTCTTCTAAATAAAATTAACAGAAATGGAGTTCAAACCACAAAACACGCTTTGGTGAAATATAGTAACTTGATGTTCACAAAATATGATGACTTTGATCCATCCCTAAATACAGTACATCACAATACACATTCCAACAGGTGTCTCTGGTTTTAGCAGAGGTTCCTCAAGACCTAAACAAGATTTCAAGGATTCCTCACGGGTAAAAAGGTTGGGAAGGTCTGCTTTAAATGATGCATTGTTTTGCTTTTTTCTTCGCTGCTCTTTTAAATAAAATTAACAGAAATGGAGTTCAAACCACAAAACACGCTTTGGTGAAATATAGTAA
Organism: Aquarana catesbeiana; assembly: GCF_042186555.1. NCBI lineage: Eukaryota > Metazoa > Chordata > Amphibia > Anura > Ranidae > Aquarana > Aquarana catesbeiana. The sequence goes on along the minus strand of NC_133324.1, from coordinate 54,000,634 downwards.
CTTGATGTTCACAAAATATGATGACTTTGATCCTTTAAAATAAAATAAAAATAAATGTAGAATTCGAGCCATAAAGCATGTCTTTGGTAAAATAAAGTCACTTGATGTTCTTAAAATATGATGATTTTGATTCATCCCAATACACATTCCAATGGGTGCCTCTGGTTTTAGCAGAGGTTCCTCAAGACCCAAACTAGATTTTAAGGGTTCCTCAGGGTTAAAAGGGTTGGGAAAGTCCCATTTAAATGATACATTGTTTTGCTTTTTTCTTCGCTGCTCTTTTAAATAAAATTAACAGAAATGGAGTTCAAACCACAAAACACTTTGGTGAAATATAGTAACTTGATGTCCACAAAATATGATGACTTTGATCCATCCCTAAATACAGTACATCACAATACACATTCCAACAGGTGTCTCTGGTTTTAGCAGAGGTTCCTCAAGACCTAAACAAGATTTCAAGGATTCCTCAGGGGTAAAAAGTTGGAAAGTTCTGCTTTAAATAAAGCATTGTTTTTCCTTTGCTGCTCTTTAAAATAAAATGAATAGAAACGGAGAGTTCAAACCACAAAATGGGTATTTGTGGAAATAAAGTAACTTGATGTTCATAAAATATGATGACATTGATCCAACCCTAGATACACCACAATACACATTCCAACGGGTGTTTGGTTTTAGCAGAGGTTCCCCAAGACCCATACAAGATTTCAAAGGTTCATCAGAGTTAAAGGAGGTTGGGAAAGTCCCATTTAAATGATACATATTTTTTTTTTTTGCTGCTCTTTCAAATAAAATGAACAGAAATAGAGAGTTCAAACCAAGAATTGTGTCTTTGGTAAAATAAAATACCTAGATGTTCGTAAAATATGATGACTTTGATCCATTCCTACCCTAGGTACACCACAATACACATTTCAATGGGGACCTCTGGTTTTAGAAGCGGTTCTTCGAGATCCAAACAAGATTTCTAGGGTTCTTCAGGGGTAACAAGGTTGGGAAAGTCTGCTTTCAATGATACGTTGTTCTTTTCTTTGCTGCTCTGTAAAATAAAATTAACAGAAAATGCATGTTATTTTAACATCAAGACATCAAATAATTTTCTGGTCTCCTCCTAACAAGAGATGGCAGCATTGTCACATCTTTGTACGGCCTCTGCTCCTCCTGAACGCTCACACTGGAACTAAACAAAAGGAGGGGAAGGGAAAAAAAAAGTCTATTATTATTATTCGACACCTAGGGTAATAATATTACGTTTTGTATATTGTTAGTGTACTAAAAAGGGAAAATGGGTGTAGTTGTCAGAATAATTGTTGACAGAATGAACACAAACGGAACCCGGGGAGATAACATGAAAGGCAGGGGATGAGAGGGATGGTGAGAGGCCTTTGAAGAGGTAATAAGAAATGAAAGCTGAGTATCTATTGTTAGCTTTTGACTTCTGCACACTATATGAGAGATTTGGCCTGCTTTTCTCCATGCATCAGAATATGGTTGTGCTACTTATTCTACGTGATCGGGTTATTGTTCAAACACAAAGTGTGGAATATAAATGCTGCGACTCCTGATGGGGGAATTTACCGATGTGTGCTGAAAGCGTTAGAAATTGTAGGGAGATTTGCAGCTCGTCTATGGCAGAGGTTTTCAATGCCTGGCAACATGAGGAGCTGCAGGTAGTTTAAAGGGGAATTAGACTTTCATAAAAAGATTAAAAATAAATAAATAATAAAATAAATAATACTAATAATAATGTACCATATAGAATTACCACACAAGTCATGTTGTAATTTATTGTTAATAAAAATTAACTTTTCGTTCCAATCTGAAGTTGCTGTCATTTTTCTAAAATTATAACCCAAATCAAATTCAATACCATATGACAACCTGGAAGCTTTACCGCTTTGTCAGGGCGCTTTTGACCCCTGCTAGCGGCCGAACAAAGGGCAAAAAGCACCTGTGTTGCGGTGCTGCCAAAGCGCTTTGCAGGTGCTTCGGCATCGTTGCCCATTCATTTCAACGGGCAGGGTGTTTTGGGAGCGGTGTATACACCGCTCCCAAACCGCCCCAAAGATGCTGCTTGCAGGACTTTTTTCCCCCTCGGGCACTCGGGCTTTCAAACTGGGGAGGCATGGGAGGTGCTTTTCAGGTGCTTTACAGGCGCTATTTTTAGCGCTAAAATGCCTGAAAAGAGCCTTCAGTGTGAAAAGGGTCTAATATAAAAGCACATTTTTTTGGTATCTTCTGCAACAGTAATTCCATTTTGATTAGATGCTCCCTAAGGGCTAGTTTACACCAGGGTTGACCTCCTGGGAAGTGAGGAGGCATTATGTCACCTCTATTTTAACTCCTAAAAGACCATGCCACATCTGCATGTATTGCATGTGTTTGTGGGGCAGTTGCAATGTGGCCCTGTTCTCTGAACACAACAGGGTTTGTAATTCTTGCCATGGCCATTAAACAAAGCTGCATGGTCACAGCATGTGTACACCCCTGAATTACAAAATAAAAATAAAATACCGCGCTGACACCCTTATATATATACAGCAGCCAGCACAGCAAAGGACAAATTTGAATAGATAATTATACAAATATGTGCAGCGCTAATGTGAAAAAGGTCTCTGTATGGCTACAAGACAGTATAAGTGACAAAAAGAACAATATATATAAAAAGACCCTTATTCCTATAAGGTGACATGAATGAACAGTTCACATTGATAATGAATGAGCATTAACGAGATAAAAAATGTGACAAAAGTGAATGTGTCCATATAAAAATGATAATAATTAATATTGATAGAAAAAACATGACTAGGGTAGTTCAGATAACTTACTGCCCCAACTCAATTATGTACCTACCAACACCCTTCTCTTTTTCCCCAGTAATGACACTGACATTGTGTTGGATTTAAATGGCCGCTTGGCCTTTTATTAACTCAAAACATATTTAACCATAAACCTTATATAAAAAGATGATTGCAGATCCTTGACGACACTGATCCAAAACTTTGGAATCTGTGGTACCTCTAAGTTAGATTCTGTCCCCAGCCGCCACACCACGTCAGGGGCTTACTAACTGACCACAGTCCCCTACCACCTTACTACCCGTAGTCTAGACTGAACTAGACAAACCAGGAGGACTCCGTACCTGAGACGGATTCCACCGTTTAATCAAAATACCTTAATTTTTGTACCTTCGTCAAGGACCCCAATCGCCACACCTTTTGCATGAAGTACCTCCAAACTTCTCCTCTAGGGCGGTAGGGCGGGACTTTCCACCACCGAATTGTCACCTGCAACTGATGCCTCCTACTTCCTCCCTTCCTTAACTATCCAGCTCCTCCTTATCCTGAACAAACTCCTCCAATTAGGTAAGGGCAAGTTTATTTCTCTGAAACCGTCCCAACCCCTCTTTAACCTCTTGCAGTCTGATAGTTCCTTCCACCCCATCATGTATGCCCTGCACTAACATTTCCTTCCAGCTCCGTACATTTCTGTCCACAGAGTGAAAAAAAAGGTTGATCCACAAAAGGAGGTTTAGTCCTTATGGCATCAGTAAATCTTAGAAATCACGTGAACATAGAAGACAGACACCACCAATTTTGAGAAGGCTTACTGGAATTTATGGACTCAGTAAGGCATATGCTCAATGAGTCACCAAGGCTTGTGGTATATAAACACAGGTAAAACCTCTGCACCCCTAGCTTTTGGCCAGAATGAGAGATGATTCCTCTGTCTCTCGGATGGCTAGAAGTAATAGTAACCCAATAATCTGGTAGTCTCAAACAAATGCACACGGTATAACCAAAAATGAAACAAATGCTCCACATAGTGTAAAACCGTAGGCGTAAAAAGGAATTTGTTAAAAGAAGTAGGAACACTCACATTTGGATGAATATAAAAGCGCTTGTAGAAATATTCAAATAGCAGTATGTTTACACCCCAAATGATGTCTTTGTAGACGAAACACGCCGGTACGAGCCTAGCTGATGCCGTTGTGTTAAATATACTGCTATATTTATATTTGTACAAGCGCTTTTATTTTCATCCAAATGTGAGTGTTCGTACTTCTTTTAATAAATTCCTTTTTATGCATACGGTTTTACACTTTGTGGAGCATTTGTTTCATTTTTGGTTATACCGTGTGAATATATGGGGAAGACTTGGTCCCCTCTTCGTTTGAGACTACCAGATTATCGGGTTACTATTACTTCTAGCCATCCGAGGGAAAGATGGATCATCTCTCATTCTGGCCAGAAGCTAGAGGCGCAGAGGTTTCAGCTCATGGGTGTTTGTATACCACAAGTCTTGGTGACTCATTGGGCATATGCCTTTTTGAGTCCACAAATTCCGGTAAGCCTTCTCAAAATTGGTGGTGGCTGTCTTCTATATTCACGTGATTTCTAAGATTTACTGATGCCATAAGGACTAAACCTCCTTTTCTGGATCAACTTATTTTTTCACTCTGTGGACTGTTTTTTTCTGTCAATATTAATTAATATTATTTTTATTTGGACACATTCACTTTTGTCACATTTTTTATATGGTTAATGTCCATTCATTATCCATGTGAAATGTTCATTCATGTCACCTTGTAGGAATAAGGGTCTTTTTTATATATTGTTCATATTGTCACTTATATTATCTTGTAGCCATGCAGAGACCTTTTTCACATTAGAGCTGCACATATTTGTATAATTATGTGTACACCCCTGTCTGATGTCTTTGCTAAAGTGCAACTCTAACGCTCTCTCTAACAACTTTTTTTTATTTTATCCCTACCTCCTCCCTCTTCTATTTTTTTATGTTTTATTTATTTTCCCGCTGCTTCCTGGGATAGCTATGTTTCAGCTATCCCAGGAGGCAGTGTGTTACTAAGCCATTAACGTGCAGCATATGTGTGCATGCCCACCGGATTTAACAGAAATCCTCCCCACATGTGCACATATGCACTTCCAGTCTCTGCCAGGTTCTAGATACCTGGAAGACACTGGTGGCCTATATGCACACTTGTCATAGTTTTAAAAATGGCAGCATGGAAGAGGGGCTGGGGAGCCAGTAGATTCAGCAATTTACTTTCACTTTAAGGGGGAGCAGTTGGGGATGCAGTAAAAGCATGGCTCAAGGCTGTAAAGGGTTTGCACTAGAGTTCCTGGTAAACACCAGAAGAAAGAAAAGGTTGCATACAGTATATACAGTGTATATATATATATATATATATATATATATATATATATACAGTGCTCAGCATAAATGAGTACACCCCATTACTCCCAGGGACTCTCACCTGTGTTCATGTAAATCCAGCAGCCCAGTGCTCCCAGTGACCCCCACCTGTGTTCCTGTTATCTCAGCACCCCAGTACTCCCATTGACTCTCACCTGTGTTCATGTGAGCCCAGCACCCCAGTAAACCCAGTGACCCCCTCCTATGTTCCTGTTATCACAGCACCCCAGTAAACCCAGTGACCCCCTCCTGTGTTCCTGTTATCACAGCACCCCAGTAAACCCAGTGACCCCCTCCTCTGTTCCTGTTATCACAGCACCCCAGTAAACCCAGCGACTCCCACCTGTGTTCCTGTTATCACATCACCCCAGTACTCCCACTGACTCTCACCAGTTTTCCTGTGATCCTAGCACCCCAGTACTCCCAGTGACCCTCACCTGTGTTCCTGTGATCCCAACACCCCAGTACTCCAAGTGACTCTCTCTCGTGTTCATGTAAACCCAGTACCCCAGTTCTCCCAGTGACCCCCACCTGTGTTCCTTTTATCTCAGCAGCCCAGTATTCCCAGTGACTCTCACCTGTGTTCATGTAAACCCAGCACCCCAGTACTCCCAGTGACCCCCACCTGTGTTCCTGTTATCTCAGCACCCCAGTACTCCCAGTGACTCTCACCTGTGTTCTTGTAAACCCAGCAGCCCAGTACTCCCAGTGAGCCTCACCTGTGTTCCTGTTATCTCAGCACCCCAGTACTCCCAGTGACCCCCTCCTATGTTTCTGTGATCCCAGCACCCCAGTACTCCAAGTGACTCTCACTCATGTTCATGTGAACCCACATTACTCCCAGTGACTCTCACCTGTGTTCATGTGAGCGCAGCACCCCAGTAAACCCAGTGACCCCCACCTGTGTTCCTGTTATCACAGCACCCCAGTACTCCCAGTTGCTCTCACCTGTGTTACTGTTATCCTAGCACCCCAGTATTCCCAGGGATTCTCACCTATGTTTATGTGATCCAAGCACCCCAGTATTCCCAGTGAGTCTCACATGCGTTCCTGTAATCCCAGAACCCCAGTACTCCCAGTGACTCTCACCTGTGTTCCTGTTATCCTAACACACCAATCAGGGACGTGCTGGCCATAGTTCAGCCGAAACTCCTAGGCATAGGGAGATACGCATATATATATGAAAAGATTAACGCAAACAGGCAAACACATATGCGCATGCACGTTAGCCATTAATGCTGGCTCCAAATGGCCTATATTAGGGCAGTAGCTGCACTAGTGCATTTCTGTTTGATCTGCATCTTTTCCCATATACCTGTTCCTGTGATCTTTGCTTGATTCCTGTGTTTGACCCGACTTATCCTGACCACGCTTGCTCTCCTCCTATCCTGACCTTGGCTTGCCTTAAAGACTTTGTTATATCTTCCATCTGCCTGATATCCAATGGCCAACCTCTGCCTGCACCTTGACCATTCTCTGCCTGCTGTTTATGCTGATACCTGATCCTCTGTTGCTAACCTGGTTTGTCTGACTCTGCATCCAGTTATCCATTTGTCCTGCTCGGCACAGTGCCTGGTGATGCTGGTGTTACATCTGCTGTGTGCCAGCATCTGTTGCCATCTGCTGCTTCAGTCACCCAGCCCAGCTCAGGTGATACACACTTCTGCAACCAACGGAAGATCTTTAAGGCACTCTTACCTCACCGCGCTCTCATGTCCATTGTCCCAACTCCAGTGGCCCTTGAGCCGGGGCTGTACGAGAGGTCTCCCTCTACTATGAGGTACGTGACAACACCAGTACTCCAAGTGACTCTTACCTGTTTTCCCAGTGCTCCCAGAGGTGCTTTTATGTGTACTATCCTGTGAGTATTCTTTCTCCTCTGCATCCAGTTTCACAATGTGTTCCACCTGCCTCTGCTGTCACTCTGTGCCTCCACATATATCCTATGTCTCTTCTGAGTCCTTTGCTTCAACATAGACAGTTCTACACCCTTATAACTTGTTATCTTGTCCCTAGTGGATGCAAACTTACATCCATGATATTCCATTAAACGCGTTGCCCACTGTTGGTGACATAGTGGTGAATGTCATGATCTGTCAGAAGGGCAGGAAAGGAATATAAATATCTCTAAAGAAGCCCTGGATAGCAGTAAAAATATATCAAGGGATCAAATCTTTCCCCATTTCATCCAAAACATAGAACTTTGGGCTTGGCATACATTTAAACTGTTGTTTTATACTTTTTTTGTTTTACATATAAATATTTAACGCATGTATAGCACCCTTCTCTAGGCCGGATAAATGTAGTTTTTGGCTCTGCTGTACCTAACTGAGCAGCAGTTTATTTTCTAGGTCTGGTCAAGTGTCCATAAGCCTGTTAGTTGATTGCTCCTGCCTGCCTCTGGGAGAACCATCCAGAAATAGAGTTGGAGGGTTAGTTCCTGGGTCATAAATATTTATCTGACCTCAGTCAATCCCTGGGAGGTAGACTCAGAAAGTGTGACTGGGGAGATGATAAATGTTTGGAAGGGTCTGATCATCAGTCTCTCTTTTCTAGGACCTCTGCCCCTGGGAGGAAGCCTGTGTTACTGAGCTGTTGTTTTCAGGCCTCAGCATGTGCTTGGCTGAGGGCCTGGAGGAACCTGGAATAATGAGAACATGCTGGAAGACACTACATTAGGAAGGGTTGGAGAAGAACCTCCTTTACTGAATAATGTTGCATGGAACCTAGTTGGGACCTGTCTCTGAACATTGTGAGTAGGACCTTTTGCCTAGAGCTCCAGGTGTGCTTGTGTTTTGAGGGTTAGACACCAGAGATTGCTTCAAGGACTACGACTGCCTGCATAGAGTCTCAGATTACCTGGATGTCCCCTCTTCCTTCAGCAATAATTAAAGGGTTTGTAAATCCTCGTTTAAAAAAAAAAAAAAACATATCATACTTACCTCCTCTCTGCAGTTTTGCACAGTCTGGCCTCGATCATCGTCTTCTGGGGTCCCCCGGCAGCCCTCGCGGCTCCTCCTCACATCGGTTAACCCCCTGGGAGAAGCGATCTCCCGAGGGGGTTACCTTGCGGGCGCGCTCCCAAGTCCAGCATTTGCGTCTACAGACACAGAATGGCGAACTCGGCCCTGCCCTCCGGCGCCCGCGTCATTGGATTTGATTGACAGCAGTGGGAGCCAATGGCTACGCTGCTATCAATCTATCCAATCAAGAGCCGAGAACCCCAGAAAGCTAGAGCGCATCTCCGCTGAGGAAACAAATGGGCTCAGGTAAGTAAAATGGGGGGGGCGGGGGGGAGGCGGTTACTGTCAGAAGTTTTTTCACCTTAATGCATAGGATGTATTAAGGTGAAAAAACACGAGGGTTTACAACCACTTTAAGGGCAGCGGTGCCCAAGGGCAAACAGCTTTCTCTAGGGGCACTGCTTGAGGTGGAGGAGCCAGGAGCGCCGGTGGAGGACCCAAAAAGAAGAGCATCGGGTCTGCTTTGTGCATATCATGTGTAAGTGTTACAAGACAAGTGCAAAAAAAGTGTAACATGTTTGTTATATAAAAAAAAATAAACAAAAAACAAAAAAAAACAAAAAACACACAAAGCTTTAATATCACTTTAAGTTCTTCCTAAACACTTGTCACTGGAGCAAGTGTGCCCAATGGATGATTTCCATTCTGTTCCTGTTCTGGTGTTTTCCCATCACTTTTGGACAAATAGAGAGGGTGACCCTCCCCATTAGGAGCAATAAAGACCCGACGGCAGTTCAAACCCTGCCAGATCTGATCAGCGTTGATTATAGTGTACTATCAATGTAGGAGGGTGCTTGTAGTGACTGCAATTGATGGCGCTGTGCAAAATCTAGGTACAGTACAAGGATAGGAAATCACCAGCACTCTGAATAAATTCTCACATATATATTTGTGGAATGTCACATTCTTTCGAGTAAAGCTGACATTTCTAAACCTTGCAGGGTCTCTCTCTTAAAGTGACATGGAGACAATAGACATGAAAACCAAATAGATATTTTTACCATAAAGTAACCCATTGCAACCCAATGCTTGACCCTTCCATGATGTCCCAATGATGCCATAATCCCACCAAAAACATTAAGCGCTGCTGTTTGTACTGCTGTGCCAATGCAGCATCATACACAAAAAAAAGAGGTCCAAGATGTATGAGAATGAAAAATAAATAAGGAGGAGAAGAGAGGAAAGAAGAATGAGAGACAGGTGCTGGATGGTGGATCAGATGTCACATAGTGGATATCCATCAGTTCATCAATGTTCCTTGATTACACTCTCCTACAAGAGAAAGGACTTTAAAGTGACATTAAACCCCCAGCTTTTTAAACACTTTCAGCAGCTTATTTATTAATTTACTTAATATGCGGCTTCCTCATATTTTAATCCGTGCCTTAGTTCTAGTTAGTGGTATATTTTTGTGGGTCAGTCAGTTGGGTCACAGGCACCCCCCGGTTGGTCGGTCACCAGCCCCACTATATATCGGTTGGGTGCAGAGTTAGGCAGAGGTTGTGCAATGGGAATCAGCTCTACAACCTGCAGCACTATGTTGAGATATGAGGCGAGACATGGATCCCCTGAGCGGGCAGACCTTTAACAGTAATGAAGAACTGTTTAGAAAAGACATGTTGCGTGCTTTCTCTTCCGGGAAAAGTGAGTAGATAGTTACATAGTTAGTCAGGTTGAAAAAAGACACAAGTCCATCCAGTTCAACCAAGAAAAAAAAAAATACAATCCCATATACACAATCCTTTACCCACAGTTGATCCAGAGGAAGGCGAAAAACTCCAGCAGAGCATGATCCAATTTGTTACAGCAGGGGAAAAAATTCCTTCCTGATTCCCCGAGAGACAATCGGATTTTCCCTGGTTTAACTTTACTTATAAAGGTTAGTACCCAGTTATATTGTGTACATTTAAGAAGGAATCCAGGCCTTTCTTAAAGCAATCTACTGAGCTGGCCAGAACCACCTCTGGAGGGAGTCTATTCCATATTTTCACAGCTCTTACTATGAAGAAACCTTTCCGTATTTGGAGAATTTTTTTTCTTTTCCCTCTAGACGTAAAAATTCCCCCCTTGTCATATGTGATGACCTTAAAGTGAATAACTCAACACCAAGTTCACTATATGGACCATTTATGTATTTGTACTTGTTGATCATATCCCCCCTAATCTCCTCTTCTCAAGAGAGAATAAATTCAGTTCCTCTAATCTTTCCTCATAGCTGAGCTCCTCCATGCCTCTTATCAGTTTGGTTGCCCTTCTCTGCACTTTCTCCAGTTCCCCGATATCCTTTTTGAGAACTGGTGCCCAAAACTGAACTGCATATTCTAGGTGAGGCCTTACTAATGATTTGTACAGGGGCAGAATGATATCTCTCTCTCTGGAGTCCATACTTCTCTTAATACAAGAAAGGACTTTGCTTGCTTTGGAAACCGCAGCTTGGCATTGCATGCTATTATTGAGCTTATGATCTACCAAAACCCCCAGATCCTCCTAGTTGTACACCCCCTAGTATGTATGATGCATGCATATTCTTACCTCCCAAGTGCATAACTTTACATTTCTCAACATTAAACCTCATTTGCCACTTAGTTGCCCAATTAGACAATGCATTGAGGTTGGCTTGTAAATTGGAGACATCCTGTAAGGATGTTATTCCACTGCATAGTTTGGTGTCATCTGCAAAGACTAAAATTGTACTTTTAATCCCAGACCCGATATCATTTATAAATATATTAAAAAGTAAGGATCCCACTCCCAACACCGAACTTTGGGGTACACCACTGATAACCTTAAACCATTCAGATTAAGAATCATTAACCACTACTCTCTGATCTCTGTATTTTAGCCAGTTTTCTATCCATCTACAAATTGCTCTTTCCGAGCATTTTTGACCCCGGCCAGGGGTGACACCATCAAGTAGCACCAGGACCGGGACAAGAGGGGTGGAAGTACCAGAAGCACTGGACGCAACAACTTTCTGGTAGGCAGGGCAGGACTGGCCTACCGGGATACCGGGAAATTTCCTGGTAGGCTGCTTGCCCTGGGGCCGCTTTGATCTGTGGCTGCAGCGCTCCCCTCCCTCCCTCCCTCCCTCTCTCCTCCTCCTCTTGTGTGTCACACACAGAGTGCATCTCCCACTGTGTGTCACGGAGCTGGGTCTGTGTTCGGTGGCGCTATAACAAGGTCCTGCCTCCTACATCGGCTCGTGTGATAATATAGATAGAACACTGATAGAATCAGTGTTCCACCTATCGCACGATCCAGGTAGAAACAGGTAAGTCCAAGCCTGTGGGAGATGCTGGGAGGGGGATGGGCATATTAAGGATAACTGTAATAAAAATACAGATGTCCCTTATGTGATGCATGTTCAGTATGGTGTAGATGTAACACTTCCAAGCATTTATACCTGCACTTCTTTGTTCCTCCAGAACGAACGAGCCAACTTTGTTTAGTTATTGCTGCAGTACATCTGGGATACTGGCCTGTACAGCCAGGGGCATCACGTGTCCTGTCTATCTGCTGCATGATATGCACCAGCTCACAGGCTTATGCCTAGGGCTGGTCCTGCTAGTTGCCAGTGATGCTAGGTGTGCTCATTGGCTCAGAGGGTATTTATATATCCAAGTGACAGGTGCTGTGTCTTATCACTAGCTACCCTAGAGCCAAAGAACTCTATGCTACTTACCTGTCTGTTGAGTGTCTGTTGCCAACTTGAATTGACCAAAAACGTTTTCGTCTACTGCCTGCCTCGACCCCTAACTGGACCTTTATGGAAATACTGACTGATTTTGGCCATTAGATTGAGCTGAGGATCATAGAAAGTGATAGTATTGGAGAAAATATGGGGAAAATGTGTGCAGCCTGGACAAAAGCTTGTGAAATTTGTCCAATTAATGTTTTATGAATAGACCCTAATGCCCCGTACACACGATCGGAAATGCTGCCAGCAAAAATCCGATGAGAGGTTTTGGTTGGAAAATGCGACCGTGTGTATGCTCCATAGGACTTTTGCTGGCGGAATTCCAGCCAGCAAAAGCTTGAGAGCAGGTTCTCTATTTTTCGGTCGGAAAAAGTTCCTATCCGAAAATGCATTTGTCTGTATGCAATTCGGACGCACAAAAAATCACACATGCTCGGAAACAATTCGATGCATGCTCAGAAGCATTGAACTTAATTTTCTCGGGCTCGTCGTAGTGTTGTACGTCACCGCATTCTTGAGGGTCGAAAGTTCAGACAACTTTTGTGTGACCATGTGTATGCAAGGCAAGCTTGAGCGGAATCCCATCATACCTTTTTCTGACCAAAATTCCGATCGTGTGTATGCGGCATTAATGTAAACAATTAGCTCTGCTTCTGCAAAGACAGTGACAGTAAGGGCTGCCAAAAAGAGGACCTGGCAGGGGTGTACTGGCGGTACCCCTCTACTGGCAGCCCTGGGTTGAAATGATAGGCTAGTCTCAAGGCCTCCCCCCACCTTTCCCCGAGCTGCAGAGACAACACTCTCCCAGAATGAGGGGTTTCTACTGCTGGATGCTGTGAGCCTATGGAAGAGGCAGCCATGACACTGTGCATGGGACTTTGCTCACCTCAAAAGTTCACAACTTCTGTGCTATACCAGTGTTCCTTCTCTTCTGTTGTTATTGGCTGGGAGCTTTTGGAAGTCAAAGTGAAGTCAGTGTGTCCCTTGCATGGAGTGGCTATGTGCTCTGTCAGCCAATTAGCTTACCACAGTGAAATTGATGATGTGCCAAAACATCAAAGGAACAAGGGGAAGGCCAGCTGGATCAATAGAAGGGTCACTGTCAATTACCAGGGACCACAGACATGTCCCATTCTGCACAGCACTGAAATAAGTAGCCTACAAATCAATCACCGAGCTGCTCACATCGAGCTGTAATGACTTACCTGCTACATGATTAGCCATAAATGTATAACCACCCAGATAATTTTGAGTATGTTCCCACTTTTCCACCAAAACAGCCCCTTTTTTCACTTAAAAGAAACTTATTAATTGAGGTATGGATGCCACTAGACCTTTGAAGGTATGCTGTGGTATCTTTCACCAAGCCATCAGTAGCAGATCCTTTAAGTCCTGTAAGTTGTGAGGTGGGGCCTCCATGGATTGCATTTGTTTTTCCAGCACCTCCCACAGACACTCAATTGGATTGAGATTTTGAACCATTTTTGCAGTGTGGCAGGGCACATTATCCAACTGAAAGAGGCCACTGCCATCAGGGAATACCATTTCCATGATGGGGTGTGCTTCCAGTGCCTTGAAAAAGTAGTCATACCCCTTGAAATGTTCCACATTTTGTTGTGTTACAACCAAAAACCTGAATGTGTTTTAGTGAGATTTTATATGATAGACCAACACAAAGTGGCACATAATTGTGAAGTGGAAGGAAAATTATAAATTGTTTTCATTTTTTTACAAATAAATATGTGAAAAGTGTGGGGTACATTTGTATAGCGCCCCCCTGAGTCAATACTTTGAGAACCGCCTTTCACTGCAATTACAGCTGCAAGTCTTTTTGGGGATGTCTCTACCTGCTTTGCACATCTAGAGAGGGACATTTTTGCCTATTCTTCTTTTCAAAATAGCTCAAGCTTTGTCAGATTGGATGGAGAGCGTCTGTGAACAGCAACTTTCAAGTCTTGACACAGATTCTCAATTGGATTTAGGTCTGGATTTTGACTGGGCCATTCTAACAAATAAATATGTTTTGATCTAAACAATTCCATTGTAGCTCTGGCTATATGTTTAGGGTCCTTGTCCTGCTGGAAGACGAACCTCGGCCCCAGTCTTAAAGCGGGGGTCCACCTATCTATCGTTTTTTTTTTTTTGAGTTAATTCACAAACTTTTCTTCTCAGCATTACATACTCACATATTGTGTGTAATATGTCCGCCTGTGTCAGATTTTGTCGGAAAGAATAACTTATATTATTCACTGCAGGCGGTTTCCATCTTCATTGTGGGCATTTGAAGCCCACAAGCATTTATTTCCTGGATGTGGTGAATGCTGTGCTCCCAGCATTCACTGCTCGTTCCCGCACATGCTCAGTGGCATCCTGGGAAGCCTAAGACTAGCTCCCAGGAGACTGGGAGAGGCTAGAAACACGCCTACTCCCACGAGAGGAGAACCAGGAAGTGCAAAGAAGAATAGAAAAATAAAAGGTAATTACGGCGATTTTAATTTTTTTAAACACCATGTCCGCATCTAGGCAAGGAAGAGAATACATACAGATATTGTTCAAAATTTGGGTGGAACCCCGCTTTAAGTCTTTTGCAGACTGGTTTTCCTCTAATGCCGCGTACACATGAGCGGACTTTGCAGCAGACTTTGTCCTGCGGACTTTACGATGGACTTTACGACGGACTTTCCGAATGAACGGACTTGCCTACACACGATCAACCAAAGTCCGACGGATTTGTACGTGATGACGTATGACCGGACTAAAACAAGGAAGTTCATAGCCAGTAGCCAATAGCTGCCCTAGCGTCAGTTTTTGTCCGTCGGACTAGCATACAGACAAGCGGACTTTTCGACCGGACTAGAGTCCATCGAAAAGATTTGAAACATGTTTCATTTCTAGGTCCGTCGAACTTTTGGGAAAAAAAGTCCGCTGGAGCCCACACACGATCGAATTGGCCGACGGACTCCGGTCCGTAGGACCAAGTATGCCGTAAAGTCCGGTCGTGTGGACGCGGCATAGGATTGCCTTGTTTTTGGCTCCATCCATCTTCCTATCAACTCTGAACAGCTTCCCTGTCCCTGCTGAAGAAATGCATCCCCACAACATGATATTTCACGATGGGGATGGCGTGTTCAGGGTGATGTGCAATGCTAGTCTTCTGCCACACATAGCATTTTGCTTTTAGGCCAAAAAGTTCTATGTTGGTCTCATCTGACCAGAGCACCTTCTTCCACATGTTTGCTGTGTCCCCCACATGGCTTCTCGCAAACAGCAAACGGGTCTTCTTATGGCTTTCTTTCAACAATAACTTTCTTCTTGCCACTCTTCCATAAAGGCCAGATTTGTGGAGAGCACAACTAATAGTTGTCCTGTGGACAGATTCTCCCACCTGAGCTGTGGATCTCTGCAGCTCCTCCAGAGTTACCATGGACCTCTTGGCTGCTTCTCTGATTAATGCTCTCCTTGCCCGGCCTGTCAGTTTAGGTGGACGGCCATGTCTTGGCAGGTTTGCAGTTGTGCCATACTCTTTCCATTTTCGGATGATGGATTGAACAGTGCTCTGTGAGATCTTCAAAGCTTGGGATATTTCTTTATAACCTAACCCTGCTTAAAAATTTTCCACAACTTTATCCCTGACCTGTCTGGTGTGTTCCTTGGCCTTCATGATGCTGTTTGTTCACTAAGGTTCGCTAACAAACCTCTGAGGGCTTCACAGAACAGCTGTATTTATACTGAGATTAAATTACACACAGGTGGACTCTAGTTACTAATTAGGTGACTTCTGAAGGAAATTGGTTCCACTAGATTTTAGTTAGGGGTATCAGAGTAAAGGGGGCTGAATACAAATGCACGTCACACTTTTCAGATATTTATTTGTAAAAAAAAATTAAAAAAACATTTATCATTTTCCTTCCACGTCACAATTATGTGCCACTTTGTGTAGGTCTGTCACATAAAATCCCAATAAAATACATTTATGGTTTTGGTTGTAACACAAAATTTCAAGGTGTATGAATACTTTTTCAAGGCACTGTAGTCAAGAACAATGTTTAGGTAGGTAGTACGTGTCAAAGTAACATCCACATAAAGGGCAGGATCAAGGTTTTCTGAAGAACGTTCCCCAAAGCATTACACTGCCTCCGCCGGCTTACCTTCTTCCCATACTGGATCCTGGTGCCATGTCTTCCCATGCACTTGGTCATCCACATAATGTAAAAGAAGATGTGATTCATCAGACCAGACCACCTTTTTCCATTGCTCCGCGGTCCAGTTCTGATGCTCACGTGTCCATTGTAGGTGCTTTTGGCTGTAGACACAGGTCAGCATGGGAATCCTGACCGGTCTGTGACTATGCAACCTCATACACAACAAACTACGATACCCATTTTTTCTGCTTTCAACACATCAACTTCAGAGACAACATGTTTACTTGCTGTCTAATATATCCCACTGATTTTCAGACACCATTGTGACACAAGATAATTATTGTTATTCACTTAACCTGTCAGTGGTCATTAAGTTATGGCTGATCTGTGTATACGATCCCCCCCCCCCAAGAAAAAAATGTATACATTTATGTATTTTATATTTATGCACATTGATGCTATTTTGTATATATTATACTTACTGCATATATTTTTGTATGCACTATTCGTGCAATCAGTAAGCATTGCATATGATCGCTCTTCCTAAATAGGAAAAGGGAACACTTGTGGGAGACTGCGGACCCATTCAAAACTCATACTTTCCTAGTTTTGCACCTTTTGAGGGTTATGTGAGGGTAATCACCTAATGGAATAAGGGATCCTTGAAATATTCATAGAGGGAACCAGTGGAAAACCAACCTATGGACCACAGAGTTTGTTCGCTTTCAAGTGATATTTTATTCTTTGACAATACCCACTTTAGACCTTGATCCATCCAGCCAGTATGGAAGAAGCCCTCTACACAGACAGCTTAACTTTCCAAAAACATGCAGAAGTTTAATCCAGCATAG
The DNA here is from genome assembly GCF_042186555.1 of Aquarana catesbeiana. Lineage (NCBI taxonomy): Eukaryota > Metazoa > Chordata > Amphibia > Anura > Ranidae > Aquarana > Aquarana catesbeiana. Next base: position 53,983,701 of record NC_133324.1, on the reverse strand, counting down.
TTTTACCTTTTAAAATGCAGTAGATGGAATGTTTACTAGTTGTTTGAAGTGTAAAGAGACGATGATCTTCCCAGCGCTATGCTCACTATGAAGGCCACCAGCTCACTGAGGGAACTTGGGCCCTCTCTAAAGGACCAGCTTGTCCTACAGACAAGGGGGCTTGATTATACCATCGGAGTTTGGCTTCAGACTAATGTCGCGTACACACGGTCGGATTTTCCGACGGGAAATGTAGGATGTGAGCTTGTTGGCTGAAAGTCCGACCGTGTGTATGCTCCATCGAACATTTGTTGTCGGACTTTCTGCCAACAAGTGTTTGCTAGCAGGTTCTCAAGTTTTCAGCCAACAAAACTTTGTTGTCGGAATTTCCGATCGTGTGTACACAAGTCCGTAGCACAAAAGTTCACGCATGCTCAGGATCAAGCAGAAGGAGCCGCACTGGCTATTGTACTTCCTTTTTCTCGGCTCGTCGTACGTCTTGTACGTCACCGCGTTCCCACGTTCGTAATTGTTGGCCAACATTTGTGTGACCGTGTGTATGCAAGACAAGTTGGAGCCAACAACCTTCGAACAAAAATCCACGGCTTTGTTGTCGGAAAGTCCGATCGTGTGTATGGGGCATAAGACTGAAACTGTGTTCAAGTGAGTTGTAGTCATTGTAACTGTAGGCTTTGGGCCTGTTACAATTTGACAGTACCCTGTGGCCACCAACGTGGTTTCCTGTTTCCAAGAACAAGGAGGAGCAGGCCTAACACCTGTCCACATCCCAAGTTGCGCTGTGGTTCCTTCTACTACTGTGTCCTGTAGTGATGTAGGGCCTTTGAGAGAAACTACAACACACGACGGGGATTCAGGTATAAGATGCCCCCAAAAGTATTGGATGCCAAAGGTTCTTTTGCAGGTGTTCTACAGATAGAAGGAGGAAAAGGAGGCATAAAGGGTTCTTTATTAACATTTTTTTCCCAAGCGACTTTAAGCCAGTACCATCACGCTTTGTAAAGTAACATATCTGCACTGAATCTTTAAACGCATGACTGAACAGAATAAAGCAGACGTGTTCTTGAGCGCTTTTTTTTTTTTTTTTTTTTCTGCTAGATATGAAAGCAGGAATAATAATTTAATATTATTTGACTCATCTTGTGACTGGCAGTGCACACTGTTGTAATATAACACGGCTTGTATTGAAAGCATCTGTCACAGCAGATAAATGCAATATAAAGAAAAGCACAATTCACGCTCGTCACAAGTTGATGGATCTGTTGGTAAACAATAATGTTTTTTACTTGACAACTTTTCTCGGTTAATTTTCCTGGTGCCGGCGGATCTGCCCGGTAATACGCTATAAATAGTATCAATGCTTTTCTTTTAAGTTATTAATATGCCACAACTTTCACTGGGTCATAAATAAGGACGGGTGTAAATAAGTTTAAAACCTCGTAACTGTGCATGCTTTGTAGTATAACATGTATAAATAATAATGTAATGCAGGAAAAATTTAATGTTTTCTTGTTTTATTAACTTTGTACATCACATCAAACTGGAATTACTATTCAGGGTAAGAAGAATGCATTTAGACATCTAAAAAAAACCGAGGCTTTCAGGTCCTCAAAGAAGACAAGTCCTGGGCTGTGCGGCATATTCTGAATAATTTCACGCCCTGTTGCTGTGATTGGCTTTGTTAATAAACAAAGCCATGTGATCTCCTTGCTGGAGCTCTCATGAGGATCACATTACTTTGTATATAAACAAAGGGTTTTGGATAGCACTAGGGTTAGGGTTACCTTTGTGGCTAGGATTGCTTAGGGTTAGTGTTTTTAACTGTGATATGTGCTTTTGCAAATTCTTCGGGGCCATTTGAAACCGATTACCACTTTCCCACGAAAGCCACTTTAATTTTTGCCCATGGAATTCAATGCATTTTGTTAAAATGGCAAAAGCTCTGGCTATTTAATACATTAAAAAAAGCTACTTAACCACTTCAATACCAGGCACTTATACACTTTCCTGCCCAGATCAATTTTTAGCTTTCAGCGCTGTCGCACTTTGAATGACAATTGCGCGGTCATGCAACACTGTACCCAAACTAAATTTTTATAATTTTGTTCCCACAAATTTTTATTTTCTGCTAAACAAATAAAAAAAAAAGACAGAAAATTAAAAAAAAAAAAAATGTTTTTTTTTTGTTTCTGTTACAAAACTTTGTAAATAAGTAAGTTTTCTCCTTCACTGATGGGCACTGATAAGGTGGCACTGATGGGCACCGATGAGGTGGCACTGATGAGGTGGCACTGATGGGCACTGATGATGAGCACTAATATGCGGCACTGATAGGCGGCACTGATGGGCACTGATAGGTGGCACTGATATGCAGCACTTATGGGTACACATAGGTGGCACTGATAGGTGGCATGAATGGGCACTGATAGGCGGCATGGATGGGCACTGATAGGTGGCATGGATGGGCACTGATAGGCGGCACAGATGGGCATGGATGGGCACTGATAGGTGGCACTGATGTACACTAATTGATGGTACGGATGGATGCCAATCAGTGCCAAACAATAATGCCTGCCAATCGGTGATGCCCATTGTGGACACTGATTGGCATCCATTGTGGGCACTGGCATCCATTGTGGGCACTGATTGGCATCCCTGGTGATCTAGGGTGGCATACCTGGTGGTGACATCCCTGGTGGTCCTAGTGGCGTCCCTGGTGGTCCAGTGTGGGCATCCTTGGGGGGCTGCGCTGATGGACAATCAGCACAGACCCCCACATCAGAGGAGCAGCCGATCGGCTCTCCTCTACTCACGTCTGACAGACGTGAGTGAGGAAAATCCGATCAACGGCTCTTCCTGTTTACACTTTGATCAGCTGTGATTGGACACTTTTAGGGTTATTATTTTTAAACACAAAATTGTTAAAAGGAGCCAAATACACCCTTAACTGCTTCCTGTTGTTGATACACATGTATATGACAATCAGTGCCTGACCTCACAAATGCTCTTCTGGAAGAATGGTCAAACATTCCCATAGACACACTCCTAAACCTTGTGGACAGCTTTCCCAGAAGAGTTGAAGCTGTTATAGCTGCAAAGGGTGGGCCAACTCAATATTGAACCCTACGGTCTAAGACTGGGATGCCATTAAAGTTCATGTGCGTGTAAAGACAAGTGTCCCAATACTTTTGGTAATATAGTGTATATACATACAGACAGTGCTGCTGTTTTGTGCTGAGAGCACACTCACTCAATTCCCCTAGCACAGGAATATGAACATGTAACGGATAAAATGTAGGTGTTATCCCAGTTTGGCTGCAAAAGTAAAAATACACTTTAAAACTTAAATGATCACTTAATACACCAAAATACACTTGAATGGCAAGAACTTTCTCTTTGCAATATTAAAAGGTGAGAAGAGCGCTTTAAAAATAGTTGTGCTTTTTCTCCCCCAGACATCAAAAACTGGCATTTTCTAAGAGGCCTAATAAATTATGAGTGGAAAGATTCAGGACTGTGACAACTGGTATTCGATAAAGACTCTGCAAATCATTATTGAATACCAAAGCTACTCAGAATATGCCAAACAAGAGCCGGTATATTTCCTAACTGACAGCTGAATGATTAATCTGTCCCCAACAGTGGCATAGTGAGCTTGTTTTGCTATAGTAAACTTGCTGAGAGAAAAATCAGGTAAAAATGTGTAGACCCTTACACATTATATATGGATATATACTTTATAGAATTGTTTGAGAATCAGACGTCAAGTCATTTGTCAGTAGTGATTATAAGGAAAATAAGTAAAAATTGCATTTTTTTTCTGGTTCAGCTCTATAATATGCCCCCAGGTCCTTTTCCATCCTAGATTCCCCCAGAGGTTCTCCCCCCAGTGTATAGATTGCATTCATATTTTTGCCACCCAAATGCATTATTTTACATTTTTCTACATTGAACCTCATTTGCCATGTAGTTGCCCACCCCATTAATTTGTTTAGATCTTTTTGCAAGGTTTCCACATCCTGCGGAGAAGTTATTGCCCTGCTTAGCTTAGTATCGTCCATACAGAGATTGAACTGTTTATCCCATCCTCCAGATCGTTTATGAACAAATTAAATAGGATTGGTCCCAGCACAGAACCCTGGGGAACGCCACTACCCACCCCTGACCATTCTGAGTACTCTCCATTTATCACCACCCTCTGAACTCGCCCTTGTAGCCAGTTTGTAATCCATGTACTCACCCTATGGTCCATGCCAATGGACCTTATTTTGTACAGTAAACGTTTATGGGGAACTGTGTCAAATGCTTTTGCAAAATCCAGATACACCACGTCTACGGGCCTTCTTTATCTAGATGGCAACTCACCTCCTCATAGAAGGTTAGTAGATTGGTTTGGCAAGAACGATTCTTCATGAATCCATGCTGATTACTGCTAATGATACCGTTCTCATTACTGAAATCTTGTATATAGTCCCTTATCATCCCCTCCAAGAGTTTACATACTATTGATGTTAGGCTAACTGGTCTGTAATTCACAGGGATGTATTTTGGGCCCTTTTTAAATATTGGTGCTACATTGGCTTTTTTCCAATCAGCTGGTACCATTCCAGTCAGTAGACTGTCTGTAAAAATTAGGAACAACGGTCTGGCAATCACTTGACTGAGTTCCCTAAGTACGGATGCAAGCCATCTGGTCCCGGTGATTTATTAATGTTAAGTTTCTCAAGTCTAATTTTAATTCTGTCCTCTGTTAACCATGGAGGTGCTTCCTGTGTTGTGTCATGAGGATAAACACTGCAGTTTTGGTTACTGAAGCCCCCCGATTCACTCGTGAAGACTGAGGAGAAGAATAAATTCAATACCTTTGCCATCTCCCCATCCTTTGTAACCAGATGTCCCTCCTCATTCTTTATGGGGCCAATATGGTCTGTCCTCCCTTTTTTACTGTTTACATACTTAAAGAATTTCTTGGGATTTTTTTTGCTCTTCTCCGCTATGTGTCTTTCATGTTCTATCTTAGCCGTCCTAATTGCACCCTTACATTTCTTTTTGCATTCTTTATAAAGTCTGAATGCTTAGAATGATCCCTCAACCTCATATTTTTTGAAGGCCTTCTCCTTTGCTTTTATATGCATTTTTACATTGGAGTTAAGCCATCCAGGATTTTTGTTCGCTCTTTTAAATTTATTACCCAGTGGGATACATTGGCTAATGCCCTTATTTAATATGCTCTTAAAGCAAAGCCATCTCTCCTCCGTATTCTTTGTTCCTAATATTGTATCCCAATTTATGCCTTTTAGCAAGGTTTGTAGTTGATTTATTAAAAAATTGCATTTTTTATCTGGTTCAGCCCTATAATATGCATGTCAATGCCATTGGCCTAGCTGTAGTTATGATTGGGATTTGGCTAACATCCAGTCCAGGCTTTCCAAACTAGGGTTCCCCCAAAGATTGCTAAGGGTTCCTTGAGTAGAGGGTCATTGGCAGATTGCTCATCAATGTAGGAGGACAATTCACTAACCACCAGTGTAAGGGGGTCCTTTTACCACTAACGACTAATCTAGGGCATTTCCCACATTGACACACAATGTAAAGAGCAAATACACTGACCACCCAATGGAAGTGAACATTTCTCCACTTAATATCAATGTAAGAGGACACTTCAATGACCACCAGTGTAAGGGGATCCTTCTCCCACTGACCACAAATCTAGAATACTTCCCACATTGATATACAATGTAAAGAGCAACTACACTGACCGCCCAATGGAAGTGAACATTTCTCCACTCAGTATCAATGTAAGAGGACACTGCAATGACCACCAATGTAAGAAGTCTTTCTCCCACTGACCACTAATCTAAGGTACTTCCCACACTGACATACAATGTAAGGAGACCACCCAATGGAAGTGAACATTTCTCCATTGACTGTCAATGTAAGAGGACACTTCAGTGACCATCAGCGTAAGGAGGTCAAGCTCACACCAACTAATAATCGAGGGTACTTGCCAAACTGATATACAATATGAAGAGCAACTACACTAACCACCCAATGGAAGTAAACATTTCTCCACTGACTGTCAATGTAAAAGGACACTTAAGTGACCACCAGTGTAAGGAGATCATCCTCTCACCAACTACTAATCTAGGATAATTCCCACACTGATATACAATGTAAAGAGCAACTACACTGACCACCCAATGGAAGTGAACATTTCTCCACTGACCATCAATGTAAGAGGACACCTCAATGACCACCAGTATAAAGTGGTCCTACCGACCACTAATCTAGGGTACTTTCCCCAATGTAAAGAGCAACTGCATTGACCACCCAAAGGAAGGTAGATCTTTCTTCACTGTCCACCAATGTAAAGAGCTGCTACAATTGATAATGTCCGTTCCTTCTGGCCATTATTATTAATTTCATTTGATGACTATTACTGAAAATAATTGAATTCTATAGCTTGGGGGATGTTAAAATGTTATGCTCTGGTTGTCACATTCACTAAATACTCCACATTTCTTTATTTTGTTTCTATTTTTATGTCTAGAGCTTAGTAATCTCACAAATGTACCATGAGCTGGAAAGAAATATGTATTTGGCAGGGATTCCCAAAACTTTAAAATTAAGAGTTCCTCTGTGGTATAACAGTTGAGAAAGGCCAATCTAGTCAGTATCAAAAGACACGATTTCCTTTCACTACTGAGTGCTTGGTTTTCAGCCCTGTTCTCTGACCCCTGTCAGGTCTTATTGCTAATTGTAGTTGAACAAGAAGGAGCACCATACAAACATTTTAACAATCCATAAGTGTTTTATTGATTTCGTAATTGACAAAAGGAAACACAGAAGGCACCCAACACATTTTGGGAGGCAAACAATGGACTCAGAGTAAAAACCCAGATTGATATATACTCTGACTCCATTAGACACATTATAACTGCTAAAGCCCCATTGAGGAAAGATTGTTTGGCCTCTAAAATGTGTTGGATGACTTCTTCTTTTTCTTAACAGAATCACTACTACTTCTGTACTCTTCATTCCATTTGATGTTGCTTCTTATTCAACCACATTTAGACTTCTCAATTTGAGTGTCTCTTGTCCCTGGGGGGGGGCTCTCATTTTTAAGAATTACAAACCTAAAACCATTGGGCTCAGTCAAGGAACTTTTTTTTACTAAGCTATAGATTTGTATCCAGCTCCTTGCTCCCATGTTTCTTTGGTTTTCTGAGGTTGACTCTCTGTGTGCCTGCTGGGGAAATTTGCCCTCTTTATTTGTAATTTTGATCATTATCATTGTGATAAAAAGTGAGGGGAAATTAAAAAAATGAGTTTCACTGGAACAGGAATAGACAGGAAATCCTCCAATAAAGACATTTGTTCTCAAATGTTTGAATGTGTCTAATGGACTCAAAAACTTAGTGACACAGATTAATATGTAATACCCTACTCTAGTTAAACTGCTAGGCTAAATTTCATTTTTGGCCCCACTGTGGTAAGTGGAGCAGTGATTAGTTGTTTTGGCCTGTTCAGGGTGTCCTGAGCTGAGAGTTTAATTCCTCCTACCTGCCTCTGAAAGAAGTTCCAGGGAATAGAACAGGGGGATGTAAATGATCAGTTGAATATTTATCATGCCCCAGACAATCCCTGAAAAGAGGTGTCCAAAAGGTAGCTGGGGAGGTGATAGATTTCCAGGAGGCCTGAGCAGAGGGTTCTTTTTTTATCAGGGAGGGTTCCAGTCCCCCTGGGGCAGTCGCCCCTAGGAGAAGTACACAAAAACAAGAGACTGCAGTCTGGGTTTCAGCAGCAAATGGGCTGAGGGCCTGGAGAAGATTGCCCAAGGATTGTACTCAGCGGAGGGCACTCTCCTTAAATTCTGGTCTGGAAAAGGATCTTTTTTATTTCCCTCACAGAGTGTGAATACTGGGTGGCAGACAGCTCCTGTGACTGTGAGTAATGACCCTGCTGGGGACAATAGCAGCTGTGCAAGTGCCAGAAAATAGCATGTTGCCTCCAGAAAAGCTACTATTGGAAAACTAGAGATAATTTTGTCCTCCTACCGTTGTTACTGGTCAGTTTGGGGTATCCTGTGTGACCCTAAACCCCTCTCCTGTTGAAATTCTTCAGCAATACATACTAAAAAGACATCCCCTAGACTGAGCCTCAATTGTTGGTGTGTGTGAGACTGAGCTTGTGTGACTGGCAGCCTCTGTACTAGTGTGGAAGACCTGAGTACATTCTAAGTGGCCCCTTCATGAGTGAGCACTACAGATACTGTATATCTAGTATATCTAGGGGTCTTTACTCTGAGCCCATTAGACACCTTATTGTATGAGCTAAATAAGGTGTCATCAATTCAAGATGACACCATGGCGAGAGGGAAAAAAGACACAAAACGTTAGACACACTATAACTGCTGAAACCTTGTGGTGGATATCTAAAAAGCATTGGCTGCCTTCTATTTTCCTCTTTCTGTATTGATGCAGAATCAATAAAATACCTATAGACACTTCAAACATCTGTTGACTCCATATTTGTGGCCCTTGTCCTTGACGAGAAATACTGAGCCCAAAGCCATTGGGCTCAGTCAAGGATTCCTTTCTCTACTAAGGTGAGCATTCGTATCCAGCACCTCTTTTCCATCCTTCTTTGGTTTTGTATTGTTGTTTGTATCCCTGCTGGAGAAACTCACCCTCTCCCATTTTCACTGGGACAAAAAGTGAGGAGAAATCCTAAATTTTTAGCTCCACTGGAACTGCAATAGGAAGGAAATCTTGCAATGGGGACATTTGTTCTCATGACAACTGTCTAAGAGGGGATTTAACTTACTTGGCATGGACTTGCTCCAAGAAGTTAAGGATCATCTCCCTGATTGGACACATAAAAAAAAAATTACAAGCTTTTTAACCATCACCTACTTATTACAAAATTGAAAAAAAAAGGTTGGGATTTAGAAATACTTTAATGCTGGTGGAATAACTAACACTTGCCTTAAATGTACCTTTTTTTCACAATAAAAAAGCAATATGGACTTCAATTATAGCATGATTATCAAATTTCATTGGCTTCTACCCATTATGACTTCACAAGGATTTTTATAGATCTGTTAATGAATGCCCCCGGTAGACTTGCAATGTAATGGAATTTGTATTAGAACACTCGCTGTTGCGTCCTGCCTTGGAAGGTCACTTCCATTTGTTCTCATTATAAGCCAACGAGGACAAGGGGAGATGGGTTCACCTATCTCTTCTGTTGTCCGTGTTATGGTGTAGCTATTATTATATATGAGGATTACATAAATAGCTCAAATGTTTGATGGAAAGATCTGAAAAGACAGATGAGATCATCGAATTTTTAATCTCAAAGAGGTGAGAGGTTTAAGTGGTCCAGTTATTGTTTTTATATGAGATGACCCGTGACATTTCCATCAACGTTTACTGCTCGCAAAACATGTCAAGTTTTACAAATCAAAAAGTTTGCCTTCCTCGGCCTTTTCTAGCCTGGCAGAGAACTGATTCCTAAATTTTGTTAATTGCTACGCAACGATCCTCTCAGTTGTATAACGAGGGCTGCTAAAGTGACACGCCAGCTCTATTTAGGAAAGAAAAGGCCAGGCCTTTAGCAAATATTAATTTGATTGTATTACAAATAGCATTACAAATATTCTTTCTCACTGTGTGTATCTAAACCCAAGAACAAAAATACAACAGATTTCAGTTTACTAGTCCTTATATGTGGGGTATGCATTAGTTTTTTTTTTCTTTTTTTATGGGGGGGGGCTTTTTTCCCCTTATTGTCAAAAGTTTTGAGAATGACACAAATATAAATGTTCATAAAGTCTGCTGCTTCAGTGTTTTTATATATTTTTTGTCAGATGTTACTATGGTATACTGAAGTATAATTACAAGCATTTCATAAGTGGCAAAGGCTTTTATTGACAATTACATAAAGTTTATGCAAAGAGTCAATATTTGCAGTGTGGACCCTTCTTTTTCAAGATCTCTGCAATTCGCCCTGGCATGCTGTCAATCAACTTCTGGGCCACATCCTTACTGATGGCCGCCCATTCTTGCATAATCAATGCTTGGAGTTTGTCAGAATTTGTGGGCTTTTTTTTTGTGCATTCGCCTCTTGAGGATTGACAACAAGTTCTCAATGGGATTAAGGTCTGGGGAGTTTCCTGGCCATGAACCCAAAATTTCAATGTTTTGTTACCCAAGCCACTTAGTCATCACTTGCCTTATGAAAAGGTGCTCTATCATGTTGGAAAAGGCAGTGTTGTCACCAAACTGTTCTTAGATGGTTGGGAGAAGTTGCTCTCGGAGGATGTTTTTGTACCATCCTTTATTTGTGGCTGTGTTATCAGGCAAAATTGTGATTGAGCCCACTCCCCTGGCTGAGAAGAAACCCCACACATGAATGGTCTCAGGATGCTTTACTGTTGGCATGACACAGGACTCACCTTTTCTTCTCCGGACAAGGTTTTTTCCAGATGCTTCAAACAATCTGAAAGGGGATTCATCACAGAAAATGACTTTACCCCACTCCTCAGCAGTCCAATCCAAGTACCTTTTGTACCTTTTGCAGAATATTAGTCTGTCCCTGATGTTTTTCCTGGAGAGAAGTGGCTTCTTTACTTCCCTTCTTGACACCAGACCATCCTCCAAAAGTCTTCACCTCACTGTGTGTACAGATGCACTCACCCCTACCTGCTGCCATTCCTAAGCAAGCTCTGCACTGGTGGTGCCCCGATCCCACTGCTGAATCAACTGTAGGAGACGGTTCTGGTGCATGCTGGACTTTCTTGGCCGCCCTAAAGCCTTCTTCACAAATGCAGTGGAAATGTGATTAAGTTAATTTTTAATGACAAAGTGGGACGTTGTAATTATTTGCAATTCATCTGCTCGCTCTTCATAACATTCTGCAGTATATGCAAATTGCCATCATAAAAACTGAGGCAGCAGACTTTGTGAAAATGAATATTTGTGTCATTCTCAAAACTTTTGGCCATGGCTGTACATTAAGGTTCAGGAGGGCAGTATATTCAATATGAAACTAAGCGCAAGAACACGGAGACATGACCTCAAACTAGCAGGAGGAAAGTTCAGAACTAACCTTAGAAAGTATAATTTTACCTAAAGAGAAATTGATGCTTGCAACAGACTTCCAGCAGAGGCAGTGAGTCAGTCAACAGTAATTGGATTACTCACTTATTAACCCCTTCCCACCCAGCCTATCCTAAAATAATGGCTGGGTGGGAGCACTGTTGTTCTGGAAGGACGTCATATGACGTCCTCCCAGAATCGGGCAATGCTCCGGACATGACTAATGACAGATCACTGTACTGGCCCACTGCCGGTACCATGTGATCGCTGTGTCCAACCACAGCAGATCACATGACAGTTGTACACAATGAAAGGCTTTTTTGCATGCCCTTCATTGTGTACTATTGTGATGAGCTGTGTGATTGGTCACAGTCATCACATGGTACAGACCATTACAGCCCATCTGTACCATGTGAATTATTGTGGCCAATCACAGCTCTTCACAATAGTAAATACCGAATGAGTAGTTTTCATACAGAAAAACATGGTTGCGTATAACTATAAAATGCAGTTATAAGGAATCATAGTGTGTAAAACAATCCTGATCACCTCACTAGGATAGTGCAGTGGATGTTATTAAAAAAAAAATTAATATATATATGTATTTATATATATATATATATATACATATATATATATATATATATATATATATATATATATATATATATATATATATATATATATATATATATATATATATATATATATATATATATATATATATATATATGTATATATATATATATATATATTATAGTGGATATAAAAAATCTATACATCCCTATTAGAATGTCAGATTTCTGTGATGTAAAATATGAGACAAAGATAAATTATTTCAGAACTTTTTCCACCCATAATGTGACTGATAAACTGTACAACTCAGTTGAACAAAACAAACTGAAATCTTTTAGATGGAGGGAAGAAAAAATGAAAAACTAAAATGATATGGTTGCATAAGTGTGCATACCCTTAAACTAATACTTTGTTGAAGCACCTTTTGATTTTATCACAGCACTCAGTCTTTTTGGGTATGAGTCTATCAGCATGACACATCTTGACTTGGCAATATTTTGCCCACTCTTCTTTGCAAATACATTCCAAATCTGTCAGATCGCGGGGGAATCTCTTGTGCACAGCCCTCTTCAGATCACCCCACAGATTTTCAATCGGATTCAGGTCTGGGCTCTGGCTGGGCCATTCCTAAACTTTAATCTTCTTCCGGTGAAGCCATTGCTTTGTTTATTTGATGTATGCTTTGGGTCGTTGTCGTGCTGAAAGTTCCTCTTCATGTTCAGCTTTCTAGCAAAAGCCTGAAGGTTTTGTGCCAATACTGACTGGTATTTGGAACTGTCCATAATTCCTTCTACCTTGACTAAAGCCCTGTTCCAGCTGAAGCAAAACAGCCCTAAAGCTTGATGCTGCCACCACCATGCTTCACAGTGGGTATGGTGTTCTTTTGGTGATATGCAGTGTTGCTTTTGCGTCTAACATATCTTTTGGAATAATGGCCAAAAAGTTCAACCTTGGTTTCATCAGACCATAACACATTTTCCCACATGCTTTTGGGAGATTTCAGATATGTTTTTGCAAAATGTAGCTGGCCTTGGAAGTTTTTCATTGTAAGAAAAGGCTTCCATCTTGCCACTCTACCCCATAGCCCAGACATATGAAGAATACGGGAGATTGTTGTCACATGTACCACACAGCCAGTACTTGCCAGATATTCCCGCAGCTCCTTTAATGTTGCTGTAGGCCTCTTGGCAGCCTCCCTGACCAGTTTTCTTCTTGTCTTTTCATCAATCTTGGAGGGACATCCAGTTCTTGGTAATGTCACTGTTGTGCCATATTTTCTCCACTTCATGATGACTGTCTCCACTGTGTTCCATGGTATATCTAATGCCTTGGAAATTATTTTGTACCCTTCTCCTGACTGATACCTTTTAACAATGAGATCCCTCTGATGCTTTGGAAGCTCTCTGCGGACCATGGCTTTTTCTGTAGGATACGACTAAGAAAATGTCTTATTTCAATAAATGTCAGAACTTTATTCGGGGTTAATCAGAGGCACTTTAAATGATGGCAGGTGTGTACTGACTCCTAGATAACATCATTTTTAATGTAATTGCTTAATTCTGAACACAGCTACATCCCCAGTTATAAGAGGGTGTGCACACTTATGCAACCAATTATTTATTTATTTATTTATTTTACTTCACCCCCTAAAAGATTTCAGTTTGTTTTTCAATTGAGATGTACAGTTTACAGGTCACATTAAAGGTGGAAAAAGTTCTAAAATGACTTATCGTTGTCTCATTTTTTACATCGAAGAAACCTGACATTTTACCAGGGGTGTGTATACTTTTTATATCCACTTTGTGTGTGTGTGTATATATATATATATATATATATATATATATATATATATATATATACACAGTGGATATAAAAAGTCTGCACACCCCTGGTAAAATGTCAGGTTTCTTCGATGTAAAAAATGAGACAACGATAAGTCATTCTAGAACTTTTTCCACCTTTAATGTGACCTGTAAACTGTACATCTCAATTGAAAAACAAACCGAAATCTTTCAGGCTCGGTTCACACGGGGGCGACTTGTCAGGCGACCTAGCCGCCTGACAAGTCGCCTCCCATTCTGTACAATGGAACCGTTCTAATCGGAGCGACGCAAGTCGCTCCGACTTAGAAGAAAGGTTCCTGTACTACTTTGGGGGTGACTTGCATAGACTTCTATACAGAAGTCGTCTTGCAAGTCGCCCCGGCAGTCGTGTGCAGGTCGCCTCGGTGAGGCGACCTGCAAGTCGTGCCGCGTCTAGTGTGAACCGGCACTTAGGGGGTGAAGTAAAATAAATAAATAAATACACTATCCATCTATATATATAGTTGTGCTCATAAGTTTACATACCCTGGCAGAATTTATGATTTCTTGGCCATTTTTCAGAGAACATTTTTCTGATAACACGAAAACATTTCTTTCACTCATGGTTAGTGTTTGGCTGAAGCCATTTATTTTTAACCAACTGTGTTTACTCTTTTTAAATCATAATCACAACAGAAACTGTCCAAATGACCCTGATCAAAAGTTTACATACCCCGGTGATTTTGGCCTGATAAAATGCACACAAGTTGACACAAAGGGGTTTGAATGGCTATTAAAGGTAACCATCCTCACCTGTGATATGTTTGCTTGAACTTGGTGTGTGTGTATAAAAGGCCAATGAGTTTCTGGACTCCTGACAGACCCTTGCATCTTTCATCCAGTACTGCACTGAATTTTCTGGATTCTGTTAAAAATCCAGTTAAAATCCAGTTAAATCAATAAATACCACCGAAAGAGAGCTTTATTTGTGGGAAAATAAATGATAAAACTTTAGTATGGGTACAGTGTTGCAGGACCGCGCAGTTGTCATTCAAAATTTGACAGCGCTGAAAGCTGAAAATTTGTCTGGGCAGGAAGGGAGTGAAAGTGGTCGGTATTGAAGTGGTTAAATGAATGAATAAATTAATAATTTAAATTAAAAAAGCAAACCTAATGGACCACTTGGTCTTTTTTCTGCCATCGCTGTTCAGTGTTTCCATGTACTATCTATAAAGGAGGAACGTTGTCAGGGGTGGGTAGTGGGGTTCCCCAGGGTTCTGTGCTGGGACCAATCCTATTTAATTTGTTCATAAATGACCTGGAGGATGGGATAAACAGTTCAATCTCTGTATTTGCGGACGATACTAAGCTAAGCAGGGCAATAACTTCTCCGCAGGATGTGGAAATCTTACAAGAAGATCTGAACAAATTAATCGGGTGGGCAACTACATGGCAAATGAGGTTTAATGTGGAAAAATATAAAATAATGCATTTGGGTGGCAAAAATATGAATGCGTTCTATACACTGGGGGGAGAACCTCTGGGGGAATCTAGGATGGAAAAGGACCTGGGGGTCCTAGTAGATGATAGGCTTAGCAATGGCATGTAATGCCAAGCTGCTGCTAATAAAGCAAACAGAATATTGGCATTAAAAGGGGGATCAACTCCAGAGATAAAACGATAATTCTCCCGCTCTACAAGACTCTGGTCCGGCCGCACCTGGAGTATGTTGTCCAGTTCTGGGCACCAGTCCTCAGGAAGGATGTACTGGAAATGGAGCGAGTACAAAGAAGGGCAACAAAACTAATAAAGGGTCTGGAGGATCTTAGTTATGAGGAAAGGTTGCGAGCACTGAACTTATTCTCTCTGGAGAAGAGACGCTTGAGAGGAGATATGATTTCAAAATATAAATATCGTACTGGTGACCCCACAATAGGGATAAAACTTTTCCGCGGAAGGGAGTTTAATAAGACTCGTGGCCACTCATTAAAATTGGGAGAAATTAGATTTAACTTTAAACTTCATAGAGGGTTCTTTACTGTAAGAGCGACAAGGATGTGGAATTCCCTTCCACAGGCGGTGGTCTCAGCGGGGAGTATTGATAGTTTCAAGAAACTATTAGGTAAGCACCTGAACGACCACAACATACAGGGATATATAATGTAATACTGACATATAATCACACACATAGGTTGGACTTGATGGACTTGTGTCTTTATTCAACCTCACCTACTATGTAACTATGATGTCACCCCAAGGACATACAGGAGGAGAGTTTTTTTTAGTCTTCAGAGTCGTGGATCACAGACAAGAGAGCACAGGAATTTTCTGAACATGCTTTCAACAGTATATTTAACAGATCAGTATGGAGCAAATAAGAAACATTCCTTGTTAAGGTTTACAAACCCGTTAGCAACCCTCCGAATCGGACCCAAATAACAATTCTGCAAGCGGATAATGACTCGTCTGTTTAGCAAGGGCAAGGAAAAGGAAAATACAAACATTTAATTAATACGTTTAGACATATGCATGCTGAAACATTCTTTTAACGTGTGCTTTTTTCCTTTTTTTTCCCCCCAAAGCAATATTTGCTAACAAAGGAATTATGGTTTCCTATCTCAAAGCCCATCCTTTGTAACTGAGGTTAAAGTGCATCTGTGCCCAATAACATTTATACACTCTCCGGCCACTTTATTAGGTACACCTGTTCAATTGCTTGGTAACAGAAATTGGTAATCAACCAATCACATGGGAGCAACTCAATGCAGTTATGCATCTAGACGTGGTGAAGACGACTTGCTGCATTTCAAACCGAGCATCAGAATGGGGAAGAAAGGGGATATAAGTGATATTGAACATGGCATGGTTGTTGGTACCAGACGGGCTGATCTGAGTATTTCAAAAACTGCTGATCTACTGGGATTTTCACACACAACCATCTCTCGGGTTTACAGAGAATGGTACGAAAAAGAGAAAATATCCAGTGAGCGGCAGTTGTGTGAAGGAAAATGCCTTGTTGATGTCAGAGGTCAGAGGAAAATGAGCAGACTGGTTTAAGATGATAGAAAGACAACAGTAACTCAAATAACCACTCATTACAACCAAGGTATGCAGAATACCATCTTTGAATGCACAACACATCAAACTTCGAAGCAGATGGGCTACAGCAGCAGAAGACCACACCGGGTGCCACTCCTATCAGCTAAGAACAGGAAACTGAGGCTACAATTTGCACAGGCTCAACAAAAATTTGACAATAGAAGAATGGAAAAACATTGTCTGGTCTGATAAGTCTCGATTTTTAGCTGCGGCAGTCAGATGGTAGCGTCAGAATTTAGCAGTTCATAGTGGGGGCTTCTCTTGCACCTTCTGCCCAACACTTCTGAAGAGTGGCGACAGAAAGTGAAAAGGCATGGAGTGGCATGAGTGACATGGTAGCTGGCTGATGGAATCCGCACTGCCGGTGGGTAGAAGTCTAAGGCTCGGTTCACACTGGGGCGACTTGTCAGGCGACCTAGTCGCCTGACAAGTCGCCTCCCGTTCTGTGCTATGGAACCGTTCTAATCGGAGCGACGCAAGTCGCTCCGACTTAGAAAAAGGTTCCTGTATTACTTTGGGGGCGACTTGGGGCGACTTGCATAGACTTCTATGCAGAAGTCGTCTCGCAAGTCGCCCCGGCAGTCGTTTGCAGGTCGCCTCGCTGAGGCGACCTGCAAGTCGTGCCGCCCATGTGTGAACCGAGCCTAAGCCACAGCCCTCATAACAGGAAACATGGACAGCTTGGTTCCAGAGCAGGAAGTTGTGGAGGAAACTGGAATGTACGTAACAGTCAGGCAGTGTGGGACCAAATCCGTAGACAGGACAAGTCTAGGAAGCGGGCCAAGGTTGGTAACAGCTGGGCAAAGCAGAACAGAATTAGGAGTCAAAGACAAGTCCAGTTATCAGGCCAAGGTAAAAGGTAACCAGATGAGCAGAGGCAAAGTCCAGCGGGAAGTCGGGTCACACACAGAACAAATCAGGTTTGTTGAAGACCATTCAGCAGATTTCCTCACACATCCATCATAAGTCTGCACTGTTTTTTTTGATCCTAGGAATCCGCTTTACCTGACACTGGTTCTCTGGACACTGGTTGAGGTCAGGACTCTGTGCAGGCTAGTCAAGTTCCTCCACCCCAAACTCCATGTCTTTATGGCCCTTTTTTGTGCACTGGTGCGCAGTAATCTTGGAACAGGAAGGGGTCATCCCCAAACTGTTCCCACAAAGTTGGGAGGATGAAATTGTCCAAAATGTCTTGGTATGCTGACGCCTTAAGATTTCCCTTCACTGGAACTAAGGGGCCAAGCCCAACCCCTGAAAAACAACCCCACACCATAATCCCCCCTCCACTAAATGATTTGGATCAGTGCACAAAGCAAGGTCCATAAAGACATGGATGAGCGAGATTGAGGTGAAGGAACTTGACTGGCCTTCATAGAGACCTGACTTAGAACACCTTTGGGATGAATTAGAGTGGAGACTGCGAGCCAGGCCTTCTCGTCCAACATCAGTGACTGACCTCACAAATGCGCTTCTGGAAGAATGGTCAAACATTCCTATAGACACACTCCTAAACCTTGTGGACGGCCTTCCCAGAAGAGTTGAAGCTGTTATAGCTGCAAAGGGTGGGCCAACTCAATATCGAACCCTACGGACTTATGCCCCGTACACACGGTCGGACTTTGTTCGGACATTCCGACAACAAAATCCTAGGCTTTTTTCCGACGGATGTTGGCTCAAACTTGTCTTGCATACACACGGTCACACAAAGTTGTCGGAAAATCCGACCGTGTGTACGGGGCATAAGACTGGGATGCCATTAAAGTTCATATGCGTGTTAAGGCAGGTGTCCCAATACTTTTGGTAATATAATGTATATTGGATGGAGGTCAGGGGCTTGACTGGTCTGTCTGGCTGGGGTGCCTGAATCACAAGGTTGGGTGAGCAGATCTGCAGATTCTTTTGCCAAGTGAACAGATTACATGCACATATTTCACATGTGTAGTTAATTGTTTGCCTCAATTTCAGAATTATCATGGGTATATGACAACCTCTGCTCCAAGAAAAGGTGAATAGAATTTAACAGGACTTTGTTTCACTTGGACGAACCTTGACGTCCATGTTTGTAAGTTGTTACTTTACATTTTAGCAGTCCTTATATTGTGTTCACTATATTTGCAAAGGTCCATTATAAATGAAGGTCCAACAATTGAATTATTTTATTAGAATGAATGGTTCCTGGTAACTTTTTATCTAGTGGCCTTTGCCTAAATTTAATTTTTTTTTTTCCCTTTTGGAAAGAATGAAGTGGGATTAGAACACCTATCAGGTCTTTCATCATTGTCTGTGCCCCCGTTAGGGAGATTCATACTCTCTACTTGTCCTGTTGACTGTTATGAAAAGTGAGAGTGAAAAAAATCCCAACTTTTGGGTTGTCTCCATGTTTCCAAAATGGTAACAAGAGGGGGAATCTTCCAAATGGGACACTAGTTCTGGTGACAACCAGGGATTCCCTCAGTTTGGAGGGAAAACTGCAAGAAGTCATGGAAGTCCATTGGAAAGCTCGGCTAACCTACACGAAAACTGTGGGTTTGCAAATGCAAAGTGGGGCAGGGAAAGGGACTTCATCCAGGCCATGGTATACAGTATCTAGCAGTAGGTAGTGACCTTCAGCTGGACTTGTTCTGTAATGCTGAAGATGTTTCATAGCTTCTCCAAACCACTTCTTTAGTTCTAACTGGTGTCATGAAAATACCCCAGCCTTCAGAACTGAAGAAGTGGCTTGGATGAAAAGGTCTTTAACATTACAGAAACAGTTGAGTTGAATGACACTGACTACTTACTATTAGATCATCTTTGTTACATTTTTATTCACTGTACATCAAATCCTTACTTTTACTAATAAAAAATAATAAAGCAAAATGCATATTCCATTTCAGATGGGATACATATCATTTCCTTTTTATGTATGTATACAGGACATCCCCTCTCTGTAGAGTTGTCTCTCTACATCTGAATTCTTTGGAACCAAGTGTTGATTAATTTATGTTTGTTTGATGACTATTTGAACTTGCCTCCCTGTGAAGTTTCCTTACCCAAACATTGGGGACTAGAGCTTGGAAAATATCCATCACCATTTTTCTGTTATGTAGAATACCCCATGGAATGTCTTCGAGGCAGTTTTGGACCATTTACACTTTCGGAGGCTTTTTGTGAAAAGTTCAAGATTTCCTGTCTTTTGTGTTTTCAAAAGAGAACTGCAGTTAAAATAAAGCAATCATGGGGCTTCCCTTCTAGCAATGTCCATTGCTTTCATCAGTTTGATTGCTGTGATCCTCAGCATCACAATTATTTAGTATAGCAAAGCCAGCAAAACAATTGAAAACAAAATAAAATGGAGACGACAAACTACTGGCATAGCAGAATGTATAACCAAAACAGAACACTCTCTCTCTCTCTCTATATATATATATATATATAGATATATCTATATATCTATATATATATATATATATATATACACAGTATCTCACAAAAGTGAGTACACCCCTCTCATTTTTGAAAATATTTTATTCTATCTTTTCATGTGACAACACTGAAGAAATGACACTTTGCTACAATGTAAAGTAGTGAGTGTACAGCTTGTATAACAGTGTAAATTTGCTGTCCCTTAAAGTGGGGTTCCACCCAAAAAACAAAAATACCTGGAAAAATTCTTAAAAAAAAAACAAAAAAAATTTGGATATTTTTTTTTTTTTTACTTACCTCTAAATGCCTGTTGCTAGGTGGTCCCTCGTAGTCTGCCTGTTCCACTGCCTGGGCTGGTGACATCATTTCCCCCCAGGTACAGGAAGGGCTCCGCTCTGCTCCCTCCCTCCTGTCAATCATCTGGGACCCATTACAGGTCCCAGGTGATTGAGCGGCCAATCACAGCGCGCGGCGCCGCTCGCGCATGCGCAGTGGGTGCCAGGCTGTGAAGCCACAGCCTGGCGCCCACAGTTGAAATGCCGGCGCCGACGAGCGAAGGGGGGGGACGAGCGGGGCTTCGATCCCCCGCATCGCTGGACCCAGGGACAGGTAAGTGTCCAATTAAAAGTCAGCAGCTGCAGTATTTGTAGCTGCTGACTTTTAATTTTTTTTTTTTTTGACGGCCCCCCTGGGTGGAACTCTTCTTTAATGTCTTAACCGCTGGCAACAAAAGTGAGTACACCCCTAAGTGAAAATGTCCAAATTGGTCCCAAAGTGTCAATATTTTGTGTTCCCACCATTATTTTCCAGCACTGCTTTAACCCTCTTGGGCATGGAGTTCACCAGAGCTTCACAGGTTGCCACTGGACTTCTCTTCCCCTCCTCCATGACGACATCACAGAGCTGGTGGATGTTAGAGACCTTGCGCTGCTCCACCTTCCGTTTGAGAATGCCCCACAGATGCTCAATAGGGTTTAGGTCTGGAGACATGCTTGGCGAGTCCATCATCTTTACCCTCAGCTTCTTTAACAAGGCAGTAGTCGTCGGTAGGTATATATATACTATGTTACCAAATGTATTGGCATGTTTGCCTTAACACGCACATGAACTTTAATGGCATCCCAGTCGTAGTTTCTGAGAGTTGAATTGGCCTTTATTTTCCGGGACTGCAGGATCATTTATTGGTACTATAATAAATGACCCCCATAGTGTTTACATGCCCTTTAGAGCTAAGAATGGCAAAAACATATACACACACTATATTACCAAAAGTATTGTGGCGCCTGCCTTTACGCTCACATGAACTTTAATGGCATCCCAGTCGTAGTCCGTAGGGTTCAATATTGAGTTGGCCCACCCTTTGCAGCTTTAACAGCTTCAACTCTTCTGGGAAGGTTGTTCATGGGGTTTAGGAGTGTGTCTATGGGAATGTTTGACCATACTTCCAAAGGCGCATTTGTGAGGTCAGGCACTGATGTTGGACGAGAAGGCCTGGCTCGCAGTCTCCGCTCTAATTCATCCCAAAGGTGTTCTATCGGGTTGAGGTCAGGACTCTGTGCAGGCCAGTCAAGTTCCTACACCCCAAACTCGCTCATCCATGTCTTTATGGACCTTGCTTTGTGCACTGGTGCGCAGTAATGTTGGAATAGGAAGGGGCCATCCCCAAACTGTTCCCACAAAGTTGGGAGCATGAAATTTGTCCAAAATGTCTTGGTATGCTGACGCTTAAGAGTTCCCTTCACTGGAACTAAGGGGCCAAGCCCAACCCCGAAAGAACAACCCCACACCATAATCTCCCCTCCACCAAATGATTTGGACCAGTGCACAAAGCAAGGTCCATAAAGCAAGTTTGGGGTGGAGGAATATGACTGGCCTGACCTCAACTTGCTAGAACACCTTTGGGATGAATTAGAGCGTAGACTGCGAGCCAGGCTTTCTCTCCTACATCAGTGCCTGACCATTCAAATGCGCTTCTGGAAGAATGGTCTAACATTCCCATAGACACACTCCTAAACCTTGTGGACAACCTTCCCAGAAGAGTTGAAGCTGTTATATCTGCAAAGGATGGGCCAACTCAATATTGAACCCTATGGCCGAAGACTGGGATGCCATTAAAGTTCATGTGCGCGGAAGGGCAGGCACCCCAATACTTTTGGTAATATAGTGTATATATGGAAGATTTGCTCCAAGGACTCAGCCACTAGCCAATTCTTTATAGAGCAGCAAACCACAATTAAATACTCAGCCTCCTGGCTTCCTCCTGCAGTATCACTACCATAGGTGTGTGCCCAGGATGTGCCAGGTGTGCCTGGGCCCACCCTAATCACTCTGTGCTGGGCAGATTCCCCCTGCTGCTTGGCTGCAAAGAAAGAGACTGGGGAATCTCTGTCCTCAGTCCCTTTCTTTGTCTCAAAAGTGAGACATCACGGATATATTTAGACCCCTGACATTATACCAAAGCCCCCCAATAGAGCTGCTAAAAAAATCCCGCCCCCCCCTCCTCATTGGCTGTGATTGACAGCAGCGAAGCTGTTGCCTCCAAGCCCAGGGAGGAGAGAGAGCAGAGAGAGCCGCTGGTCCTGTGCTGGATTGAGATCGGATAAGTATAGAGGAGGCTGGGGAAAGAGCAGATCACAAAAGGTTTTTCTGCGTTTTAGAACCACTTTCAGGCTTCCCCTTTAACGTTTCTCCCTCTGCTGTGGGAGCCTGCTGCTGGGTGAAAATGCTGACTACTAAAAGAATGCTATAAAGAGATACAAGTGCTGCCTGTTTGTTTTGGGGAACCCATTAGTTAGGAACTGACCAGATTTCAGTTAGAGCAGATGTTTTGTATGTTTTATGCTAAAGACTTGCTATACAATGACCTCCTGCATTACTGTTTTTTTTTCTGCCTTCTCTTCAATATTGGTATATATTTAAAGTAGATACAGTTTTCTAGACATGTGCAATTCATTTCGTTCCAAATTCATTTTTTAACTAATTTTGACAAATTCGTTATTTCGGAAATATCTGAATTTACGAAAACCTGTTTAATGAATTTTTCTGAATATATACGTAAATTCGGATATTCGAAAATTTGTAAATTCGTAAATTTGAATATTCGAAAATTCGTAAGTTTGAATATTCGAAAAATCGGAAATTAGAAAATTTGGAATTTCAAAATTCTAAAATCCAAAATTTCGGATATTCGGAAATCCGAAAATTAGCAAATCTGTAAATAAGAACGAAAATCCGAGAAAATGGAAAACCCGAAAAAATTCTAAAATCTGAAATAATAACTAATTAATAATAAAGTAGCTATTACTAACTAGTAAATTACAGGTATTGGAATTTCCTTTCAAATTTTGCTGTTAGAAAACGTAACGAATACGAATTTATCTGAAATTACGAATTATCTCAAATAATGGATGCCGTATCTAAATACATGGAACGTAACAAATTAATAATATTAAATAAAAATAAAAACTTTTTATTATTATTATTATTATTTTTATTAATTAATTCCGTTCCATTTGTTTAGATGCGGCATTCGTTATTTCGCATAATTCGTAACTTCGGATAAATTTGTTTTTGTTACATTGATTAATAGCCAAATTTGAAAGGAAATTCCAATAACTATAATTTAATATTTAGTTATTGTTAGTTAGTTAGTTATTATTTAGAATGTTCAGATTTTCGTTCTTTCGAATTTTCGGATTTTCTTTCTTATTTTTGGATTTTGGAATTTTCGGATTTTCAAAATTCTGAATTTTTAAATTTTTTGGATTTTCGCATTTTCAATCATAACAAATGACCCGGAAGACAAAAAAAACCCAAAAAACAAATGAAGCGAAAAAGTTTTCTCTTAGTGTAGTCCCACCAATATTTGTTCAGTCTTCCACAGAAGCACAAAGGCGCTTAACCTCCTCCAGCTAAGGCTGTCCAACAGAACATCAGTGCACGTTTAAAGCTGAACTCCAGCTTTTGTTACACTTTGCATAGTTAGTTTGGGCCAGAACTATGTCCCTCACTAACAATTGAGGTCACTGGATACGCAGTATAAACTGTATGTAGCTGAGGCCCAGAAGTAATTTACCAAGAAGTCAAATGACCAGAGTGAAGCACAGGGGAAGACTGGGCAGTGGGGCATTTGCCGCAGGGAAAGTACAATTAATAAATGTTGGGCTGGTGGCCTGAGTGGAGATATTCCCCTATTCAGATCACAATAAGCCAGTGACAACTACTGGGCCTTGTATAATTATCAGCACCCTATTCAGACCTCCGATTACCACCCCTGGCTGAGGAAGGTCTTCCATTACTGACTTCCTTTGCAAATCTGATATGTGATGTGAACGAATGCAGAAAGCTGCAAAGGAAGTCAATGTTGGAGGTATGCAAAACTGGGACATGTGTTGTGCTCATATAAATAAAGAAGCTATGAATTATCTGTGGTGATAGGATGGGACTTTAGTAATTTAGTTAGATTAGTCAATTTCATTTTCACAGAGCAGCAATCCTCTTCCTCAGTTTATAAAGTGCTTCTGTATTAAAATGTATTATATAGGTGAAGAGGTGTGTGATAACAAAAATGTCTAAGACAACGTCCACCCTTCCCCATGGCTACCAATCAATGCAGAACCATGGCCCACTTTGTGTGTTGCATTATCTTTAGCTCACAGGAAACTGTCACTACCATGAAAGGGGGTTCAAAGCCAAAAACTCCTAGCTTATTCCTGATGAGGTACCAGAATGGAGATTTGAGGAACAAGGCAGATGTTGGAGTTGGTGTCAGAAACATCATGTCAAAGGTCATGCCAGCTGTAAGGCTCATGCTTATAAATGTGCGCAAGTTTTTGGACATGGGAACGTAACTAATTAATCAACAATGCGTATGGGCGTAGAAACTCATGCAAGGCAGCATGCATGTGGGTGCACAGACACGTTCACCAAAAAATACTGGCTCTTAGTGGGCTATTTAAACCTGGACCCTGCTTGACATCTTGACATCGTCGTTGAAGGGTCTTTCAGCTTGAGTTCCTGTTATTCCTGATCCTAAGCCGACTTGATCCTGTTATTGACTCAGCTTTTGTCTGACCTACTTCTGTATACTTTTTGGCCATCTATGTTTACTGCATACCTTCATTACCAACCTTGGACTCTTGAGACCAAGATTTTTCCTAGCGATTCAATACCTTGTACCTTGCTGTCTACATTTTTCCAACCTCTGCTTGTTCCTGACCTTGACCCTGCTCATGATTTGGTGCCTTCCTGCTCTACTGTTACCAAACTTAACTTGTGACCTGGCTCTGACTTGGCTTGATGTATTCTGGGTGCCCTCACTACTGTGCTTCTGCTTACTTGACATCAGCGCTCCCAAGTTCAGATCTTCAGGTCTAGCTTCCTGGCACCTTTGACCATTTATTGCCCTTGCAGCCACTTTCCTAACTTTCAGGGATGCTTGGATGAAAAAGAGACAATCCTCATCATCTTGAGCTTCCCAGGTACATGACCGTGACAGTATGTGGCAGCAAGAAAATGAAAAAGAAGGTCAAGCAGGAAAATTGGGTTGAAATTGGAAGGCAAACTGGTCAATTAATGAAATACACCCAAAGAACATACAGAATTAACAGTGGACACCTAGCTGCAAACTGACAGGGCTTTTAAAGGCAGCACATGCACTTATGACATGTACCACTGATGGTGTGTTTTGAGGTGCATTGCATAACAGCCGTGGAGGAAATCAGCCTCCCATGAGCACTCAAATGTTTTCGCTGTCACACAAATACAGAACATACATTAACATTACATCAAAAGATGCCCCACTATTGTATCAGATAGAAATACATTAAAAGCCACACATTTATGTAAACTGTGCAAACTGGTGTGAAGATACAAAGTGTTGCTGCCAAAAAGCGCTCCATCAGCACTGCCAAACAACCTGTACAAATTATGTAGGTCACTGCCTGCTTCATCAGGAGCCAAGCTGAATGGAACCATATAAAACAACTTATCATGTGGATATGCATCTTAAATTATCCCAAGTGTGCTCTATAGAAGAAAGACAATCAACTTGGGTACAGAACAATAAAGCTGCTTTCCGATTAGCATCATACCAAGAGCTAATACTGTAAACCTAAATTGGCGGTGGACTGGGAGCTTTAACCAGTAATTCTGAATTGCCCCTGTCCTTTTCACAAGAGTCTTCCCTCAATCCTAGTGCTCCAGGGTAGTGTATAGCAGGTCGTGATACCATATGGAAGAAAAATAAAAGTGGAGCTTTGGGCAAAATAAAGAATGACATACTGTAGTCTGCTGCTAGCACCAACATAGCAATATTGCAGTATCAGATAAGTCAACAATGTCTGTCTCAAGGAGTGAGGTGAAGCCTGGCTGGTCTGTACCCAAATGGGGAGGTCTCCAGGATGGATGGTGTGTTCCTACACTTTCCCTACTTCACCAGAACCTTTCCCTGATTCTAAGCACTGTCCCTGACAGATGGAAATCCTGTTCCTACTCTACCACTCACAAAATGTGCAGCAAACCCAGGAGCCAGGGTCTTAAATAGACTCTGCCTGACCCCAAGATGGCCAATAAAGTCACATGGCGTGCCAGCATCCAATCAGCTGCTGCCCCTCTGCGCCAGAGGCAAACCATAGAGGAACTAGGCTCCTCCTCCACCTGCATTGCAGCTGCAGACGACCACTACCTACAGTGGAGAAAATAGACTGCACCTGCCTACAAGTCCGGTCTCTGTGAAGAAGTAACACTGACTGAGGGAACATGGTTGATGTGGGAAGGGTCTAACTAGGACTAAACTAACTAGCACTAAACAGGGGAGATGGATAGACATGTGCAATTCATTTCGTTCCGAATTCATTTTTTAACAAATTTCGACAGTTAACTGAATTTTTCCGAATATCCGTAAAGCCGAATATTCAAAAATTAGTAAATTCAAAAACTCGTAAGTTTGTAATCTCGTAAATTCAAAAATTTGTAAAATCGTAAATAAAAAAAAAAAGAAAATACGTACGTTTGTAAATTCGAAATTCGAAAATCCCAAAATTCGAAAATCTGAAATAATAACTAACTATTAAATTATAGATATTGGATTTTTCTTTCAAATTTGGCTGTTAGTGAAGGTAACGAATACGAATTTATCTGAAGTTACGAATTATCCAAAATAACGAATGCCGTATCTAAACTAATGGAATGTAAGGAATTAATAATAATAAATAACAATAATAATAATAATGTTTTATTATTATTATTTATTATTAATTTGATCCGTTTCATTTGTTTAGATGTGGCATTCGTTATTTCGGATAATTCGTAACTTCGGATAAATTCGTATTCGTTGCGTTCACTAACAGCCAAATTTGAAAGGAAATTCCAATACCTATAATTTAATAGTTATTATTAGTTAGTTAGTTAGTATTTAGAATTTTCGCCCCCCTCCCTGTCCCCTCTAGGCTGCAGATGGGCATCGATTAGGCTGCACTGATGGCATTGGTGAGGCTGCTGCATTGAAGGCAATGGTGAGGCTGCTGCATTGAAGGCAATGGTGAGGCTGCTGCATTGAAGGCAATGGTGAGGCTGCTGCATTGATGGCAATGGTGAGGCTGCATTGATGTGGACTGATGAGGCTGCATTGATGGCACTTGTGAGGCTGCAGATGGGCATTGATCAGGCTGCATTGATGACAATGGTGAGGCTGCTACATTGAAGGCAATGGTGAGGCTGCTGCATTGATGGCAATGATAAGGCTGCTGCATTGATGGCAATGGTGAGACTGCTGCATTGATGGCAATGGTGAGGCTGCATTGATGTGGACTGATGAGGCTGCATTGATGGCACTTGTGAGGCTGCAGATGGGCATTGATCAGGCTGCATTGATGACAATGGTGAGGCTGCTGCATTGATGGCAATGGTGAAGCTGCTGCATTGATGACAATGGTGAGACTGCTGCATTGAGGACACTTGTGAGGCTGCAGATGGGCAGGTATTGATCAGGCTGCATTGATGACAATGGTGAGGCTGCTGCATTGATGGCAATGGTGAGGCTGCTGCATTGATGGCAATGGTGAGGCTGCTGCATTGATGACAATGGTGAGGCTGCTGCATTGATGGCAATGGTGAGGCTGCTGCATTGATGACAATGGTGAGGCTGCTGCATTGATGACAATGGTGAGGCTGCTGCATTGATGACAATGGTGAGACTGCTGCATTGAAGACAATGGTGAGACTGCTGCATTGAAGGCAATAGTGAGGCTGCTGCATTGATGGCAATGGTGAGGCTGCTGCATTGATGGCAATGGTGAGGCTGCTGCCTTGAAGGCAATGGTGAGGCTGCTGCCTTGAAGGCAATGGTGAGGCGGCTGCATTGATGGCAATGGTGAGGCTACATTGATGTGGACTGATGAGGCTGCATCGATGGCACTTGTGAGGCTGCAGATGGGCATTGATCAGGCTGCATTGATGGCAACGGGTGAGGCTGCAGATGGGCACTGACCCTTATTTTGCTTCAAAGTTCCTTATTTAACATTTTTTATTTATTTTTTCCTGAAACTTCCCTCTTAGGATGAATGTGCGTGTTATATGCCGATAAATATGGCATTTTTATCAAGTTCTACACCTGTTAAGAAAAGAATAATTATTTTTTATTAAGCTCTACACCCAAGAAAGTTAATTCAGATGTAGTACATATAACTAAATCAGAAACGATAATTGAAAGATTGAAGAACGGGGTAATACCGCACTCTTGAACTATAGAAAAAGCGACAAAATGCTATTACAAGAATCGCAGAACACTACTCAACCCTCTTCCATTAGAGCCACCCATGGGGTCCCCCCACACACTCATTTCCCTGCTAGAAACTGACATAATGTGCAGTTACAGTGAGACAGGTTAGAATTTATTTTTTGTTTTCCGTCTTTTTTTCTTTTTTTTTTGTCATGGAAAACCTGCCCAAGTTGTCGAATGCTAGAAATGCTATTTATGCCTTTCTGATGATCATATTGCAATAGATCTGGTTGGAGTCAGCTTGAAAGCCGCCTGCTGTGTGGACTCTCACTACCGGCATAAAAGTACTCCAATTGAGGCTGCTTACCCCAGGAGGCAGCGAAAGCAAAGCTGCTGTCATATACTTGGCATATTAAAAGTTCAGCTTTATTTGAACATCTATTGCAAACAGGTAAAAAAAAATAGTGCTGTAAGCCCACAAGACACGGTGAAAGTGTACCTGCCAGCATTTAGCATTATAGTATTCAAATGAAAAGCCATACCAGTCATACCATAAAATGCAAGACCGTATACACCGCTCCCGCACCGTCCTGCGCATTGAAATCAATGGGCAGCGCTGCCGAAGTGCCTGCAAAGCACTTCGGCAGCGAGGCTTTTAACCCCTTGTTAACCCCTGCTTTGGGGTTAAAAGCGCCCCGCTCCCGCCCCGCACAGCGGTCTGAGTCCGGCAGTATGAGTTTGAAAGTAGCCTCAGTGTCAGACTGTCCACCGCAACATCGCAGTCCCGCTATAATTTGCTGATCACCGCCATTACTAGTACAGTAAAACCTTGGTTTGAGAGTAAGACCCCTTTCACACCGCCGGTGTTTTTCAGGCGCTACAGCGCTAAAAATAGCGCCTGCATAGCGCATGAAAAGAGCGGCTCCATTCACTCCAGTGTGAATGCCCCGAGGGCTTTCACACTGGAACGGTACGCTGGCAGGACGTCAGAAAAAGTCCTGCCAGCAGCTCCTTTGTAGCGGTGAAGGAGCGGTGAACTCACTGCTCCTCCACCGCTCCTTCACCGCTCCTTCACCGCTCCTTCACCGCTGCTCCCCATTGAGGCAGCACAGCGATACCGCCGGCAAAACGCCGCTAGAGCAGCGTTTTGCGGGCGGATATAACCCCTTTTCAGCCTCTAGCGGGGGGTTAAAACTGCGAAAATGACGGTGAAGCGGCGCTAAAGATAGCGCCGCTTTACCGCTGATGCAGTTGGCGGCTTGGTGTTAAAGCCCTCTAAAAGAGAAGAGAGGCGCCTCTAAGTGTAGAAATATGGTTACTTTTTTAATGAAGGTTCAACATTTAGCAACTCACATGGTTGATAAATAAAACAGACACATCTAAGTATGCAGACCTCCGGGGTAAAGCTGTCCTCATAGACCATCCTCCGCACCGCCATCAATGTCATCCCTTCCACGAGCGGTTTAAGCCTTGCTTTCAAATCACTCTACTGCAGGGTAGTCTTCCCGGTCATGATTGCAGACTAACTTATGCCTCCATACTTAGATGTATCTGTCTTAATCATCAACCATGAGAGTTGCTAAATGTTGAACCTTCATTAAATGTAACCGTATTACTACAGTTGGAGGCGCCTCTCTTATCTTTTATACTCTGTAGCTTCTGCTGGATTTTGCTTCTAATCCCCTTATGGAGGCTTCCATTTGTGGATGGACATTTTATGGTTACACAACCTGGTCACATTGCTATCATTCTTTTTTATATGGACTATAAACTGAAGGACTTATGAATAAATGGTTGTGGAACAAAATCATTTGAGTTTCCATTATTTCTTATACAAGTGCTTTGGATTACAAGCATGTTTCCGGAATGAACTATGCTCACAATCCAAGATTTTACTGTATAAAAAATTAAAAAATTCTAGTATATTGTATATATTATGGTTTGTAGACGCTATAACTTTTGTGCAAACCAATCAATATACGCTTATTGGGAATTTTTTTTTACCAAAAATATGAAGCAGAATACATTTTGGCCTAAATTTATGAAGAAATTAATTTTTTTTTATATTTTTTTTATTGGAAATGTTTTAATGTTTAGCAGAAAGTAAAAAATATATATATATTTTTTTCTAAATTTTCATTTATTTTATTTTTTTCTTAATAGTGCAAAGAATAAAAAAGGCAGAGGTGATCAAATACCACCAAAAGAAAGCTCTATTTGTGGGACAAAATGACATAAATTATATTTATGTACAGTGTCGCATGACCGTGCAATTGTCAGTTAAAGTAACGCAGTGCCGTATCGCAATAAATGGCCTGGTCATAAAGGGGGGAAAATCCTGAGGTCAAGTGGATAATATATCTGGGAATATTTCCCATTTCCTACTAATATTTTGCTTAATTAACATTTAGAGCGTGCCTGTCACAAGTGAAAGTTGATCAAGAACTTGTACGACAGTTTGAAACCATGTAGAAATCCCTTTTTTTTCTCCTGGCCCAATTCCTGAATAATCTGTAGTGAAAAATCATCAGTCTTGGTAGCTTTTGGAGAACCTGTGATCTGGATACTCTTGATAATTATTCACGATTACCCATGGCTAGCGTAAATTACATGAATATTGGAAACGACAGATACGTAGGAAATTGTTACAAAAAAAAAAAAATATATATATATATATATATATATATATATATATATATATATATATATATATATATTTTTTTTTTTATTTTATAAAATAAAAATTTTATATATATATATATATATATATATATATATATATATATATATATATATATAAAATTTTTATTTATTTATCTTTTGTAACAATCTTACGTATATATATTCCTTTCCAGTCTCTAGTTTATTTCATTCAAGATTGCATTTTTTTTAATAATAACTAAATGAATATATAAAAATAATTTACTAATATTCTTAATATATAATAATTATATAAATCCTTAAAATATTCCTTATTTTTATTAGCACACATGCATCTGAGCAGTAAGTAATCCCCATCTCCTGACATATACTCTACCTTATTTGATTACATCTGAATGATTAATTATACATAACATGCTAAATTACCACCCAGGATGGGAGACATGTTAAGATATGTTGATTTCCACCTGGGTGGTAAGTTTTAATCCACTTTGTTCAGTGCTCATTAAATAAACGTTAACACGTGGAAACGATTATGTAAAGGAGATTGCTCATTAATCACCCTAAATGAAATGCAAACAGCAGCTTTCCTAAACACGTGGTGAACGCTCTTCCCCACACATAAAAAAATTCCCAGTCATACTTTACTTTTTTTTTTTTTTTTTCAATTTAATTTAAAAACACGTAACATGATATTTTATTTTTTGTTTAGTTTGTTTTATTATATATTTACTTTATTTCATAGTAATAAATGAATTTACTTAAAAATATGTATTATTAATATTATTACTATTCATATATATTTATTTTTATTTTATATTATTATTATTATTATTTTTATAATATATCTTTATTGAAATTTTTATGATAACATTTTGTAGAAATTTACAAAAAAAAAAAAAAAAACTGGAAAAAAGAAAGATAAAAACCCCCCAAAAAACAAAACAAGACAAAACAATTCACAACATAATAATATACTGTAGGGCTCAAAGGAGCCTTCCATATTTTTAATGATATATCTTAGAATTGCAAACATATTTTAAGAAATTAAGGATTAAACACCATAGCTAATGTGGAGAAAAGCAAAAAGCAAAAAAAAAAAAAAAAAAAAAAAAGAAGACAAAGAAAAGAGGGGAAAAAACGACACGGGCCTGTCGATGTCCAATACTGTATGAAAAAATAGGGATTTTGGGGTCGGGTGGAGGAATTCTAGGATAGAAAGGTTGTAAAATCAGGGTTGTTCAAAATCAAAATGATTTTATGTGATTATTTTAATTTATTTTTATCTTCATTTTTCAATGTTTTTATTATTGTTGTGTTATTTTGTTTTTTGTTTTTTTTCATTTAAAATTTTTAGGTTCCATGCACACTGGACTTAAAAAACTGTCAATTCCACAGGTGTTTTTCACCTGCCTCTTGAAGCACTTCTATTGTGTTCTATGTGTCTTATGACTACTACAGGCGTTATCTGTCAGGGACGTTCAGAGGCAGGAAAAAAACCTTCTCTATCGCGTTTTGTGGAGAAGTTTAGTAAAAACGTCAGTCTCTCCTAAACTCCTCTTATCTCTTCTGAACGTCAAGTTTCAATGTGTTTTTAGTAAAAAAAAAAAAAAAAAAAAAGGTGTGTTGTCACTTGTACATCATTTCCTGGCTTTTGCAGAGGGGCGTGTAGTGCAAAAAAACGCCTATAAAGAAAATGCTCTTAAACTCTCATAGACTCGCCTAAACTTAGTACAATATGCAGTGGCGGAACTACCGCCATAGCGACCCACGCGTACGCTATGGGGCCTGCAGCCGAATGGGGGTCCGGTCAAAGTTGCTAATAGAATTCCTTTTTACCTGATTTTTCGACACCCGCCGCCGCTAGAGGTCCGTGGCCGGCGGAGATAATGTCTCCGCCGGCCGCCATTTTCCTGAAGACCAGACGAGTTAGAAATGACAAGCGGAGCCTGCCGAATGGCTACAATAGAAATAGCGCTGCGGTGCCGCCCACCCCCTGTCCCTGGTCTGTTTGTCATCTATGAGCTGTTGTGGAAAGGGGTGGGGGGTGGGCGGTGCCGCAGCTCAATTTCTATTGTAGCCGGCCGGCTCCGCCTCTATTTTGTTCCTCCTGGGGCTTCATTAATGGCGGTGTTCTGTCAGAGTTCTGTCAGAGTTATAAAAGGGCTCCAATGGGGGTGGGGGAGTGACCTGAGATGTAAGGAGGCACTCCGCTGGCTGGGGACACCTGAGATGTAAGGAAACACTCCACTGGGGACACCTGAATGTAAGGAGGCACTCCGCTAGCTGGGGACACCTGAGATGTAAGGAAACACTCCGCTGCGGACACCTTAATGTAAGGATGCACTCCGCTAGCTGGGGACACCTGAGATGTAAGAAGGCACTCCGCTGGGGACACCTGAGATTTAAGGAAGCATTCCGCTAGGGACATGTGAGATGTAAGGAGGCACTCTGCTAGCTGGGGACACCTGAGATGTAAGGAAACACTCCGCTAGCTGGGGACACCTGAATGTAAGGAGGCACTCCGCTAGCTGGGGACACCTGAATGTAAGGAGGCACTCCGCTAGCTGGGGACACCTGAGATGTAAGGAAACACTCCGCTGGGGACACCTGAATGTAAGGAGGCACTCCGCTAGCTGGGGACACCTGAGATGTAAGGAAGCACTCCGCTGCGGACACCTTAATGTAAGGAGGCACTCCACTAGCTGGGGACACCTGAGATGTAAGAAGGCACTCCGCTGGGGACACCTGAGATTTAAGGAAGCATTCCGCTGGGGACACCTGAGATGTAAGGAGGCACTCCGCTAGCTGGGGACAATGACACCTGAGATGTAAGGAAGCACTCTGCTGGCTGGGGACACCTGAGATGTAAGGAAGCACTCCGCTGGCTGGGGACAGTGACACCTGAGATGTAAGGAAGCACTCCGCTGACTGGGGACAGTGACACCTGAGATGCAAGGAAGCACTCCGCTGACTGGGGACAGTGACACCTGAGATGTAAGGAAGCACTCCGCTGGCTGGGGACATCTGAGATGTAAGGAAGCACTCCACTGGCTGGGGACAGTGACACCTGAGATGTAAGGAAACACTCCGCTGGGGACACCTGAGATGTAAGGAAGCACTCCGCTGGGGACACCTGAGATGTAAGGAGGCACTCGGCTAGCTGGGGACAGTGACACCTGAGATGTAAGGAAACACTCCGCTGGGGACACCTGAAATGTAAGAAGGCACTCCGCTGGGGACACCTGAAATGTAAGGAGGAACTCCGCTGGGGACACCTGATGGCATCTGGTGACAGGTGACGTGGCAAGTGACACACTCTGGGCTCCTAATGATTCTGCATTATGGTGAGTTGAACTTTTTCATTTTATATTACAATGTAATGATAGAAATAATGCGCTTCAATCACAGATTTTATTGGCAAATTTTTGTTTTGTTGTTCGAAATTAATATAAGCTGTTGCCTGGGTACTGTGCCACATGAGTGTGGTAATCTGTTGTTCAATGGCATTAGTTAATTTTTTTTGTGGGGGGGGGGCGGGGGGCATACAACATTTTGCTATGGGGCCCTGTGATTTCTAGTTACGCCCCTGACAATATGCTTTCAATTTGCGTCTTTTATGCCACGTTTTTAAGCTAAAAACGTTGATTTTTTTTTGCTCCTAGTGTGCCTTTTCTCTTTTATGTTACATTATTTATTTGATTTTTTAGTTGTTATATTCATGCTATTATTCTGATACTTTTAGTTACCTTATTTTATTACCTTATCTACTTTCATTAAATTTTATTATTTTAATTTTTTTTGCTTCTTTTTTGTATTGCAGTTTATATGTGCTTGCTGCTACTGTTTTTATATTTAATGTTTAAATTCGTAATTTTGAATTGTTAATAATACTTTTCCTGCTTTTTTTATATTGTTATTTATTGTAGTATGCAGTTTTATTTTATTGTCATGATGTATTTTGCTGCTTTTTTTTTTTTTTTTCTTTTTTAATAAATTTGTCAAGTCTTGTCAATGATCTAAGTGTGTTCAGTGTACTGTCCTTTTCTTTTTTTTATTTTCTGAAGCAAATGCACAGCAAATCTCAGATAAATTACGTCCCTTTCATACTAGCTCCCCTGAGGATTTTCACTCCCATTTCCTCTGTAGAGATATGTCAGAGAAAAAGACAGAATGAAAGTGTGAGAGACAACGCAGTGGCAGCAACCATCTATTCTAAAAATACCAATTATGCAAATAGTGTCTAAGAACACATTGAATGTTTGCAGCTCTCGAGGCATAATAGGTTATATTAGAAAACGCTACAAACAATTATCAATTTACCAGGACATGGACATTTTGCTAAACATTTGAGCAATCTTTTTTTTTCTTTTTTTTTTTTTTAAGACTTTATAGCAAACACTGTTCGTTTGATAAATGTAGAAATTTATTAGCTCTAATCTTCCGCAGAAAATAGACTGACACTACATGTTGGAATGAAATGAAATATAATAAACGTTTTCTCCCATTATGTAAATGAGCATCTTCAGTTGACGTTCAGAATCGGGGAAAAAAAAAAAAAAAACATAAAACGTATCATAAAAATATGTAAATAAATGCCAGTTCAAATTTGAGTTTTATACTCGGGCAAAAACTTATTATTCATGTTTGTGGAAGTTGACTTGGCACATTTAAAACTAAATATGATTAATAAGTGATGCTTAACATACATTCAGTTATAATTGTGAGATTCTGGTATCCTTCCTTTAAAGACTCCCTGAATTTATTTATTTTTTTGATTTTGAGCAAAATACTGTAATTAAACTTTGGGGTGTAATTTTCTTCAAGAAGAGACGCGCGGTTGTCAGAGACTTGGCCCAAGGGAGGAAGGAGTTGTTAGTAATTTTATTGCCGTGACTATTAAAGAATAAGTAAAGCTAGAGGAAAATGATATATTAGCGCTGTCTCGGGTATCGTCAATTTTGACAAGTTTTTGACACTTTTGCATTACGTTTATGAATGTTGCTCCGAGCGGTTTTAGATAACTCAAGCTGCATTCTAAGTTCATCATGAGCTCTTATTAGGAGAGCAAAATAAGTAATCTTTTTTCTAGCGGTGGTCAAAAAATATGTTTGTTTTGAAGAAGGAAGGATAATGCATATATGGAACCTCACAGGGGATATCTATATGTGTACCATATTTATTGGCCTATAACACACACTTTAATCTTAAGAGTAAAGTTTCAGGAAAAAAATGTAAATTTTAAATAAAGAACTTTGAAGCAAAATAAGGGTCAGTGCCCATCAATGCAGCCTTATCTGTGCCCATCTGCAGCCTCACCAGTGCCCATAAATGCAGCTTCATCATTGCCCATCAATATAGCCTGATCAGTGCACATCTGCAACCTCACCATTGCCCATTAATGCAGCCTGCTCAGGGCCCATCTGCAACCTCACCATTGCCCATTGTCAGGGCTGGGCTCAGCCCTTCCTTCTCTGAGCTGGCCGCTCAGCTGTCGGCTAATTGCCAGTTCCTATCTCTCCACAGTTACTCAGCTGTTGATGATATCCTGCTTATCAGTCCTGCCTACTTAAGCCGTCCAGTCCCAAGGTTCTCTGCCTTCGCCTTGGTCAACATCACAGAAACTCTCCTGCGATCCTGTTCAAGACTTTCTTTGCTGACATCCCTTCTGGCTCCAGATCCACCATTGATCCCTGACTTCTGGCTTGGCTGACTATCTGTTCCGGTTACTGAACTTTGGCTATGTTTTGACTACGTTTGTTATTTTTACTTTTATTATTAAACTTTTACTTTTATTATTAAAGAGTGATTTAACTGTACTTCTGTCTCGGCCTGATTTCATGGTTTCTGACACCTATTAATGCAGCCTGATCAGTGCCCTTCTGCAGCCTCACCATTGCCCATTAATGCAGCCTGCTCAGTGCCCATCTGCAACCTCACCATTGCCCATTATGCATACTGATCAGTGCCCATCTGCAGCCTCACCATTGTCCATGAATGCATACTGATCAGTGCCCATCTGCAACCCCACCATTGCCCATTAATGCATACTGATCAGTGCCCATCTGTAGCCTCACCATTGCCCATTAATGCAGCCTGCTCAGTGCCCATCTGCAACCTCACCATTGCCCATTAATGCAGCCTGATCAGTGCCCATCTGCAGCCTCACCATAGGCCATCATCGCAGCCTAATCAGTGCCCATTTTCAGCCTCGCCTGTGCCCATCAATGCAGCCTCACCCTTGCCTGTTAATGCAGCTTACTCTGTACCCATCTGCAGCCTCACCTTTGCCCATTAATGCAGCCTGCTCAGTGCCCATCTGCAGCCTCGCCTTTGCCCATCAATGCAGCCTCACCAGTGCCTGATTACACAGAGCCCGGATCTCCTGTGTATTAGGTGCTCGCAGTCACTCACAGTCACGCCTCCTGGCCTGGTTCCTATGATAGTCATAACACTGGTCCAATGCTGGGACATGGGATGTTAATGCTAGGAGTCGGACCAGGAGGTGGGACTGTGTGTGACTGCGAGCACCGGGTACACAGGAGATCCTGTCTTTGTGTAATCTGGCGGCGCTTGCTCCCTCCCTTCTCTCTGAGGTAGCCAGGTATTGGCGTATAACACGCACCCACAATTTGCCCCCTTTTTAAGAGGGAAAAAGTGCATGTTATACGTTGATAATTACGGTATATATATATATATATATATATATATATATATATATATATTTTTTTTTTTTTTTTAACAAAAGTATTGGGACACCTGCCTTTACACGAACATGAACTTTATTGGCATCCCAGTCTTAGTCTGCAGGGTTCAATATTGAGTTGGCCCACCCATTACAGCTCTACCCACCCGCACAAAAAAGCTCAGGAGTTGTTCCCATGCAGGCTGCGATTCCACAAATGTAGCAGGGACTTTTTCCCTGCATTTGAGGAGTCACTGCAGCCCATTCATTTACTGCAGCCCATGCAAAACGCATCTCGCAGAGCTGTATATGTGTGAACCTAGTGTAAGGTTTAGCGCTATGTGATTAGGTAGCAGCCAACACAAAAAAAGGTGAATATACAACCTCCAAACAGTAATGGAAAGAAATGTGCAGCGCTTCAATATGGTTCATAAAGCGAAAATCCTGTTATGTGCAGTGAATAAAAGTCCAAATAATAAAACTGTGTCATAAGCTGAAATGTCCCCACAGTATATCTGCAAAGTAGCTGCAATAGTCAGTATGAGGTGCCAAACCACTCACCAGATCTTAAACAATTGCCAGCATTAAATGAACACACTTCACCCAGAGTGCTGAGGGATGATCTTCCACAGTGATACCATCTGGTGAGTGTTTAGATTAGTGGAGCTGTAAGTAGTAACAAGCCTTGAACTGTTGTTGTGCAGTATAATGGTGACCTGCACCAGTGTGTTGATTGTGTGAAAGGCTCCAATTGGGAT
This sequence comes from Aquarana catesbeiana, assembly GCF_042186555.1. NCBI lineage: Eukaryota > Metazoa > Chordata > Amphibia > Anura > Ranidae > Aquarana > Aquarana catesbeiana. Next base: position 53,944,897 of record NC_133324.1, on the reverse strand, counting down.
CAGGCACTGTACAAAATAAATTCACCAGCGGGAGCCCAAGTGATACTCATATAGTGTAGCTGTATTTCAATGAGTTTTTTGGACTACGCTTCCTCAGGAAATCCTTAGGTGCTTATGTATTCGTAGTTGCTGGTTGCAGAATCTTCTGAGGAGAATCTTCAGCTCTGAGCAACCAGCATCTACGAATACATAAGCACCTAAGGATCTCCTGAAGAAGCGTAGCCTGCAAACTCATTAAAATACAGTGCCTTGAAAAAGTATTCACACCCCTTGAAATTTTCCACATTTTGTCACGTTACAACCAAAAAACGTAAATGTATTTTATCGGAATTTTATGTGATAGACCAACACAAAGCGGCACATAATTGTGAAGTGTAAGGAAAATGATAAATGTTTCTCAAAATGTTTTACAAATAAATATGTGAAAGCTGTAGCGCGCATTTGTATTCAGCCCCCTTTACTCTGATACCACAAACTAAATTCTAGTGGAACCAATTGCCTTCAGAAGTCCCAATTGCCTTCAGAAGTCACCTAATTAGTAAATAGAGTCCACCTGTGTGTGCTCAGAGGATTGTTAGAGAACCTTAGTGAACAAACAGCATCATGAAGGCCAAAAAACACACCAGACAGGTCAGGCATAAAGTTGGGGAGAAGTTTAAAGCAGGGTTAGTCTCACAGAGCACTGTTCAATCCATCATCCAAAAATGGAAAGAGTATGGCACAACTACAAATTTACCAAGACATAGCCATCCACTTAAACTGACAGGCCAGGCAAGGAGAGCATTAATCAGAGAAGCAGCCAAGAGGCCCATGGTAACTCTGGAGGAGCTGCAGAGATCCAAAGCTCAGGTGGGAGAATCTGTCCACAGGACAGCTATAATGCCGTGTACACACGGGCGGACTTTTCAGCATGAAACGTCCGACGGTCTTTCTGACGGACTTTCGACGGAGTTACGACCGACTTTCAGACAACTGGACTTGCCCACACACGAACGGACTAAAGTCCGTTCGAAAGTCCGTTGGTATGAACGTGATGACATACAAAGGGACTAGAATAAGGAAGTTCATAGCAGTAGCCAATAGCTGCCCTTGCTTCCTTTTTTGTCCGTCGGACAAGCATACAGATGAATGGATTTTTCGACCAGACTCGAGTCTGTCAAAAAGATTTGAAACATGTTAAAAAACTAGAGTCCGTCTGATTTTCGACAGAAAAAGTCAGCTGAAGGTCCGATGAAGCCCACATGTGGTTGGATTGTCCGACGGATTCGTTCCGTCGGACCACTGGTCGAAAAGTCCGCCCGTGTGTACACGGCATTAGTTGTACACTCCACAAATTTATGGAAGAGTGGCAAGAAGAAAGCCATTGTTGAAAGAAAGCCATAAGCTGTCCTATTTGCAGATTTCAGGAAGCCATGTGGGGGACACATCAAACATGTGGAAGAAGGTGCTCTGGTCAGATGAGACCAAAATGTAACTTTTTGACCTAAAAGCAATACACTATGTGTGGAAGAAAACTAACACCGCACATCACCTTAAACGCACCATCCCCAACGTGAAACATGGTGGTGGCAGCATCATGTTGTGGGAATGCATTTCAACAGCAGGGACAGAGAAACTGGTCAGAGTTGATGGGAAGATGGATGGAGCCAAATACAGGGCAGTTTTACAAGAAAACCTGTTATGCCCCGTACACACAATTGGATTTGTGAGCTTTTTGGCAGAAAGTCCAACCATGTGTATGCTCCATCGAACATTTGTTGTCAGACTTTCCACCACCAAATGTTGGCTAGCATGCTCTCAAATTTTCCACCAACAATGTTTGTTGTCAGATTTTCCGATCGCGTGTACACAAGTCCGTCGTACAAAAGTTCAAAGTACACATGCTCGGAATCACGCATCACTATTGAACTTCCTTTTTATCAGCTTGCCATACGTCTTGTATGTCACTACGTTTGTAATTGTTGGCCAACATTTGTGTGAATATGTGTATGCAAGACAAGTTTGAGCAAACACCTTTTGAACAAAAATCTATGGTTTTGTTGTCGGAAAGTCCGATCGGGTGTACAGGGCATTAGAGCCTGCAAGAGACTTGAGACTGGGGTGGAGTTTCGTCTTCCAGCAGGACAACGACCCTAAACATACAGCCAGAGCTTCAATGGAATGGTTTAGATCAAAGCATATTCATGTGTTAGAATGGCCCAGTCACAGTCCAGACCTAAATCCAATTGAGAATCTGTAGCAAGACTTGAAAATTGCTGTTCACAGACACTCTCCATCCAATCTGACAGAGCTTGAGCTATTTTGCAAAGAAGAATGGGCAAAAATGTCACTCTCTAGATGTGCAAAATTGCAGCGAAAGGTGGTTCTACAAAGTATTGTAGAAAGGGGGGCTGAATACAAATGCACACCACACTTTTCACATATTTATTTGTAAAACATTTGGAAAACTATTTATCATTTTCCTTCTACTTCACAATTATGTGCCACTTTGTGTTGGTCTATCACATAAAATCCCAATAAAATACATTTATGATTTTGGTTGTAACAAGACAAAAAAATGTGGAAAATTTCAAGGGGTGTGAATACTTTTTTAAGGCACCATACAACTACACTATATGAGCATCACTTGGGCTCCTGCTGGGGGGCTTCTTTTGTACAGTGCCTGATCCCATTGGAGCCTTCCAAGCAACACACCAATCAACACATTGGTGCAGGTCACCATTATACTACATAACAACAGTTCAAGGCTTGTTACTACTTACCATCTGGTGAGTGTTTAGCTTGGTGGAGGTGTATCACTGTGGATATCAACCCTCAGCACTCTGGGTGATATGTGTTTATTTAATGCTGGAATGTTTTCAAACAGGAGCCTTTATTTGTACTTTAATATATTGCAGCTTACCGGTCCATAAATGTGGTGGCTAGTTTTCTTCTTTTTTTTTTGTTTTTGCAGGCTAGGAACATTTTCATCAGGTACAGAAAATAGTTGTTGCCCTTCCCAGGAATTCAGAGCCCTTGTCACTTCCTGTGAGCTTAAAGCAGAACTTTACTCTCTCAACCAACATTGATTATTTTTAATCCTTATGCTGCTAGCATTAGTAAATAGATATGGAGGGTATATTATATTTACTTGTTTTAAACTTTTTTTTTCCTTGTCAAAAGAAGTTTATTGAGTATACAATGTTATAAAGATACATAAAGTAAGTTTACAAGGATCTATAAAGTAAGCTCATTGTTTTACAGTAGGGTTTATATAGGTAAATATCATGAAATTTCAAATATTAAACATTGGGTTCACGTAAGCCTAAATTAAAGATATATATATCATTTCCTTAGTTACTTTTGTAGGTATTTAAATGAATTATACCTACTATATATATTGTTTACAAGTAGAGTGTATATAGGTCAAATAAATTCTGATAATGAGCTTTAATCGTAAGGTGGAGAAAAGGAAAGAGAAAGAAGAAAAAGGGTTGAAAGGTAGAGGTATGGTCCACAAGGTTGTCCCGCTCGTCAGTTTATTATTCTTTTTAGTTCTCTTTGAAGCCTTAGAATGGGTGTCTCTGTAAGTCATTTAATCTGTTACCATGGCAACAGGACAGAGTCATTGAAGTTTGACAGGAACTGTTGTTTTATCCAAGGATGCCAAAGTTTTTCAAATTTTGGAATTTGATTTTGATCGATGGCTACCATCTTAGCATGGGACATTGTATTATTCATTCTGTGAATTGTTTCTGCTAGTACCAATGTAGGAGATTTCCATGCCTTGGCCACTGTTTGTTTTGCAGCCGTTATTAGTTGGATCATAAGTTTGAATTGAGAGAGTGTTAACCATTCCGGTTTTAGATTAAGTAAAGTTAAATATGGATCTGGTTGTATTATTTTTTTAAATATTTTAGATGCAATCACGAAGACTTCCTTCCAGAAGGTTTGGATTACTGGGCACGTCCACCATATGTGTAAATATGTGCCTATTTCTGGGCATCCTCGAAAACAAAGAGCTGAGGTATTAGGTGAATATTTTGCCACTCTAGCGGGTACAAGGTACCAGCGAGTTAGGACTTTATAATTTGTCTCCAGTGCTAAGATGTTGGGTGAGGATGATTTAGATGTGAGCCATATGTTAGACCAGTCCGTGTCTTCTAAAGTTCGTCCCAGGTCCTCCTCCCACCTCTGAACGTAAGAGGGTCTATTAAGATTTGCTACTCCATATAATTGATTATAAAGTGATGAAATTGTACCTTTAGCAAATGGATCTTTTGTACAGATTGATTCAAAAATGGATAATTGGGATAATGGTGTATCCCCCTTTAGGAATGGTGTATAGAAATTTTTGATTTGGAGATATCTAAATATCTCAGAGTTTGGTAGATCATATTTTTCTCTAAGCGATGGGAATGAAAGGAATGATTTAGATGCTATGAAGTCATTTAGTGTCTGAATGCCTGATGTTGTCCAAGCTTTAAAAGAATTTGGGTAGATCCATGCCGGATAAAAGGCCGGATTTCTGATAAAAGAAAGGAGAGGATTGTGTGGAGATTGTAACTGATATTTGGTTTTTAGTTTATCCCAGAGAGATAAGAAGTGTTTAGTTATGGGATTATGAATTTTAAAGCGGTCTTTAGGATCAAGCCATAATAAATTTGATAGTAATAGAGGGTCATTTTCTGAAGCCTCTATAAATACCCATAATGGGATTTCCTGTTTTGCATGGTATTTGGACAGACTGGCCAAATGTGCTGCTCTGTAGTAGTTAGTAAAATTAGGGTATCCCAGGCCTCCTTTATTTTTGGGAAGATGTAGTGTGTGTATAGGTATACGTGGTTTAGAAGAGCCCCATATAAACGAAGTTGCTCTTTTTTGTACTATTCTCAAAAAATAGGAAGGAATTGGAATAGGGAGGACTCTGAATAGATAAAGCAATTTGGGTAGAATAGTCATTTTGATTGCATTAATCTTCCCTATCCAGGATAAAGGAAGTTGCGACCATTGTTTTATTAGATTTGTGATCTGTCTTAATACAGGAGGATAATTGGTTGAGAATAAGTCAGAATGAGATGCTGTTAAATGAATTCCAAGATATGGGATTGATTTTTCTGCCCATGTGAATGGGAGTGCAGCCCTAGCCGGGATCAATTCCATGTTTGTGAGTGAAATATTAAGCACTAGGCATTTCTTAGGATTAATCATAAGGCCGGATAGGGCTGCAAATCCATCAAGAGCTGGTATTAAGTTAGGACCAGAGACCTGTGGTGATGATAGAAAAAGTAATATATCGTCTGCAAATATACATAATTTGTGTGTAATACCTCCTACTTCAATGCCAGTTATAGTTTGGTTTGTTCTGATGTATTGGGCCATGGGTTCGAGTATAAGGGCAAATAATAAGGGAGATAATGGGCAACCCTGTCGGGTACCTCTTTCGATATTAAAGGCTTCAGATTTGTATCCAGCATATTTTATATAGGCTTTGGGTTTATTATACAATGCTTTGATCCATGTTAAAAAGTGGGGTCCAAAACCCCATTTTTGTAATGAATATTGCATATATTGCCAGGATACTGTGTCAAATGCCCTCTTAATATCGAGAGATAGAAAACATAAAGGGATTTTCCGTTTTTTAGCAATATGTGCCAATAACACTGCCCTGCGTACATTATCGCCTGCCTGTCTATTTGGCATGAAGCCTACTTGATCTCTATGTATTAATTTTCCTATAATGCTATTGAGGCGTTTTGCTATTATTTTTGCTAATAATTTAATATCGAGGTTTAACAGAGAGATAGGCCGATAATTCACACAGGAAGTATCATCAGAAAGGGGTTTTGGGATCATACAAACAATTGCCATTAGTGTTTCTTGCCGAAAAGAATGTCCATCTAGAAGTTTGTTAAAAGTTTCAGTGAGAATGGGAGAGAGTATTTCTGAGAATGTTTTATAGTATAAAGCCGAGTAGCCGTCTGGGCCTGGTCTTTTGTTAAGTTTTAGGTCTTTTATGGCGTTAGCAACTTCATCTATAGTTATAGGCTCATCCAAACTGCTTTTTTGATTCTGAGATAACTCAGGTAAGGTTATTTTTGAGAAGAAGGATTCAGCCTCTGTAGGATTAAATTCATTGTTTGTCTTGTATAAAGTTGCGAGATGTGAGTGAAATTTATGGACTATTTTAACTGGATTACAAGTGTAAACATTTTTTGATAATTTCAAACGTATTGGTTTGAAAGATTTGTTAGTTGAATTTAATGCCCGAGCCAAATATGTACCTGGTTTGTTTGTATTCATGTAGAAATTGTGTTTGGAGCGTTTGAGGGATTTATCAACTGACTCAGTGAGAAATAGATCGTATTCCAATCTAGATTTTTCCAGATGAGATTTTGTACTCTGAGATGGATTATCTTGAAATGATATGTAGGCTGCATTAAAATTGAGTTCTAGTTTTTTTGCTAGATTTTTGCGTTCCCGTTTAAATAGTGCCATTTGTCTTTGTATTGTACCACGCAAGACAGGCTTATGAGCTTCCCACAGTGTTATTGGGGAAATGTCTGTTGTATTATTAATTGATATGTATTCTTTTAAAGCTTGTTCAATGGCCATCTGATGTAGTGGGTGTTTGAGCATTATGTCCGGTAAGTACCACGTTGGGTCATGCGCTTTTGGTATGGCTGAGGCTATAGTAGTGTATACTGCATTATGGTCAGACCACGGAATCGGAATTATATCTGATGCAATAATTTCTGGTATCATTCCTATTGTTAGAAAAATATGATCTATTCTGGTGAAGGTTTGATGAGGGTGCGAGAAATAAGTGAATTTCTTTTTCATTGGGTTACTTTCTCTCCATGAATCTACCAGATTGTATTTGGAAAGAAGTTGAGAAAAAGGTAATCTAGAGGTTATTTTGGATGGTGTAAAAGGTGATTTATCTAGAAATGGGAGGAGGACCTGGTTCGAATCCCCACACATTATCACTGTTCCTATTTTGTGTGTATTAATCACTTGTAATATATGTGAGAGGAATGGTGTAGGTTGTTTGTTAGGAGCGTAGTAGGAAATCACCGTGATTGCTGTATCCATTATATAACCCATGAGTATCAGGTATCTACCTTCTGGGTCTTTAATTTCTGATGATAAGGTGAATGGTGTGGATCGGTGAAATGCAATTAGAGTTCCCCTTTGCTTGGTACAGGCAGAAGCCGTGTAAATTTGTTGATAAAAAGGAGAAATATATTTTGGAGTAGAATCTTTGGTGAAGTGTGTTTCTTGGAGGCATACTATGTGAGCCTTCTTGTTATGGAAAGTACGGAAGGCTTTGGTCCTTTTTTGAGGGACATTTATTCCCTGAACATTCAGGGAAAGTATATTCAGTGGTGCCATGGCAATAGATCAAATAGTTTTGACTTACTTTTTGTTATGCAGAGCTGACTGCGCAGATCAACCTGTGTGGACTGAAGAGATGAATAGATAGAAAATAAACCAGTGAATTCTGGAGTAAAGAGTAAACAAAAAACATATGAGATTAGATGATACATTGTATAAATTATTTTTTGCAAGTAATCACAATTTACCCGTGAAAGAGAATAAATATCTCTCTCAGGGGAATAAGTGCCTTCGTCACACTCCCACATAATATGGTTGGGAGAATGAGGAGGGCTAATGGGGGTACACGGATCTTCCGCTTACAGGAGAGAAGTGCTGCTATGTCAAAAGACATCAAAATGATGTTTCATTAATTGGAGTGCAGAATATAGTGGCTAAATAATTCAGTTAGAAAGGTACTGTTAATAACTTTGGTATTGATGAAAATAGTTTGAATTATTTTGGGATTTTAACCCTTTTAGAGTAAACAATTACATATTTTATTCATATGTAACTGTTTAGATATGTTAACTCATAAAATAGAGGTTGTATTGCTTCAGATTAGAATAAACAAAAACATAATTCTAGGAAATAGTTAGGTAATAATATATTTGTTTTAAGAAAAGAAAGAAAAAGCTTCCATTACTTCTGGATTATTGAATATATTTGTCCTAAAAAGTAATAAATCTATTGTTATTACTTGATAATATATAACTGAACAAGAATTTCCTTATTTCACTTATATATTTTAAGGCTATATGAATCAGAAGTAATAAGAAATATAACTGGAATGTAACATGATACCACACAGTGTGTGACTATCAGAATGCAGTTACATTCAGTTATAAATATAGGTTTTTTTATAGAGAACCATCTCTTAGTATAATAAATGAAGAGATATCAGGAATTAGGATGTCAGTCCATTGAATCTTCTTGGTCCATGGATGATGTGGCATAACGGCCTCTTTTGTGAGAATGATGATTCCCATTTTGTTCTGAAATTTTCTGGGTGCTGCCTGAAGGTGAAGATGACGCCATTCTTCTGCGTGTGGGAGTGTTGCTGCTTGTGGGTTCTGTCAGATTTAATTTTAAAAGGGTTTGTTGTAGTTCATCTGCTGATCTGCTTCTGTAAATTGTACCTTGGTAGTTAAATCTGACTGAAAAGGGGAAGCCCCATTGATACATAATGTTGTGGCGTTGCAGTTCCATTAGTTGGGGTTTCATGGATCGTCTTTTAGTAATAGTAAGTTGGGATAGGTCAGCAAAAATTTGATAATTGTGTCCTTGAAAATTAAGTTCCTTTTTTTCTCTTGCAGCAATTAGTATTTGTTCTTTCGTTCTGTAATAATGAAATTTTGTAATTATATCACGTGGGGGTCCATCTTTCTTTTTGGCTGTGAGGGCTCTGTGTACTCTGTCCAGTTCTAAACGTTCAATAGGGATATCTGGCTTTAGTTCTTGTAATAGAGCAGTAATAGTAGATTGCAGGTCTGTCACAGTTTCAGGTATTCCCCTTATGCGCAAGTTTGAACGTCTGGCTCTATTTTCGTAATCTTCGAGCTTAGTTTGAAGTATTAAATTCTCTTTTTTTAATTGTTCCAATTCTGTTATATTTTCTTGGGTTGTAATTTCAATTTCATCCATTTTTATTTCTAAGGCTGCGGTGCGGTTTCCCAGCTCTCTTATTTCTTTGGTTAGGCTGTTTGTTATTTGGTCTGAGGTTTGTTTTAAAGCCTTATGAAGCATCTTTTCAAATTGTAATAATATTACTGGGGATACTGAGGAGGCTTGTGGAGAAGTTTGTGAGAGGATTTGTTCTGTATCTGACTCAAATGGAGAGTCTTGCTGTGACATTTTCTGTCTGTGAGAGCACCCTGATGCTGTATCTTGTGAGGTGACTGGAGCTGCTTCAGCTGCAGTGAGTGCCTGTGAGCTCTTTGTGAGGTGATTTTTATTTCTGCCACGGTTTCCTCCCAGTACCATATTTCCTGCCCAAACTTTCACAGTTTGTTCCCAGGGGCAAAAAGGTTCAAATGGATACCTTTTGAGCCTGCAGGCTCCGCTTTGTCCTTCTCTTCTCTCCTCAGCGGTGTGGAGCTCTAACAATGCATGTCTGCTCTGCTAGGCTCCGCCTCCTGCCCCCCTAAACTTTTTTTTTCAGTTACTTTCTGGTTTCCATGCCTAGGCAAATGATGTCATACATCCCAGGAGTCTTCAAGAGGGGAGGAGCAGGGGTTTTCTCAGCTAAGCACACCCTCCTGCCTGCGTACCTAAGATAAGGGCAGATGGATTCCAGGAAGGAAATGCTACTTGAATCATCTGCCTTTACTCAATATGGCCACAGTTAGAAATGCTAGGGGAGTGCTTTTCAAAGTCATTTCTCAACAAAATAAAGCATGGAGACATGTATGGATGGGTGAGTTTGCTTTGAAAATTAAAAATAAATTACATTGTGTTTTTTTTTTTGGTTTGTGGTACTCAGATGCAGTGTAGTTCCACTTTGAGGCCCTATTCACATCTGTGCGTTCCATGTACACACACAGAAGGACATTATCCGGGAAGGCATGAAAGAGTAGCAAAAAACACGCATCAGACTTGTGGTGCCACTAATTGTTCATGGCACCCCAAATGCGGCTAGCAAACGTGCATTTTGTCGAGCAGCAAAACACGTGACAAATGCACCAAAGCATGTGGTTAAAAAAAGTGTCAATCTCAACACCCGAAAAGGTGTGGGAGCTTCAACTGCCACAATTGTCGCGTGTAGGGCAGCCTATTCAAGTGCATGGGCTGCCATATGTGTGTCACCCAAGAACAAGTGAAAAAAAATGCACGCTTGTGTGACGTGCAGATGTGAATAAGGCCTAAAAGAAAGCACACACAAGATTATCTATGTTGTCTGAGCTACTAATCCCAACAACCCCATAGGTAAAGGAGAGGAACAAAGACAAGAAAATAATATATGGGATAATACATGGGACTTTGTGTGAGGCAAATCAATTATACAATAGATATATTAGCTACACATAATTTCAAATTTATTAAAAATAATTGTAATTGGACATTCCATAGTCCTGAAAGTACATGATGACATCATGTCTCCTGAGGAAGCCATCATTATGGCGAAACATGTAAAGAACCAATCAGTTGCATCTCTTCCATGTATTGTATGGTTATTTCAAACAACAAATGTTGATTTTTAAATGTTACTAATGAAATGTTGATATATTTTTTTATATATTATATGTTTTCGTGTTTCCTCCCACACTCCAAAGACATGGAAACCGGAGTACCCGGAGGAAACCCACACAGGCACAGGGAGAACATGCAAACTCCAGGCAGGTAGTGTTGTGGTTGGGATTCAAACCAGAGACCCTTTTTACTGCTAGGTGAGACACTACACCACTGTGCCGCCCTGTGTAAGTGATTTGCCTCACACAAAGTCCCCATGGCCAATATAATCTTTTCTTGCCTGTATATTTAGAGATAGAGGCATTTCTCTTTTAGTGCTTCAGACCACAACTATTTTCATTTATAGTGGAACAAAGGCAGACATATTTGAAGTCCAGGCTGGGAGCCTAAAAAGGCACCCTCCATAGATATAGCGGAGAAGTAAATGTTACCACCTAGGGGCAAGACGTGTGTTATTTATATGAGTAGCAGATGAAAATAAAGGGAAAAAAATCTTAATAGCCATGAAATTCATTTTTTTTTTATGATAAGAGCATATCAGTATATGACAAAAAAACAAAACATTCTGGCAGCAAAAACAGCAAAAAAATTGAAAGAAAAAATTGCTGAATCTCTAAGAATCATCAGCAGCACATCCTCTTGATTGAAAATTACATAAGAGGGGGCAGGAGGCGGAGCCTAGCAGAGCAGACATGCATTGTTAGAGCTCCACACCGCTGAGGAGAAAAGAGAAGGACAAAGCGGAGCCTGCAGGCTCAAAAGTTATCCATTTGAACCTTTTTGCCCCAGGGAACAAACTGTGAAAGTTTGGGCAGGAAATATGGTACTGGGAGGAAACCGTGGCAGAAATAAAAATCACCTCACAAAGAGCTCACAGGCACTCACTGCAGCTGAAGCAGCTCCAGTCACCTCACAAGATACAGCATCAGGGCACTCTCACAGACAGAAAATGTCACAGCAAGACTCTCCATTTGAGTCAGATACAGAACAAATCCTCTCACAAACTTCTCCACAAGCCTCCTCAGTATCCCCAGTAATATTATTACAATTTGAAAAGATGCTTCATAAGGCTTTAAAACAAACCTCAGACCAAATAACAAAAAGCCTAACCAAAGAAATAAGAGAGCTGGGAAACCGCACCGCAGCCTTAGAAATAAAAATGGATGAAATTGAAATTACAACCCAAGAAAATATAACAGAATTGGAACAATTAAAAAAAGAGAATTTAATACTTCAAACTAAGCTCGAAGATTACGAAAATAGAGCCAGACGTTCAAACTTGCGCATAAGGGGAATACCTGAAACTGTGACAGACCTGCAATCTACTATTACTGCTCTATTACAAGAACTAAAGCCAGATATCCCTATTGAACGTTTAGAACTGGACAGAGTACACAGAGCCCTCACAGCCAAAAAGAAAGATGGACCCCCACGTGATATAATCACAAAATTTCATTATTACAGAACGAAAGAACAAATACTAATTGCTGCAATAGAAAAAAAGGAACTTAATTTTCAAGGACACAATTATCAAATTTTTGCTGACCTATCCCAACTTACTATTACTAAAAGACGATCCATGAAACCCCAACTAATGGAACTGCAACGCCACAACATTATGTATCAATGGGGCTTCCCCTTTTCAGTCAGATTTAACTACCAAGGTACAATTTACAGAAGCAGATCAGCAGATGAACTACAACAAACCCTTTTAAAATTAAATCTGACAGAACCCACAAACAGCAACACTCCCACACGCAGAAGAATGGCATCATCTTCACCTTCAGGCAGCACCCAGAAAATTTCAGAACAAAATGGGAATCATCATTCTCACAAAAGAGGCCGTTATGCCACATCATCCATGGACCAAGAAGATTCAATGGACTGACATCCTAATTCCTGATATCTCTTCATTTATTATACTAAGAGATGGTTCTCTATAAAAAACCTGTATTTATAACTGAATGTAACTGCATTCTGATAGTCACACACTGTGTGGGATCATGTTACATTCCAGTTATATTTCTTATTACTTCTGATTCATATAGCCTTAGAATATATAAGTGAAATAAGGAAATTCTTGTTCAGTTATATATTATCAGGTAATAACAATAGATTTATTACTTTTTAGGACAAATATGTTCATTAATCCAGAAGTAATGGAAGCTTTTTCTTTCTTTTCTTAAAACAAATATATTATTACCTAACTAGTTCCTAGAATTATGTTTTTGTTTATTCTAATCTGAAGCAATACAACCTCAATTTTATGAGTTAACATTTCTAAACAGTTGCATATGAATAAAATATGTAATTGTTTACTCTAAAGGGGTTAAAATCCCAAAATAATTCAAACTATCTTCATCAATACCAATGTTATTAACAGTACCTTTCTAACTGAATTATTTAGCCTAGGGCAAGACTAATCATATACAACCACCCTGGAATAAATAATTTCAACAAAAACTATATTCTGCACTCCAATTAATGAAACATCATTTTGATGTCTTTTGACATAGCACTTCTCTCCTGTAAGCCGAAGATCTGTGTACCCCCATTAGCCCTCCTCATTCTCCCAATCATATTATGTGGGAGTGTGACGAAGGCACTTATTCCCCTGAGAGAGATATTTATTCTCTTTCACGGGTAAATTGTGATTACTTGCAAAAAATAATTTATACAGTGTATCATCTAATCTCATATGTTTTTTGTTTACTCTTTACTCCAGAATTCACTGGTTTCTTTTCTATCTATTCATCTCTTCAGTCCACACAGGTTGATCTGCGCAGTCAGCTCTGCATAACAAAAAGTAAGTCAAAACTATTTGATCTATTGCCATGGCACCACTGAATAAACTTTCCCTGAATGTTCAAGGAATAAATGTCCCTCAAAAAAGGACCAAAGCCTTCCGTACTTTCCATAACAAGAAGGCTCACATAGTATGCCTCCAAGAAACACACTTCACCAAAGATTCTACTCCAAAATATATTTCTCCTTTTTATCAACAAATTTACACGGCTTCTGCCTGTACCAAGCAAAGGGGAACTCTAATTGCATTTCACCGATCCACACCATTCACCTTATCATCAGAAATTAAAGACCCAGAAGGTAGATACCTGATACTAATGGGTTATATAATGGATACAGCAATCACGGTGATTTCCTACTACGCTCCTAACAAACAACCTACACCATTCCTCTCACATATATTACAAGTGATTAATACACACAAAATAGGAACAGTGATAATGTGTGGGGATTCGAACCAGGTCCTCCTCCCATTTCTAGATAAATCACCTTTTACACCATCCAAAATAACCTCTAGATTACCTTTTTCTCAACTTCTTTCCAAATACAATCTGGTAGATTCATGGAGAGAAAGTAACCCAATGAAAAAGAAATTCACTTATTTCTCGCACCCTCATCAAACCTTCACCAGAATAGATCATATTTTTCTAACAATAGGAATGATACCAGAAATTATTGCATCAGATATAATTCTGATTCCGTGGTCTGACCATAATGCAGTATACACTACTATAGCCTCAGCCATACCAAAAGCGCATGACCCAACGTGGTACTTACCGGACATAATGCTCAAACACCCACTACATCAGATGGCCATTGAACAAGCTTTAAAGGAATACATATCAATTAATAATGCAACAGACATCTCCCCAATAACACTGTGGGAAGCTCATAAGCCTGTCTTGCGTGGTACAATACAAAGACAAATGGCACTATTTAAACGGGAACGCAAAAATCTAGCAAAAAAACTAGAACTCAGTTTTAACGCAGCCTACATATCATTTCAAGATAATCCATCTCAGAGTACAAAATCTCATCTGGAAAAATCTAGATTGGAATACGATCTATTTCTCACTGAGTCAGTTGATAAATCCCTCAAACGCTCCAAACACAATTTCTACATGAATACAAACAAACCAGGTACATATTTGGCTCAGGCATTAAATTCAACTAACAAATCTTTCAAACCAATACGTTTGAAATTATCAAAAAATGTTTACACTTGTAATCCAGTTAAAATAGTCCATAAATTTCACTCACATCTCGCAACTTTATACAAGACAAACAATGAATTTAATCCTACAGAGGCTGAATCCTTCTTCTCAAAAATAACCTTACCTGAGTTATCTCAGAATCAATAAAGCAGTTTGGATGAGCCTATAACTATAGATGAAGTTGCTAACGCCATAAAAGACCTAAAACTTAACAAAAGACCAGGCCCAGACGGCTACTCGGCTTTATCCTATAAAACATTCTCAGAAATACTCTCTCCCATTCTCACTGAAACTTTTAACAAACTTCTAGATGGACATTCTTTTCGGCAAGAAACACTAATGGCAATTGTTTGTATGATCCCAAAACCCCTTTCTGATGATACTTCCTGTGTGAATTATCGGCCTATCTCTCTGTTAAACCTTAATATTAAATTATTAGCAAAAATAATAGCAAAACGCCTCAATAGCATTATAGGAAAATTAATACATAGAGATCAAGTAGGCTTCATGCCAAATAGACAGGCAGGCGATAATATACGCAGGGCAGTGTTATTGGCACATATTGCTAAAAAACGGAAAATCCCTTTATGTTTTCTATCTCTCGATATTAAGAGGGCATTTGACACAGTATCCTGGCAATATATGCAATATTCATTACAAAAATGGGGTTTTGGACCCCACTTTTTAACATGGATCAAAGCATTATATAATAAACCCAAAGCCTATATAAAATATGCTGGATACAAATCTGAAGCCTTTAATATCGAAAGAGGTACCCGACAGGGTTGCCCATTATCTCCCTTATTATTTGCCCTTATACTCGAACCCATGGCCCGATACATCAGAACAAACCAAACTATAACTGGCATTGAAGTAGGAGGTATTACACACAAATTATGTATATTTGCAGACGATATATTACTTTTTCTATCATCACCACAGGTCTCTGGTCCTAACTTAATACCAGCTCTTGATGGATTTGCAGCCCTATCCGGCCTTATGATTAATCCTAAGAAATGCCTAGTGCTTAATATTTCACTCACAAACATGGAATTGATCCCGGCTAGGGCTGCACTCCCATTCACATGGGCAGAAAAATCAATCCCATATCTTGGAATTCATTTAACAGCATCTCATTCTGACTTATTCTCAACCAATTATCCTCCTGTATTAAGACAGATCACAAATCTAATAAAACAATGGTCACAACTTCATTTATCCTGGATAGGGAAGATTAATGCAATCAAAATGACTATTCTACCCAAATTGCTTTATCTATTCAGAGTCCTCCCTATTCCAATTCCTTCCTATTTTTTGAGAATAGTACAAAAAAGAGCAACTTCGTTTATATGGGGCTCTTCTAAACCACGTATACCTATACACACACTACATCTTCCCAAAAATAAAGGAGACCTGGGATACCCTAATTTTACTAACTACTACAGAGCAGCACATTTGGCCAGTCTGTCCAAATACCATGCAAAACAGGAAATCCCATTATGGGTATTTATAGAGGCTTCAGAAAATGACCCTCTATTACTATCAAATTTATTATGGCTTGATCCTAAAGACCGCTTTAAAATTCATAATCCCATAACTAAACACTTCTTATCTCTCTGGGTTAAACTAAAAACCAAATATCAGTTATAATCTCCACACAATCCTCTCCTTTCTTTTATCAGAAATCCGGCCTTTTATCCGGCATGGATCTACCCAAATTCTTTTAAAGCTTGGACAACATCAGGCATTCAGACACTAAATGACTTCATAGCATCTAAATCATTCCTTTCATTCCCATCGCTTAGAGAAAAATATGATCTACCAAACTCTGAGATATTTAGATATCTCCAAATCAAAAATTTCTATACACCATTCCTAAAGGGGGATACACCATTATCCCAATTATCCATTTTTGAATCAATCTGTACAAAAGATCCATTTGCTAAAGGTACAATTTCATCACTTTATAATCAATTATATGGAGTAGCAAATCTTAATAGACCCTCTTACGTTCAGAGGTGGGAGGAGGACCTGGGACGAACTTTAGAAGACACGGACTGGTCTAACATATGGCTCACATCTAAGTCATCTTCACCCAACATCTTAGCACTGGAGACAAATTATAAAGTCCTAACTCGCTGGTACCTTGTACCCGCTAGAGTGGCAAAATATTCACCTAATACCTCAGCTCTTTGTTTTCGAGGATGCCCAGAAATAGGCACATATTTACACATGGTGGACGTGCCCAGTAATCCAAACCTTCTGGAAGGAAGTCTTCGTGATTGCATCTAAAATATTTAAAAAAATAATACAACCAGATCCATATTTAACTTTACTTAATCTAAAACCGGAATGGTTAACACTCTCTCAATTCAAACTTATGATCCAACTAATAACTTCTGCAAAACAAACAGTGGCCAAGGCATGGAAATCTCCTACATTGGTACTAGCAGAAACAATTCACAGAATGAATAATACAATGTCCCATGCTAAGATGGTAGCCATCGATCAAAATCAAATTACAAAATTTGAAAAACTTTGGCATCCTTGGATAAAACAACAGTTCCTGTCAAACTTCAATGACTCTGTCCTGTTGCCATGGTAACAGATTAAATGACTTACAGAGACACCCATTCTAAGGCTTCAAAGAGAACTAAAAAGAATAATAAACTGACGAGCGGGACAACCTTGTGGACCATACCTCTACCTTTCAACCCTTTTTCTTCTTTCTCTTTCCTTTTCTCCACCTTACGATTAAAGCTCATTATCAGAATTTATTTGACCTATATACACTCTACTTGTAAACAATATGTATAGTAGATATAAATCATTTAAATACCTACAAAAGTAACTAAGGAAATGATATATATCTTTAATGTTTAATATTTGAAATTTCATGATATTTACCTATATAAAACCTACTGTAAAACAATGAGCATCCATTTAATCCCTCTGGATGAATATCTGAGTCTACTACTACTATCCAATTTTTGTATCTTTATTCGTGGTTGATCCAGGCAAACCCCCCCCCTTTTTTTCATACTTTATAGATCCTTGTAAACTTACTTTATGTATCTTTATAACATTGTATACTCAATAAACTTCTTTTGACAAGGAAAATTACATAAGAAAGAGACAAGATATAATATTTTTAAAGTGTCAAAACAAGAAAATATAATATATTAAAAAATATATCAAAATGTTATTAGAAACATTTAAAAATCAACATTTGTTGTGAGAAATAACCATACAATACATGGAATAGATGCAACTTATTGGATCTCTACATGTTTCGCCATAACGATGGCTTCCTCGGGATAACTTTTATCAGGCACTGCATGTATGATCACTGGATGTTGCTAAGTATTTAGCATTAAAATGCAATAGATGTTTGACTCCAAAACCACAGGGATAGACCAAAATGGATATTTGGTGAAATTACAGAGTGAGGCACAAAGACCCATGTGTAAAAACAGTGGGCAGCAATAAATTTTATTTGGAAGGTAACAAATCGAAAGGTTTCCCAATTATTTTTCTGTTCCACAATAGGAGAGGGAGCAAGGGATAGTTTTCAAAATCCATGAAAACTGTGTCTCTAGCCGTGGCTCTGTACAGAAGAGGTAGATGAATCTTTTGCATTGTATCCTACAAGGTCCGCAGTGGTTCTTTTGAACCTTGAGTTTTGTTTTGTTGGAGCCAAACATCTATTGGATTTTACTGCTAAATACTTATCAACATCCAGTGATCATACATGCAGTGCCTGATAAAAGGTCTCCTGAGGAAACCATCGTTATAGCAAAACATGTAGCGATCCAATCAGCTGCATCTGTTCCATGTATTGTATGGTTATTTCTGACAACAAATGTTGATTTTTCAATGTTTCTAATAACATTTTGATATATGTTTTTAAATATTTTATGTTTTCGTGTTTTGGCACCTTAAAAATCCCATATCTTGGTTCTTTTTTATGCAATTAGCAAAAAATAAATAAAAAATGTCCACAATAAATCAATACATACTGTAAAATTAATACATATCAATAAGCATGTCTAATTATTATTTTTTTTTATTATTATTATTATTATTATTATTATTATTATTTTTTATTATTATTATTATTATTATTATTATTATTATTATTATTATTATTATTATTATTATATTTAATATATTATATTATAATATTATTATTATTATTATTATTATTATTATTATTATTATTATTATTATATGTAATATATTATTTTATTATTATTATTATTATTATTATTATTATTATTATTATTATTATTTTATTATTTATAAAATGTATAATTTAATCTAATAATACAAATGAAAGGGAAAAAATTTAAATAAGAAATTGGGCACAGAATAAATGCCCTTGATAAATAAAAATGATCTGTAAGAAGATATAACCCTTGGCTACATCTTGTGTTTGTATGCAGTGCATGGTAGAAACGCTAATGATCCACAACAAATTTAGGCCTACGATATCCCCTAAAGCCTACTTGTGACATGAAGGATTCCGTGTGCCCTGTGGACAACATTAGGCATTGCAGACAGTATAATCTGATCCAAGAGCGAACATAACCAAATGCGACTATTGGGAAAAGAAATTTGAATGTCTCTACAGGTACTTTACTTCTGGATCTCATGTTTGAGTAAAAACTATAATTATTTTTACAGATTTAAAGATGATATAAAAGGCCCAAATATTTGCAGCTGTGATTAACATTAATACATCATTAGAGCAGAACTCCAGCCAAACACAACAAGATAAAACAAGAGAAAAACAGCTTTTTGCTGCAATATTCATCTTCAATCCAGAGTTTTCCTCTTCTGTATTTTTTTCTGCCTCTAGATGTCCTCACTCTGATAGTCATTCAACCCATGTCATCTAAACCCAGGACATCCTGGACACGCCCCTAGTCTGTGATTGGACAATGAAAAGAGAAGCAGTACCGTAATGAGCGCATCTCTTTGTCATTCTGCTCTCTCCACCTATCAGCATGCTTCTTGTCAGTGCATTAATCGATTAAGCTTCTTGCGCTTTTTCTTCTTCTCCCACTCCAGCCCTATGGTACAGGGACTGCAAGAGGCTCACTGAAGTACTTACACTTTTGTAAAATGCATTAAAGATTGCAGAGCTGCATTATTATGTCATTATAACTGTCTAGAATAGTAAAAGCACCTGAATTTGACTTGGTATCAGCCTCCTGCGCTCCATGTATGGCAGAGCTCAGAGAAGGGAAGGGATAAGCAGTACAAGGGAGCCAATCAGGTGAGCTGCAGTAGAAGAAGCATGTTGAGAGAATTTGCCATAATGACCAATTATGCACTGCGTCTATGTACAGTACATCATGACCCACTCCCAGGTATTCATAAAGAGCGTAGTAGACACTCTTTGGAAATTCCATTGCACCTCTGCACAAGAATTGTTGGTGCTTGAGACAGATTCATGTACCCATTGGCACTAAGTCATCCCCCTTTTTGGCCAGTCCACCTTTCATACAGACGGGTGCATAGGCCAAAGGGTTTTGTTGTCGGATTGGCGTAGCCTAATAGGGACCTCTGAGAAACTAATTCTCCATCAGGTCTGCCTCCCTTGTGATTGACAGCAGATGGTAGTGGGTGGATTTCATAGCCATTGGACAACCCAATAGAGATTTGCTTTGCAACCCACCCAATGCCATCTGCTGTCAATCACAAGTGAAGTGGACTTGATTTCGAACTCTGAGAGGCTAGAAGGGAGAGGGAAAAAGTAGTCTCTGAGAGACTAGGGAGTAGTTCCCATCCAGTTAGCAATGGAGATCCACCTGATGGGGAACCATGCTATTAGAATTTGTCATCAGGCAGTGGCGTCGCTAAGGGGTGGTTATTGAGGCTATAGCCCCAAATCTGGGGCCCATAGCCCAGCGTCTCTTGCCACAGGGGTTCCTGCCTAACCAGCGGGCCGTGTCCTCTCTGCAGCCGGCCGTGTGTGCGGTGGGCGGGGTGCATGAGAGAACCGGGCAGGCAGAAGCAAGCGAGCAGAAGAGTAGAGATGACATCATCTCTCTCTGCCTGCCTCTCATCACCACTCTTCCGCCCTCACAGCCAGGCCTCTTCAAAGTCAGCACTGCGGCGGGGAGCAGCGAGATGACATCATCTCTTACTGACCACCCCACATCACCGTTCTCCTGCCCTCACTCAGAACCGACAACTGTACCTGTCTCTGTGATAAATGGACCAGTGCTGCCAGCCTGCCACCAGTGCAGCGACAATGCACATTTGGTGGCACTGGCTGGCATGGCAAGTGACAATCCGCAAATAGTGGCAGGTGACATGGCAAGCGATAATCCACATCTGGTGCCAGGTGACGTGGCAAGTGACAATCCACATCTGGTGGTAGGTGACGTGGCAAATGACAATCCACATCTGGTGGCAGGTGACATGGCAAGTGACAATCCGCATCTGGTGGCAGGCAACGTGGCAAGTAACAATCTGAAAATGGTGGCAGGCGTCGTGGCAAGTAACAATCTGAAATGGCGGCAGGTGATGTGGCAAGTGACAATCCACATCTGGTGGCAGGTGAAGTGGCAAGTGACAATCCACATCAAGTGGCAGGCAACAGTGGCAAGTTACAATCCACATCTGGTGGCAGGCAACGTGGCAAGTGACAATCCACATCTGGTGGCAGGCGACGTGGCAAGTGACAATCCACATCTGGTGGCAGGTGATGGTGGCAAGTGACAATCCACATCTGGTGCCAAGCGATGGTGGCAAGTAACAAGCTGCATCTGGTGGCAGGCAACGTGGCAAATGACAAGCTGCATCTGGTGGCAGGCGACGTGGCAAGTGACACGCCCAGGCCTCCAACTGATTCTGCATTATGGTGAGTTGAAACACTTCATTATATATTACAATGTAACAATAGAAATAATGCGCTTTAATCACCCTGACACCATATCAACCATGGTGCCGTGATGATTAAAGTGCCAACACCAGCCATTGCCCGCAAAAAAAAGTTTACCACCCACGTACCCCTGGGCCTGCAAAAAGGTTGGTGACCACTGCTATGGGCTCTAGCCCCAGGTCTTTTGCAGAGCTAGCAACTTGTGATTGGTGTAACGATATCACGTATGGGACATGAAAAGCTGTAGCTAGCTGCCATCTTGTGTGGAAGTAGCCATGACAGTTTGGCTAACCATGTAACCTTACAGAAAACTCTGAACTCCCTCCTTCCTTGTCTTAGGAATTCAAAGCTTTTTAAGTTCAACAGAAAAGGTTATCTCAACAGAGAAAACAGAACCAGGTTAGGTCAGTAGAAAACATTTGTTGTAAGGGCAGTGTTCAGGCCTGTCGTAAAACTGTCACCCTCCCCATTCAGAGACCTAACAGGCCTCGGTTGTAAATTGTCTGAATACACCTCAGTAGAATAAGTATGAAATTTTAGCATGTTTCATAACTTCTGACTTAGTAATAGCACAGCCATAATCTGGACATATTTAGTTTCCTCAGATAATATGGAACGTTTCAAGTCCAGACACCACTATGTCAGGTCATATGGGAAACCCCTGGGACCACTTATTCCTCCAAAGCAGGCTATACGTTATAGAGATGGCATGTTTAGACTTGTTTTGAAGGAAATCTCAAGTTGAATAATAATATGGATATTTGGAGTCTGTAAACACTATAGATGCAGATATATGAATATGTATTACAAAATCTACCTGGGACGTGGTCATGAGTGTAGACACCTCCCAGCAACCAACCCCTAAACAAGCTGACCAGATGATTGGTTACTGGTCGCTGTCAACACCCCCTTTGATTTGACAGAAAAGAGGAGAGGCCAAGGCAGTTCTCCTTTTACCATCCAAGAAGAAACATCTGCCAAGTCGAGAACCGATTACCTAGCTCATCGATCGAACTCTGATCAACCCTCGGACATTAATTGCAAGTATTCTTCCTTCCCAATTCTACCTTATTGCTTTGTGGCTGTATATTGTCTTTATCTTTTGAAACATCTTTTTTCTGTAAATATTTTATTTGCATCAACTTTGACCTTTTCATAATAAACCCTTATGTTGAAAAGTGTTAATCTTGTCTCTAAAGCTCTTAATGCAAGCTATAAACGAACCTGCCTCTTGAAGGGCGCTACTGTTGTAGAGTAAGACTCTGAGCAGACCTGTCTGTGGTGGCAGTGTGTGTGGCAGACGCTTATTCTAAAATTATAATTGGTATTGCTAAAATTACGAGTCTCCCCCAGCTCGGTCTTTTAAACGGGGGTGGTGGCAGTTAAAGGGTTAATTGTGTAATTAGCCCAGTGACAATCACTCTCAGGCTGCTCGCACCTAGATTGTGGTCCTGCAAGCTGGAAAATCTTTGTGCTGGGCGCAGCTGAGAGTGGCATTGTTACGTAAGTGACAGCGTGGTGTGAGGTTGGCCGGTCCTTCGTTGCAAGTTAGCGAGGAGGGCAGGGATCTGACACCCGCGTTCGTCACAATTGGCAGCAGATGGCAGTTGGTGGATTCCATAGCCATTAGACAGCCCAATAGCGGCTATGGAATCTGCCCTGAGAGAGCTCTCAGAGAACAGTTCTCCATCAGGTCTCCCCCCCTTGTGATTTACAGCAGACGTCACTGGGTGGATTCCATTAGGAATAAATTCTGTCCCAACATTGCAAAAAATTCGCATTTTTGTGTTACAGCAGTGCAAGCGTGAACCCACACTTTCCAGGAAATAACTAAGCTTCCTGCACCATTATAAAGACACAGGAACCTCTTTAAGGCCTGGCTGTGCAAACCTGGCCAGTTTTAATTTCCAAGTGAATAACAGCTTTGGATCTACACTTATTTAGTGAGCTTTCAATATAGGTAACTGATGTAGATTCTCGGTAGGTCGGACCTGCCATATGGTAAGTGGCAGCAGGCAGCTCACCTCAATCTCTCTGTATCAGGACCAGGATCTGATCCCACAACCTCTGCTGCATTTGACATTAGCTCTTCTTGCTGAGCCATCTGAGATGCTGCATAGCACACTGTCTGATTCCTTGGATAATCTTGCCTTGTGCCCTGTTTCCTTTGTTTCTGCTGAACCTTGGACTCCTTGCCTCTCCCATGAACTTCCTATTTCTGTTTCAATATTTTTATTACATTTCGAGAGAGTATGACAAGCCATGGTTTTCCCACGCAGCGGCAATATTGAGATGAACTTCCTACTTAAGCCATATCTTTGCACTTCCTGTGTACCAGATTATTGTGCTCTCTTCAGCCGATATCTTGCTTCTTTGCATACATACAGCTGTCCTTATTTCCACTACTGCTCATCACCAACCTTTGGCTTGTTCCTGCACTTCCGCTTGATCCCAACCTGCAACCACTTACCAACCTTGGCTTGTTCCTCAACTATGCTTGTGCTTTATCCCAACTTCCAACCACTTGTTACTGACTATTGGCTTGTTTATTGATCATGCTTATGCTTTAGAACCGTGACCTGGTACATGCAGCAAAAGCCATCTCAACCATCAGGAGCTCTGGTGAATACTAGTTAGTGCTTAGAACCCGCACCTTGGCTGAGCCTGTGTCATCCACTAGGGTGACCTGCTTGTGTACTTATCCAGCTTGTCAGTGGGAGTCTCTTTACTGCTATAGCTAGTGGTACCTGAGCTTGACCCCTGATTATGACACTCTGCTCGTACTAGTGAAGTCTGTACAGTTACTAGCCCTCCTCCCATCTGCACTCTGTCTAGCTGCATGGGGAGGATTAGGGCTGGGTCCCAGGAATGGGCAGAAGAATGCACAGCTTTTGACTCCTGCTTAACTGCTGTCTGTGCTGTGTTCAAAGTGTGCACAGCCTTTTGCATTAGGGTGCGCACCCTAAAGTTCAAACACAAGTGTGCGTGTCTACATATACACTTTAATGTGAAAAGTATTGTGACGACTGCCTTTAAACGCACATGAACTTTAATGGCATCACAGTCTTAGTCCGTAGGTTTTAGTAGTTTGACCCCCCCCCTTGCAGCTATAACAGCTTCAACTCTTCTGGGAAGGCTGTCCACATGGTTTAGGCGTGTGTCTATGGGAATGCTTGACCATTCTTCCAGAAGCACTTTTGTGAGGTCAGGCACTGATGTTGGAGAGAAGGCTGGGCTTGCAGTCTCCGCTCTAATTCATCCTAAAGGTGTTCTATCAAGTTAAGGTCAGGACTCTGGGCAGGCCAGTCAAGTTCCTCCACCCCAAACTCGCTCATCCATGTCTTTATGTACCTTGCTTTGTGCACTGGTCCTAAGCATTTGGTGGAGGGGGGATTATGGTGTGGGGTTGTTTTTCAGGGGTTGGGCTTGGCCCCTTAGTTCCAGTGAAGGGAACTCTTAAGGCATCAGCATACCAAGACATTTTGAACAATTACATGCTTTCAGCTTTGTGAGAACAGTTTGGGGATGGCCCCTTCCTGACTGCGCACCAGTGCACAAAGCAAGGTCCATAAAGACATGGATAAGCGAGTTTGGGGTGGAAGAATTTGACTGGCCTGCACAGAGTCCTGACCTCAACCCAATAGAACACATTTGGGATTAATTGGTGCGGAGACTGAGAGCCAGGCCTCCTTGTCCAACATCAGTTCCTGACCTTACAAATGCATTTCTGTAGACACACTCCTAAACCTTGTGGACAGCCTTCCCAGAAGAGTTGAAGCTGTTTAAGCTGTAAAGGGTGGGCCAACTCAATATTAAACCCTACGGACTAAGACTGGGATGCCATTAAAGTTCATGTGCGTGTAAAGGCAGGGGTCCCAATACTTTTGACAATATAGTGTATATAACCCCGACACATTGATCTCCCTTCTAGCACGGTGAAAGAGCCTAAACACTTCTCTTATGAAATAGCCAGCATAAGGGAGATCTTTCCCATCTTCCTGCTGCACAAAGAGCGATAATACTAACGTGCATGGGGTGATTAGGGTGGGCCCAGGCACACTCGGCACACCCTGTGTGCACATCTATGGCTGTGTTTGTCACAGACCCAGCATAGAACAGAGAACAGATGGCTTCTAATTATCAAAAAAACTTACACCCTATTTGGTATTTAGGAGCAGAATCTGTTCTGTTTTCTAAGTTTAGAAGTATGGCACAAGCATTATGCCTACGCCACTCTTTATGAATTCACCCCATTTTGTTTTTCTGCGCCAATAAACTATTTTTCTGGTTTAATCTCAACATTCACTTTGGCTATAACAATATTTTTTAATGTGCCGTAAATATATCATAACACTCAATAACATTGAAAGATAGGTGGAATTCACACACATTTCACAACACGTTTACTGCTTAGTGCCCTCCAGCACAGATCACAACATAATCATTCACACTGTGTGTGGTATTAATCAATGCAGATTTCTCATGTAAACAAATGATTCCCAGACATTATGAAGTGGAGATTGTACAATGATATTTTGAATGTACTTATTCATGAAACTACCACAGGCAATTATTTTGTAAATTCACTATTTATCTGTTCTCTATTAAAAATCAACAAATTAAATATGTCATCTTGCATTATGCCTGAAGCAAAACAAGTGGAAAGATTAGGCAGCATTGAATCAAAAGCAGAGCTTTCTAAACTTGCATTAATTCTTTTTTTTTATGTATTAAAGAATACATTTCACTGTATATCTTATAATATTTAAATGAGCGATTTTATCAAGTGAGGATAAAACAAAACTTAGAGAAACTTGCAAGAAATTCGATTTGAAAGCCGGTGTCGGGTAATGCATATCTGAATATATTATTTGAAAAATTTGGGTTTGGCATTTGATTTTTTTTTTTTGTTCTTAATTTCACTGACATTCAAGTCTTTTATAAAGGTGTGAAGAAACGACTGAAATATGTTTTTAAGTTCATCACAAATACACTATATTGTCAAAAGTATTGGGACGCCTGCCTTTACACGCACATGAACTTTAATGGCATCCCAGTCATATTCCGTAGGGTTCAATATTGAGTTGGCCCACCCTTTTCAGCTATACCAGCTTCAACTCTTCCGGGAAGGCTGTCCACAAGGTTTAGGAGTGTGTCTATGGGAATGTTTGACCATTCTTCCAGAAGTGCATTTGTGAGGTCAGGCACTGATGTTAGACAAGAAGGCCTGGCTCGCAGTCTCCACACCAATTCATCCCAAAGGAAGTGTCCGGGATCTGGTGGCCCCCTTGTTAAAGGGGGCTTCCAGATTCCAATAAGCTCCCTGCCCGCAGACCCCCACAACCAGCGGGTAGGGTTGTAGGGATGAGGCCCTTGTCTCCATCAACATGGGGACAAGGTGTTTTGGGGGGGACCCCAAAGCACCCTCCCCATTTTGAGGGCATGTGGCCTGGTACGGTTCAGGAGGAGGGGGCGCTCTCTCGTCATGGTTCAGGAGGGGGGCGGTCTCTCGCCCCCCTCTTTTCCTGCGACCTGCCAGGTTGCGTGCTCAGATAAGGGTTGAGGGCATGTGGCCTGGTATGGTTCAAGAGGGGGGGCGCTCGCTCGTCCCCCCCTTTCCTGACCTGCCAAGTTGCGTGCTCAGATAAGGGTCTTGTATGGATTTTGGGGGGACCCTTACGTCTTTTTTTATTTTGGCGCAGGGTTCCCCTTAAAACCCATACCAGACCTGAAAGGCCTGGTATGGATTTTGGGGGGGGCCCATGTCAATTTTTTTTTTAACTTTGCCGTGGGTTTCTCCTTAAAGTCCATACCAGATCCGAAGGTTTGCCTTGATTTTGGAATAGCTGGATTTTTGGAATTCCACACCATAATATTTTTGAATAATTACATATTATTGCATGCATTTAAAGAGTTATAATTATGGAATAGACCAACAAACTGATATGCATTTGCTAATCATGCTACTGAGTACAATATACGTTTTTAGGAGGTGATGCCATTGGTGGGGTTCAAACCCATGGCTTGAACCTTTGAAGGTAGCTGGGCATACCACCACACTATGGAGCTGAACCCATTCATACATAGAAAATACTATTACTACTGTTTGATTCTTTTCATTGAATACAATAATGTTTTGCATTTGAGGCATTAATATTATGGTACCAACCATGCTCATGTGCCATTGGCTATTGGGAAGGGATAAGCCGAACACCCCCCAGTTCAGTTCGCACCAAAACTTGCGAACAGGCAAAACATTTGTGCAAACATCATTAAAGTCTATGGGGCACGAACATGAAAAATCAAAAGTGCTAATTTTAAAGACTTATATGCAAGTCATTGCATAAAAAAGTCATAAAAAAAGTGTATGGGGACCAGGGTCCTGTCCCAGGGGACATGTATCAATGCAATAAAAAGATTTAAAAGAAAAAGCAGGAGCAGTGACTTTAATAATGCTTAAAGTGAAACAATAAAAATGAAATATTCCTTTAAATATCGTGCCTGGGGGGTGTCCTTGGTATGCCTGTGACATATCTCTTAAAAATGCTCGTGACTGTAATGTATTTTTGGATCCCGGCAATATAGATAAAAATAATTGAAAAAAACGGCGTGAGTGTCCCCCCCCATTCCATTACCAGGCCCCTTGGGTTTTGTATGAATAGTAAGGGGAACCCCGCACGGAAATTTTTTTATTGCATGGGGGTCCCCCCAAAATCCATACCAGGCCCTTCAGGTCTGGTATGGATATTAAGGGGAACCCTGCGCTAAAATTTGAAAGAAAAAATGGCGTGGGGGCCCCCTCAAAATCCATACCAGACCCTTATCTGAGTACGCAACCTAGCAGGTCGCATGAAAAGAGGGGGACGAGAGACCGCCCCCCTCCTGAACCGTGTTGAGAGAGCGCTCCATCCTCCTGAACCGTACCAGGCCACATGCCCTCAACATGGGGAGGGTGCTTCGGGGTCCCCCCCAAAACACCTTGTCCCCATGTTAATGGGGACAAGGGCCTCAACCCTACAACCCTTCCCGATGGTTGTGGGGGTCTGTGGGCGGGGAGCTTATCGGAATCTGGAAGCCCCCTTTAACAAGGGGGCCCTCAGATCCCGCCCACCCCAAGTGAATGGGTATCGGGTATATTGTACCCCTACAAATTCACCAAAAAAAAAGCAGTGAAATGTGACAAAAAACAATAGCCGTTTTTTGAAAATTCCTTTATTGTAAAATAACTCTGAGTGGTCTTCTCCCCCGAGCCGTGTCTCCCACCGTCATCTTTTCCTGGTGCTGTCTCTCTTGCCGCCATCTTCTGACGCTGTCTTCTGTCGCCATCTCTCCTACCACCGCCTACTTCTCCCACTGTTGTGTTCTTCCTCACCGCTGTCTTCCTCAATTGTGTTGTCACCTGCTGTCTGGTGTCTCTTACACAGCCATAGTGCGTGACCATCCGTTGACGTCACACGGAAAGCCCGCCCCCCTTTTTTCCAAAAAATAGCACTTCTGCGACCAATGCCTGTGTAATTTTGTGGTAAATGGGCCTCAAGTCACATCAAAGTCAAACCAAAGTAGTGCAGCAACACATTTGACCCACTTGCAGGATGCACAAGTGAGAATAGTGCCTAATTCAAAGGTATTATTCATGAATCTCATTCACACTGCTGTGACCTGAAAGTCACACTATTTTGCTGCAACTTGGCTCAAACTTATGTAAAAGCCTGTGTAATATTGCACCCTTGTACCTCAAGTCACATTAAAGTCACACCAAAGTAGTACAGGTACTACTTTGAAGTTGTTGCAACTTGAAGTAGCACAGATATGAATAGTTATCATTGAGAATCATGGGGTACAACTTGTCATGCAACTCTGAGGTCCAAATTTGCTGGAAAAGTCACCCAACTGTGAAACAAGTCATATATATTTTAATAGAAAGGAGCTCTCATTTATATTTGCATAGTCCTTACTGATTTACATCAGCAGAACAAATGCAGGAAGTGATGTGTGCACATGGGCCAGAAGCAAATGTGTGGTGATGCCAAACAAATCAATGAACCCCACCCACACCAAATCTAACTACCACATCCACCCCCGCATTGAGTAAGCACAAGTACATATCCTACACTTACCCGGCAAATGAGCAGTACCTCCTCTTTACTAAAGAGGGACCTCACCATGTCCACCTAGATGGAGATCCTGACCAGCACATGAACTTCTGGGTGATTACCATGACTACTTTCCGGGTCAGAAGGTGAAACCACGCTCTTTTGATCGCAGCTGCGAATATTTGATAGCAACCACGATTTGAATTTTTTTCTTTTAGTTTATTTGCAGATATGCAAATCTGTATTTCTACATATGATATTTGAAGGTAAACTTAACCACTTGCCGACTGGCTCACGCCAATATACCTGCACTTCACTCCGTCATCGGTGGCTAGCGGGCGCGTGCACCCCGCCAGTGGTGCACGCCGCGGGAGCATGCCCGCGGGTCTTGCGGACTCGATGTCTGCTGGTGGGCCACGATCATGGCATGGAGAGGCAGAACGGAGAGATGCCTATGTAAACAAGGCATTTTCCTGTTCTGCCTAGCAACGTGACAGGGATCTACTGCTCCCAGTGATCGGAAGCAGTGATCTCTGTCATGTTGTAGTGAGCCCATCCCCCCTACAGTTAGAACACATCCAGGGAACACACTTAACCCCTTGATTGCCCCCTAGTGTAGTTTACTTACATGCGTCAATGGAAAAACATCACAGAATAAAAGAAATGGTCCGCAGCTCAACAGAGTGCTTGCATCAGCCAGCCTGACATGTTTCATCCTATGTGAATATCATCAGAGGCATCACGCCTCTGTAGACTACAATAAAAACATGTAATTTACACATACGGGCTTCACTATTGTTATTTTCTTCTTATCGGGGTATCCTGCTGATGATCGTACCATTATTCATCATCCCATGTGATACTTGAGTTCCTGGTGATATGTGACAACTCAATCTGTCTGTTCATTATGGAGTGTGCCAATTGGATCCACTGCTGAGCTTTTTCACCATACAAATACATCGCTTGCTTTTCATATCCTTCTGGTAAGCAGATTGGAAGCATTTGGATGTGGTGTGCTTATCCCTTGCACACGGAAGTTTTGGTGGAGGTTTCATCTCATCTCTAATCTTCATTGGCTTCTATGGACTATTATTGTTTAAGCTATTGTTTTATGTAGCGCTGCATTTTATATTTTTTATTTCTGTGTTTGCTGAGTCAACAAACTATGCTGGCCGCTTACCAAATTTATATCTATTTCAGTTAGCGCAGATATCTGTTTATATGTATTATAATTTATAAAGATTCCACCTTATCATTTACTTGCAGGTGTGCTGAAGAGATTCATTTTTTTTGGTGAACAAATACATATAGAAATTATAAAGGTATAAAAGAAAGATATTGCCTTCCCCAAAACCACCACACCCAAAACTAATTAAAAAGAAGAAAGAAAAGAGAAAAAAACACAACAAACAAGCTCAATAATGTACTTTTACTTCCAGCAGAAACAAAATTATGTACATTTATTTACTAGCTTCAAAAAAAAATTCTACAGGATACATGGTGCTACATTTAGCAAAACAGTTAGCAATTGGGTTTTAAGGGCCATGCTCATAGGAGCTTACGATCGAAAATGTGTCTAAACCTTAGAGTGGACACAGCTTTACTTTCAGTGTGTACCGGGTAACATTTCATACTACAACTCACCTACCAGCCCACATCATTTTTATCTGCAAGATTATAGAAACATACTTAACAGTCATTATTCTTGCAAAGCATTCCAACATGATATTAAAAAAGGCATATATTCAAAATATAACACCCACCACCAGCCCACAATCCACACACATTCATAGGTGACCATGTTCTGCTGGAAGCTGTATTTCTGTGTACATGATTATGCAGTGAGATCAAAGAGTAGAAGGTCAGCACATGCTCCCAAACCATGCTTGCATGGTCAGACAGGAACAATACACACACAACATTGACAGCATGGCCACATAAATCCACTTTTGATGGAAAAAATGCACAAGAATTTCAGCAAACAGCCCTAGTTGGGGTGTTTGTCAATATGCACAATATCATTCCTTCTTCCCCACAAATCACAGCAAAAAACCTAGCCTTCTCAGGCCAAATGAACATCCCCCCCCCCACTGCAGACCTTTATATAAGGTGGGTTGTATTGTTAGCACACTGACACACGCTCCAATAGAAGTACACGCCCACCAGTGTCTTTCAATCTGTCTCTTCATGTATGTCTAAAGTGACTGCACCTGATGAGCAGGAACACATAATACTATTTGCAGCTGTGTTAGCCCTTGGCTATGTGCATCAAATCTCCAACTACAATCAAAAGATCAAAATCCATTTGCATGCACATAAACAAAGCAACAGTTTTCTAAGCATATGTACCTGTGCAGTGTAAACCCTGCAATTTTAAACGTCCAAGTCCCTGGGCATGATTAGTTCTAACAAACATTAACATCAGTCCCTGGCTGCAATGAGCTTCCAATCTAAAGTCCAAAACTAACTTTCTTACATTAGAGACTATTTCAACAGGAGACAAATAGAATGCAGCATGTCTTTGGATTGTGGTGAGAAACCCACACGCAGGGAGAACGTATACACTTCAACACACGCATTAGGATGTTGGAGAATTGAACCAGCAACCCCACTGCTGCTAAATGAAAATGCTGCCCATTTAGCCAGCAGGAAGCCTCACACATGTCTGCATCTCCGTGGTGTGAACCAGCCTTAAGTTCATAGCCATGCTCAGTGTCACAAGCAATATACAATATATTGTCCGGAGTATTGGGATGCCTGCCTTTATACACATATGAACTGTAATGGCATCCCAGTCTTAGTCCATAGGGTTCAATATTCATTTGGCCCACCCCTTGCAACTATAACAGCTTCAACTTTTCTGGGAAGGGTGTCCACAAGGTTTAGGAGTGTGTCTATGGAAATGTTTGAGCATTCTTACATAAGTGCATTTTTGAGGTCAGACACTGATGTTGGACGAGAAGGCCTGGCTTACAGTCTCCACTCTAATTCATCCCCAAGGTGTTCTGCTGTGTTGAGGTCAGGACTCTGCTGTGTGCAGGCCAGTCAAGTTCCTCAACCCCAAACTCACTCATCCATGTCTTTACAGACATTGCTTTGTGCACTGGTCCAACTCTTTTGGTGGAGGGGGGATTATGGTGTGGTGTTGTTTTTCAGGGGTTGGGCTTGGCCTCTTAGTTCCAGTGAAGGGAACTCTTAAGGCATCAGCATACCAAGACATTTTGGACAAAACATTCCCGCAGATACACTAAACCTTGTGGACAGCCTTCCCAGAAGCTGTTCTAGCTGCAAAGGGTGGGCCAAATCAAATTTTAACCCTACGGACTAAGACTGGGCTGCCATTAAAGTTCATGTGTGTGTGTGTGTGTGTAAAGGCAGGCGTAACAATACTTTTGGCTAGATAGTGTATCTGGCCAGATTTACAATGGTGGTGGAACCCTACTATACATAAATACTACATTTAGGACCTGGGAGATGAGACAACTTCTCTAAATGAAGTAGCATGCTTGGGATTTGAACCTAGACACTGAGAGATGCTAAGCAGAAGTTCTAACCTCAAAGCCACAGAATAGCCTCATGTGAGAATCTCCTACGCATAAATACTGCATTTCTTTTGACACAGAGGTGATGGAATTACATTACTCAACAGTTATTCTTCTTGATTTATTCTGTGATATTATATTACCCTCAATTTTTTGGAAATTACATTTTGATTTCTGATGTTGGTACACATATCAAATTTTTTGGGCTCAAATTATGATTATTTGGATAATAAAGAGCACAAAAAATTGTGACTCATTTTAAATTTGCATCAGCAATGGTATTGTTTGTGGTTTGTAAAGACACCTGTGTCAGTTTGGGTAAAGAAAGATTGTTATGAGATGGAGAGTAACAAGTGAAAGTGACAGAGAAAAATATATTTTACCAAAACATCAAAACATTCCACATTCTAGTATTCTTAAAAACACAATAGATTAAGTAGAAGCAACAATGTTGCAAAGGAACATTTATTTCAGAGAAAGATACATTTCATCTCAGCCGTAAAAGGATTTATTTGGGGAAGTTACAATTGTACCATTAGATTCAATGGCTACGTGCATTGGACTATAATAGCGCCGATTTTCTCTCCCAAAAAATGCTCTTTAACACAGCGCTCACTCTGGTATTTACTATAGTGCCTTTTAAAAAAGACATTGGAGTTAAAATGAGAGTTATTTGCAGGTCTGAGCATGCTCAGTTGTGTTGGCACCTGGTTGTACAAAAATGGGGAATTTATCTCTTCTCAGACTTTTAAAGATATTTCAGTGTAGAAATAACTTTTTCACACAGTTTAAAAGCAGATTATCGTTAAATAATATACTGCATATTTCCGTGCCATTCAGGCAATTATATCATGCTCTAAACATTATTTCCATGTGCACTACTCCAGGTTTTAGCAGAGTAAGGGTTTGGGCTCTATATGGTTTCAGGGAGCTATAGTAAATCCGATTTTGGGAGTATTTTTTTTACCAGCGCTATAGTGAATACAGTTTTAGCGCTAATTTGTGGTAATTTGTGCTAATTTGCTGTAATTCGCACTAATTAGCACTGCAGAATTATAGTAAATGACCCCCTATGTCAGTTAAGCTATGTTTTTCTGCATGTCATCAAACAGTTCTTCTTTATGGGGTTGGTTTGATAAAGGCAAATAAACTGTGCATTTTGCAAGGGATTTTTCCCCCGGGCTTAGGGAATGAGATGAAGCTCTGCTGACTTCCAACAGTCAATCATGCACAAGCAAAACTGTTGTTTTTTTATTTTCCTTGCACATGGTCGAGTATTCTTTGCAAAATGAATAGTCACCATTCACTAAGCTCTGGGGCACATTCCCTTACAAATTGAACAGCCTGTTTGCCTTTACTGAATCAAACCCTATGTGGACTAGGGATGAGCCGAACACCCCCCGGTTCGGTTCGCACCAGAACCTGCGAACGGACCGAAAGTTCGCACGAACGTTAGAACCCCATTGACGTCTATGGGACTCGAACGTTCGAAATCAAAAGTGCTCATTTTAAAGGCTAATTTGCATGGTATTGTCCTAAAAAGGGTTTGGGGACCCGGGTCCTACCCCAGGGGACATGTATCAATGCAAAAAAAACTTTTAAAAACGGCCGTTTTTTCGGGAGCAGTGATTTTAATGATGCTTAAAGTAAAAAAAAAAAAGTGAAATATTCCTTTAAATATCGTACCTGAGGGGTGTCTATAGTATGCCTGTAAAGTGACGCGTGTTTCCCGTGTTTAGAACAGTCCCTGCACCAAATGTCATTTTTAAAGGAAAAAATCTCATTTAAAACTGCTTGCGGGTTTAATGTAATGTCGGGTCCTGGCAATATGGATGAAAATCAGTGAGACAAACGGCATGGGTACCCCCCAGTCCATTACCAGGCCCTTTGGGTCTTGTATGGATATTAAGGGGAACCCCGCACCCAAATTAAAATAAGGAAAGGTGTGGGGCCACCAGGCCCTATATACTCTGAACAGCAGTATACAGGCTGTAGGTTTGTTGTTAAGTAGAATCTCTTTGTAATTTTGAACGGGTACATTTTTAACGTGTTTAGCTCCAGCCAAAAAATCTTTTTTAAGCTTTTTGGAAAACATAGGGAAGGGTTATCACCCCTGTGACATTTGTTTTGCTGTCTTTCCTCCTCTTCAGAAGATTTCACCTCACTTTTTGTCCCAATGGATTGGAAAGCATCAGTGGAAAGGAGAAATGTTTTTCCTATATTAACTCTTACAGGAGAGAATTTCCCTTCCTAGGGGTAGATTTATTCTCACTTCCTGTTGTCTCCTTCCGTTTGCAAGTAGGAGTCGTTTGTAAGTTAGTTGTTTGAAAGTAGGGTCCTGCCCTATATACTCAGCAGAAATTTGGGCCTTAGGTGTTGCTGTGGCCACAACACTGTAAGCCCTCACTTGGCCCTGCTGTGAAATATTAGATCAAGAATTGTAATTACATGCCCCTGTTGAACAGGAGCTGAAAAATTAGGCCTTAGGCACTGGTGCTGGTGCCACAACACTGCAACCCCTCACAGACACTCTAGTTGGAACGCAGGAACTAGCCCTGCTGCAAAGTATTGCATCAAAAATTGTAATTACACACCCCTGTTAAACAAGGGCTGAAAAATTGGGCCTTAGGCACTGGTGCTGGTGCCACAACACTGCAACCCCTCCAAGACACTCTTGTTGGAACACAGGAACGAGCTCTGCTGCAAAGTATTGCATCAAAAATTGTAATTACACGCCCCTGTTGAACAGGGGCAGAAAAAATGGGCCTTAGGCACTGGTGCTGGTGCCACAACACTGCAACCCCTCACAGACACTCTAGTTGGAATGCAGGAACGAGCCCTGCTGCAAAGTATTACATCAAAAATTGTAATTACACGCCCCTGTTAAACAGGGGCTGAAAAATTGTGCCTTAGGCACTGGTGGTGGCGCCCAGAACCAAAAATGTTCTTACAAGCTATCAGCGTGATGATTGAGGAGGAAGAGGATAATTACTCAGGGATAGTCACTCAGCATCAGCATAGGCAGTCTTTGAAGGGATCTGAGATTTCAAAAAAAATTATTCGGTTACATCAGCATCAGGTGCTTGGTAGCTGGTGGTGATCCAAGACTGATTCATTTTTATGAAGGTCAGTCGATCGACCGAGTCAGTGGACAGACGCACCCTGTGATCGGTTACCACGCCTCCAGCAGCACTGAATGTGCGTTCCGAAAGAACGCTGGATGCAGGACAGGCCAGTAGCTCAATTGCATACTGTGCAAGCTCTGGCCAGTGATCCATCCTCAAGACCCAGTAACCCAGAGGATTTTCGGTGGGAAAGGTGTCCAAGTCTGATCTTGCCCCTAGGTATTCCTGCACCATGTAAAACAGACGCTCGCGATGGTTGCTGGAACCGATCATACCTTGGGGCTGCGGACCAAAAAATTGTCTGAACGCATCGGTCAGACGGCCACCTTCTCCACCGCTCCTTCTTTGACTGACCGAAGCCTCAGCAACACGTTGTCCAGAAACAGGAGTTTGTAACCTCCCAGTCTCTGGAAACGCGTTGCACAGACCTTTCTGCAAGGCCTCCCGAAGATGTTTCATCCTGTGCTCCCTCTGCGATGGCAAGATAAGGTCCGCAACCTTACCCTTGTAACGTGGATCAAGGAGGGTTGCCAGCCAGTATTGGTCCTTCTCCTTGATACCACGAATACGAGGATCCTTACGCAGGCTTTGCAGGATCAGGGAGGCCATGCAGCGTAGGTTTGCTGAGGCATTCGATCCGGAGTCCTCTGGGTCACTAAGGACAACATGGTCCTCAGCCACCTCCTCCCAGCCACGTACAAGTCCATGTGTTTCTTGGGACTGATCCCTTAAAGACTGCTGCTGATGCTGAGTGCCAGGCTCCACCTCCATACTGACACAATCTTCCTCCTCCTCCTCCTCCTCGTCCTCTTCCTGTGTGATCGGCGGGCACGCAGGAACACTGTCTGGATAAAGGGGGCCTTGAGAGCTAAGGAAGTCCTCCTCTTCCTGCCTCTGTTCTGCCTCAAGTGCCCTGTCCATTATTCCACGCAGCGTGTGCTCCAACAGGTGGACAAGGGGGACAGTGTCACTGATGCATGCACTGTCACTGCTCACCATCCTCGTGGCCTCCTCAAATGGTGACAGGACAGTGCATGCATCCCTGATCATGGCCCACTGGCGTGGGGAAAAAAAAACAAGCTCCCCTGACCCTGTCCTGGTGCCATAGTCGCACAGGTACTCATTGATGGCCCTCTGCTGCGTGTGCAGCCGCTGCAGCATGGCCAACGTTGAGTTCCACCTGGTGGGCATGTCACAGATTAGGTGGTTCTTGGGCAGGTTAAACTCCTTTTGGAGGTCCGTCAGCCGAGCACTGGCATTATATGACCGGCGGAAATGCACACAGACTTTCCTGGCCTGCCTCAGGACATCCTGTAAGCCCGGGTACCTGCCCAAGAACCGCTGCACCACCAAGTTAAGGACGTGAGCCAAACAGGGCACATGGGTCATTTGTCCCTGTCGGAGGGCAGAGAGGAGGTTGGTGCCATTGTCGCAAACCACCATTCCTGCCTTAAGTTGGCGTGGCGTCAACCACCTCTGAACCTGCCCCTGCAGAGCTGACAGAACCTCTGCCCCAGTGTGGCTCCTGTCCTCCAAGCACACCAGCTCAAGCACTGCATGGCATCTTTTGGCCTGCGTACTTGCGTAGCCCCTTGAACGACTACGGAGCACCGCTGGTTCCGAGGAAGAGGCCATGGAGGAAGAAGAAGAGGAGGGGGTGGAGGAGAGAGGTGTGTCACAATCATTAGCATTTTGGAGGCGTGGTGGCGGAACAACCTCCAACACTACTGCACCTTGTCCTGCATCCTTCCCAGCTGCCAGCAGAGTCACCTAATGCGCCGTGAAACTTAGGTAACGTCCCTGTCCATGCCTGCTGGACCATGAGTCAGCGGTAATATGCACCTTACCGCTGACCGCCCTGTCCAGCGAGGCATGGACATTGCCTTCCACATGCTGGTAGAGAGCCGGAATCGCCTTCCGTGAGAAAAAGTGGCGTTTGGGTACCTGCCACTGAGGAACCGCACATTCCACAAACTCACGGAAGGGGGCAGAGTCTACCAACTGAAAAGGCAGCGGTTGAAGTGCTAGCAATTTTGCCAAGCTAGCATTCAACCGCTGGGCATGTGGATGGCTGGGAGCAAACTTCTTTCGGTGGTGCAGCAGCTGGGGCAGGGAAATTTGCCTGGTACAATCTGACGTCGGTGTACCAAAATCAGATTGCCCACAAGTACTTGGCTGTGACACACCTAATTCTACACCTTCATTCCTCTCAGTGCAGGTCTCAGATAGGACTGAAGGTCTAGTGGGGTTGGAAATCTCAGCTGATGAGGAGCAAGGAGAGGTCCTCTTTGTTCTTTGGTGTGGGTCTTTTAGATACGCTTGCCAACGAACTGCATGGCAGGTCAACATATGTCTGGTCAAGCATGTGGTACCCAAGCGGGAGATGTTTTGGCCACGCGAGATACGCTTGAGACATATGTTGCAAATAGCAGCGGTGCGATCTGATGCACTCGTCTCAAAAAAGGCCCACACCAAAGAACTTTTTGAATAACGCGCAGAGACTGCAGGGCCCTGCACATGTGGAGCTTTGGGGTGTGATGCAGTCAATGTGCTGCCCTTAGGCTGGCCCCTGGAGGGTTCGGCACATCACGGATCTTGTGGACAGATTACTGGGAGGGGCTGGGGAAGACCCGGCTGTCATGGTGCACGTTGGCACCAATGACAAAGTCAGAGGCAGATGGAGTGTCCTAAAGAACGATTTTAGGGACTTAGGAGCTAAATTGAGGAAAAGGACCTCCAAGGTAGTGTTCTCAGGAATACTACCGGTACATCGAGCCACACCAGAGAGGCAGAGGGAGATTAGGGAAGTAAACAAGTGGCTGAAGAGC
This sequence comes from Aquarana catesbeiana, assembly GCF_042186555.1. NCBI lineage: Eukaryota > Metazoa > Chordata > Amphibia > Anura > Ranidae > Aquarana > Aquarana catesbeiana. The sequence goes on along the minus strand of NC_133324.1, from coordinate 53,905,850 downwards.
TGGTGTAGTAAGGAGGGGTTTGGGTTCCTGGAGGACTGGGTCGACTTCTCAGTCGGTAACCGGTACTATAGAAGGGACGGACTGCACCTAAATGAGGAGGGTGCAGATCTGCTGGGAATGAAGATGGCCAAAAAGTTAGAGGGGTTTTTAAACTAGGCGATGGGGGGGAGGGTCCAGAGACAGTGATAGCCAGCGCGGAAGATATTCCAGAGGGTAGTATTGGGGGCATTAGTGGTAGGTTAACCAAAGCACAAAAACACAAGGTAAGTATAGTAGCAAGTCCAAGTTGCAATCTTGAAACACCCAATACGAGGACAATATGCGACCGGTCTAAACTATGTGGCATGTTCACCAATGCCAGGAGCCTGGCGGACAAGATGGGTGAACTAGAGATACTGTTGTACAAGGAGGATTTGGATTTTGTGGGAATTTCAGAGACCTGGTTCAACAGCTCTCATGATTAGCTGGCAAACATTCAAGGGTATACCCTATACCGCAAGGATAGAGAGGGTAAAAAAGGGGGAGGGGTATGCCTATATATCAAGAATAATGTACAAGTGAATGTGAGAGATGACATCACTGAGGGGGCTAGGGAGGAGGTGGAATCTTTATGGGTAGAGCTCCAAAGGGATGAAGCTAAGGGGAAAATAATACTGGGAGTATGCTATAGGCCCCCTAACCTGAGGGAGGAAGTGGAGACGGATCTCCTATCACAAATTGGATTAGCAGCAAGGATGGGAAGTGTTATCATAATGGGGGATTTTAATTATCCAGACATAGACAGGGCGGAGGGAACCGCGCATTCATTTAAGGCTCGCCAGTTCCTTAATGTCTTGCAGGACAATTTTATGGGTCAGATGGTAGACGCACCAACTAGAAATAAAACATTACTAGATCTACTGATTACCAACAATACAGACCTGATAACAGATGTGGAAATACGGGGCAATTTAGGTAACAGCGATCACAGGTCAATTAGTTTCAGTATAAATCACACAAATAGGAGACATGAAGGGAACACAAAGACACTGAATTTCAAAAGAGCCAACTTCCCTAAACTACAAACCTTGCTAAAAGGCATAAATTGGGATAAAATATTAGGAACAAAGAATACGGAGGAGAGATGGGTTTGCTTTAAGAGCATATTAAATAAGGGCATTAGCCAATGTATCCCATTGGGTAATAAATTTAAAAGAGCGAACAAACATTCTGGATGGCTTAACTCCAATGTAAAAATGCATATAAAAGCAAAGGAGAAGGCCTTCAAAAAATACAAGGTTGAGGGATCATCCACAGCATTCAGAATTTATAAAGAATGCAATAAGAAATGTAAGGGTGCAATTAGGATGGTTAAGATAGAACATGAAAGACACATAGCGGAGGAGAGCAAAAAAAATCCCAAGAAATTCTTTAAGTATGTAAACAGTAAAAAAGGGAGGACAGACCATATTGGCCCCATAAAGAATGAGGAAGGACATCTGGTTACAAAGGATGGGGAGATGGCAGAGGTATTGAATTTATTCTTCTCCTCAGTCTTCACGAGTGAATTGGGGGGCTTCAGTAACCAAAACTGCAGTGTTTATCCTCATGACACAACACAGGAAGCACCTACATGGTTAACAGAGGACGGAATTAAAATTAGACTTGAGAAACTTAACATTAATAAATCACCGGGACCAGATGGCTTGCATCCGAGGGTACTTAGGGAACTCAGTCAGGTGATTGCCAGACCGTTGTTCCTAATTTTTACAGACAGTCTATTGACTGGAATGGTACCAGCTGATTGGAGAAAAGCCAATGTAGCACCAATATTTAAAAAGGGCCCAAAAAACATCCCTGGGAATTACAGACCAGTTAGCCTAACATCAATAGTATGTAAACTCTTGGAGGGGATGATAAGGGACTATATACAAGATTTTAGTAATAAGAATGATATCATTAGCAGTAATCAGCATGGATTCATGAAGAATCGTTCTTGCCAAACCAATCTATTAACCTTCTATGAGGAGGTGAGTTGCCATCTAGATAAAGGAAGGCCCGTAGACGTGGTGTATCTGGATTTTGCAAAAGCATTTGACACAGATCCCCATAAACGTTTACTGTACAAAATAAGGTGCGTTGGCATGGACCATAGGGTGAGTACATGGATTGAAAACTGGCTACAAGGGCGTGTTCAGAGGGTGGTGATAAATGGGGAGTACTCAGAATGGTCAGGGGTGGGTAGTGGGGTCCCCCAGGGTTCTGTGCTGGGACCAATCCTATTTAATTTGTTCATAAACGACCTGGAGGATGGGATAAACAGTTCCATCTCTGTATTTGCAGACGATACTAAGCTAAGCAGGGCAATAACTTCTCCGCAGGATGTGGAAATCTTGCAAAAAGACCTGAACAAATTAATGGGGTGGGCGACTACATGGCAAATGAGGTTCAATGTAGAAAAATGTAAAATAATGCATTTGGGTGGCAAAAATATGAATGCAATCTATACACTGGGGGGAGAACCTCTGGGGGAATCTAGGATGGAAAAGGACTTGGGGGTCCTAGTGGATGATAGGCTCAGCAATGGCATGCAATGCCAAGCTGCTGCTAATAAAGCAAACAGAATATTGGCATGCATTAAAAGGGGATCAACTGCAGAGATAAAACGATAATTCTCCCGCTCTACAAGACTCTGGTCCGCCCGCACCTGGAGTATGCTGTCCAGTTCTGGGCACCAGTCCTCAGGAGGGACGTACTGGAAATGGAGCGAGTACAAAGAAGGGCAACAAAGCTAATAAAGGGTCTGGAGGATCTTAGTTATGAGGAAAGGTTGCGAGCACTGAACTTATTCTCTCTGGAGAAGAGACGCTTGAGAGGGGATATGATTTCAATTTACAAATACTGTACTGGTGACCCCACAATAGGGATAAAACTTTTTCGCAGAAGAGAGTTTAATAAGACTCGTGGCCACTCATTACAATTAGAAGAAAAGAGGTTTAACCTTAAACTACGTAGAGGGTTCTTTACTGTAAGAGCGGCAAGGATGTGGAATTCCCTTCCACAGGCGGTGGTCTCAGCGGGGAGCATTGATAGCTTCAAGAAACTATTAGATAATCACCTGAATGACCGCAATATACAGGGATATGTAATGTAATACTGACACATAATCACACACATAGGTTGGACTTGATGGACTTGTGTCTTTTTTCAACCTCCCCTACTATGTAACTATGTAACTATGTAACACCAGTAATTTTCTTCAGGTAGCTGTATTTACTGTAACAAGACAAGCCTGCCTGTCAGTAAGAAGATAACAGAAACGGATCTAGCTGAACACTGTGAGCAGGACGCACCCCACTAGCTTGTAGGTTTAGCTGAACACTGTGAGGTGGACGCACTGCACTAAATGTAAATAGTCTAGCCGCCTGACTGTGGTACTAATAGGATCAAAAGAACACCAGTAATTTTCTTCAAAATACTGTAACAAGACAAGCCTGCCTGTCAGTAAGAAGATAACAGGAACGGATCTAGCTGAACACTGTGAGCAGGACGCACTGCACTAAATGTAAATAGTCTAGAAGATAACAGGAACGGATCTAGCTAAACTGAATACAGTGTATATATATATATATGCAACACCTGGGATGCATATATATAGACAATACACTTTAAGTGCAGCTAACTGACTGACTGTCCTGCCTAATCTAGCTAACTCAAATCAAATGTCACTGTCTGTCTCTCTCTCTCTCTCTCAATGAACGCCGGAACACACACTACACAGGGCCGCCGTGCAGGCGGCCTTATATAGTGTGGGGCGTGTACTAAATCCCCTGAGCCATAATTGGCCAAAGCCTCCTTGGCTTTGGCCAATTACGGCTCTCTGTTAACGCGGCGCTGTGATTGGCCAAGCATGCGGGTCATAGTGCATGCTTGGCCAATCATCAGCCAGCAATGCACTGCGATGCCGCAGTGAATTATGGGCCGTGACGCGCCACACGAATTTGGCGCGAACGGCCCATAAAGTTCGGAATTCGGCGAACGACCGAACAGCCAATGTTCGAGTCGAACATGGGTTCGACTCGAACACGAAGCTCATCCCTAATGTGGACCCACAAGATATACTTATATAGACCAATGGCGACACGCCCAGTTATTACACTGTGTGCACTGTTTATCACAGCCCGTTCGATAATTAGATGATTTAACCCCTGTGGAGGCTATATTGCGACGTAAAGACCCTCCACAGCACTGGTCTCACAATTTTATAAAGCTCTCCTCTTCCTACCAGGGGCCAGCTTACCCAGCATATCTTGCCCGTTGGGGAACAGATTTACAATCCTGTCTTATTGATGTACAAAGGGATAAGATCCTGCAATTGTCTCATGTACCTTCCCTCTCTTCCAGATCAGAGAAAGTTAATTATAAACTGCTTGCTAGGTGGCATTGCACGCCTGTAAATTTACACGCAATGTTCCCTACAAACTCTCCTCTGTGCCGGAGAGAGTTTGGAAGTCGTGCCACCTATGGTCACATCTGGTGGTCTTGTCCCTTTACTCACAAGTTTTGACAGATAGGTTACCAACATGATTTCTATAATACAAAAGGATGCTGTTCAACTTGAACCATGGATTATTTTGTTTCACTGCACTTCAGAACTAATAGGCCAATATAGGAGGTTGATTACCCTGCATTTATTAAATGCTGCTAAATCCTTGATCCCTATGAATTGGAGGCAATGGTCTGTACCAACCTTAAAGGCTATGTAAAGGTTTGTTTTAAAAACAAACAAACAAAAAAAAACATGTCATACTTCCTCTGTGCAGTTGGTTTTGCACAGAGTAGCCCCGATCCTCCTCTTCTGGGGTCCCTCAGTGGTGCTCCTGGCTCCTCCTCTTCACGAGTGCCCCGTTGGAGAGCCGCTCTCCTTTGAGACAGACACATTGACACAGACAGCAGTACTCAGCCCCGCCCCTGGCTCCCACGTCATTGGATTTGATTGACAGCATCAGGAGCCAATGGTTGCGCTGCTATCAATCTATCCAATCAGGACCCGAGACACCAGCTGGAGCTCCGTTGCTGGAAAGTCTGGGTTCAGGTAAGTAAAAGGGGGGCTCTGGGGGGCTGCTGCATCACAGGAGGTTTTTCACCTTAATGCATAGAATGCATTAAGGTGAAAAACCCTGAGGGTTTACAGCCCCTTTAAGTCAGTGGCTTTGAAAAGTAGACAACATATAGTTAGTCAGGTTGAAAAAAAGACATAAGTCCATCTAGTGCAACCAATAAAAGAGAAAAAAAAATCATACAATCCTTTATACACAATCCTATACCCACAGTTGATCCAGAGAAAGGCAAAAAAAAAACAGCAAAGCATGATCCAATTTGCTACAGCAGGAAAAAAAAATCCTTCCTGATCCCCCGAAAGGAAATCGGATATTCCCTGGATCAACCTTACCTATAAATGTTAGTACCCAGTTATATAATGTACATTTAGGAAAGAATCCAGACCTTTTTAAAGCAATCTACTGAGCTGGCCAGAAGCAGCTCTGGAGGGAGTCTATTCCACATTTTCACAGCTCTTATGCCCCGTACACACGGTCGGACTTTGTTCGGACATTCCGACAACAAAATCCTCTGATTTTTTCCGACGGATGTTGGCTCAAACTTGTTTTGCCTACACACGGTCGCACAAAGTTGTCGGAATTTCCGATCGACAACAACGCGGTGACGTACACCACGTACGACGAGACTAGAAAAGGCCGGTTCAGAACCAAGCGCGGCACCCTTTGGGCTCCTTTTGCTAATCTCGTGTTAGTAAAAGTTTGGTGAGAGACGATTCGCGCTTTTTCAGACTCGTGGCTTTCAGATCGTTTTCTGACGTTCAGTTTGTGCTTGTGGGTTTGTATCTGCTCTTCAGTGCGTGCAGTCAGTTCGTATCAGAGTTTTCTGTGTGATCTTGCCCGCTCGTTGCTGTTTTTCAGGTCGCTCCTCACAGGCCTTGCTGTTCTTCACTGCGTTCTGTTACTTCGTTCTGAGCAGCCGACCGTTTTCTAGCCATGTTTCGTATGCGTACTCCTCGTAGAGTTCGTGCTGTGCGGGGGCTTGGTGTTGGGGTCCTGACCTTGACACAAGTCCAGTCCATGAACAGGGTGGGGAGGAGTTCATGGACCAAGAATTGGTTGCTTCAGCGTGACCAGTTCTCTCATATGCCTTTGCTCCGTGAGATCCGTGAGAATAATCCTGATGATTTCAGGAACTTTCTCAGGATGACGGACCCCGTGTTTCACCGTTTGTTGGCTTCGCTGACCCCCTATATCAGCAGGCAGGATACCTGCATGAGGCAAGCCATCACTCCGGAGCAGAGGTTGGTCGCTACCCTGCGGTATTTGGCCACAGGGAGAAGTCTGCAGGACCTCAAGTTCTCGACAGGCATCTCCCCCCAGGCTCTTCTTTGTGGACATTTACTGCTTGTGTTTGTTTGAGCTGACCCTGACAGAAATGTGTGGAGTCCAGAAAATGTCGTGATTGTGTAACCTTATACAAAGCACTGTTGGCTGTTATTTACTAAATGCAAAGACACTTTTCACTACAAGTGCACTTGCAACTGCACTGAAACTGCACTTGTAGTGCAAAGTGGATTTCCTCTTAGGAAATAACCCCCATTTTCTCATAAAACAACAATTACATCACCCCAAAAGTGTTGTAGCGTTGAGACAATAATCCACACATTCTTGATGAACAATCTTTTTATTACCTGCACAATCACATGTGCATTTACCAAAGGTTTTTCTGACAAACCAACATGTTTGTTGTATAACAATTTTTGTGGTGTCATTATCCAAAATCAAAATGTCCATTTTATAGAAAACAGGCCTGTGTAAAACCCACAAGAAAGACACAAATCTTGATCTTACAAAGTTCACATTTGGTAGAACTTGAAGGCAATATCAGACATGAGTATTTAGGAACTGTGTTTGATATTGCGTTCAGATGGGGGGAAATCACCCCTGGCAAAGCCAAATTTGGAAGATGCACACAAATTTCACAATGTCAACATGTGCTATCTGCCATCACGGGGGATGAAGGGACGTGTTTTGGGGGAGAAAGCCCTTCCTCACCGCTACTTTATTATTGAGGAAGGGGTTGCACCCCCAAAACGCGTCCATTGATCTCCCGTGATGGCAGATAGCACATGTTGGCACACTGTGTGCATCCTCCAAATTTGGCTTTGGGAAAAATCACAAAAACATTTCGCACATTGTAGCAGACAAAAGAAGAAAGTGATTTGGAGGGGCTTTAAACTCGCCCCAAAACATCAATGATGTTTTTATATTTTGGAATAACATCATTGATGTTTTGCTTGATGTTTTCCAATTGTAAATTACACCCCATGATCTCCCCGATCAGGATCTGGGCACTTAAGGATGTGAAAGGATCTTCATCCACAACCTCACGATCACCTAAAAAGAGAGGAACCCCAAAATAAATTAGGTCTAAAAAATATGCCGCCATCCATCTCTTATCTGAGCCTGTGGTTGCAGACACTCACCTGTTGTGGTGACTACTTCCACCACGTCTTCTTCCTCCTGCTCATCTTGTGTTGGGTGGATTTCCCCTTCTTCCAGAGCCCCTGGTCTCCTCGGATGAGGGGTGTCCTCCGAGTCTTTTCTCCCCTATGTAAAACAAAAATGGTATAATTAGCACACAGATATTTAATGTCAGAACTATAAAGATGAAACATTGCTTGGAAGTGGGGTACAATGATATATTTTAGCAGAGTTCCAAGATGTAGCTTTTTTAGTGTCCTTTGTCAAGCTGCAATACTTTACCTGTTTAGTACAAGCTTCACAGATGTAGCCCCCCTATAGTATACACTGGAGCACCTGTGTGGCCCCCCTAATAAAAATGGTGTTCTTGTGTCCCACACTAGTGCTCCAGTGTCCAGATGTGTAAACAGCTGCTGATTGTCTTCTCCTTACACACAATCTAGTTTGCATTTCATTCTAGTAACAAAGCCATCTACACAACCCAATTCTTTGAAGACAAGTATAGGGCCTCAAAATGGTGGCCAAATGCATATGGCCTAAACAATGGTATTTTCTAGTCCGCAAAAAAAAGTGTGATCCGAACGAATAATGTGCCCATGAACATGAAAGTTGCCATTTTAAACTGTACAACAGTTCCTAAAAGCACATGGAGCAGCACGAACGTAATAAACATAAAAAAATAGGAACACAGCACAAATACTTACTTTTTTGCAGCACTCTCTGGATCTTTCTGTACTGCTCGTGTTCTCGTAATTTCAGGTCCGACCACCGCTTCCTGAGCTGATCTTTCGATCGTCGTACCCCGAATTTCCGGTGCAGACTCCTGACCACTTTCGCCATGATCTTGGCCTTTCGGACATTGGGGTTGGGGTAAGGCCCATACTTTCCATCATAGTCAGCCTTCTTCAGGATGTCCACCATTTCCAACATCTCCCCAAAGGACATATTTGAGTCCTTTAATCTCCTTCTGGATCGGGACGTTTCAGGCTCCGGCCTTTCCTCCTCCTCCTCGTTGCTCCAATTCTCAGGATCCTGCTGTCTCTCCGCCATGTGCTCTTCCTCCACTGCGCCGAACGAAAAGGGGCGGGGAATAGAATAGAAAGAACGTCAGGGGCATGCGCAGCGTGTATAAATCGTAACGCGCGCATCTTACGTACGATCTGTGAGCGGAGGAAGGAGCATCGGAGACGCCGATCGTGCTAACGAAGGTAGGATCTAAACTTGGCCCTATACTGCTTTGAAATTGAAGCCTATATTGTAACAAGATTAGGGGAGTTTGGCCTGACATTAGGCTTTGTCTTGTGTTGTGTCTTGCATAGAAAATGGATGGGTTCAACGACCACAATTTCCTGCCCCTGTTCATAGACAAGTACAGAGAGCTGCCCTGTCTGTGGCAGGTGAGACACCCCCACTATAATCACAAACAGAAGAGGCAGGCAGCGCTGGAGAAACTGCTGGAGTTGGTGAAGCCGGTGGTCCCCACAGCAACCATCCCTTATTTAAAAGCAAAAATTGGTGGCCTGAGGAGCACTTATCTTAGGGAGCGCAAGAAGGTCACGGATTCCCAGAGATCCGGAGCTGCAGCAGATGATGTTTATGTCCCCAGGCTGTGGTACTATGAGAGACTGTGATTTCTGTCAGACCACACTGAAGTCAGGGAATCCCTCTCCACGCTTCCTTCCACCTCAGCTGAGGCTTCTGATGTCCAACCTGGGCCTTCCAGCCAGGAAGAAGTGGAGGAGCCCAGCTGGAGTCAGGTATAGCCTTCTACGGATTTCTGGTCAATAAATAAATGATGTTTATTAGATTTTATTATTGATCACTAATTGCTGATTGAAAAAAGTGTTTTACATATCAATAGACAGTAGTGGGCACCCAAAATTGGGACAAGAATGAAAACTGCTGGGCTCAGAAGGATAGTCTGTTATATTTGTTAACATTCAATTTGCAGCAGTCAGGAGGTGAAAATTGTGTGTGATTGATGAACAGGGATGAGCTTCGAGTTCGAGTCGAACTCATGTTCGACCCGAACATTGGCTGTTCGCAAGTTCACCGAACAGCGAACAATTTGGGGTGTTCGTGGCAAATTCGAATGCCGCGGAACACCCTTTAAAAGTCTATGGGAGAAATCAAAAGTGCTAATTTTAAAGGCTAATATGCAAGTTATTGTCATAAAAAGTGTTTGGGGACCTGGGTCCTGCCCCAGGGGACATGGATCAATGCAAAAAAAAGTTTTAAAAACGGCCGTTTTTTCAGGAGCAGTGATTTTAATAATGCTTAAAGTCAATCAATAAAAGTGTAATATCCCTTTAAATTTCGTACCTGGGGGGTGTCTATAGTGTGCCTGTAAAGGGGCGCATGTTTCCTGTGTTTAGAACAGTCTGACAGCAAAATGACATTTTGAAGGAAAAAACTCATTTAAAACTACTCGCGGCTATTGCATTGCCGACAATACACATAGAAGTTCATTGATAAAAACGGCATGGGAATTCCCCAAAGGGGAACCCCGAACCAAAATTAAAAAAAAAAAATGATGTGGGAGTCCCCCTAAATTCCATACCAGGCCCTTCAGGTCTGGTATGGATATTAAGGGGAACCCCGTGCCAAAAAAAAAAAAAAAAAAATGGCGTGGGGTCCCCCCAAAAATCCATACCAGACCCTTATCCGAGCACGCAACCTGGCAGGCCGCAGGAAAAGAGGGGGGGACGAGAGTGCGGCCCCCCCTCCCTCCTGAACCGTACCAGGCCACATGCCCTCAACATTGGGAGGGTGCTTTGGGGTAGCCCCCCAAAACACCTTGTCCCCATGTTGATGAGGACAAGGGCCTCATCCCCACAACCCTGGCCGGTGGTTGTGGGGGTCTGCGGGCGGAGGGCTTATCGGAATCTGGAAGCCCCCTTTAACAAGGTGACCCCCAGATCCCGGCCCCCCCCTGTGTGAAATGGTAAGGGGGTACATAAGTACCCCTACCATTTCACGAAAAAAGTGTCAAAAATGTTAAAAATGACAAGAGACAGTTTTTGACAATTCCTTTATTTAAATGCTTCTTCTTTCTTCTATCTTCCTTCATCTTCTGGTTCTTCTGGTTCTTCTGGCTCTTCTGGTTCTTCCTCCGGCGTTCTCGTCCAGCATCTCCTCCGCGGCGTCTTCTATCTTCTTCTCCTCGGGCCGCTCCGCACCCATGGCATGGGGGGGAGGCTCCCGCTCTTCTCTTCTTCTTTTCTTCTCTTCTTCTCTTCTTCTTTTCTTCTTTTCTTCTCCGGGCCGCTCCGCAATCCATGCTGGCATGGAGGGAGGCTCCCGCTGTGTGACGGCGCTCCTCGTCTGACAGTTCTTAAATAACGGGGGGGCGGGGCCACCCGGTGACCCCGCCCCCCTCTGACGCACGGTGACTTGACGGGACTTCCCTGTGACGTCACGGGAATGCCACAGGAAAGTCCCGTCAAGTCACCGTGCGTCAGAGGGGGGCGGGGTCACCGGGTGGCCCCGCCCCCCCGTTATTTAAGAACTGTCAGATGAGGAGCGCCGTCACACAGCGGGAGCCTCCCTCCATGCCAGCATGGATTGCGGAGCGGCCCGGAGAAGAAAATGAAGAAGAGAAGAAGAGAAGAAAAGAAGAAGAGAAGAGCGGGAGCCTCCCCCCCATGCCATGGGTGCGGAGCGGCCCGAGGAGAAGAAGACAGAAGACGCCGCGGAGGAGATGCTGGACGAGAACGCCGGAGGAAGAACCAGAAGAGCCAGAAGAACCAGAAGAACCAGAAGATGAAGGAAGATAGAAGAAAGAAGAAGCATTTAAATAAAGGAATTGTCAAAAACTGTCTCTTGTCATTTTTAACATTTTTGACACTTTCTTCGTGAAATGGTAGGGGTACTTATGTACCCCCTTACCATTTCACACAGGGGGGGGGCCGGGATCTGGGGGTCACCTTGTTAAAGGGGGCTTCCAGATTCCGATAAGCCCTCCGCCCGCAGACCCCCACAACCACCGGCCAGGGTTGTGGGGATGAGGCCCTTGTCCTCATCAACATGGGGACAAGGTGTTTTGGGGGGCTACCCCAAAGCACCCTCCCAATGTTGAGGGCATGTGGCCTGGTACGGTTCAGGAGGGAGGGGGGGCCGCACTCTCGTCCCCCCTCTTTTCCTGCGGCCTGCCAGGTTGCGTGCTCGGATAAGGGTCTGGTATGGATTTTTGGGGGGACCCCACGCCGTTTTTTTTTTTTTTTTTTGGTGCGGGGTTCCCCTTAAAATCCATACCAGACCTGAAGGGTCTGGTATGGAATTTAGGGGGAACCCCACGTCATTTTTTTTTTTAAATTTTGGCCGGGGTTCCCCTTAATATCCATACCAGACCTGAAGGGCCTGGTATGGAATTTAGGAGGACTCCCACGTCATTTTTTTTTTTTAATTTTGGTTCGGGGTTCCCCTTTGGGGAATTCCCATGACGTTTTTATCAATGAACTTCTATGTGTATTGTCGGCAATGCAATAGCCGCGAGTAGTTTTAAATGAGTTTTTTCCTTCAAAATGTCATTTTGCTGTCAGACTGTTCTAAACACAGGAAACATGCGCCCCTTTACAGGCATACTATAGACACCCCCCAGCTACGAAATTTAAAGGGATATTACACTTTTATTGTTTGACTTTAAGCATTATTAAAATCACTGCTCCTGAAAAAACGGCCGTTTTTAAAACTTTTTTTTGCATTGATCCATGTCCCCTGGGGCAGGACCCAGGTCCCCAAACACTTTTTATGACAATAACTTTCATATAAGCCTTTAAAATTAGCACTTTTGATTATTCATGTTCGTGTCCCATAGACTTTAACGGTGTTCGCATGTTCGAACGAACTTTTTTCCTGTTCGCATGTTCTGGTGCGAACCGAACAGGGGGGTGTTCGGCTCATCCCTATTGATGAATAAAAAACTAAAACTATGTCCCTTTTTCATACACAGGAAGACCTCAGCCAGGAGGAGGCTGTGGAACGTGGCAGTCAGGAGGAGGCGGGGATTAGTGGCAGCCAGGAGGAGGCGGGGATTAGTGGCAGCCAGGAGGAGGCGGGGCTAAGTGTCAGCCAAGAGAAGCCTGGGACCAGTCGCAGCCTGACTGAGTCTCAGGTTCCTCCCCTCCGCCTGCCATACAAAAGGGCCAGGAAGGCCACTCCGAGTCCCGTGCAGGATTCAGCATACAGGCTGATCCAGGAGGCTTCGGCGTCCCTCCGAGCCTTCCCCAGTCCTGAAGAGGCCTTTGCCTGCATGGCTGCCACAAAATTGCAGGGCATGCAGGAGGGCCAACGCAAGATCTCTGAGGACCTGATTTATAAAGTCCTACGTAAGGGGGAGAGTGGGGAACTGACACACAAGACAGATGTCATGGAGAGGGACGATCCTCCTCCTCCTCCTGCTGCCACAACTCCACCACCACAGCCAAAGCCTGTAAGGAAGCGTGGAAGGAAGACCAAAGAGTGATTGCCCTTGGTTCAGTCTGGTCTGATAGAAGATGCAGTCTCTCGTATGACCACAGCCTGGGGACACAGATGTCATCTGCTGCTTTCCGGATCTCTGGGACTTCTGGACCACACTGCCCTCCCTTAGATATGGACTCCTCAGGCCACCAATTTTGCTTTGAAATAATTGATGTCTGCCCTGGGGGTCCAAGGCTTCACCCACTTCTGCAGTTTCTCCAGCGTTGCCTCCCTCTTTGTTTAGTTGTGAGCCCTTAATAAAATATTTTTCGGGAAATTCTACTCTCCTGTGTGTGTTTTCATCCAAAAAGGACAGTTTGTTGGTGACGATTCAGGTACATTTCTAACATAAAATGTGAAATTAACAAGAGACAACAACAACAAACAAACAATCTCCTACAGATTAAATAGAACAACATATCAATGGTGTTGTGGGAACTTGTCACCAAAAACACACAAACATTTTCGGGAATACAAATCCAAATCACCAAAAAAAAACAAATAAAAAGAGAAACACAAAAAAAGATTCTACATTAAAGTAAAAAAACCTAAAAAAAAAGATATGTTGTCAGATGGGAGAAATCAAAATATATTGAGGGAATCCCGATAAATAGTAAAGAAAAAAGTTTGTGAGAAGTGTGTGTGAATATGAGCATCAAAACGACTTAATTCTTGTCACATTATAAAGAAGAAGAGAGTGCGCTGTATTAAACCATTTTGAACATTGCAGTGTGACGAAAGTGCTTTATCCATTACGAACGCTAAGTTTACCAGAACGAGCTGTCCCGTGTCTGAATTTCTTCTGAGCATGCGTGGCACTTTGTGCGTTGGAACAGGCCACACACGGTCGGAATTGACGCGATCGGATTTTGTTGTCGGAAAATTTTATCTCCTGCTGTCCAACTTTGTGTGTCGGAAAATCCGATGGAAAATGTCCGATGGAGCCCACACACGATCGGAATTTCCGACAACACGCTCCGATCGGACATTGTCCATCGGAAAATCCGACCGTGTGTACGGGGCATTACTGTGAAGAAACCTTTCCGTATTTGGAGATGAAATCTCTTTTCCTCTAGGCCTTAAAGTGAATAACTCAACACCAAGTTCCCTATATGGACCATTTATTTATTTATATATGTTGATCATATCCCCCCTTAATCTCCTCTTCACAAGAAGGAATATATTCAGTTTCTCTAATCTTTCCTCATAGCTGAGCTCCTTCATGCCTTTTATCAGTTTGGTTGCCCTCCTCTGCACTTTCTCCAGTTCCCCGATATCCTTCTTGAGAACTGGTGCCCAAAACTGAACTGCATATTCCAGATGAGGTCTTACTAATGATTTGTACAGGGGGGCAAAATGATATCTCTCTCTGAAATCCATACCTCTCATAGTACAAGAAAGGACTTTGCTCGCATTGGTAACCACAGCTTGGCATTGCATGTTATTATTGAGGTAATGATCTACCAAAACCTCCAGATCCTTCTCCACTATGGATTCCCCCAGTTGTACTCCCTCTAGTATGTATGATACATGCATATTCTTAGCCCCCAAGTGCATAACTTTGCATCTATCAACATTAAACCTCATTCGCCACTTAGCTGCCCAATTAGACATTGAGGTTGGCTTGTAAGTTGGAGAATTCCTGTGAGGACGTTATTCCACTGCATAGCTTGGTGTCATCTGCAAAGGCTTAAATGGTAACTTTTAATCCCAGACCCTATATCAAGGAAGAACTTAAGCATATTGCTAAGGGCTTAGACGACAAGCACTCCAAGATATGGGCCTGCTGGTTTAAAATTCCTCCAATATTCTTTAATAATACTCATATCATATACCCCTGATAGTATAATTTATAATATAATACCATACCATATTGTTATTAAGCTATTAGAAGTCTATTACTATCGTATACGTATCCCTGGCCTGGAATTAACTGCAGTGAACACACCCCCTCACACCTGTTTTTTTTTCTTTTTCTTTTCCTTTCTAAAATGAAAAATAGATAAGTAATTATAAAAAACCCCTATGTATTCGGTTCCCACTACACAGTACATGTGCACTGCAGTGTTGTGCAGAAAAGTGCAGCTCAATGGACAAATATGCAAATAGGCCGTTCCCTTTGCAAGGACATTTTTCCAGACCTTAGTGAATGTGGTGAATGCCCAATATAATACAAGAAAAAAAAATGCATTTTTGCTTGCACACAATGGGATGATGGAAGTCAACATGTGATCAACATGTAAAAATATATAAGGGGTCCATATAGTGAATTTGGTGTTGAGTAGGGATGAACTTGAAGTTCAGGTCGACTGTACGTTCGACTCGAACATCGGCTGTTCGCTGAAGAGCGAACATTATGGGGCGTTTGCGGAAAATTAGAGCGCCGCAAAATGCCCCATAATGCACTGTGAGATCGCAGTGCACTGCTGTATAATGATTTGCCAAAGCATGCACTTGACCTGCATGCTTTGTCCAATACCAGCATCCTCTGCTAAGAGAGCCACAATCATGGCTCAGGGGAACGAAGTCCACTCCCCACAGTACTGCCTACACGGCGGCCATGTGTAGTGTTGGTGTGGACGGAAAGCTTGATTTAGCTTAAGCTGGCAGGTTATTCAGTTAGTGGCAGTGTATTTGATATATATCTATCTATATATATATATATCTATATATATATATATAGATATCTATATATAACTATATAGATATCTATATATATATAGATATCTATATAGATATATAGATATCTATATATATATACATTGACGTTATCCCTTCCATGCTGCACTCCACGAGCGGGTCAAGTCTCGCTTTTTTAGATCGCTCTACTGCAGGGAAGTCTTCATGATTGCAGACTGACAGCGGTGAGAGCTGGCCGTGCTGGGGATGGTCTATGTGGACAGCTTTACCCCAGATGCCTGCATACTTAGGTGTGCCTCTTTTAATCATAACCATGCGAGTTGCTAAATGTTGTACCTTCAATAAATGTAACCATATTGCTACACTTAGAGGCACCTCTCTTCTCATTTATACTCTGTAGCTCTGTGCTGGATTTGCTATAACCTTTTTATATGGACTATAATTTGAAGGACTTATGAATAAATGGTTGTGGAACAAATCATTTGAGTTTTCATTATTTCTTACGGAAAAATTTGCTTTGACATAAGAGTGCTTTGGATTACAAGCATGTTTCTGGAATGAATATATCTAAATTATAGATAGATATCTAAAGTGCATTCCGTGGTGTACTGTTTCGAATAGTACAGTTTCTACTACTTTTCTGGTGGTGTACACAGTATCTAATACACTGTGTACATTTTCTACTACACTTCTGGTGGTGTACATAGTACACAATACAGTGCAGCCGTAGTACAGTTGTTAATACAATGCAGGTGGTATACACAGTATCTAATACAATGTGTACAGTGTCTACTACACTTCTGGTGGTGTACACAGTACACAATACAGTGCAGCCGTAGTACAGTTTGTATTACATTTATGGTGGTGTACACAGTATCTAATACAGTGTGTACATTTTCTACTACACTTCTGGTGGTTTACACAGTACACAATACAGTGCAGCCATAGTACAGTTGCTAATACAGTGCAGGCAGTGTACACAGTATCTAAAACAGTGTGTAGAGTTTCTACTACACTTCTGGTGGTGTACACAGTATATAATACAGTGTAGTGTGGTGTGGCAAAACAAAATATACATCATGTCCGGAAGGCCACCCAGGAGAGGCAGACACTCACAGGCCACTAAAAGAGGGCAAGCATCCTCTGTGTCTACAGTCAACAGTGCTGGTTGTGGACATGGTGCAGCCTCTGCAGGTGGCCGTGGGGCTCGCTTGTCCTTTTTTTCTGCTGCTGGCTGTGTTATTGAACCAGAACATGCAGAAGAGTTGGTGGAGTGGATAACAAAGCCGTCCTCATCCCCCTCTTCCTCTGTCACCCAGGCTCAGAGTAGTTTGCATTCCAATGCAGCTGCCAAAGCGGACTATTCCACCGGCTACTTGTGCACAGTCACTCCTTACATAGCCCCACCATCATGCATGAAGGAGTCCCCAGAACTATTCGACCACAGTGTTGGGTACATGCTGCTGGAGGATGTGCAGCGATTTAAAGGCTCCGATGTTGGTTCCCAGGTTGAGGAAGGGAGTAACGTGAGTCTAGAGAGAGGGGCTGCCCAATAAGGACAAGAAACTGGCAGTTATGTTCCCCCAGCTGCAGCATACTGCCAAGTTTGCTCCAGTGACAAGGAGGGAGGAGATGATGAGGTCACTGACTCTACTTGGGTGCCTGAGAGAAGAGAAGAGGAGGAGGAGGCACAACTCCAACGAGGCAGGATGTCCTCTAGGGGGCAGCTTAAGGGCAGCCACCCTATTGCATCACACTGCAGAGCTCTGCAGGTGCAGGGTGCTGCTGACTCCCTGCTGGCTTTTAAAAGTTCCTTGGTGTGGGCCTTTTTTTGACATGTGTGCAGCAGATCACACTGTTGCTGTTTGCAACCTATGTCTGAAGCGGATCAAGCGTGGCCAGAACAGCAGCCGCTTGGGCACCACATGCTTGACCAGACATATGATGACCTGCCATGCAGTCCATTGGCAACAGCCCTTGAAAGACCCATATCAAAGTAAAAGGCTGACTTCTCCTTGCTCCTCATCTGGGATCTCCAACCCCACTATACCTCCAGTCCTCTCAAAAACCTGCACTGAGAGGAATGAAGGTATAGCAATAGGTGTCCCAAGGACTTGTAGCCAATCTGCTAGCAGTACACCACCATCTGATTTTAGCAGACAAATTTCCCTACCCCAGTTGCTAAACCATAAAAAGAAATTCGGTCCCAGCCATCCACATGCTCGGCGTCTGAATGCTAGCTTGGCCAAATTGCTAGCACTGCAACTGCTGCCTTTTCAGCTGGTAGACTGCCCCCTTTCGTGAATTTGTGGAATGCCATTTTTTTTTCACAGAAGGCCATTCCGCCTCTCTACCGGCATGTGGAAGGCAATGTTTTGGTGTCGTTGGACAGGGCGGTCAGCAGTAAGGTGCATATTACCACTGACTTATGGTCCAGCAGGCATGGGCAGGGACGTTATCTTTCCTTCATGGTGCACTGGGTAACTCTGCTGACAGCTGGGAAGGATGCAGAACAGGGTTTAGTATTGAGCTTGTCCCGCCACCACGTCTCCAAAATGCTAGTGGTGATTCTGCCACAGCTTTCTTATCCACCCCCTCTTCTTTTTCGTCCTCTATGGCCTCTTCTGCAGATTTGTCCTCTGAACCAGCGGTGCTCCGTAAGCGTTCAAAGGGCTACACAAGCAGTCAGGCAAAAAGATGCCATGCGGTGCTTGAGTTGGTTTTCTTAGGAGACAGGAGCCACACTGGGGAAGAGATTCTGTCAGCACTGCAGGGGCGGGCTCAAAGGTGGTTGACACCATGTCAGATTCAACCAGGAATGGTTGTATGCGTCAATGACACCAACCTTCTCTCCGCCCTGCAACAGGGACATTTGACCCATGTTCCATGTTTGGCACACATCCTGAATTTGGTGGTGCAGCGGTTCTTGAGCAGGTACCCGGGTTTACAGGATCTCCTGAGGCAGGCCAGAAAAGTCTGTATTCATTTCCGCCGGTCATACAATGCCAGTGCTCGGCTGGCTGACATTCAAAGGGAATGCAACCTGCCCACCAACCGCCTAATTTGTGACACGTCCACCAGGTGGAACTCAACGTTGGCAATGCTGCAGCGGTTGCACATACAGCAGAGGGCCATCAATGAGTACCTGTGTGAGTATGGAACCAAGACACGGTCAGGGGAGCTTGGCTTTTTTTCACCAGTTGAGGCAGAACAGCGGGAGGAATAGGAGGATTTCCTTACCTCTCAAGGCCCCCTTTATCCAGATAGCATTCCTGCGGGCCCGCCAAACACACAGGGAGAAGGGGAGAAGGAGGATGATTGTGTCATAATGGATCTGGAGGATAACACTAAGCAGCAGTCTTCAAGGGATGGTTTTCAGTCCCCAGAAACCCAAGGAGTTGTACGTGGCTGGGAGGAGGTTGTTACGGATCATGTGATCCTTGGTGACCCAGAGGACTCAGAATTGAATGCCTCTGCAAACTTATGCTGCATGGCCTCCATGATTCTGCAAAGCCTGCAAAAGGACCCTAGGATTCGTTGTATCAAGGAGAGGGATCATTACTGGCTGGCAAACCTTCTTGATCCACGTTACAAGGTTGCAGAACTCATCCTGCCTTCGCAGAGAGAGTAGAAGATAAAACATCTTCAGGAGGCCTTGAAGAAAGGTTTGTGCAATGCATTTCCAGACCCTGGGAGGTTACAATTTCCTGGTGCTGGACAATGTGTTGCTGAGGCTTCGTTCAGTCAGAGGAAGAGCGGTGGAGAAGGTGACCGGCTGACCGATGCCTTTAAACTATTTTTCAGTCCTCAGTGCCAAGGTCTGATCAGTTCAAGCAACCATCACCAGCTTCTGCATTACATGGTGCAGGAATATCTAGGGGCAAGAGCAGACTTGGAGACCTTTCCAACAGCGCATCCACTGGGTTACTGGGTCTTGAGGATGGACCACTGTCCAGAACTTGCTCAATATGCAATTGAGCTACTGGCCTGTCCTGCATCCAGCGTTCTTTCTGAACGCACATTCAGTGCTGCTGGAGGGTTTGTAGCGAATCTTAGAGTGCGCAGGTCCACAGCCTCGTTGATAGTCTCACATTCATAAAACTGAATCAGTTTTGGATCAGCAGCTATCAAGCACCTGATGCTGATGTAACTGATTGAATTTTCTATGGATGTGGGATCCCTTGAAGACTGCCTATGCTGACTATCCTATTCCTCCTCAATCTTGATGATGCTAGCTTCCAACATAATTTTTGGTTTAGGGTACCACCACCACCACCCAAGGCCCAATTTTTCTGCCCCTGTTTAACAGGGGCATGTAATTACAATTTTTGATATAATATTTCAAAGTAGGACCTGTTCCTGCACCCAAGAAGAGTATCTGTGAGGGGATACAGTGTTGTGGCACCACGACCACCACCTAAGGCCCAATTTTCTGCAGAGTATATAGGGCAGGCCATATAGTATATATACTGCTGTTCAGAGTATATAGTGCCTGGGGGACCCCCATGCCATTTTTTTTTTAAATTTGAGTGTGGGGTTCCCCTTAATATCCATACCAGACACAAAGGGCTTGGTAATGGATGGGGGGGGACCCATGTCGTTTTTTTTCAATGATTTTCATCTATATTTCCGGCACCCAACAATACATTACAGCCGCGAGTAGTTTTAAATTACTTTTTTCCTTTAGAAATGTAATTTTGCTGTGGTATTGTTCTAAACACGGGAAAACTGCGCCACTTTACAGACATACTATAGACACCCCCCAGGCATGATATTTAAAGGAATATTTCATGCTTATTGTTTCACTTTAAGCTTCATTAAAATTGACCGTTTAAACAAAATTTTTTTTTGCATTGTTACATGTCCCCTGGGGCAGGACCCGGGTCCCAAACACTTTTTATGGCAAAAACTTGCATATAAGCCTTTAAAATTAGCACTTTTGATTTTTCACATTCGTGTCCCATAGACTTTAATGGTGTTTGCGTGTTCAGGGACGGATTTCCCACAAGGCCACCGAGGCCAGGCCTCGGGGCGGCAGTAGTGCAGGGGCGGCGCCCCTCCTGCAGTGACTTCTTGGCCGCCCCCCACACTAACATAGCAGCATGCAGTGCACCCAGGCGCCAGAAAGGTGGGGGCGCTGAAGCGCCAGAGTGCTCCACTCCCTCCTTCTCCTCTCTGTGTCCAGACTGAGGTGGCTCCCTCCGCAGGTCACCGCTGCCGCTACTGTACTTTTCCAAGCTCAAGCCTGTCCCCCCTCCCTCCTCCTGTCAGAGAAGGAGAGCAGCCACCGGAGATTGGAGTGACATCGCTGGGGGAGGTGGTCTGTGCCCGACGTGTTCTCCTCCTCTATCGCTCACTCCCACCCAATCCTGTCGCCATCTGCTTTATGTACACTAATGGAGGGGAGTTGTCCTGGGAGGTCTGTACTAATGGAGGGGGAGTCTGTACTAATGGAGGGGGGATTGTCCTGGGGGGTCTGGACTAATGGAGGGGGGGGTTTGTCCTGGGGGGGGTCTGTACTAATGGAGGGGGGTTGTCCTGGGGGGTCTGTACTAATGGAGGAGGGGTTTGTCCTGGGAGGTCTGTACTAATAGAGGGGGGTTTGTCCTGGGGGGGACTGTACTAATGGAGGGGGGGTTTGTCCTGGGGGGGTCTGTACCAATGGAGGGGGGTTGTCCTGGGGGGTCTGTACTAATGGAGGGGGGTTGTCCTGGGGGGTCTGTACTAATGGAGGGGGGTTTGTCCTGGGGGGTCTGTACTAATGGAGGGGGGTTGTCCTGGGGGGTCTGTACTAATGGAGGGGGGGTTTGTCCTGGGGGGTTTGTACTAATGGGGGGTTGTCCTGGGGAGTCTGTACTAATGGAGGGGGGGTTGTCCTGAGGGTCTGTACTAATGGAGGGGGGGTTGTCCTGGGAGGTCTGTACTAATAGAGGGGGGTTTGTCCTGGGGGGGACTGTACTAATGGAGGGGGGGTTTGTCCTGGGGGGGTCTGTACCAATGGAGGGGGGTTGTCCTGGGGGGTCTGTACTAATGGAGGGGGGTTGTCCTGGGGGGTCTGTACTAATGGAGGGGGGGTTGTCCTGAGGGTCTGTACTAATGGAGGGGGGGTTGTCCTGGGAGGTCTGTACTAATAGAGGGGGGTTTGTCCTGGGGGGGACTGTACTAATGGAGGGGGGGTTTGTCCTGGGGGGGTCTGTACCAATGGAGGGGGGTTGTCCTGGGGGGTCTGTACTAATGGAGGGGGGTTGTCCTGGGGGGTCTGTACTAATGGAGGGGGGTTTGTCCTGGGGGGTCTGTACTAATGGAGGGGGGTTGTCCTGGGGGGTCTGTACTAATGGAGGGGGGGTTTGTCCTGGGGGGTTTGTACTAATGGGGGGTTGTCCTGGAGAGTCTGTACTAATGGAGGGGGGGTTGTCCTGAGGGTCTGTACTAATGGAGGGGGGGTTGTCCTGGGGGGGTCTGTACTAATGGAGGGGGGTTTGTCCTGGGGGGTCTGTACTAATGGAGGGGGGGTTGTCCTGGGGGGTCTGTACTAATGGAGGGGGGGTTTGTCCTGGTGGGGTGTGTACTAATGGAGGGGGGGTTGTCCTGGGGGGTCTGTACTAATGTAGGGGGGGTTGTCCTGGGGGGTTTGTACTAATGGAGGGGGGGTTTGTCCTGGGGGGGTCTGTACTAATGGAGGGGGGGGTTGTCCTGGGGGGGTCTGTACTAATGGAAGGGGGGGTTGTCCTGGGGGTCCATACTAATGGAGGGGGGGTCGTCCTGGGGGGGTCTGTACTAATGGAGGGGGGTTTGTACTAATGGAGGGGGGTTTGTCCTGGGGGGGTCTGTACTAATGGAGGGGGGTTTGTCCTGGGGGGGTCTGTACTAATGGAGGGAGGGGGGTTTGTCCTGGGGTGGTGGGGTCTGTACTAATGAAGGGAGGGGGGTTTGTCCTGGGGAGGTCTACACCCAGGAAAGTACACCCAGGGCTCCAGAGGGAGTGGGCAGTGCGGAGAGAACACCATCAGACAGAGTACCCCGCTGCCCTGTGCCAACAGAGGAATGGAGTCATTGCAGGAATACAGATCTGGGTGCTACCCAGCAGAGTCGCCATGGGCAATTCAGAGTGAGCTGACTCCTGATCAGAGAAACCATTGCTGTATCACTGGGTCAGGTGAGAGGGCCGATCGGCCATTATCTACTAACATCCATAGGAACTGCAGTCTCTGACCATCTCCTGTACTATGTCTGCAGTCTCTGACAAGCTCTTGAATCATGTCTGCAGTCTCTGATCATCTCTTGTATCATGTCTGCAGTCTCTGACCATCTCCTGTACTATGTCTGCAGTCTCTGATCATCTCTTGTATCATGTCTGCAGTCTCTGATCATCTCTTGTACCATGTCTACAGTCTCTAACCATCTTCTGTATCATGTCTACAGTCTCTGACCATCTCCTGTATCATGTCTGCAGTCTGACCAGCTTCTGTACCATGTCTACAGTCTTTGATCATCTCCTGTATTATGTCTGCAGTCTCTGACCGTCTCCTGTATTATGTCTGCAGTCTCTGACCATCTCTTGTGTCATGTCTGCAGTCTTTGACCGTATTATTTCTGGGGCTCTTTCTAACAGACAGCCCTCTGTGTGTGCATCAGAGAGACTCCCCTCCAGGTCTCATTAGTGTACTCTCTTCCTGTATTTTCTTTAAGAGATCATGGGAGGATCCCAACGAAGACTTCTAAGGGGAGCATCTCTGTGTTTGAGTAGTTGCCATAGAAACATTGGTAAAGGGGAGGGGTTGGTAAGATGACCACGCCCATGTGGGGGTGCCAGAAATATTTCTGCACCCAGGCGTCTGTGACCTTAGGATCGGACCTGGCAGCATGCCAGGTGCGGCAGGTCCGTGCCTTCTCTAATATCACTGCACTGCCCCCTCCCCACACTGCCTGTCTTATTCACACAAAACATGAAGCGCTAGACAAAGGGCAGGATTTTTTAAGATAAGAAGTGGGTGATTGGTTGCTAGGCAGTGGGGCAGTACCAGCAATAAATCACTCACTTTTAACGTGAAAAGTCCCGCCCATTGTCCAGAGCGGCCAGGCTCCATATCTTGTGTGAATAAGGTAGGGTTCTTTGGGGAGGGGGGAGTGCTGTGCTGTAAAGGATATTAAGGGAGGACTGTGATGGGGGCGCAGTCTGTGATTGGGGGATCAGTCTGTGATTGGGGGGATCAGTCTGTGATTTGAGAGGTCAGTCTGTGATTTGGGTGGTCAGTCTGTGATGGATCAGGACCAGTTTGTGATGGGGGGTCAGTCTGTGATGGGTTTGGGTCAGTCTATGATGGGGGGTCTGCTATGGGTCAGGTCAGTCTGCAATGGGGGGTCTGTGATGGGGGGTCAGTCTGTAATGAGGTGTCTGTGATTTGGGGGGTCAGTCTGTGATGGGAGGGTCTGTGATGGGTCAGTCTGTGATGGGGGGTCAGTCTGTAATGGGAGGTTCATGATGAGGCAGGGGGGATGTGACGTAAGGGGGGGGCTAAGGACACTGATGTAAAAGGGGGTCGTGATGTGAAGGGGGGCACTGAAGACACTGATGTAAAAGGGGATCTGTGTTGTGAAGGGGGGGGACTGAAGACACTGATGTAAAAGGGGGTCTGTGATTTCTGCACTAGCAAAACACAGGTCTCTGCAAGGGTAATAGAAAACAATTGTTTTCTATGTGCCCTGTTCACACTGCAACAACGCCACTGTGTGCTGAGCAGTATGGTGCAAAATGCATACTGTTTCTATGCACTGCAACTGAGCTGTGGTGCATAAAAATGAATGAAATGTATTTGCATAAAGAACTATTTACGATCATCTTTGGGTCAAGAAAGACTGAACAGTTTAGCTTTACTTGCCATTGAGTCAGAACTTTGAAATACTTTGTCCTACGAAGATATTATCGATGAGTTTGCCAAAAGAAAAGTTAGAACTAAAAAATTGTAGGGAGTTTCTTACTGCTATAATCTTTAAAAGGCATTTTCTGCATTACAGAGTATTTTCAGTCTGTACAATTAAAGCCAGTTATTTTCAGTGTTCTCGTGTGTGGAGATATGTTTTTAATTGCTCTATTGTAGCAGTCATCGATAAAGGACGAGAATGGTGGTGTGTGTGTGTGGGGGGCGGCATTGTAGGACCCGGCCTTGGGGCGGCAAAGGGAGTAAATCCGGGCCTGTGCGTGTTTGAACAAATTTTTTGCCTGTTCGCATGTTCTGCTGCGAACCGAACGGGGGGGGGGTGTTCGGCTCATCTCTAGTGTTGAGTAATTCACTTTACGGTCATCACAGAGGACAAGGGAGCACTCTTTACGCCTAGAGGAAAAGAGATTTCATCTCCAAACACGGAAAGGTTTCTTCACAGTAAGAGCTGTGAAAATGTGGAATAGACCCCCTCCAGAGGTGGATCTTGCCAGCTCAGTAGATTGCTTTAACCTCCCTGGTGGTATGATTATTTAAGATTTTTACGTCTCAAAGCGGTACAATTATTTTGCATAGAAATTTGGCGTTTTATATTGTAGGTCTGTAATTCTTAGTAATAACACACTTAGATCTGTCCACCAAGAGTCTAGTAGATATCCCGGGTATGATGAAGTTTGAAACACAAAATCATAAATTATAATATAATAAATAAATATAAATAATTAAAAGAAATAATAATATAATAATAATAAAATAAATTTTCTCATGATTCACTATCACTTAATTCTGCAAGTGTTCTAATTTACTATCGCTGTTTTCTAGCTGGTCTAAAGCCACTTTTGACGTAAAGGGACACTTTTTGGTTGCTATGGACAATCTCAAGTTTCCAGGCAGAAAGAACAGTGTATATAATATAAAACTACATGCAGGGCATGGGCCAAAGCACTGGGGACAAAAGGGAAGTGAAATGATTTCATACAGTACTGTAATCTGTAATATTACAGTACTGTATGTGTTATGATTTTTACATTTTTTAAAATTTTCCACCAGGCTCCGCCCCCGTGCGTCCCGACGCTCGCAGGGAACGGAGCCTGGCACAGAGAAGCTTCGGGCAGAGGACGGAGCCCGCAGACACAGCGGGGGGGACATCGCAGGATCCTGGGGACAAGGTAAGTAACCTGCACCAGGATCCTGAGATGTAATCCCAAGTGTGGCTCGGGGTTACCGCTAATGGTGCTGAAATTTAACCCCGAGCCACACTCGGGAATACCTTCAGGGAGGTTAAGAAAGGCCTGGATTCTTTCCTAAATGTACATAATATAATTGGGAACTAACATTTATAGGTAAGTCAATCCAGGGAAAATATGATTGCCTCTCGGGGGATCAGGAAGGAATTTTTTCCCCTGCTGTAGCAAATTGGATCATGCTTTGCTGGGGTTTTTTGCCTTCCTCTGGATCAACTGTGGGTGAAGGATTGTGTATACGGGATTGCATGATATTATTTTTTACTTATTTATTTATTTGTATGGTTGAACTAGATGGACTTGTGTCTTTTTTCAACCTGACTAACTATGCAACTATGTAACAGAGATTCACCTTATTCAGTAAGCTCTAAGGAAAATCCCCTTGCTAAATGCAACTTCTCTTGCAAAGTTAACAACCTTTGGTAAATCAATGAACAAGCCCTAACACAAATCACAGAGCAGAACCTTACCCAGGTATGTGATTACCCTAGTCCACATTACGTCTTGCTCTTTTAAGCCACTTCTTCACCAGCCCCAGTCTACGCACACAACCATTTCTCATTTAATAAACCAAAATACATTATTTGGAGATATATTCCGTAGTCGGAGAGCACATTCGGAACATTCCGCTAACTTGCTAAATTTGTTTGCATCACCATTTGCATTAACTCAAACAAAGCACGCAGATAAACCGCTCTGAATAATTCATTATATATCACCGATAGCGCGCATCCCGTCCGAAAAACAGGATTAAACTTAGCAGCTCTCTCTCTAATAAATCCCTCAGCAATATGCATTTGAGTCATTTTCCATATTGGCCACCATTTCAAAAAAAAAAAAAATATTCCTTTTTTTTTTTTCTTGATGGATAATTGTATTACCATGACAGCCTATGGATAAGTAAGTGATGAGAAGAATTATGCAATAAAAAAATAAAAAAAATAAAAGAAATTTGATGAGTTGTATCAGCCCGGGCATCAGTTCCTTGAAAGCGGTAGTTGATACATTATGCATTGCATTATCTAGAACAAAATAGCTTGGTGCAAGCAACTAGTGCGGAGTGCATGAATACTTTAGAATAAAATATATTACTTCGTACTCTCATTTTTACAAAGCAACTTCTAATAAAAGAAAGACTTTTAAGCTCTGTCTCAATGATTTTTTTTTTCTCAAATAGCCCGACTCAACAGTGGAAGATCAGAAATGGATATTATCAAAGTGCATCAAAAATATATCAAGTCTATCTTTCATACGCTACATGAAACGTGCTGGTGCACTTAGCAATGACAGATCAACTTTATATCTCCAGTATTCATTAGTTCTATAAACAAAGACAGCTGAGTGTTGCCAAGAGGAACTTTCATTTGCTACAATTCCAGGAGGATTCGACAATTTATCTTTGATGGAATAACAGAGCTTACCTGCTGAAAATGATTGAAAACTGCAGATGGAATTTGGATGCCGGTGGAAGAGAGGGAGATATCGAGCCAATAAACAGACTTTATTCTGCACAACAAAAGAAAAGTCCTGGGAGATGAAGAGGAACCCACAGAAACGGGGTAGAAAAAATAAAAATGAATTAAACAAAAGGTAATGCTATTAACATTAAATATAAAGAAATGTGTGTAAAAGTGTGCCTGCTAATATTTTCTTTTTTATCATTTTCCTTCCATTGAATAAATAACATTTTCAATAATGAAACAAAGGATGGTGGTTTTTCTTTTTCTTTGAAATTGGCATTTTAAATTTTAACGTTTATATACAAGCACCTGCACCTAAAAAAAAAACCCCATAGATGTTATCCTGAACAATGCTATGTAAATGTAATCACTAAAATCTTATATAAACTTTCCTGATCCTGCCATGAAGGTCCTTGTTCAGTATTGACTGTTGTCAGCGATCTCTTCTCTTCACTGAAGCCGGCCGCTGGGGAGCCCACGTGACCGGACTGAAGCATGCTCAGAATAGGTAAGCATAGACATCTTTCCG
Organism: Aquarana catesbeiana; assembly: GCF_042186555.1. Taxonomy (NCBI): domain Eukaryota; kingdom Metazoa; phylum Chordata; class Amphibia; order Anura; family Ranidae; genus Aquarana; species Aquarana catesbeiana. Next base: position 53,878,055 of record NC_133324.1, on the reverse strand, counting down.
CTACAGCAGGGGTCTCCGAACTTTCTAAGCAGAGGGACAGTTTACTGTCCTTCAGACTTATGGAGGCCATTGGGAGCAAAAAAAAAGGCCAGTATCAGGGGGCATAAACAATGTCCCATCATTGGTTTGAATGGAAGGCATAGTACCCTATTGTTGGTATCAATAAGAAGAATAGTACCCCATCAAGAATGTCAGTGGGAGGAATAGTGCCCCATTGATGGTGTCAGTTGGTGAAAAAGTGCCAGATAAAGGCAAACCAAGGGCCACATTTGCCCCCCCCCCCCCCCCCCCCCCAGGTCCGCAGTTCAGAGATACCCCGGTGTCAGTGGGCATAAGCAATGCCCCATCATTGCAGAAAAGATGTCAGAATTACAACCTCAAAAGAGATAAAATTTAAACATCAAAGCGGCGCTTCTATCAGGCAGCAATTAAAAATCTGATAGATTAGTTTGCAATAACTCAAAATTACAAAACTGAAATAAATAAAGAGTCTCTAATGGATATGGAGGGTGTAACAGGTAGTATATTGATGAGTGCACCGTTCACCAGACACTTCACCACCGCGTGTTCCACACACTCGCAAGGGGTTCACACTCACCAGAACCCAGAGGTTAACAGGCCCAAATCAGCATCCTGTGGATTGTAGATCCGGATGTCCTAATGGGGTAGTTCAGCCTCATCTCCTGGAATCCTTGTAAAGGCTGCAGTGACATCATCACTGCGTTGTTCCAGACGCTAGAGGGATTGGTCTTTTAGTAAAGGAAGCTCCTGCACAAAGTGCAGTTGTTTCGTGCAGGATTACTACCCAGATCTGCTGTCCTGGTCTCCAGGTCTCATGTGGTCACTTCCGAGCTTGGACTTCCGAATTACTTTCCACCTGAGGGAGATGACCATACAATCAGCCTGTACAAAGTCCTCACTGATGCCCCATCATTGGTTTGAATGGAAGGAATTATTAGTATCAATGGGAAAAACAGTGCCCCACCAATGATGTTAGCGGGAGAAATAGTGCCCCGTCGATGGTGTCAGTATGTGGAATAATGCCCCAAGAACCAGATAAAGGCAAGCCAAGGGCCACATCTGGTCCCAAGACCACAGTTTGGAGATCACTGCTCTACAGGATAGTTATTATACACTCACTGGCCACGCTATTAGGTACACCTGTTTAATTGTTTGGTAACATAAATTGCTAATTAGCCAATCACATGGCAGCAACTCAATGCATTTAGGCATCTAGACGGGGTGAAGGTAACTTGCTGAAGTTCAAACTGAGGATCAGAATGGAGGAGGAAAAGTGTATGGTTGTTCGTGCCAGATGGGCTGGTCTGAGTATTTCAAAAACTGTTGATCTACTGGAATCTTCACACACAACCATCTCTCGGGTTTACAGAGAATGGTCTGAAAAAAAGAAAATATCCAGTGAGCGGCAGTTGTGTGGACAAAAACGCCTTGCTGATGTCAGAGGTCAGAGGAGAATGGGCAGACTGGTTCCAGATGATAGAAAGGCAACATTAACTCAAATAACCACTCGTTACAACCAAAGTGTGCAGAATACCATCTCTGAACGCACAACACATCAAACCTTGAAGCAGATGGGCTACAGCAGCAGAAGACCACACCGGGTGCCACTTCTGTTAGCTAAGAACAGGGAACTGAGGCTAATTCGCACAGGCTCACCAATATTGGACAATATTGGATGCTGAATAAGTCCAGGTCTCATCATACCCTTTATCCAAAAGCTTTTTACATAGAATCTCCCCTTTTGAAAAATAATCATCTTTCTTAGAACAATTTCTTTTACGGCAACAAAATTCAGATATTCCAGGTCTATTGTGAATGGTGGCTACTATGGGTGTGCAAATAAGAATTGCCTGATGTTGGCTCAAAATTGGTCTTTGTAATGATGCTACCAGCATCCCTTTGGGTCAATTCCAAATTCTAAAAGTACATGTGAATATGATACATTGGTTTTATTTCCTCATTGGATTAGTGCATTGGAAATGCTCTAAACATTCTCTTGGTTTGCTCTCCAGGCTGTGATGTTTTATAGGCAGAGTTTCTGGAAAAGTTAATTTTTTCTTCTGGCTAAGCTCTTATGCCGCGTACACACGGTCGGACTTTTCGTCTACAAAAGTCCGACAGCCTGTCCGACAGACTTCCGGCGGACTTTCGGCGGACTTGCAGCAGACTTTCTAACGAACGGACTTGCCTACACACGACCACACAAAAGTCCGACGGATTCGTACGTGATGACGTACACCGGACTAAAATAAGGAAGTTCATAGCCAGTAGCCAATAGCTGCCCTAGCATGGGTTTTTGTCCGTCGGACTAGCACACAGACGAGCGGATTTCGGGGTCCGTCGTAGTTACGACGTAAAGATTTGAAGCATGTTTCAAATCTAAAGTCCGTCGGATTTGAGGCTGAAAAAGTCTGCTGAAAGTCCGGAGAAGCCCACACACGATCGGATTACCAGCCAGCTTTAGTCCGTCGGCGTCCGTTGGACTTTTGTAGACGAAAAGTCAGACCGTGTGTACGCGGCATTATCGTTTGCACCTGATGAGGTGTAGTACTGTTAGTACATTATCCAGCCCACCAGCCCGTGTTGTGTTGGCTGTGTTAAGTCATTTTCATTCATTCCATTGGTTGGGCGCCCTATTCATATGTTCATGGTTGGTGGGTCATTTATGGAGGCTGGTCATGTTGGGCCATTTGTTCTGACTTATCTAGCTCTATGGGCGGGAGGAACAATCTCAAATCTGGTTCTGAAGACAACGCTATCACACTGAGGAAGAGACAGAGCCTGGGAACATGTTAAAGATGGCACCCTTGTTTATAGAACTGGTTTGGCTATTCTATCTTTAGGCCTCATGCACACTGGACATTTTTTGACATTTTTACAGCAGCTGTTTTTGGATGTAGATGTTTTTTTCTACAGTCATTAAACTCTCCATCATGTTATCCTATGTGTCCATGTACACATAGGCTGTAATCAGCAGTTTTGGGCAGTGGCGTTTTTGAGCAGTAAAGAAAACACAAAACTAACGCGTTCTGAGAGACATTCTTCAGCTGTAAAAATGCTCTAATGCTGATAAACGCTGATAAATGTCGATAAATGCTCAAAAACGACGCTCACCAGCGTTTAACGGTTTTGATCCATTGAAAAAAAAAAAAAAACGCTAAACCGCTAACGTGGAAGAAAGCTAAAAAACGCTAATAAACGCTAAAAAAACGCTATTGCAAAAACATTGAAAAAAGTTGAAAAACTCACTGCAAAGCTACTGGCGTTTTTATAATGTTATTTTAACGTCCAGTGTGCATGAGGCCTCATAGTGTTGGTGACTCCAGCAGATTACCTTGCAGGCTGCTAGCAATTCCACAATTCCTGACCCCAGCTTCCACAAAGGGAATGAATAAAATAAATAACACTATTTTTGAAGTAGCTACTCTGTTTAGACTTTATCCTGAAAATATTTTATGACTGTTATTGGATTATTTGTGTTTGGAGGGGTTGATGGGATCTAGGGTCATCATCTACTTGGTGAGCACACCCTATCTTGTTTTTTTTGCATGCATTAAAAGCTACAGCAAGTCAGATAGCTTTTCTGGAGAACTTCCAGCATTATTTTCCTTCCCAAGCCTGGCTGTCCATGGCCTATCCCTTTCATTTAATGGATTTCAGTTCTTTTAATCGTGGATGACAGCATCACATGTGGGCACCACCAAGGGCTGTGATGTTTTCAGGAAGATATATGCTTACCACTCCAACCAGCCATTGGTGGCTGGTGCTCAAAATTTTTTGGGGGGGCACAAACAAACTGAAAAATACTGAACCCCCAATCAATTACAGTCTCACTGTGCCCATCAAATGTAGCCATTGTGCCCATCAAATGCAGCCACTGAGACCATCAATTGCAGCCATTGTGCCCATCAAACGTGGCCACTGTGCCCATCATATGCAGCCACTGTGCCCATCATATAGAGCCATTGTGCCCATCATATGCAGCTACGTGTGCCCATCATATGCAGCCATGTGTGTCCATCTTATAGAGCCATTGTGCCCATCATATGCAGCTACGTGTGCCCATCATATGCAGCCATGTGTGTCCATCATATGCAGCCACTTGTGCCCATCATATGCAGCCACTTGTGCCCATCATATGCAGCCACTTGTGCCCATCATATGCAGCCACTCTGCCCATCAAATGCAGCCACTTGTGCCCATTATATGCAGCCACTGGTGCCCATCATTTGCAGCCACTTGTGCCCATCAAATGCAGCCAGTTGTGCCCATCATATGCAGCCACTTGTGCCCATCATATGCAGCTGCTTGTGCCCACCAAATGCAGCCAATGTGCCCATCAAATTCAGCCACTTGTGCCCGTCAAATGCAGCCACTTGTGCCCATCAAATGCAGCCACTTGTGCCCATCACATGCAGCTACTTGTGCCCATCATATGCAGCCACTTGTGCCCCATCATATGCAGCCACTTGTACCCATCAAATGCAGCCACTTGTGCCTCTCAAATGCAGCCACTGGTGCCCATCATATGCAGCCACTTGTGTCCATCATATGAAGACACTTTTGACCATCAAATGCAGCCACTTTTGACCATCAAATGCAGCCACTTGTGCCCGTCAAATGCAGCCACTTGTGCCCATCATATGCAGCCACTGTGCCCACCGACCCCCCCACTCACGGGGCTCGTGGCTCTGACATTGTGGCACTTACCACGACCTCCGCTCCAGGGTGTGTCTCCGAGTCCTCCGCTCCTCTTCCTAAGTGCCAGGCATCCAATAGGGTGGCCTGGCGCTTTGGCCAATCAGGAAACAGGTCTGACGCCCTGCCTCCTGATTGGCGGGGAGGAAGGTTAGTGTGAAAATAGCGAAAATTAATTTGCCATCGTCACACAATTGGGTGGGATCAGGGCTCACTCTGTGTCCAATTGCTATAACTTTTGCGCAAACCAATCAATATACTTATTGCGATTTTTTTAACCAAAAATATGTAGAAGAATACATATCCGCCTAAACTGTGGAAGAATTATTATTTTTTTATATATTTTTTGGTGATATTTATTATAGCAAAAAGTAAAAAATATTGCTTTTTCAAAATTGACGCTCTTTTTTTGTTTATAGCGCAAAAAATAAAAACCGCAGAGGTGATCAAATACAACCAAAAGAAAGCTCTATTTGTGGGAAAAAAAGGATGTCAATTTTGTTTGGGTACAATGTCGTACGACCGCGCAATTGTCAGTTAAAGCAATGCAGTGCCGAATCGCAAAAAATGCTCTGGTCAGGAAGGGGGTAAATCCTTCCGGGGCTGAAGTGGTTAATGATAATTTAAGTTACAGTCTATCTAAAGCCATTTTTCCTATTATGTAAAGAGCAGGTAAGAGTTAGAACCACTGTCAGGTTTTAATTGCTTTCAACCCCCACTGGGAAGACCCACCTTCTGTTTGCCCTTTTGACCACTGTCATGAGGACTGAAAGTGAAGGAAATTCAGAAATTTGATACAAGAAAGGATATGCATTATTTTAAAGTACGGTAGTTGTAACCCTAAAAAAAAACACACGCTCCTGTCCCTTCAAGGCATGAGATAGAGTATAGTGCTTTTGCATGCCAGTTGTCCCTTTCTAAGTTGTACAATACCTGGCTGATCCTGTCTGTTCCTGTCTACCTTTCCTGTAAACTGACCACGTTTATCATGGTTGCTGATCTCTGATAGCGTGGTCAGTTTATGTGCCTCCGTCATCCAGCTCTCTCATCAGTGTCTCTACATCTCTCCCTCTCCCCCTCCCTCTCTTCCTGTCTCTTCCATATTCTGTGTAAGAGCCAATCTCCTCCCTACCCCTCCCCTTCCGTCTCCTCTTCTCTCTTCTCCTCCCCTCTCTTCTCCTCTCCTCTCTTCGTAATGCTATTCCCTGTAGCAGCTCCAGTGCTTGTAAAGAAAAGTCACATGTATTAATTACTTTGCTCCTCTCTGTTTTAGGTCCTTGTTCAGTACAGTGTGTATGTGTTTTCCTAAAATTATAATGCTAAATACTTTCATTGCAGAGCCCTGCTGTGCAGTCACCTGGCCTCCCTATGTCAGCTTGCATTCATCATAGGTGAATCTAAGCCCCTCCCACTGTACTCACTTAGATTGGGAAAAAAAGCAGAGAGAGGTCACATGACAGAACAGCAGGGCTCTGCAAAGAAGGTATTTAGCATTATAATTTTTAGAAAACACACACACTGTACTGAACAGGGACCTAAAACAGAAATAATCAATGTAATTAATACATGTGACGTTACAATCACTTTAACCACTCACGGACCGCCCACCCTCGCTATATGTTGCTACTTTGAAGAGGAATATCGTTGTTATGGCAGCAGCTAGCTACCATAACCCCGCATTCTTCTTCTTCAGCAGGGGGTCCACTTTCAGATAAAAGTGATCTCTGTGGCGGATTCACCGCGAGATCACTTTTATCGGCGGTGGGAGAGGGCCCCCCTCCCGTCGCATTCCAGTGCCCTCCGCCGCTTACCAGAGCCGTCTGTAGCGGCGGAGGCGATCGGGTTCTTCTCCCTGTTAGGTATGTAGGCGAGTGAGGGGAAGATGGCCCCAACCCGTCTCTATACCATTGCAGGGCGGAAGTAATGTCAAAATGTCACTTCCGCCCATAGCTCTTAAAGGGACTTTTTATTTTTCAAATGACATTTAATTTTTTTTTTAATTGCATTTTAGTGTAAATATGAGACCTGAGGTCATATTTAAGAGGTCCTGTCATGCTTTTTTTCTATTACAAGGGATGTTAACATTCCTTGTAATAGGAATAAAAGTGTCCCAATTTAAAAAAAAAAAAAACAGTGTAAAAATTAAAAATGAAAGGTAAAATAAATAAGAAAAAAAAAAATTTAAACGCGCCCTGTTCCGCTGAGCTCGCATGCAGAAACGAACGCAAATGTGAGTAGCGCCTGCATATGAAAACAGTTTTCAAAACACACATGTGAGGTATCGCCGCGATCGTTAAAGCGAGAGCAATAATTCTAGCCCTAGACCACCTCTATAACTCAAAGCATGCAACCTGTAGAATTTTGTAAACGTCGCCTATGGAGGGCGCAATTTTGAAGCATGACATGGTGGGCATCAATTTACTTGGCATAATATTATCTTTCACAATATAAAAAAATAATCGAGCTAACTTTACTGTTGTCTTACTTTTTAATTCGAAAAAGTGTATTTTTTCCCAAAAAAGTGCGCTTGTAAAAACCGCTGCTCAAACACGATGTGACAGAAAGTATTGCAACGACCGCCATTTTATTCTCTAGGGTGTTAGAAAAAAAATATATAATGTTTGGGGGTTCTAAGTAATTTTCTAGCAAAAAAAACTGTTTTTAACTTAAGTGGTTAAGGACATCTTATTTCACTTCCCTTTGTGTTCTGAGTCAGAAAGCGATGGAAGATCTTCCTCACAGGACACATACTGTACATTACAAAAAAAAAAAAAAACAAAAAAAAAAAAATCATTCTCTACTCCATTTAAAACAAAATATAACATTTTAGCTAAATTAATATCTATATATAATAATAATAATTAGTGATAAGAGAATCAGGACGATGGGCAGACAGCAGATTTTTGGGTTCCACTAAATATATGAGGCCTGTCCAGCACACCATTTTTTTTTAGCAAGTTTAAAGACTTGTTGTAAGTGAATAAAAAATAATTTATGGAAACGCACTTAAAGTAAGCATTTACATGGTATATTTTTATATGTATTTTATCTGCAAATTTTGAGCTGGTGACAGGGTCTCTTTAGTTTTTTTCTTTTTTTTTTTATTATTTAGGTTTAGTCATCCTTTACGAGGTTATTTAATACTTTTGGGTGTTCTAAAATCAAAGAAGGCACCAAAACTTTTTTTCTCATTTGTGAGTCACATCAGAACAATAACCTATTTTACATGTACTGCATATGGGGGAAACTGCCTTGAAAGCAACCTCTGTAAATTTTAATTAGACATTGTGTTTCATGCTTATTCATCCAACAGATTGCTTTTTATATTTCTCATAGTTTCTTTTTTTGTAGTCTGTAGATTTCTATCAGCCAATGCGCTGCCATTTCTCATTAAATAGTTTTGTGAAGGAAGAAACTTTTAATTAGGAGACATTAAAAAGAGAGAGAGAAAAAAAAGAATGAATATTTAAATGCTGAGATTGACATTTATTTGTTATTTTGACAGGAGCTATTTCTAAATCATCTGCATTTACGTTCCTTTTATTGTTTCAAATTTAAATATTTTTTCAACAAATTAAAAGTTAGAAATATATATATATATATATATATATACATATATTCATTAAATGTTTTCATCAAAGTCAAAGATGGAGACTATTCAGCTAACAAACTTTCAAAGACGGTATGAGTCCTGAGTCCTGCCCTTACATATAAAAAGCACAATAATTTGAACCATTGTGAGGTTCCTTTTGATTGCATTTTGTCTTTGTTTTATAAGTTCAAATAGCAACATTTTAGAACAGCTTTAAAGAACATAACACATTTTAAAAATGATTTTCTCAGTTAAAAAATTGATTTAATTACTGGTCACTCTGTTTCCACTGGTATCAAAAGATGATTAAAGCAGTATTAAATCCAAAAGCTAATATTTATTATATTGCAGCTTACCAATCCTTCTATGTGATGGCTGCATTCGTTTTCCTTTTTTAGACTTTTTTTTTTTTATCTGGTGATCCAGCCAAAAATACTGTTCTTTTTTTCAAAAGCACAAGCTCTCCAGCTCTCCAGCAGAGTGTATCAGTTTAAATTGATGAGACAAACCACCTAACACTGGCAGGGGTGATTAAAATCATCAGCTCTTGTTTATTCTTGCAAAACCTTTATTCCAAAAGGATTAAAAAAAAAAGCTGGCGCTTGGTTTAAATTTGTTTGCGTATTGCGGTGCTTGTGGACCACCCACTGTACATTCGCTCTGCACCAGATCATGTACCTAGTACGTGATCTGACACTTCCAGGTCTGAGGCACACGCCTGAGCCGCCAGTGACTTCTCCTGCTGTGATTATACACAGTGGGAGCCCAACAGTGGGTACTGCCGACTCGATGTCCACCGGCACCCGCTGATTACACAGGACACAGGCAGAACGACAATCTGTTTATATAAACAAGGCAGAACGCCGTTCTGTCAGAGAGGAAGGTATTGATCCTGTATTTCTGCAAAGCAGGAACACGGATCTTTGCCTTCCCCCAGTCAAAGCACCTCCCCCTCAGTGAGTAAGCACAACCTAGGCACACATTTAACCCTTTGATCGCCTCTGCTCTTAACCCCTTCCCATCCAGTGTCATTAGTACAGTGACAGTGCATATTGTTTAGCACTGATCACTGTATTAGTGTCACTGGTTCCCAAAACATCAAAAGTGTCAGTTGAGGTGTCAGATTTGCCCGCTGCAATGACGCAGTCCCGCTATAAATCGCTGATCGACACCATTACTAGTAAAAAATAAATAAATATATCCCATAGTTTGTAGACGCTATAACTTTTGCGCAAACCGATCAACATGCGCTTATTGGTATTTTTTTTAACAAAAATATCTAGCAGAATACATATCGGCCTAAACTGATGGAGAAATTTGTTTTTTTTAATTGGATGTGTTTTATAGCAGAATGTATTTTTTTTCCAAAATTGATGCTCTTTTTGTTTGTTTATAGCGCAAAAAATAAAAATCGCAGAGGTGATCAAATACCACCAAAAGAAAGCGCTATTTGTGGGAAAAAAAGGACCTCAATTTTTTTTGGGTACGATGTTGCATGACTGTGCAATTGTTAGTTAAGTAATGCAGTGCCGTATTGCAAAAAATGGCCTGGTCAGGAAGGGGGGTAAATCTTCCGGAGCTGAAGTGGTTAAATCTGCTAATACATTTCAAAACTCCCCTCCTCCCCAATTGACAATGCTGCTGTCTGCTGTGCCTCCTGTGCTCATTCCTCCAGACTTGGGTCTCACTAATACAGGAGGTGTCTTACTGGCCAGATCACCAGCTAAACAGAGGGTAAAAAAACAAAGAAAAGAAAATGAATGCAGCCACCACATCTAATGATTGGTGAGCTGCAATATATGGTATTTTTGGTTTTGGGTTTAATACCGCTTTTAGGCTCGGTTCACACACCTACCATGCAATTTTGATGACATTTTCAGTGTGTATACAGAGTGCGACTTTTATGTACTTTTATGCGACTTTGGATATAGTTAGCATATTCTATGGAGCCAAATCACACTAAAATTGCACCAAAGTAGCTTAGGAACCTTTTGCAAAATTGCAATCCCTGATGAAGTCATAGGATCGTGCCGCTACGCGTCGGATCAGATAGGCACCGGAAGTGACGTCAGGTTGCGAGCTCGCCACTCGTGGTGCTGTGTTTTGTTTGTTTATTTTTAATGTGAGTACACTTGACTCTTTGTTTTAATAAATTGTACCTATTCTTAACATACTTCACGATTTGGACCTCCATTATTCTTCCCTCCTATACATCACACTGGACCTGGAGCTCCTTCACTTCTTTTCTTATATTTACCGCTGAGGTATTCAAAGGAAAACCCCTACTGGTCTGTGACAGGAATTCGGATTACCTTTGTCATCTTTGCATCTTTTCACGCCATTGCCTTATGGCAGTAAGGTAAGGGACCACCTGGCACAGAGGTGTAATTTACACTGAAGAATTTTATCACCAAGTCACTTATAACCTTCTTTGGATTCACACTAACTGCTATTTGGCATAGCATGTCACAATTTTAGTTCACTGCTATATGGACTTTTTATATATTACTAAGAACTTTTACTTATTTTGTTGATGAATTACTTATGTGTGTCTTTATTGTAATATTAGCTCTTACGTACTTTTTTCACTATTACTTGTAGCACTTGCACTTTATCCCGGCTGCCCCTTGGCATTTTACGATTATGATTAAGGATATTATGTATGTTAAATCAATTTAGTCACTACCTAGAGTGCAACATCACACATTGATTTTGATTTTATTAATTGGGTTTTTGGTTGACCCATTCGTTGTTTGCTGCAACTAGGACTTTATCCCTGCTATCTTAGGCAGCCGGGAATATTCCTTCTTTTATTAATCATATCGTGAATGGAAAACACTTTTTAGTAATGTTTGTTTATTTTTTAACTTTTTTTGTAATAAAAATGTTTAACTTTTAAACTTCGTGCTTTGTGATGCCTAGAAAGTCCATTATTAATGTCCCCATTTAATTTTTCACCCATGTACTAAAAAAACTGCCCTTAACACCTCGGTGTGCTCCAGCCCAGCCTGATGGGAAAATGGCAACGCATCACATTTATCCATAGCTTATATATAGCCAGCCACTTGGTGTACTCTAAACACATAAAAGAACACAGTATCCACAGCCTTCCTCATAGAATACAAAAATGCTGTAAAATCAAACATATATACTCTCACTGCCCACTTAATTATAGGGGCGGAATTGCATCAATTAAAAACAATCAAAAATAATTTCTAACACATGGAAAAGAACAAACAAAGAACAATATGGTTCAAGCATTTGACACAAATGTTTTATCCATATCACATCATAATTGATTGTGTATTGTTAAATAATTATATAAATATTTAAAAAACAAATATGTTTCCATTCTGTTTAAACCATGTGGTGACCTTGTGTTGAGTGTGTGTATCCACCACACCTCACAATGGAACAGCATATGGTGTGTATCACCCCCTTTTACTGGTTTCTTACCTTTTCAATGCATTTTTTTGGCAGATTCAAACCATGTATGGGTAGGCTGATTGTACCCAAGGTGATCGATGGATTTTACATTTTACAACTTTACATGCGACTATTGCTAGCGGCTGTTATAGCTAGAAGTAATCACTGTGTTCTCCCTGCAGGGACAGCTTTCCCCACTGGGAGAACGCAATGGCTCTGCAGGAGGGATTCCCCCATCAACCCATGGTTTCCAGAAAAAAAAACACAGCTTAAGTCCTGACTAACTGAAAAAAAAGGTCTCTGTGAATCTTGCACTTCAGTTACTATAATGGGTCCCTATTATGTGTTTTCATTGCGATTTTAGTTGGGAAAAACAGATGCATGTAAAGGGCTATTGCTCCACACATGAGAGGTATCGCCGTGAACATTGGCGTGAAAGCAATAATTCTGGGGCCTCAATTCACACTTAACTCTAAATCGATAACTTGTAAGTTCTTTTAAAGGATTGCCAATGGACAATTTTGGGTACCATCGTTTTTTTGCCATTTCATGACGAAACGGAGAATTTTAAGGCTTGACATGGTGGATATTTATTTATTCAAAACAAACCCATTTTTATATTTTACAAACAATGAGAGATTTTTTTGGTGTTTTGGGCACTAAAATAATCTTGATGGGTTTTTTCTCCCTGAAAACATGCATTTCATAAACAGTTGCAAGAAATACCAAGCAACATAAAAAATTGCAAGAGCCTCTGCTTTCCAAAAATATAAAAAAATGGTTTAAGGGTTTTCTAGCAAAAAAATTAAGATTTTAACACAAAAATGTAAAAAATTCCCAGTAGACAAGTGTTTAAGCTTTATCTATTATCATTGTCACACATGAAGACCATTCATTCTTCACAGCAGGGCTTAAGGAACCAACAAACATTTCATCTATGGTGTAGTAGGCGAAGAACCAGAAAGGAGCCCCATTAAATGTATTTTTTCTTTCAACATAAATCCAACAAAAACAATACATTTAACTCTATTTCAAAACAGTAGCAGAGACATGTAAGTGATTCCAAAGGATCACGAAAGAATGATTTTCCATATTTCTGTCTATTATTCTAAAATGATGATGGACCTCTTTGTGTTTTAGAGGTGTGTGAGGTAATGGAACACAAATAACTTCTGTTTTCATTGTTTTGTTGCATAGTATTCTGTTGTAGGCATTACTAAATCTGAAGAGTGCAAAATCTGGTGGAACTCTGCATAGAAATCAATAATTTTTTTTGGTCAGAGCTTAATTGAACAAGCTGAAGTTAGAAGTTAGCTACCATGCACAGTTGCACCAGAGCTTGCACTCCCCACTTTTAGTAAATTAACCCCATTGTGTTCCTTTTGGCCTTTTGGCCTATCTCGCCAAAGCCTAAAAGGAAAATATGACAGGTTCCCTTTAAAATGCACACATTGCTGTACTCTGTGGACCAATATCTCCCCCCAGTCCTTCTAATTAGTCTTGCTTCTTTTTCAAGGTTGCATGTTCATCTAGGACAAAGTGATCAATAGACTGTTCTGATGGGGGTGCTATAATCTTCTCATGGATTCCTCTGGTGCTTATTCGACTTCAGACCTCGTTGATTTAGAAATCTCAGTCTGTGCCGGGCAAAGTTACCATTACACGTCTACAAAATGGCAAATATTTATATTTGTAATCACCGTGTATCTCCCCTTGCTCGACTTCTCCCAAGGAAGCAGAATGCAACATTTTCCGATGATCACACAATGCATCAAAACAGAGCTTGTAATTTGTGTCAAAATTTCACTCTGATAAATTTATCAGGGAATTGTCAGGGAAGAGAAGAAGTTTACAAGCTGTCAGTTGGGACAGTTTAGTTTTTAGCACTTAAGCGATGTGTACGACAACTGAATAAATTTGTAGCGTTCACTGATAAATACATACTAGGCGCATAATAGACTCGTTAGAAGTAGCAGGAAAAAGTATGTTCTAATACTACGGAATCAAGTTGTGTCACATAGAATGGACACCATGACTTTATTTTTATCTTTTCACCTTCACTGTCTGCTAATCTCTACTATTGAAATAAGATAATACACAGTTTTTTTAGTCTTGCGAGGACCACAGAAGAAGAGGGGAGAAGCTTAGTCAAGATTTTCCTTCCATAGACTCCAGCTCTTTGGGAAATTCCAAGGTATCACTGGACAGTTTGGAGATATAATCCTTGTAGCACAGGGGTCTTCAAACTTTCTAAACAACGGGCCAGTTTACTGTCCTTCAGACTTTAGGGGGGCCGGACTGTGGCCAATGCGGGTAGATAATGCCTCAGTCTTGGTGGTCAGGGCGAGTAAAAAAATTACACAGCACCCCTGTGGTTAGGAGAAGGAAAAATAATAGTGCCCCATCATTGGTATTGGTGGGAGGAATAGTGCCCCCATTGTTGGTGTCATTAGGGAGACTAGTGCCCTATTGTTGGTGCCAGTGGGAGAAATAGTGCCCTATCTTTGGTGTTAGTGTAAGGAATAGTGCCCCATCAATGGTGCCAGAGGAAGAATTTTTGCTCCATCATTGGTGTCAGTTGGAGGAATAGTGTCTCATATCATTGTCCCAATCAGTGTCCCAAGGGCCGATAAAGCCAAGCAAAGGGCAGCCCGTGGACCGCAGTCTGGAGACCACTGCTCTAGATCATTCAGAGTCTGGCCAATGCCCCCCCCCCCATCCCCAAAGCTGGACATGCCTAGTACAACTCTTTGGGGAACCTCTAAATCTATATATATATATATATATATATATATATATATATATATATATATATATATATATCAGATGTCCTAACCTCCTTGACTGATTTCTAATGAACTAAAGAAGCACTGAAGAATGCACACATGCGGCTATTATTACGTTTCACAGTGGACCTCTTTTCAGAGAGCGAGAGGTGAGCACTAACGACGCTGAGTGCTGCGCGGCTGCAACTCAGTAGTGTACAGCACCTCGATAGGTGAACTGCCACAATAGCCCAGCAAAGACTTGGACTTCCAGGCATGGATCTCAGACTGAGACACCTGAACTAACCACTACTGTAGGTCTTCATGACCAATAATAACAAACTACAGACAACTGCATTTGTGTATATCCCCCCACGGTGCTAATAACACTGCGATGTGGAAGGATAAATCCCTACAGTGAAGGATATTCCACCCATATGGTTACACCACTCAACTAGATTTATACCACCCATCCAGTTGTCTCTCTATTATAACATGCAGACCAGAATTTGTTCTTCAAGGCTCTGATGAAGAGGAAAACCCTCGAAACGCTTTAGACAAGTATTTATTCCATTTTATCCCTTGTATGGGTATCATTTCATATCATTCCATCTAGTGACAACATTGTTATTATCATTATTTTAATTTTGAATACGTAGTATCTACCTCTGTGTAAACCCATTTGTTTATAATAAACTTTTTATTATGATTCATGCATCAGGCCACGCGCCTTCCTTTCCCTTTTCTATATAATATTTCGGACTTCCCCTAGTCAGCCTAGGCAGCGGGGTATGCATGATCACTCCACTACCAGGAACCACTACTATCTGTACTAAGACCCTCCACACTAGCGCAGGAGAATATCTTTTCCATTGATATCTTTTCAGAGGGCATTTGACAGGCAGTGATGAGGTGATATGTTACCTCCTGACTGCTTGTTTTAACCCTCAAAATGCAGACTTATCGCACCATTGCTATTCACTTGAATGGACCACGTTCAGTGCTGATATTGCCAGCCAAATGTAATATGCTATTTAATTTTAATTGTGTAAGGCCCTGAGCAGCTGCATATTTCTGTTTAGGTGGGCAATCTTGTTCCCCCTACACACGAGCGGAAGTTCCAAGATTTTTCAGCCGAAATTCTGTTCAAGCTTGGCTTGCATACACACGGTCACACAAAAGTTCTCAGAACTTTTGACCGCCAAGAACGCAGTGACGTACAACACTACAACGAGCCGAGAAAATGAAGTTCAATGCTTCCGAGCATGCGTCGAATTGTTTCCGAGCATGGGTGTTTTTTTGCGCGTCGGAATTGCATACAGATGAACGGAATTTCCGTCAAGAACTTTTTCTATTGGAAAAATAGAGAACCAGCTCTCAATCTTTCACTGGCGGAAATTCAGACAGAAAAAGTTGGATGGAGCATACACACGGTCGGAATATCTGACCAAAAGCTCCCATCACACTTTTTTGACGGTAATTCTGACCGTGTGTATGCAGCATAATGAATAAAAAACTTCCAAACTGGAGATAAATACACCCCTTTGTTTACAGTGCAGAGGTCTCCCTCATATTTTTTTCTCTTCTGGTCAAATGTCCTTAGCCTGTTAATTTTGGTGATTCATAAGGCCACACATGTAGATTGCCACCATCCCTTGATAATATATGAATAACCTCAAAAGGTGGGATTTTATGGGCAATAAAAAATATACATAAGAAATGTATGCGTATAAAAAATTTAAATTTATTATAGAAAATGTATTAAAAAGATCTCATGTTGTATCATCAACATGAGATCTTTTTAATACATTTTCTATAAAAATTTACAATTTTTTTATGGTGGCAGTCTACTCCATAATCCCCCCTCCATCAAATGATTTGGACCAGTGCACAAAGCAAGGTCCATAAAGACATGGATGAGCGAGTTTGGGGTGGAGGAACTTGACTGGCCTGAGCCCTGACCTCAACCAGATAGAACACCTTTGGGATGAATTTGAGTGGAGACTGTGAGCCAGGCCTTCTCTCCAACATCAGTGCCTGACCTCATAAATGCGCTTCTGGAAGAATGGTCAAACATTTTCATAGACTCACTCCTAAACCTTGTGGACAGCCTTCCCAGAAGAGTTGAAGCTGTTATAGCTGCAAAGGGTGGGCCAACTCAATATTGAACCCAACGGACTAA
Source organism: Aquarana catesbeiana (assembly GCF_042186555.1). Lineage (NCBI taxonomy): Eukaryota > Metazoa > Chordata > Amphibia > Anura > Ranidae > Aquarana > Aquarana catesbeiana. The sequence goes on along the minus strand of NC_133324.1, from coordinate 53,861,371 downwards.
GACTGGTATAAAATTAAAGTTCAAGTGCATGTAAAGACAGGTGTCACAATACTTTTGACAATATAGTGTATATTTAATGTCAATCCCCAAACTGCTGGTGCTTTGCATATACAACTGCAAAACATATTAAGAAAATTCTCAAAAACAAAAACAAGCTGGACAACGGCCATAAGATAAAGCTCACTGAAAAGTCAAGATGGATGAATAACGTGATAGTTGCTAAAAGTTAACCACTACATTACAGAAAAGGGTGAACTTAGTACCAATGTGACCCAGCCTCAGCACAAAGCTGTAAAGTATGTAAGATCACCTGTGCATTTATTATATGCTTTGCTCGAAACACAACACCTAGCCTTGTGTACAGAGCACAAAACCTGGACCTTGTGCAGTTGAAAAAATTTACTTGGTCTGAAAACTTTCCCCCGGGTTTCCTACATTTACATTTGGCGAACCAAGTTATGCTTTCAACTTACTAACCCTCATTTCACTAAGCTATAACACACGGGTTCTTTGCCAGAATTATCATTATCGTCACCCTTGTGACTTGTTATTTTCAGTTGTTATTGACTCTCTGTGCTGAAAATGAAGGCTGTTTTGGCAATGCCAATTATGATAGATTAGTCAATTGAACACAATAACTGTTGCCAGCTGTCTTTGTGAAAACTCAATAATAATACAGGCAGCCAACTCATGGATCATTTCAATGAAGAATGCTATATAAAATAATGCTGATCTATGTTTGGACGCTGCCATGGACTCAAGCTGGAATCTTTCAATTGAGACAACTTGTACACCCAGTGACACGTAAACTCCTGTTGTTTGCAGACCTCCAAGCCAAACATCAGCTCCCCACATCACTTTTGTACTCATATATACAATTTCATTTTTTTTACTCTCTAAATCCCCCTCATTATCTTTAGAGAAACCCACCACAATTTTGAACTTTTATGTGCCAATGGCCCATATGAACCCCAACTAATCTCATCCATATATAAAATTTTGCATGAAGCCTCTCCCCTAACGGCATCCACTCAGAACTATATGAAGAAATGGACCCATTACAGCGACCTATATCTCTAATAGATTGGGGGAAAATTTGTGAGTCATCGTCCAAAATCTCACGCTGTGTAGTGCAGAGAGAAACTGCAATTAAGATTTTGCTCTTTTGGTATAGAACCCCAGATATCCTACACGCCCGCAACCCAACAGCTCCTAGACAATGTTGGAGATGTAATGAAGCTACGGGCACCCACTTCCACATCTTTTGGGAGAGCCCTTCTATTAGCCCTTTCTGGACCCAAATTCAAGAGCTTTTGTAGAAGTTATGAAACACTCCCATACCTCTGAACCCCAAACACTTTTTACTAGGCCTCCCCTTTTCAGGGAAGGCTTTTTCTAAAGCCTCAGGGAGATTAGCGTCTTGCATCATCATACTAGCTGCAAATTGAGTTATACCTAGAAACTGGCTGTCCACTTTACCCTCCACTCTTTATCAATTTCTTTCTACAGTGGCTGATATTCGTAGGATGAAACATCTGACTGCATTGATTGATGATTCACAACCTTCCTTTTACAGTGGAACCTCGGTTTGCGAGTAACGTGATTAACGAGCGTTTCGCAAACCGAGCACTGTTTTTCTAAAATTCCTAACTCGGTTTGCGAGTGTTGTTTCGCAAAACAAGCAGGATTCAGGCGAAAAGCAGTGTGCAGTACCGCTTTTGGCCTGAGGTGGGAGGTGCCGGAGCCGAGCAAAGCCAAAAGTCGCCGATCGGCGCCGTTCGGAAATGCACGGAAAGGCCCGAGGACAGTTCGGCTGACCTCGGCAAACCTCGTAAAGGCTCGTGAACTGAGTCTTTCGAGGTTTGCCGAGGTCCGCCAAAGTGTCCCTCGGGCCTTTTCGGACGTTTCCGAGGCTCTCCGGCGCCCCCCGCTTCAGGCCGCATGCAGTATTGCATCCCATTGAAGTCAATGTGGAACTAATTATTTTCGTTTCCATTGACTTCAATGGGAAAACTCGCTTTGATATGCGTGTACATTGGATTACAAGCATACTCCTGGAACGGATTATGCTCGTAATCCTAGGTTCCACTGTATAAGACCTGTTATGTTTCTGGTGTCGTTTGCGTTTTCTGGTCTCCTTGGTGCCAACTATTTGTTATATTGTCTTTATGATTCTTTGATGTTTTACTTCTTTCTATTATTTTGTATGGTATAGTACATATGCATTCTTGATACGAGATGGAAGACCTTATATGACTATACCATGCTCTCGCTATGTCCACCCAACTGTACATGTAATGCTTCTTTATGTTGAAATGCTTTACTTTATGTACCGCATTTTAAGATTTATAAAACTGTTATAAATAAACAATTAACCACTTCCGGACCGTCCACCGTCATTATACGTCGGTCCTTTGAAGGGGAGTATCGTTGTTATGGCAGCAGATAGCTGCCATAACCCCGGTATCCTCTTCTTCAGCAGGTGGTCCGCTTTAAGATAAAAGTAGTCCCTGCGGCGGATTCACCATGAGATCACTTCTATCGGCGGCGGGTGAGGCCCACCCTCCCACCACGCTCCGGTGCCCTCTGCTGCTTACCGGAGCCGCCAGCAGCGATCGGATGTTGTCCCTCTGTGTGACATGGAGACAAGTGAGGGGAAGATGGCCCCCACCAATCTCCATATCATTGCAGGGCGGAAGCGACGTCAAAATGTCACTTCCGCCCATAGCTCTTAAAGAGCCATTTTTTTTTTTTTTTTTTTAATGACATTTTTTTTTTTTTTTTTTTTGCATTTTAGTGTAAATATGAGATCTGAGGTCTTTTTGTCCCAGATCCCATATTTAAGATGTCCCGTCATGCTTTTTTTCTATTACAAGGGATGTTTACATCCCTTGTAATAGGAATAAAAGTGACACAATTTATTTTTTTTTTTAAGAACAGTGTAAAAACTAAAAAAAATAAAAGGTTTAATTAAATAAGAAAAATTCGCCCCGTCCCAACGAGCGCGCAGAAGCGAACGCATACTTGAGTAGCGCCCGCATATGAAAATGGTGTTCAAACTACACATGTGAGGTATCGCCGCGATCGGTATAGCGAGAGCATTCATTCTAGCCCCAGACCTCCTCTGTAACTCAAAACATGCAACCTGTAAAAGTTTTTAAATGCCGACTATGGCGATTTTTAAGGGTAAAAGTTTGTCACAATTCCACGAGCGGGCGCAATTTTGAAGCGTGACATGTTGGGTTTCAGTTTACTCAGCATAACATTATCTTTCATGATATAAAAAAAATGGGCTAACTTTACTGTTGTCTTATTTTTTAATTCAAAAAAGTGTATTTTTTCCAAAAAAAGTGCGCTTGTAAGACCGCTGCGCAAATACGGTGTGACAGAAAGTATTGCAACGACTGCCATTTTATTCTCTAGGGTGTTAGAAAAAAATATATAATGTTTGGGGGTTCTAAGTAATTTTCTTTAAAAAAAAACAGTTTTTAACTTGTAAACAATAAAAATCTCAGAAAGAGGCTCGGTCTTTAAGTGGTTAAAAAAAAAATAATGCTGATGATTTAAGCACTGTAAAACTAATTCAGGAATGGCTGAAAGTATATCTATGGTGAAACATTTTTTTCAGTTTTTGATACAGTAAGGAGAGGTTACATTCCCCAATAGTTTTAGTTTTTTGTGTACATCAGGACTGCAAAAAAAAAAAATATTACGCCATCTGCACACTGCCTCAGCATATATTGAGCTCCTCTTACTGAAAAAAATGGCTTCAGCTTGGTCTCCTACCCATGGGAGAACCCCCTCTAACATGTTTTTCCCAATAGGGGCCTAATCGTGGAGGCCTATTTTTGTTGTAGTCCTCGATGTGTCTGAGGAGCCAGTATTCAACCCAACCAGTGCCTGCATGTATTGTGTCCAGTCAACTGGGATAACAGATTGGGGCATTAGAGTAGTATCATATCCCTGGGGACCCCCAGATCACCAGAACTAGTGTCCCCCATTGGAAGATTTCCCCTCTATTACATTTATGGAAACAACCCAAAATGTGGGATTTTCTTTTAATTTCACTTTAACCACTTCAGCCTCGGAAAGATTTGCCCCCTTAATGAGCAGGCCATTTTTTGCGATACGGCTCTGCGTCACTTTAACTGACAATTGCGAGGTCATGTGACATTGTGCACAAAGAAAATGTATGTCCTTTTTTCCCCATAAATAGAGCTTTCTTTTGGTGGTATTTGATCACCTCTTCGTTTTTTTTTTATTTTTTTGCGCTATAAACAAGTAAAGACCAACAATTTTGAAAAAGAAAAAAAACAATATTTTTTACTTTTTGTTATAATAAATATCCAAAAAAACGAATTAAAAAAAAAAATATTTCTTCATAAGTTTAGGCTAATATATATTCTACATATTTTTGGTAAAAAAAAAAAATCGCAAAAAGCATATGTTGATTGGTTTGCACACAAGTTATAGCATCTACAAAATAGGGGATATATTTATGGCATTTTTATTATTAATTTTATTTTTTTTACTAGTAATGGCGTGATCTGCGATTTTTAGCAGGACTGCGACATTGCAACGGACATATCGGACACTTTTGACACTTTTTTTGGGACCAGTGACATATATACAGCGATCAGTACTATAAAAATGCACTGATTACTGTGTAAATTTCACTGGCAGGGAAGGGGTTAACAATGGGGGCCAATCAAGGGGTTAAATGTGTTCTATGGGAGGTGTTTCTAACTGTGGGGGGATGGGACTGACTAGTAGAGGAGAGAAATTGCTGTTCCTGATCACTAGGAACAGCAGATCTCTCTCTCCTCCCCTGTCAGAACGGGGATCTGTCTGTTTACATTGACAGATCCCCGTTCTGGCTCTCTATGGAGCAATCGCGGGTGGCTGGCGGATATCGTGGCCGCTGGCCACACGAATCGGCTCCGGCGTCGTGCCACGGGCACGCGCCTCCCACAGCTCTTAAAGCGTCCGACATACACCTACGGTGGTTTGCGCTGCCGTGCCATCCTGCCACCGTATAATGACAACGGCTGGTCAGCAACAGGTTAAATGATAATGGTAAACAGGAAGGGAAATCTCCTTAACAGAGGAACAGGCAGATATAACAGATGTTCTAATTCCTCTCCACTCTATCCAAAACTGAAATACAAGTTTTGCCTTTAGTTATGCTTTAAACTGTAAAATTTGGTTTCAGCACCATGGAGAGTTCCTGCCATCTGTGTCCCATTCAGAGATTTTTCTTCCTATAGCCAAACAGGGAGTGAGTGGAAATCCCTGAAAATTAAGGGAATTCTTTGGGGACCCCCAGGTCACCAGGACTAGTGTTCCCATTGGAAGTTTTCCCCTCTATTACATTTCTGGGGACAACTCTAAATTCTATGTAAAACGAACAAAAAAAAAAATGCTTTAGTTATACTTTGAATGCCTACCTTGAAGAGACAGTACGTGAAAGTAAATCTCCCCACAATGAGAGGGAATTCCATCTTCATCACCAGAACAGGTGTCCTCATTAAGAAAGGTTCCCCTCTAATTTATGTTGTGGTGGCTGCTGTAAAATGTTTGACGTCCCATCACTATGTCTCCTTGTGATAATAGTCACCATGACAAAAAAAGATGATTCACCCCAACAGGGACAGTTATAAAATCGTGGCAGGGGTTTCAACACCTTCCTACTCTTTCCAAAATGAAAAAAAAAAAGTCTTTAGGTATACTTTAGTGGACCCTGGCAAAGTCAAAAGCCTTCTAAGGCTTCATCAGTTACCGTGTAAAAAAACAGCTCATGAATGGGGAGTGCTGGAGCGTGAAGTAAACTGAAAGTAGAACATCGACCAGGCTATGGACATTCTTAACAAGCAGCAAATAAGCTTAAAAACAAACATTTACAGACCTCTGCAGCTACTCATCTTCAAGGTTTCCAAGTGAAGCAGTCAAGTTCTAATAGTCCAGTCTCAGCTCTCTGCTCGCCCCCACTTCACGTACGACTGCTCTGTGGTTAATGTCGAGATTAGATGCCAAGTTACTGCTAGAAGACAAGTACAAAAGAAGCTATTGGAAGAAAATGGAAGCTATGTGTCTTTGTGGTGGATAGCCTTTCAAAGTGGTTGTACAGGGTGGTTGTACACCCTGTACAACCACTTTTACCTACAAGTAAGCCTATATTAAGGCTTACCTGTAGGTGCTGGAAATATCTCCTAAATATTTACAATAAAGCCGTGAGCAGATGTCTATGACTCATGCGCACTTTAGAAACGGCAGATCATGCCGTTTCTAAAGTGGGTCATGCCGTGACTGGCGGTTCCTGTGGGCATGCGCGGGAGTGACGTCATGCGACTCCGGCCAGTCACAGAGCCGGAGTTCACGGCCCCGGAAAGAAGAGGGGTGAAGATGGACGCTCGCTGCTAGTGGGGACAGCGGTGACATCGCAGGCTTCGTTTTCAAGTAAGTGACACATAATGGGCTACTATGCGATGCATAGTAGCCCATTATGCTTTACCTTGGCCGGGAAATAAATAGGAAGTAAAACCCATCAGGGTTTACTTCCTCTTTAAAGAGTAGAGATGTGCACAGCAGAAAAATTTGTTTAGTTTTGGATTTGTTCTTTAACCCCTTACGCCTTCTGCCTTCCGACCCTTCAGGGGTTCTAAACGCCGGGAGGCGGAGGCGGGCATTCGGGTCATGTGACTGCTGTGATTGGCTGTCACAGAGGTCACATGATCAGAAAGCTCCCGATCACTAGTATGGAGCAGGAGCTTTCTGGTAACTGCGGGCTACCATGGTGGGAGCGTGTAGGAAGCGGTCTCTCAGCACGGTAAGTGGTTTACACAGGGCTTCATATATGCGACCGCTCGGCGTGAAGAGGTTAAGTTAATAATTTTGTTTCGTCATATTCATTATGTTAGAATGATTCATTTTTGAAATTTGTTTTGTATATTCAGATTCGTTTTGTATATTTGTTATTTTCAGATCGATTAGAAATTCAAATATATTCTAAATTAAAATAAAATATTCATTTTATTTTATTCTATTCTTTTCTATTTTATTTTGTTCTGATTCATTCTATTCTATTCCTTTCCTTTATTTTCTATTCTATTCAAATCTGTTCTGTTCTATTCTATTTGTTTCTATGCTGTTCTTTTATTCTATTTTATATTGTTCTAGTCTATTCTATTCTATTTGTTTGTTTTCTGTTTCATTCTATTCTATTCTATTCTATGCCATAAAGCAGCCCAAGTAGGAATTGTCCTCTTATTTCACTTGTATACCTTACTGTATTAATTGCAATATGTTTCCAATTCAAATTCACATTAATTTTAGAATTCAAATTCAATTTCAAATTCAAATTCATTTTTTTAAATTCAAACTGGTATAATTAGTTTTGGTATAATTTTTTTTCAGATTTGTTGAAATTCATTAGTTTTACATCCAATTCTCCGAATAACAAAAATTTTGTCTTAATTTTGATTTGTAATGAAACTAATTGCATATGTCTATTTCAGAGAGCAGCAGCTTCCAGGCGTTGAGAAAGTGATACTGCCACCTCCTGAATGCCCTTCTTCTTTACTGTGATATTTTTAGGGCACAGGGGAGATATTGCATGTAATTACCACTCCACAACTACAAGGCAAGCGTTTGGCTCATGGTTGCATCGCAGCCCCATTGCCTTCAATAGGTGAGTTGGGGGGGGGGCAGTGCTGCCTGTAAAACATGACAACCTGAGTTAAATTTGTTGCGGCCGCAAAGCGTCACAGCCATTACATGTGTACAATAAAAAATATCAGAAGCACTATGTATTACTGATCCCAGCTCTTAATTAAAAAGTTAATGCACTATAGCAGCTATTATAAGAATAAAACCAATTGATAAAGATGCAACGATAAAATATGAACAAATTTATCACAGCATTAACAACGCTAGAAAAAAAATATCTAAGAGTATTTAGTGCAATTGAATATAAAGCACACAAAGATAATAATTCATGTGTGACAGAGTCCCAACAGAAGTCCGTAGGGTAGATGTAGTGCTCCGTGACCCCTCAGAATCGTAGGGAAGCCTCAAAGCCTATATACCATCACCAGAAAGAAACCTTGTGCTCAAAGTGGTCCCCGTTGGTAATGCACTTACCACAAATGGGCTAAAAAACAGCCGTATTATCTCCAGACACAAATGGGTTAACTACTATTCTGGTGATGAAATCCTTCATAAGGCAGCAATAGATTAAACCTGGTCTCTCCACTTCCTGGTGTTGCTGAGCCCGATGAGACCATGATGATGATGAGACCATGATGATGATGACACAGACTGTGACTGGCAGACAGAGGAGCTGTGTGGACATGCCCTAACACGTTTCGTAATCACGTCTTCCTCAGAGGGCGTCAGAGAGGTCGTACACATGTGATTCATTACATGTGTACAACCTCCCCCAGCTGAATGTTATATTTCAGCTGGGGGTTCAGGGGGCGCTGCCTTAAAGTGTTTTTTCTGTAATCTTTGAGGATGAATAGTAGAGTACATGAAGCATTAGAAGTCAGTGAGGGCTTTCCATAGCTACCATTCTACTTTAAATCTCCTTCATCCTTCAAATAACTTTATAGAATAATAGTTCAAAAATGGCACAAAAATACCATTCATGACATACACTATTGGGAAAGTATTGGGGCATCTGCCTTTACACACACATAAACTTTAATGGCATCCCAGTCTTAGTCCGTAGGGTTCAATATTGAGTTGGCCCACCCTTTGCAGCTTTAACAGCTTCAACTCTTCTGGGAAGGCTGTCCACAAGGTTTAGGACTGTGTCTATGGGAATGTTTGACCATTCTTCCAGAGGCACATTTGTGAGGTCAGGCACTGGTGTTGGACGAGAAGGCCTTGCTCACAGTCTCCACTCTAATTCAGCCCAAAGGTATTCTACCAGGTTGAGGTCAGGATACTGCAGGCCAGTCAAGTTCCTCCACCTCAAACTCGCTCATCCATGTCTTTATGGACCTTGCTTTGTGCACTGGTCCAAATCATTTGGTGGAGGGGGGATTATGGTGTGGGGTTGTTTTTCAAGGGTTGGGCTTAGTCCCTTAGTTCCGGTGAAGGGAACTCTTAAGGCGTCAGCATACCAAGACATTTTGGACAATTTCATGCTCCCACCTTAGTGGGAAAAGTTTGGGGATGGCCCCTTCCTGTTCCAACATGACTGTGCACCAGTGCACAACGCAAGGTCCATAAAGGCATGGATGAGCAAGTTTGGGGTGGAGGAACTTGACTGGCCTGCACAGAGTCCTGACCTCAACTCGATAGAAAACCTTTGGGATGAATTAGTGTGGAGACTGCAAGCCAGGCTTTCTCGTTTACATCAGTCCCTGACCTCACAAATGTGCTTTTGGAAGAATGGTCAAACATTCCCATAGACACACTCCTAAACCTTGTGGACAGCCTTCCCAGAAGAGTTGAAGCTGTTATAGCTGCAAAGGGTGGGCCAACTCAATATTGAACCCTACGGACTAAGACTGGGATGCCATTAAAGTTCATGTGAGTGTAAAGGCAGGCGTCACAATACTTTTGGTAATATAGTGTATATACTAGCATTTCAAGATGGATTAAAGCTATTTTGAGGGCAAAATATGGCCCAACTCCTGAGTTTCTTGATATTAATTTATTGTTAGTTGATGTTGTATTATGAATCTTGTATATAACAGATCATTTATATGGTAAACAATTTTTATAAACCAGAAATGTTTAAGTACATTATACTAAACTTTATAACAAAACCCAACACATTCCTGTTTAAGTAGATCACCTTTTTTGGTCTTTGCTTTCCCATATTTTATTTTTTATTTTACACAAAATACATTTTCTGCTGTTATTGGTATGATATACGTGGTGACATTTTGAAGGATTATTGAAAAGCTTTTTGTAGTTGAGATAATGACTTTCAAAGCACTTACCATGCCATGCCAGTCAGATGAGGCATTTTTATTCTTCACCATAGAGATATTAATAATAATGTTATCATGTGGACTGTGAATGACACCACACTTAATGGGAATGCGGCTGTCAGTTAAGCACCGTCCGTTGCCTTGTTGCTAAGGAAAGTTCATAAATCACTTAAATATTTGCCGTATTTTACTTGCGAATCATTATTAATGTTGGAGAAGGGTTCAATCCTGAATTTTTGACATTGAAACAAGAAACATGCCTGGTTGTGCTGTTTCCATGTGCCAGTCTTCTCTTTTAATTAGTTTTCTTTTTGTTTATAATCTTTTAATTAAAAAAAACAATGGTAGGCGACAACATTGATTAAGTGAACTGCTAATATCATCCATATTGTCACTATTCTAAGTTTACCGGGTCCTTGCAGTTTTATGATAACTCAAGTTTTATTGAATATTCTCCCTTTTCTTGGCTGAGCTTGGCTTCAGAAGAGCCCCTGGGGAGATGGCAGTCTATTGCCAGTAATTCAGTTGTGAAAGATGGTCCTGTAAAAGTGTAGAAACACGTACTAGGTTCAAGACAAATCGCCCTAGAAGATATTCAGAATTCCTCGCTGTTATGCCTTGAGAGCTCCACTACGAACATTAACAGGTAAGAATATTAATATTTGATTTAATCGAAATCTCTGCTGACCTAGGGGAGCGGGATTAAGTGTTAAAGTGAAACTAGAGGACTAGGAAATGCAAATTGCTAAGAGGTCATTTTTTTTGGTGTAGAAGAGATTTTGTATGACTCTTCTGTAAAAAAAAAAAAATCCTTTCCCCTAAATAAATCGCCCAAATCGTCCTCTCCGCTCCTCCCAAGACCTCCTGCTCTTTAGCTCCCTTGTTACCTCATCCCCTGCTCTCCTCCAGGACTTCTCCAGAGCCACTCCCATCCCCTGGAACTTCCTGCCCCAGTATGTCCGGTCAGCTCCTACCCTGTTCGCCTTTTCTTTGGGATCCCTGAAAACTCACTTATTCAGGGAAGCCCACCCCACCTCCACCTAAGAACTGTATCCGAGCCACCACCATCAGGTCATCCCCTGCAGCTATTATCTTTTGTACCACCTTCCCCTTCCATTTAGGGTTTTAACTCTTTTTATTAGTTTTCAAGAAAAGGAAGCATAACATTCAAATTCAAAGACTAAACATATAAAAAATTGTATAACCATATACATTACATATTTACATAACAAATTACATTGAACAATTAACATTTAACATTCCCGAAGTATATAAAGGGGGAAAAAAAAAAAGGTTATCCAAGTTAGGTCTGAACTTCTCCTCTGGATTTTCCCACTCTTAACATCCAACTTTTACAGTTTATACCCTTTCTACCGAGAGGGACGGGGTGAGAGAAAGAGGCAAAAAAAAAAAGGGGGGGGGGGTAAAAAAATAAAAAGGGAGAGGGGGAGGGGAAGAAAGAGGGAGAGGGAAAGGAGGAAAAGAAGGGGGAAAGGGAAAAAAAGGGGTGAGGGGGGAAGAAGGGAGGAGGGAAAGGAAGGGAATGGGAAAAAGGGAAGTGGAGGGAGAAACAGGGTGGGAAAGGAATAAAAAATAAATAAAAGAGAAAGGAGGGGAGAGGAAGAAACTAAAAACTCACCCAATCCTATTATCTCAGTGCTCCGATAATAGGTTTTTAAATTAATCATTTATTAAGGGGTGGATCAATGGGGGGGGGGGCGTTGCAATATGCCTACCCACCCATTCTGCCCTGTATCCGTGTATCTCTCTTGCCCAAATACTTCAAATCTTATCTTAACCTAACCTTTTAATAAAATAACCCAAAGTGTATTGTTTAATTTGTGACTGTCCAAAATTTATATATAATTTACTAAATTATATTTCCTTCTTCACCTAATACCTCATTCCCCTCAATCCCAACTCTCAAAAATGAAAACTACCTCCCAGATGTTGGAAAAAAAAGGGGGGGGGTGGACGGAGAAGAAAAAAAGGGAGAGAAAGGAAATCCCTTTAGATTGTAAGCTCCATGAGCAGGGCCCCCCTGTCCCTTCTATATTGAACTGTTTTGAAATTGTACTTTCCCCACTCTACATTGTAAAGCGCTGCGAAAACGGTTCGCGCTTTATAAATCCTGTATAATAATATTAATAATATTCCAAGTTTACCAGGACCATGCAGTTTTATGATAACTTAAGTTTTATTGAATATTCTCCCTTTCTAGGCTGAGCTTGGCTTTAGAAGAGCCCCTGGGGAAATGGAAGTTTCTTGCCAGTAATTCAAATGTTAATGATGGTCCTTTAAAAGTGTAAAAACACGTAGTAGGTTCAAGACACATCGACCTAGAAGATATTCAGAATTCCTCGCTGTTATGCCTTGAAAGCTCCACTTTGGGAAATACCCTGTGTATAACAGGCAAAACATACGTGAAATCAGGGCTTTTTCTTTCTCAGAAAATAGGTGCAGGTACTCCCCTTTTCCAAGTCACCCCTTGCCTCCTAGCACTGTCCCTCAGTGTTAATTTTGTCAGCGAATTTTGATTTAGTTTTAGTCTTATGCCTCGTACACACAATTGGACTTTCCACCAACAAAACCATGGAATTTTGTCCGAAGGGTGTTGGCTCAAACTTGTGTTGCATACACACGGTCACACAGATGTTGGTCAAGAGTTACGAACGTACAAGACGTACTACGTGGTTTTTCAGCTCTTTAGCGCCACCCTTTGGTCTCCTTCTGCTAATTTTGTGTTAGTAGAAGTTTGGTGAGTGTTGACTCGCTCTTTTCTTTTCGTGTTTTTCATTTCGTGCTCTTCAGTTAATTTCTGAACGGCCGTTCGTCAACCAGACGTGTTGTGGAATCGGAGGAGATAACGTGTTATTTATTATTGGCCTTGGAGTTATTGCTTTGACATTATTTTTTTGGTTGAATAATGATTTGTCTTGTACGTGATATCTCCATTACAAACGCTAGTTTTACAAGACCGAGCGCTTCCAGAGCATACTTGATTCCAAACATGTGTGGACTTTTGTCAGACGGACTTGTGTACACACGATCAGAAAGTCCGACGACAAACATTTGTTGGCGGAAAATTTGAGAACCTGCTAGCCAACATTTGTTGGCGGAAAGTCCGACAACAAATGTATGATGGAGCATACACACGGTCGGACTTTCCGCCAACAAGCTCACATCCAACATTTGTTGTCAGAAAATCCGATCATGTGTACGGGGCATAAGTCTTAGGACTAAAATGGCATTTTAGTTTTAGTCCCATTTTAGTCTTCTGCAATTGTTTTAGTTTTAGTCGTATTCAGTCGACTAAATCTCCAGAATATTTTAGTCAACTAAAACTCATTTTGGTCGTCTAAAATCTAATGGGTGTGATTCAATTGTAATACATTAGTTACCAATTCTCTACAATTTGCAAACTCATTATATACCATTGGAGTGAAAAATCTAATATGTTATTTATTATTACATTGAGCTATGAACATGCACTACAGAACAGTGTTAATTTTGAAGTCAAATTTCACTTTAGTTTTAGTCTTATGCCCCGTACACACGGTCGGATTTTCCGACGGAAAATGTGTGATAGGACCTTGTTGTCGGAAATTCCGACCGTGTGTTGGCTCCATCACACATTTTCCATCGGATTTTCCAACACACAAAGTTTGGGAGCAGGATATAAAATTTTCCGACAACAAAATCCGTTGTTGGAAATTCCGATCGTGTGTACACAAATCCGACGCACAAAGTGCCACGCATGCTCAGAATAAATAAAGAGATGAAAGCTATTGGCCACAGCCCCGTTTATAGTCCCGACGTACGTGTTTTACGTCACCGCGTTTAGAACGATCGGATTTTCCGACAACTGTGTATGCAAGACAAGTTTGAGCCAACATCCGTTGGAAAAAATCCTAGGATTTTGTTGTCGGAATGTCCGAACAAAGTCCGACCGTGTGTACAGGGCATTAGTCTTTTGACTAAAATGGCATTTTCGTTTTAGTCCCCCCAAAAAAAGTGTAGAAACACGTACTAGGTTCAAGACAAATCGTCCTAGAAGATATTCAGAATTCCTCGCTGTTATGCCTTGAGAGCTCCACTATGAGCATTAACAGGTAAGAATGTTAATATTTGATTTAATCTAAATCTCTGCTGACTTAGGGGGGCAGGATTAAGCGTTAAAGTGAAACTAGAGGACTAGATGGCATTTTCGTTTTAGTCCCATTTTAGTTTTAGTCGTATTTTAGTCATCTCAGTTGTTTTAGTTTTAGTCATATTTTAGTTGACTAATATAGTATTCATTTAGTCAACTAAAATGTTTTAGTCGTTTTAGTCGACGAAATTAACACTGCTGTCCCTTGGTTCCACCCCCTAATCTGTATGGAGTTTGTTAAAAACAATAAAAACAGTAAAATACGACAACAAATACCACCAGCAATCAAAATACCCCCCTCCCCAAGCAACAACAGATCTACTTCAGGAATAATAGCCCCCTACCAGCAACAATAGATCTTTCAGTAGCCAGCATTAACCACTTCAGCCCTGGAAGGATTTACTCCACTTCCTGACCAGGCATTTTTTTTTCGATACGGCACTGCGTTGCTTTAACTGACAATTGCGCGGTCGTGCGATACTGTACCCAAACAAAATTTACGTCCTTTTTTTCCCATAAATAGAGCTTTCTTTTGGTGGTATTTGATCACCTCTGCGGTTTTTATTTTTTGCGCTGTAAACAAAAAAAGACTGACAATTTTGAAAAAAAAAAATATTTTTTTTTTTTTTACTTTCTGCTATAAGACATATCCAAAAAAAAAAAAAATAAAAAAAATTATATATACCGTATATATATATATATATATATATATATATATATATATACATATATATTAAAAAAAAAATTTCATACGTTTAGGCGAATATATATTTTCTTCTACATATTTTTGGTAAAAAAAAAAAAAAAAATTGCAATAGGCGTATAGTGATTGGTTTGCACAAAAGTTACCGTGTCTACAAACTATGAGATAGATTTAGGGACTTTTATTTCTTTTCACTGCTTTTACTGGTAATGGCGGCCATCTGCGATTTTTAGTGGGACTACAACATTGCTGACCGACAAATCTGACCTCAAAGTGACACTTTTTGAGGACCAGTGGCATTATTACATTGATCATTGCTATAAAAATGCACTGATCAATGTAAAAATGACACTAGCAGGGAAGGGAAGTGGGTAAAGTAACACTAAAGGTCCATGTTTTTAAAAAATAAAAAAAAAAAAAATCATACTTACCTCCACTGTGCAGCTCGTTTTGCACAGAGTGGCCCCGAACATTCTCTTCTGGGGCTCCCTGACGGCTCTTGCCGCTCCTCTCCGCATCAGATAACCCCCTAAGAGAAGCGCTCTCCCGAGGGGGTTTTCCTTCTGGGTGTGCACCCAAGTCCAGCATTCAGCATCCATAGACGCCGAATGCAGGACTCGGCCCTGCCCCCCCGGCGGCAGCGTCATTGGATCTGATTGACAGCAGCAGGAGCCAATAGCTGCGCTGCTATCAATCTATCCAATCAACAGCCGAGAACCTCCTAGCAGAGAGACAGTGCTTCCCTGTGGGACAAGTTCGAGGGTTCAGGTAAGTAAAACGGGGGGGGGGCGGTCACTGACAGGTGTTTTTTCACCTTAATGCATAGGATGCATCCCCAGCAACAATAGACCCCCTCTGCAGCCAGCATTAATAGACCCTCCAGTAACCAGCAACAATAGACCCATCCAAGCAACAATACACCCCTCCCTTTAACAATAGATCCCCCCACCCTGCAACATTAGATCCCAGAGAAGCCAGCATCAATGGGCCCTTCAGCACACCCCATCACCCCTTGCCATTACATACTGTACATTCAGTGCTGGAACTGCGTTCCCCCCGTGTTCCCGCTGGAAAAAAAGCCCTGCATGTGTGGACGAGGATGGCAAACTGTGAAATTATTTTTTAACTATTGTAAAATGTATTGCTTTGTGATGGGCCATTTGTAGACAGAATGTCATGTAATTTCTGGATTTAAGAAATAAATTACATTATAAATAAAAGCATAAGGAATTTTAATGATAGTAGATGTCTTTTATGTGTAATTTTTGGGATTAATAAAGTATTTTGAATCTAAATATGTGTTGGGGGCCTCAAAAGACCCGTTCTTCTTTGGTCTTCCAAGCTTTAGTAATGTTTGCTGAACCTGCCTAGTACCAAACCAAAACCCAGGTACGTCAGGTGAGGTCACAAACTTAGATTTATGCCCCATACACATGATCAGACTTTCCGACAGGAAATGTTGGATGTGAACTTGTTGGCGGAAAATCCGACAGTGTGTACGCTCCATCGCACAATAGTTGTTGGACTTTCCGCCAACAAATGTTGGCTAGCATGCTCTCAAATTTTCCCCCAGCAAATGTGTGTTGTCGGACTTTCCAAGCGTGTGTACACAATTTCGTCGGACAAAAGGCCAAAGTACAAACACGCATGCTTGGAAGCAGAAACGGTCGGTCTTGTAAACTAGCGTTCATAATGGAGAATTAACATTCGTGACGCGGCAAATTATGAAATCTCCAAATGCAGCGCACAATTCTCTTCTTCTTTAATGGGATAATAATGAAGCTGCTTTGCTGGTGATACTGATGGAGTTATTGCAAACGAATTTTCAAAGGCTTTTTTTTTTCCAGTGATATCAAGAATAATATTATTATGCTTTTTTTAATTTTATTTGGGCAAGTTACCACAACACCATTATCCCGTAGTTTATAAGATCAAAGATACAACTATGTTGGTGTCCCTTGTCAATTTTACATTGTATTTTTTTAAATGTAACTGCCTACTCCCAAACTGTCATTTGAAGTAAAACACATAGTAAAGTATTATTCTACATAATTTTTTTTATTGTGCATTAAAAAAAAGAAAACAAATAAAATTAGACATGCTATCTGCCAATAGAACTTAACCAAAAAGTACATTCTATGCATCCAAAAATATAGAAACTATGCCAAATCAAATCATTATTATTCAACCAAAAAAATAATGTCAAAGCAATAACTCCAAAGCCAATAATAAATAACACGTTATCTCCTCCGATTCCGCAACATGGCTGGTTGACAAACGGCCGTTCAGAAACAAACTGAAAAGCACGAAATGAAAAGCGCGAAAAGAAAAGCGCAAATCAACACTCACCAAACTTCTACTAACATGAAATTAGCAGAAGGAGCCTAAAGGGTGGCGCGAAAGAGCTGAAAAACCACGTAGTACGTCTAATACGTCACTACGTTCGTAATTGTTAGCCAACATTTGTGTGACCGCGTGTGTGTGTGCAAGACAAGTTGGAGCCAACACCCTTCGAACAAAATTCCATGGTTTTGTTGGCGGAAAGTCCGATCGTGTGTACGGGGTTTTATTGTCACGCAGGGATGTTTGGGTCTCAAGACTGAAGCAGAATAAAAAAAATTCTTTGGCAGGTAATATAGTCAATGTTTGTATGTTTTGTATATAACTGTTTAGGTGGCGTTCAGGTAGATTAATTGGGTTTTTATAACTGTTTTATCAAGCTCAGTTGCAATGTTTCATGGATAAAATTAGCCCCTAACTAATTGGTGCTGCTTCTTTTTCTTCTTACTGGCAAGTTTCTCAATATTTTTTTTTTTCCTTTTCACTGTGTTTTTGTGAAAAATAACAAAAGGAAAGTTCTACGGAAAGAGCAATATGATGGCTTTGAAACGCTTGCCGATGAATTGTCTTGGCTGTCTTCTTTGTGTTCACTCACACATGTTGTGCCTTGTGTTTCCACGCTGCAAGGATTGCTTTGTACACCTTCTGAATGCCGTTCATGGTTCACTGAGCCGAGCAATGAATGCTAGAGGACCAGGAGTTGAAAAAAAAAAAAAAACAAACGGCAAAGTTACTCTTATCTGAGTCTTTTTCAGAAGTTCTTGAAGGAGTAATTTCCTAAGATAAGCTTAAGACAATATTGTGTTCTTGACATTTTGTTGTATCCTACTGTAGATTTAACCACTTTATGAGGAATAAATTGGAACTTGTGCTGAAAATGCCCTGGGGAGGTGAATTCATTTCTATGACTGAACATCGAATCTCTACAAACACCAAGGAAATCTTCTCATGGCTACCAGCGCACATACTCGTAACTCGGAAATTGAAAACACCTTTACTACTGGCTTGGTTAAAAAAAAAAATATATATATGTCCATTTAGTTAAAGGGAAACTGCAGAGTAATTCACAACAGCTAGTAGGCGTTATGGGTAATTATTGTAAATTATTTTTTTTGATAAAATGTTTTTACTATTTTTATTGTATTGTTTCATATCCTTTATACTCCTTAAACAAACAACTAACTAAATAAAAATTCTTTAGAGCTTAGCTTGCATTGCACCAAGGTGTGGCCTTAAAGTGACCCTGAACTCAAACAGCGAAGCTCTGCTACGTTATAAGGAATATCTAGAAATTAATTGTGCCTAATCAGTACCCTGAAAATGTGCTTTTTGTCTTGAATTCCTCCTAAAAAAAATAGCAGTTCACTTTCTATACCTAGTTACTCCTGTGTCTTTATCCTCACAGCTGTATATCTAGAACAGTGGCCTCCAAACTGCAGCTCATGGGCTGGATGCCAGTCTTTACCATAGGCGTGCGCACAGGGTGTGCCGGGTGTGCCCAGGCACACCCTTAATCCCCCCATGCACATTAGTGTTATTGTTCTGTGTAGCAACAGGAAAATGGGAAAGATCTCCCTCTTACCGGCTCTGCCATAAGAGAAGTGTTTATCCTTTTCTCTTTCACTGTGCCAGCAAGGAGATGAATGTGCCAGAGTCATATATATGTAGATATATACACATGCATGTGTGTTTGAGCTTAAGGGTGCACACTCTAATGCATTAGGCTGTGCACACCTATGGTCTTTACTAACCTTTATTCAGCCTTGGGGCACTATTCCTGCTGCTGACACCAACATTGGGGCATAATTCCTGCCACAGACACCAAAGATGGGGCAGTATTCCTCCTAATGATACCAATGATGGGGCAGTATTCCTCCTAATGATACCAATGATGGGGCAGTATTCCTCCTAATGATGCCTATGATGGGGCACCATTCCTACTAATGATACCAATGATGGGGCACTACTAAAAAGGAAGCAATTAAAACTATACTTCTAATAAAATTTGAAAAAATAGACTTTCAAACTTCAGCAGTGCTAAAGGTTTTCAATGAATGCATAAAAGATTAATAGTCTGTGAATCCCAATGAAATGGAGGATCAAAACCAGTCTTTTGCATATAGCAGTCCATAAAAGATTCGTCAGCTGTTTTTAAACGATCGACCATTAACGTATCTAGTGCTTGTACTCCCTATAGGAATTGCACTCACCAGATCCACGATCAACTGAAGCCTCTTAGTATGTATGGGGTGGTTGCGGTCACTGTCAAACGAACATCCCTCCGACCCTTATGCCGCGTACACACGACCGGACTTTCCGGCAGAAAAGGTCCGACGGAATCATTCCGTCGGACATTCCGATCGTGTGTGGGCTTCATCTGACTTTTTCTTTCTAAAATTCTGACGGACCTAGAAACAGAACACGTTTCAAATCTTTCCGACGAAATCAGTTCCTATCGGGAAAACCACTCGTCCGACGGACCAAAAATGACGCAAGGGCAGCTATTGGCTACTGGATTTTGAACTTCCTTTTTCTAGTCCCGTCGTACGTCATCGCGTTCTAAACGATTGGACTTTGGTGTGATCGTGTGTAGGCAAGTCCGTTTCAGCGGAACTCCGTCGGAAAGACCGTCGGAGTCTATTCTGACGGAAAGTCCGGTCGTGTGTACGCGGCATTAGTGAACGATCAGGCGGTATGCAGACAGACGCTCAATGTCCTCTGATTCAATGTGATCCAATCAACTGGGAGTTTTCCATAATACTCGGGCAAAGAAAGGGAATAGGAATAGGAATAGTGTAAAACTGTAAAGCTTTTTATTATCCAAAAAAAACCCTTCCCTTAATACATTAAACTTACAAACAAAAGTTAAAAATAGAGCATCCAATAAATGATAGCACGGTGCATTCGGTTCTGTTAATCTCACCACCTGTCGGAAAGCTGTGATCGTCAGTGGTGGTTCCCGGGGAGAAACCAGAGCCAAAAACCTGTGCAGCAAGCCGTGTGATACACCTAGACGCATCTCGTGAATCCGTCTTTATCAATAGGCGTGCTGATGGGGCACTATTCTCCCTAATGATACCAATGATGGGGCAGTATTCCTCCTAATGATACCAATGATGGGGCACTATTCCTCCTAATGATACCAATGATGGCTCCCAATCACCCAGCAAATTAAATTCAAAATACTAACCAAAACATACAAAGCCATTCACAACTCTGCCCCGAGCTACATCACCAATCTTGACTCCAAATATCACCCAAATCGTCCTCTCCGCTCTTCTCAAGACCTCCTACTCTCAAGCTCTTTCGTCTCCACCTCCCATGCTCATCTCCAGGATTTCTCCAGAGCCTCTTCCATCCTCTGGAACTCGCTACCTCCACCGGTCCGGCTATCCCTACTCTTGCTACCTTCAGGCGATCCCTGAAAACTCATCTCTTCAGGAAAGCCTATCAAGTCTCCAACTAATCTTCTACCACTTCCATCAGCTCATTCCCCACTGTTACAACCTTTTGTACCACCTGCCCCACCCTATTAGATTGTAAGCTCTTCTGAGCAGAGCCCTCTTAATCCTCTTAATAATCTTGTATTTTATTGTATTATAACTGTATTGTCTCCTTTTTATATTGTAAAGTGCTGCATAAACTGTTGACGCTATATAAATCCTGTATTATTATAATAATAATAATGGGGCACTATTGCTCCTAATGATACCAATGATGGGACACTATTCCTCCTAATAATCCCAATTATTGGGCACTATTTCTCTTAATGATACCAATGATGGGGCACTATTCCTCCTAATGATACCAATGATGGGGTACTTTTCCGCCTATTTATATCAATAATGGGGCACTATTCCTTCTCTTACTGACCACAGGCACTCATTTTTTTTTTATTCCCACTGACCACCAAACCTAAGGTGGCCACTGATGCTGGGACAATTTCTACCCTCACTAGCCACAATCTGGCCCCCAAAGTTTAAAGGACACTGAACTACCCCTTTGTTTAGAATTGTTGTAGACCCCTGATCTACAGTATTTAATCTAGGGCATTGCTGCCTCTGACTTTTAGTCTCACCAGATTTAGAGTGAGATTTGGTGATGTCACTACTGTGTGGCTCTTTGTTCTCATTACTGGAAAGGAAACTGTACTTGAGGACTTTCAGTGCAAATATCTCCCTGTTTCTGTATATATACAGACCTGCACTACATTATATAACACCTATACCCCAGCAGTTGAATGAATACACCACCACCCCTGGTGTAAGACATCAAAAAATAACATGACAACCCAGAGCTTTGGTTATATGAACAATCTACACGTGAACATACTGTATATGTTAAAATACATACAGTCATTGACCCCACATACGTGCATAATAAAGTCCAGTAAATAAAGTCCAATAAATATAATCCAAATGACTCAATCGTCCACCTCCGTGACCTGTGCCCTGAAAATATACAAAAGGTGCCCCAGATTTACATGTCCCCTTACTTTTAAGCAGGTCATGAAACACTTTAAGCAGGTGTGTATGAAGGCATCCAGCATTTCCACCTTCACCAGGGCCATTAATGCACTCCTCAATCATCAAAACAGCCAAAGTTCAGTAACCGGAACAGATAGTTAGCCAAGCCAGAAGTCAGGGATCAATGTAGTGGAACAGCAAGCAGGATCTGGAGCCAGAAGGGATGTCAGCAAAGCAAGTCTTGAACAGGATCACAGGAGATAAATACTGTGATGTTGACCAAGGCAGAGCTCCTCTGGACTGGACGGCTTAAGTAGGCAGGACTGATGAGCAGGATATCATCAACAGCTGAGTAACTGCAGAGAGATAGGAGCTGGCAATTAGCCGACAGCTGAGCGACCAGCTTAGAGAAGGTAAGGCTGAGCCCAGCCCTGACAGCAGGCCAAGGTGTCATTTTCTTTGTCAGGGGTCAGGCTCAGGGAACAGTTGCTTTAGCAGTAGAGAGGCTCCTACTGACTAGCTGGATAAGTACAGCAGCGGGTCACTATGGTAGACGGGCTCATCCGAGGTGCAAAATCTAAGCTTTAACCAGAGCCAAAGCTCTGATGGTGGTGATGGTGATGGTTTTGCTGTGTTTTAGTACCTGGTCATGGTCCTCAAGATCACCCTACCAGGAGGTGAGCAAGCCAGGGTCCAGTAGCAGATATAAAAGGTAGGGAACAAGCATAACTGTAGTCGGTAAATGAGCCAAAAGTCAGTAATACATGGTCGCAGGTTGGGATTAAGCAGAAGGGTAGTTGAGGAACAAGCCAAAGGTCAGTAATACATGGTCGTAGGTTGGGATTAAGCAGAAGGGTAGTTGAGGAACAAGCCAAAGGTCAGTAATACATGGTCGTAGGTTGGGATTAAGCAGAAGGGTAGTTGAGGAACAAGCCAAAGGTCAGTAATACATGGTCGTAGGTTGGGATTAAGCAGAAGGGTAGTTGAGGAACAAGCCAGTATCGAGTGATAGCAGGGATATGGACGGCAGCAGGAGTGACAAGAGTGAGATATTGGCTGGAGATAGCACAATAATCTGGCAAACAGGAAGTGCAGAGACATGGCTCAAATCAGGAAGTTCATGGGAGGAACAAAGATTTAAGGTTCACTAAAAACAAAAGACAAGACAATCCAAACAATCAAACAGGGAGCTGTCCAGCATCTCAGCTCATCTCAGCTCAGCAAGTAGAGTCATCACCAGACACGACAGAGGTCACAGGTTCAGACCTAGGTCTTGATAGTCATGCTATGAAGTCTATTTTGTTATTGCCTGGCTTGTGGCGGTGGGTCATCTATAGCAGCTTACCTATTTCTATCCAGACTCACTTTAAGCAGTTTACTTTTAATAGGCTACAGGTTCCCCTTTAAATATGCAAACACATCTGTCAAGTTTCCCAAGTACCACAGCGGAAAAAAAAAAAAAGGGAAAGCATGAAATATTTTTGCCAATCAAATCTACGCGGATATATGCCTGCCCGTTGGCAGGCCTGACTGCGGGCTGCTGTAATATTAAGTTGCCATTTAATTTAGCTTTTAACTTCTCTCGCTCTTTCTCTTTTCCTAATCAGCAAATCCGGGTGGGAATTTGTCACTCGCATCTCAACTTGTCTTGTTGCCGTTTAATTTAAAAATGTTGGATTGGAGCAGCCTGAATAAGTTCCCTTGCCTGTAATAGATTGCAATTACACGCTTTTGGATCGTGTGCATGCAAATACTTAGCAAAAGCCGGTTCTCCTCATATACTGTTATGGGCCGGCGTGGTGACTCCATCTTATAGGCTTGGCTAGAAGGAATTGTTTCACTGTGAACTTTGCTTTATCTTTGTACAGGTGGGCTATCTGCAATACACCCTCTCGGAGAAATAGTAGCAGTGTACAGTTTGGGGAAAAGCAACACATGGTTTTAAAGGGAGATTTGTTTTATGCAAAAACTTTGAGCGGCAGATGACAGTCCAAACGAACTTTCTGTTTAACCACATGCCGACCAGCGCACGACAATATACGTCGGCACAATGGCAGGGCTGGGCAAATGGGCGTACAGGTATGTCCCCTTTAAATCGCGGCATTGTGGCTGCGCTCACGCCTGTCGCATACTCCATGACCATGCTTGTGGGTCCCGCGGACTTGATGTACGCCGGGGGCCCGCAATCGTGTCACGGAGCGGAAGAACGGGGAGATGCCTTTATAAAACAAGGCATTTCCCCGTTCTTCCTAGTGACATGACAGAGATCTACTGCTCCCTGTCATCGGGAGCAGTGATCACTGTCATGTCAGTGGAAGCCCATCCCCCCCACACTTTGAATCACTCCCTAGGACACACTTAACCCCTTGATCGCCCCCTAGTGTTTAACCCCTTCCTTGCCAGTGTCATTTACACAGTAATCAGTGCATTTTTATAGCACTGATCGCTGTATAAATGACAATGGTTCCAAAATAGTGTCAAAAGTGTCCGATGTGTCCGCCATAATGTCGCGGTCACGATAAAAATCGCAGATCGTCACCATTACTAATAATAAAAAAAAAAAATTAATAATAAAAATTCCATAAATCTATCCCCTATTTTGTAGATGCTATAACTTTTGTGCAAACCAATCAATAAACGCTTATTGCGATTTTTTTTTTTTTTACCAAAAATATATAGAAGAATACATATCGTCCTAAACTGAGAAAGAAATTCGTTTTTTTATATATTTTTGGGGGGTATTTATTATAGCAAAAACTAAAAAAATTGCTTTTTTTTTCAAAATTGTTGCTCTTTTTTTGTTAATTGCGCAAAAAATAAAAACCGCAGAGGTGATCAAATACCACCAAAAGAAAGCTCTATTTGTGGGAAAAAAAGGACATCAATTTTGTTTGAGTGTAACGTCGCACGACCACGCAATTGTCAGTTAAAGCGACGCAGTGCCGAATCAGCCAAAAAGTGCTCTGGTCAGGAATAGCGTAAAATGTTCCGGGGCTGAAGTGGTTAAATCAGCTAAATACAGTCCATGTCCATCAAAACAAAAAGGTGTGCAAAGTCTTTTAGTTTTTTTACTTTAGAAACAAGCCACAGCCTGCATAGAAAAGCCTGCCCCCTACCAGCATGTTGTAGAATACACTAGCTGGCAGGGGAGATTCCTCTGTGTGGAAGCAGTGGCCTCTCAGCAGCAGTCTGACATGCCCCATGTCAAAACCAGAGATCTTCATTCAGCAGGGAACTTGAAATGTGATGATTGCGAAGCTCTACCTGGGTGTAAGGTATCAGCAGCAGGGATGGCCAAATCTACTTAGCTACACTAGGAAACTGAGACCAGACTATATAATTTAAAGTAAATTTATTAATAGTAAAACAAAAGTCATCCAAACACCAGTGAACAGGAAATACAGCAAACATAAAGAAAAGTGAACCATAACCCAATAACAAAATACCTAACTAACAACCTAACTGACAGAATGCCTAACTAGCAAACTAGCTACACTATATTACCAAAAGTATTGGGATGCCTGCATTTACACTCACATGAACTTTAATGCCATCCCGGTCTTAGTCCATAGAGTTCAATATTGAGTTGGCCCACCCTTTGCAGCTATAACAGCTTCAACTCTTCTGGGAAGGCCGTCCACAAGGTTTAGGAGTGTGTCTATGGGAATGTTTGACCATTCTTCCAGAAGCGCATTTGTGAGGTCAGGCACTGATGTTGGATGAGAAGGCCTGGCTCGCAGTCTCCACTCTAATTCATCCCAAAGGTGTTCTATCGGGTTGAGGTCAGGACTCTGTGCAGGCCAGTCAAGTTCCTCCACCCCAAACTCACTCATCCATGTCTTTATGGACCTTGCTTTGTGCACTAGTGTGCAGTCATGTTGGAACAGGAAGGGGCCATCCCCAAACTGTTCCCACAAAGTTGGGAGCATGAAATTGTCCAAAATGTCTTGGTATGCTAACGCCTTCAGAGTTCCCTTCACTGGAACTAAGGGGCCAAGACCAACCCCTGTAAAACAACCCCCCACCATAATCCCCCCTCCACCAAATGATTTGGACGAGTGCACAAAGCAAAGTCCATAAAGACATGGATGAGTGAGTTTGGGGTGGATAAACTTGACTGGCCTGCACAGAGTCCTGACCTCAACCCAATAGGAATGAATTGGAGTGGAGACTGTGAGCCAGGCCTTCTCGTCCAACATCAGTGCCTGCCTGAACTCACAAATGCGCTTCTGGAAGAATGGTCAAACATTCCCATAGACACACTCCTAAACCTTGTGGACAGCCTTCCCAGAAGAGTTGAAGCTGTTAAAGCTGCAAAGGGTGGGCCAACTCAGTATTGAACCCTACGGACTAAGACTGGGATGCCATTACAATTCATGTGCATGTAAAGGCAGGCGTCCCAATACTTTTGGTGATATAGTGTATATACAATATTTACAAGATGTAGAACACAGATAAGCAGGGTAATACTGGAGAGGAAGGGGGGGAAACAGGACTGGTATCAGGAACAAAGGGGGCAGGTACAAGGCAGCAGGGTACAAGGATAGGAGCAATTATAGGTGCAAGGCAGGAGCAGGATAATGCCCCGTACACATGATCGGAATTTCTGTCAGAAAAATCTTGGATGGTTTTTCCGACGGAATTCCGCTCAAGCTTGGCTTGCATACACACAGTCACAGGAAAGTTCTCTGAACTTTGGACCGTCAAGAACGCGGTGACGTACAACACTACGACAAGCCGAGAAAATGAAATTCAGTGCTTCCGAGCATGCGTCCAATTGTTTCCGGGCATGTGTAGGAATTTTGCGTGTCGGAATTGCTACAGACGATCGGAATTTCCAATAGGAACTTTTTCCGTCGGAAAAATAGAGAACCTGCTCTCAATCTTTTGCTGGCGGAAATTCCGCAGGCAAAAGCCCGATGGAGCATACACACGGTCGCATTTTCCGACCAAAAGCTCACAACGGACTTTGGCTGGCGGAATTTCCGATCGTGTGTACGGGGCATAAGGCTCAGGATTTGACAACAAACATGCATCTGGCTGGCAGGCAAAACACTGAAGCGAAGTGTAATGGCAGATTTCGGACTAAATACCCTCCCAGCAGTCAACATCAGGTGGGGATTCATTCCTGGAATCTGCTGGCTACTAGGGGACACCCGCTGGTGGACACCAGAACTGCAACCTCCCGCTCTGTGAAGCTCAGTGCCACCAGCAGGTGATCTAGGTCCTGACACTGGGAGTGGTGACAGCTGCAGAGAGACTGCTGCATGAATAACTCAGGGGGCACAGGAGCTGCTGCAGAGAGACCACTGCTTGCAGAATGCAGCAGGCCTCTCTGCAGCTGAATGCTGAGGGGCAGGCTGCTTTCTTTCAAAAGGAGCGGTAGTAAAACAGAGATACGTTTTGAGATAAGTCAGAAAAAAAAAGAATTTTGATTGGTTGTTACGGGTTCCTGAATTTTGGACTGTTTACTTTGTTTAACAGTTTCCTGACCAGCCGCTGCAGTGTACTGCGGCAAGTTGGCTCTCCTGTGTGAATCGCCGTCATTATACGCCGGGCGCGTACATGGCAATCTGTGGGTGCGCACATGCCCACAGAGGCACGCATGCCTGCCCCTTCACTACTTGGGGAGCCAATCAGTGGGTCTGGCGGACTCGATGACCGCCGGCCACCCGCTATCTCTCCACAGAGAGGCAGAACGGGGATCTGCCAGTGTCAACAAACAGATCCCTGTTCTGTCAGGGGAGTGGAGTGAGATTGTCTGTTCCTAGTGATTAGGAACAGCAATCTCTCTCTACTCCCTGTCAGTCCCATCCCCCCACCTCCCTAGGAAACATTTAACCCTTTGATTGCCCCCTAGTGTTAACCCCTTCCCTGCCGGTGTCATTTATACAGTAATCAGTGCATTTTATAGCACTGATCGCGGTATAAATGTCACTGGTCCCAAAAAAGTGTTAAAAGTGTTCGATCTGCCCGCCGCAATGTAGCAGTCCCGCTAAAAATCGCACCGTCATTACTAGGAAAAAAATAATAATAATAAAAATGCCATAAATCTATCGCCTATTTTGTAGACGTGATAACTTTTGCGCAAACCAATCAATACATGCGCTAATTGAGAATTTTTTTAACCAAAAATATGTAGAAGAATACATATTGGCCTAAACTGAGGAAGAAATTCGTTTTTTTTTTTTACTTATTATAGTAAATATTAAATAAAAGTAAAAGTAATTTTAAATAAAAGTAAATTATAAATATTACTTACCTATATTTATTATAGCAAAAAGTTCAAAAATATAGTTTTTTATTTTTTTTTCTAAAATTGTCGCTCTTTTTATTTTTTATTTTTGTTTATAGCGCAAAAAATAAAAAAGAGGTGATCAAACACCAAAACACCAAAAGAAAGCTCTATTTGTGGGGGGAAAAAAAGGATATCAATTTCGTTTGGGTGCAGCGTCTCATGACAATTGTCAGTTGCCGTATCGCAAAAAAATGGCCTGGTCAGGAAAGGGGTAAATCCTTCCGGGGGCTGAAGTGATTAATAAATGAATCCTGGATTTTCTTTTTGCCCAACATGTTGCAACCTGCATTCAATGTTTATTTTAAAGAAATCACTATTGTACACAAAAACACTAATTAAAAAGTTTATAAGCTTACAAAAAAAATAAATAGACATATACAGTCAGGTCCATAAATATTGTAACATCGACACAATTCTAATCTTTTTGGCTCTATACACCACCACAATGGATTTGAAATGAAACAAACAAGATGTGCTTTAACTGCAGACTTTCAGCTTTAATTTGAGAGTATTTACATACAAATCAGGTGAACGGTGTAGGAATTACAACAGTTTGTATATGTGCCTCCCACTTTTTAAGGGACCAAAAGTAATGGGACAATTGGCTGCTCAGCTGTTCCATGGCCAGGTGTGTGTTATTCCCTCTTTATCGCATTGACAAGGAGCAGATAAAAGGTCCAGAGTTCATTTCAAGTCTGCTATTTGCATTTGGAATCTGTTGCTGTCAACTCTCAATATGAGATCCAAAGAGCT
Source organism: Aquarana catesbeiana (assembly GCF_042186555.1). NCBI lineage: Eukaryota > Metazoa > Chordata > Amphibia > Anura > Ranidae > Aquarana > Aquarana catesbeiana. The sequence continues at coordinate 53,832,717 of NC_133324.1, read as the reverse complement.
GTCACTATCAGTGAAGCAAGCCATCATTAGGCTGAAAAAACAAAACAAACCCATCAGAGAGATAGCAAAAACATTAGGTGTGGCCAAATCAACTGTTTGGAACATCCTTAAAAAGAAAGAACGCACCGGTGAGCTCAGCAACACCAAAAGAACCGGAAGACCACGGAAAACAACTGTGGTAGATGACCGAAGAATTCTTTCCCTGGTGAAGAAAACACCCTTCACAACAGTTGGCCAGATCAAGAACACTCTCCAGGAGGTAGGGGTATGTGTGTCAAAGTCAACAATCAAGAGAAGACTTCACCAGAGTGCATACAGAGGGTTCACCACAAGATGTAAACCATTGGTAAGCCTCAAAAACAGGAAGGCCAGATTAGAGTTTGCCAAATAACATCTAAAAAAGCCTTCAGAGTTCTGGAACAACATCCTATGGATAGATGAGACCAAGATTAACTTGTACCAGAGTGATGGGAAGAGAAGAGTATGGAGAAGGAAAGGAACTGCTCATGATCCAAAGCATACCACCTCATCGGTGAAGCATGGTGGTGGTAGTGTCATGGCGTGGGCATGTATGGATGCCAATGGAACTGGTTCTCGTATTTATTGATGATGTGACTGCTGACAAAAGCAGCAGGATGAATTCTGAAGTGTTTCGGGCAATATTATCTGCTCATATTCAGCAAAATGCTTCAGAACTCACTGGACGGCGCTTCACAGTGCAGATGGACAATGACCCGAAACATACTGTGAAAGCAACCAAAGAGTTTTTTAAGGGAAAGAAGTAGAATGTTATGCAATGGCCAAGTCAATCACCTGACCTGAATCCAATTGAGCATGCATTTCACTTGCTGAAGACAAAACTGAAGGGAAAATGCCCCAAGAACAAGCGAGAACTGAAGACAGTTGCAGTAGAGGCCTAGCAGAGCATCACCAGGGATGAAACCCAGCGTCTGGTGATGTCTATGCATTCCAGACTTCAGGCTGTAATTGACTGCAAAGGATTTGCAATCAAGTATTAAAAAGTGAAAGTTTGATGGATGATTGTTAATCTGTCCCATAACTTTTGGTCCCTTAAAAAGTGGGAGGCACATATACAAACTGTTGTAATTTCTACACCATTCACCTGATTTGGATGTAAATACCCTCAAATTAAAGCTAAATGTCTGCAGTTAAAGGACATCTTGTTCGTTTTATTTCAAATCCATTGTGGTGGTATATAGAGCCAAAAAGATTAGAATGGTGTCAATGTCCCAATATTTATGGACCTGACTGTAAGATCAAAATTAAACTGTTTATGGCTTATCACAGTTTCTTTCCTCTTTTGATTACTGTGCTTCTTGTTTCATACTCCTAGCTCCCAACTGTCCTTAATTTTGAGGGACTGTCCCTGATTTCGAGCAATGTCCCTCTGTCCCTCTTTCCTCCTCATTTGTCCCTCATTTTGGTCCGATCTATATAGTTGTATATAAAATGCACTTTTTATCTTTCAAAAAGTGTTTCCCAGTTTTAAACCTTTCATCCAATTTCTAAATTGCTACATTTGTAAATGTTAAAAGCCAATATAAAGGAATAGTAGTGGTAAAAAAAAGCCCTTGTGGATTTAATTAACATTTTTTTTTGGTTAATTCTCCTTTAAGGGGGTGTGACGGGGGCGTCTCCTATGCCTACATATGTTTGCTAGTAGGTGTCCCTCATTCCCATCTCAAAATGTTGGGAGGTATGCATACTCATATGTACAAACTTTTGTATACTTTGCGTTTTGATGTATACATTTCTATATGTGTGAAATCTGTATTTACCTCCAATAAAAATGTATAGTTCCAAAAAAATTATATGGCTAATATTATTGTTATTTTTTTCCCTTCTCTTGAATATCACCCTCGTTGCTACAATAGAGCTACTGCAAATTTCAACACCAAAAAAAAACAAAAAAACAAAAAAAAAAAAACACATTCTACTCTCCAAACTTTATGTTTAACATCCATTTACGGAAACAGCAAAACGGCTCGTCAAAGGTTTCACGGACACCCCGTTACACTAATAAAAAGATTACTTTCTTCTGGCCTTTATTCTCCGTTACTTTCTATTTTGTTTACAATGATTGCCATTTTCTCCTTACTAAAGAAGCCTGACATAATCCATTTTTAAATTAAAACAGGGAAATAGACTTGAAACTGATCCTTCCCTACCATGGCAAGCGCCTTTGTATGTCGCGTAGCTCTTTCTTTAATAGTCAGATGTTATCATGGCAATCCTGACTGCCAGCAATTTATTTCACGTTCATTTGAGATTTACTAAGGGCTTAAAAAGGCATCTGATTTTGTCCACGGTGTTAGAGTTTTTAAGACTCTTAAAAGGGCTTAAAGGAAATTGGATGTTTGTAGAGGTGGGGTATTTTGGAAGGAAAACGGATACCAGGTTTTTAAGATTATTATTATTTTTTTTTTTTGCAGTGATTTATTTGTAACTGTGTTGCCTTTGCTAAATGTTTGTGCTCGCCATGACCAAAATACAATAAATGCTATTGGGAAGATTTCCCTGGTTATACTGGTCAAAACCAACGGTCATTATTCCATACTCTTACTCTTGGACCTTTCTGCTGCCTTTGATACAGTTGACCACCCCCTCCTCCTCCTCAAAGAACTCAATTTGCTTGGTCTCCATGGCTTGGCTGCACTCTCCGTTGGTTCGAATCTTACTTATCTCATAGCACCTTCAGTGTCACTTACAACTCCACCTCCTCTTCTCCAACTCCTCTTACCGTTGGGGTCCCCCAAGGTTCTGTCCTTGGACTTCTACTAGTCTCGATCTACACGTCCTCCCTGGGTCAGCTGATAGCCTCCCATGGCTTTCACTACCATTTATATGCTGATGACACCCAAATCTATCTCTCTGCCCCTCAGCTCACCCCATCAATCTCCTCACGCATCACTGATCTACTAACAGACATATCAGCCTGGATGTTAAACCACTTCCTCAAACTGAATCTATCTAAAACTGAGCTCTTAATATTTCCTCCCTCACATGCCTCCTTGCCTGATCTCTTTGTCAAGATCAATGGCACATCTATCAGTCCGTCCCCACATGTCAGGGTGCTAGGGATAATCTTAGACTCTGAACTGTCCTTTCAGGCCCACATACAATCCCTGTCCAAATCATGCCGCCTTAGCCTCCGCAACATTTCCAGAATACACCCAGGCCCGGATTTACTCCCTTTGCCGCCCCAAGGCCGGGCCCTTGAATGCCGCCCCCCCCCCCACACCACCAGAAAGAGCCCCCAGACATAATACGGTCAAAGACTGCACACATGATACAAGAGATGGTCAGAGACTGCAATCATAGTACAGGAGATGGTCAGAGACGGCAGACATGATACAGGAGATGGTCAGAGACTGCAGTTCCTATGGACATTAGTAGATAATGGCCGATCGGCCCTCTCACCTGACCCAGCGATACAGCAATGCTTCCCCTGATCAGGAGTCAGCTCACTCTGAATTGCCCGTGGCGACTGCGTTGGGTAGCACCCAGATCTGTATTCCTGCAATGACTCCATTCCTTTCTCCGCCAGGGATGGCGCTAGGCTGTGTGGTTTTCCCTCTGGTGGCGCAGGGCAGCGGGGTTCTCTCTCTGATGGTGTTCTCTCAGCACTGCCCTCTCCCTCTGGAGCCCTGGGTGTACTTTCCTGGGTGTAGACCCCCCCAGGACAAACCACCCCCTTCCATTAGTACAGACCCTCCCCCCCAGGACAAACCCCCCACCATTAGTACAGACCCCCCCAGGACAAACCCCCCTCCCTTCATTAGTACAGACCCCCCCCAGGACAAACCCCCCTCCCTTAGTACAGACCCCCCCAGGACAAACCCACCTCCCTTCATTAGTACAGACCCCCCCAGGACAAACCCACCTCCCTTCATTAGTACAGACCCCACCAGGACAAACGCCCCTCTATTAGTACAACCCCCCCCCAGGACAACCCCCCTCCATTAGTACAAACCCCCCAGGACAACACCCCTCCATTAGTACAAACCCCCCCAGGACAAACCACCCCTCCCTTCATTAGTACAGACCCCCCCAGGACAAACCACCCCTCCCTTCATTAGTACAGACCCCCCCAGGACAAACCCCCCTCCATTAGTACAAACCCCCCCAGGAAAACCCCCTCTTCATTAGTACAAACCCCCCCAGGTCAACCCCCACCCCCTCCATTAGCACAGACCCCCCAAGGACAAACCGCCCCTCCCTTCATTAGTACAGACCCCCCAGGACAAAACCCCCCCTTCATTAGTACAAACCCCCCAGGACAACCCCCCTCCATTAGTACAAACCCCCCAGGACAAACCCCCCCTTCACTAGTACAGACATCCCAGGACAACCCCCCTCCATTAGTACAAACCCCCCAGGACAAACCCCCCCTTCACTAGTACAGACATCCCAGGACAACCCCCCCTCCATTAGTACAAACCCCTCAGGACAAACCCCCCCTTCACTAGTACAGACATGCCAGGACAACCCCCCTCCATTAGTACAAACCCCCAGGACAAACCCCCCTTCACTAGTACAGACATCCCAGGACAACCCCCCCTCCATTAGTACAGACCCCCCCCAGGACAAACCCCCCCTTCACTAGTACAGACATCCCAGGACAACCCTCCCTCCATTAGTACAGACCCCCCAGGACAACCTCCCTTCCAAGTGTGTACAACAGAACAGATGGAGACAGGCACAGGCTTGGGCGGGAATGAGAGACAGAGGAGAACACACCCCCCCCGCCGCACAGAGACCAGCCGCTCCGATCTTCGGCGGCTGCTCTCCTTCTCTGACAGGAGGAGGGAGGGGGGACGGGCTTGAGCAGCGAAAAACACAGCGGTGGCGGCGGTGACCTGCGGAGGGAGCCACCTCAGTCTGGACACAGAGAGGAGGAGGAGGGAGAGGAGCACTCTAGCGCTTCAGCGCCCCCACCTCTCTGGCGCCCGGGTGCACTGCATGCTGATGTTAGTGTGGGGGGCGGCGCCGCCCCTGTACCACTGCCGCCCCCCGAGGCCTGGCCTCGGTGGCCTTGTGGGAAATCCGGCCCTGAATACACCCCTTTTTAACTAATGACACCACCAAGCTCCTAATTCACTCCCTGGTTATCTCTTGCCTCGATTACTGCAACTCCCTCCTCATTGGATTACCTTTACATAGACTATCCCCCCCTTCAGTCCATCATGAATGCCGCTGCAAGACTCATCCCCCTGACCAACCATTCATTATCCTCCATCCCTCTCTGCCAATCCCTCCACTGGCTTCCACTCACCCAACGAATAAAATTCAAAGTACTAACAATAATTTACAAAGCCATCTATAATTCTGCCCCCAGCTACATCACTACCTACTCCCAAAATACCAACCAAGCCGCTCTCTTCGGTCATCCCAAGACCTCCTACTCTCTAGCTCCCTTGTCACCTCCTCCCATGCTCGCCTCCAGGATTTCTCCAGAGCTTCTCCCATCCTTTGGAACTCCTTACCCCAATCTGTCCGACTGTCCCTCAATCTATCCATCTTTAGGCGCTCCCTGAAAACCCTTCTCCTCAAAGAAGCCTATCCTGCTTCTAGCTAAAACTGTTTAATTCCTCCATCAGCTCATCCCTCACAGCTATTACCTTTTGTATCAATTGACCCTTCCTTTTTATTATTATTATTATTCAGGATTTATATAGCGCCGACAGTTTACGCAGCGCTTTACAACATTAGGGCAGACAGTACAAGTACAATACAATTCAATACAGGAGGAATCAGAGGGCCCTGCTCGTTAGAGCTTACAATCTAGGAGGGAGGGTCAAGTTATAGAAAAGGGTAATAGCTGTGGGGGATGAGCTAATGGAGAAAATAGTGCAGTTGTTAGATGGAGGCAGGATAGGCTTCTCTGAATAGGAAAGTTTTCAGGGATCACCTAAAAGTGGATAAATTTGGAGACAGTCTGACAGATTGGGGTAGGGAGTTCCAGAGGATAGACGAGGCTCGGGAGAAGTCCTGGAGGCGGATATGGGAGGAGGTGATGAGGGAGCTAGAGAGCAGGAGGTCTTGGGAGGAACGGAGATGGCGATTAGGTTGGTATTTTGAGACTAGGTTAGTGATGTAGCTGGGGGCACAGTTGTGGATGGCTTTGTAACTTATTGTTAGAATTTTAAATTTTATTCGTTGGGCGAGTGGTAGCCAATGGAGGGATTGGCAGAGAGGGGTAGCAGACACTGAGCGGTTTGTAAGGTGGATGAGTCTGGCAGCAGCATTCATGATGGACTGAAGGGGGGGATAGTCTATTTAAAGGTAAGCCAAAGAGGAGTGAGTTGCAGTAGTCAAGGCGAGAGATAACCAGGGAGTGAATCAGGAGCTTTGTGGTTTCACTGGTTAGAAAGGGACGTAGTTTAGAGATGTTGCGGAGGTTGAGGCGGCAAGCTTTGGAAAGAGATTGGATGTGGGGCCGAAAGGAGAGTTCAGAATCTAAGATAACACCTAGCACCCTGACATGTGGGGACGGGTGGATGGTTTTGCCATTGCTCTTGACAGAGAAGTCCGGGGAAGAGGCACGTGGGGGAGGAAATATTATAAGCTCGGTTTTGGACAAGTTGAGTTTGAGAAAGTGGTGTGACATCCATACAGATATGTCGGTTAGTAAGTTAGTGATTCGTGAGGAGACTGATGGGTGAGTTCAGGGGTGGAGAGATAGATTTGTGTGTCATCAGCATAGAAATGATATTGAAAGCCGTGAGAGGCTATCAACTGACCCAGGGAAGAGGTGTAGATTGAAAATAAAAGAGGTCCAAGAACGGAACCTTGGGGGACCCCAACAGAGAAGGGAAGAGGAGTGGAGGAAGTAGAATTGTAAGTGACACTGAAGGTGCGTTGGGATAGGTAGGATGAGAGCCACCGAAGAGCACAGTCACGGAGACCGAGGGAGTAAAGTTTTTTGAGGAGGAGGGGGTGGTCAACTGTGTCAAAGGCAGCTGAAAGATCCAGAAGTAGGAGTACAGAATAGTGTCCGTTGGTTTTTGCAGTTAGTAGGTCATTTGTGAGTTTTAAAAGAGCAGTTTCTGTGGAGTGTTGAGGGCGAAATCCAGATTGAAGGGGATCAAGAAGGTTGTTTTTAATGAGGTGGTCACTCAGTTGGTTGTAAACCAGGCGTTCAAGGAGTTTAGAGGAAAAGGGGAGCAAGGAGATAGGGCGTAGGTTGTTAGGATTGGTGGGGTCCAAGGACGGCTTTTTAAGTATGGGGGTGACCAGTGCATGTTTTAGAGCATTGGGGAAGATGCCAGAGGTGAGGGAGAGGTTGAAGATGTGGGTTAGAGAGTGTAGGATGGGGTCAGAGGGTGACCGTAGCATTTGAGAGGGAATCGGGTCCAGGGGACAGGTGGTTAGGTGGGCGATAGAAAGGAGTTTAGCAACTTCGTCTGTAGTAGCAGATTTGAATAGGGGGAGTGTCAGTTGTACCTGTTGACATGGGGTCTTAGCTGGGGGAGACACCTGTAGAGCGGAGATTTCATCGCGGATTGTATCAATCTTGTTTTTGAAGTGATTAGCGATTTCCTGGGCAGTGAGTAAGTCAGTGGGTGGAGGCGGTGGAGGACAAAGTAGAGAGTTGAAGGTAGAGAAGAGTTTACGGGGATTGGATGAGAAGGTGTTAATAAGCGTTGTAAAATAGGTTTGCTTGGCAGTGTGGAGGAAAGAATAGTATTTTTGGAGGGCAGATTTGTATTGTTTGAAGTCTTTGAGAGACTTAGTCTTGTGCCACAGACACTCAAGAGCACGACTACGTTTTTTGAGAATTTTAGTGTCATCTGTTTGCCAGGGTTGTAGGGATCGAGGCCTGATTCTGCGTGTAGTGAGGGGAGCAAGCTTGTCCAGGGTGGAGGACAGAGATTTATTGTAGATTGACGTGGCTTGGTTGGGGCAGGACAGGGGAGAGATTTTGTCATAGAGGTGGTCAGTAGCAGAATAGAGGAGAGAGGAGTTGAAGTTGCGAAAGTTTCTACGGGTGATGGTTAGGCGATTGGAGGGAAAGGTGGTGGAAGACAGGGGGAGAGAGAAACTAATAAGGTGATGGTCGGAGAGAGGAAAAGGATTGTTTGAGAAGTTGCATGGAGTGCATAGGTAGGAGAATACAAGGTCAAGCGTGTTGCCATCAGAGTGAGTAGAAGCCTGTACCCATTGCTTCAGGTCAAATGAAGAGGTTAGACTAAGAAGTTTAGAAGTAGCAGGAGTGTTTGTATAAGCAGGGATATTGAAATCTCCGAGAAGGATTGTGGGAATATCCGAAGAGAGAAAGTAGGGTAGCCAGGCAGAAAACTCATCAAGGAAAGTTTATAATGGTCCAGGGGGCCAGTAGATCACAGCAATTCTTAGGGAAGTAGGAGAGAATAGAGGTATACAGTGGGCTTCGAATGATGAGAGGGAGAAAGATGGAGGAGGGTGAATAACCTGGAAGGTGCTCTGGGGGGATAGGAGGAATCCCACTCCACCTCCCTTGCATCCATTAGGCCTAGGGGAGTGAGTCCAGTGAAGGCCACCCTGGGACAGGGAAGCAGGAGAAGGGGTGTCATGTTCGTGGAGCCAGGTTTCGGTGAGAGCAAGTAGATTAAAGGAATTAGTGACAAAGAGGTCATGAACAGCAGTGAGTTTGTTGCAGACAGAGCGGGCGTTCCAGAGGGCGCAGGAGAGAGGGAGGCTGGCGTTGGGAAGAAGAGGAATGGAGACTAAATTGTGTAGATTGCGACTACTGCCAGAGGGTGTAGGGTGATGGTGATGGGTGTGTTGGGCACAGTTAAATAAGGGGGGCCCAGGGTTTGGGGAAATATCTCCAGCGATTAGGAGAAGCAGAAGAGTGAGGGAGGTAGTATGAGAATGTGGTTTGTATGAGGGGACATGCTTCAGTATCCTGGGGGGTTTGTTAGCAAGTGGGCTTAGAGTTAGAAAGAGGTGATGAGTGCAGTAATAGGGGGAGGGGATAAGTGACCGTGATATGTACAGATTGTGGGGTGGAGCAGAGGGATGAAGAAAAGAGAGCTTGAGGAGAGAGGCAGCAATTGTGTAAAGGAGAAGAGGTAAAGAGAGCATGTTTTAGAGAGGAAGATGATAAAATTTGGAAATGGGGTCACCTGCAGTCTGTTATATTTTGCTTTGTGCAAATCGCTGAAGTGCAAGAGCAGAAGTGCCACTTATTTAAAGAACACACTTCTTTGGAAGAACCCCCTGTATGTGCTCCCCCGTAAAGAAGGCATTGTTTTTATACTGTGTGTTGGGTGTGGGTTGAATCTGGCAATTAATCAATTAGGAGGGGATATTAGGAACACAGGTAGCAGGGCATAACTTTCACACCACAATCAAACTGCAAGGGGACTAAAAGGCCAAAATTGTAAAGATAAGGAAACCCATAATTTAGGTAAGGCTTAATGGCTAAATAAATATTGAACTAATGTGAGCAGGGCTACAGATGGAGTTGAAACAGTGGTGACAAACAGATTTACCAAATATGCATTTGTGCAGTCAGTCAATATATTCTGTTTGAAGGTATGTGGAGGTATAAACGCAGGTTTACCAAATATGCATTTGTGCAGTCAGTCAATATATTCAGTTTGAAGGTATATGGAGGTATAAACGCAGGTTTACCTGTGAAGAGAGAAGAAGATGTTCAGATGGATGGGGCAAGAGCAGAAGTGCCACTTATTTAAAGAACCCCACTTCTTTGGAAGAACCTGCTGTATGTATTTTTAGATTGTAAGCTCTAACGAGCAGGGCCCTCTGATTGATTCCTCTTGTACCAAATTGTATTGTAACTGTAATGTCTGCCCTCATGTTGTAAAGCGCTGCGCAAACTGTTGGCGCTATATAAAACCTGTATAATGATAATAATAATAAATACAAAACAAGGCCAGCGATAGAGTACAAAACAAAAGCAGACATTACCGTCCTGCAGTTGCTAGATACATGCACCTGACACTTTATTATTATTGTTCATTATTTATGTATTATTATTTATTGTTATTATTTATTATTATTATTCATTATTATTTATTAGGTACACTTTGCTAGTACCGGGTTGGACCCCCTTTTGCCTTCAGAACTGCCTCCATTCTTCTCGGCATAGATTCAGCAAGGTGTTGGAAACGTTCCTCAGAGATTTTGGTCTTTATTGACATGATAGCATCACGCAGTTGCTGCAGATTTGTCGGCTGCACATCCATGATGCGAATCTCCCGTTCCTTTTTTTTTTTCCCCATGCTTTTATGTTGTTTACACTAAATTCTGACCCCAACATCTGAATGTCGCAGCTGAGATCGAGACTCATCAGACCAGGCAACGTTTTTCCAATCTTCTATTGTCCAATTTTGGTGAGCCTGTGTGAATTGTAGCCTCAGTTTCCTGTTCTTAGGTGACAGGAGTGGCACCCAGTGTGGTCTTCTGCTGCTGTAGCCCATCTGCTTCAAGGTTTGATGTGTTGTATGTTCAGACATGGTATTCTGCATACCTTGGTTATTTGAGTTACTGTTGCCTTTCTATCATCTTGATCCAGTCTGCTCATTCTCCTCTGACCGCTACAAGACATTTTCATCCACACAACTGCTGCTCACTGGATATTTTCTCTTTTTCAGACCATTCTCTGTAAACCCAAGAGATGGTTGTGTGTGAAAATCCCAGTAGATCGGCAGTTTTTGAAATACTCAGACCAGCCCGTCTGGTACCAACAACCATGTCACGTTCTAAGTCACTTAAATCCCCTTTCTTCCCCATTCTGATGCTCGGTTTGAACTTCAGCAAGTTGTCTTCACTATGTCTAGGTGCCTAAATGGATTGAGTTGCTGTCATGTGATTGGCTGATTAGCATTATGTGTTGTCAAGAAATTGAACAGGTGTACCTAATGAAGTAGCCGGTGAGTGTACATCCTGTGTAAAGCCTGTTTTTTGACCAACAGGGGGATTTTTTCTATTCCAATGAGGATTTAACATTTGGCATGTGGTTGTGGCATAGTTCTATTGATTTCCATTGATTTCCATGGGCGAGTTTGATAGGCAGGGCTGCCTGTCAAACTCGAGTTACATATAAAGTAGTTGGTAAGGTTGAATAAAGACACCAGTCCATCCAGTTCAAAATGCTGAGTTAAAATTGCCACACCATGAAGCGAAGCGGAACTACGTGAAGTGAAAGTTCTGCTGTGGCTGTAAATGTAAATTTAGAGTTGGGTGATCAGGAACCCTCCACTGCCAGGCCCACTATTGCAAAATGTATTTCTATAACTGCTAAAAGGGTACATTCCCCTTTACAGAAAAATCTGTAAGGTGACCTTACACAGGTTCCCCTCCTTGCCCCCCTGGACCAGGTCGCCCTGGACCTGGTCAGTGGGTACCACAGTTCTGCTTCGCTTCATGGTGCAGCAATCTCCGGTTCTAAGCCCCGGTATATCCGCGCCAGGAGTCCGGGGCTTAGAAATCCCCTAATGTCAGAAACCATGAAATCAGACCGAGACAGAAGTACAGTTAAATCACACTTGTTTAATAATAAAAGTAAAAAGAACAAACATAGTCAAAACCTAGCCAAAGTTTAGTAACCGGAACGGATAGTCAGCCAAGCCAGAAGTCAGGGATCAATGTAGTGGAACAGCAAGCAGGATCTGGAGCCAGAAGGGATGTCAGCAAAGCATGTCGTTAAATAGGAATGCAGGAGATAGGCTCTGTGATGTTGACCAAGGCGAAGGCAGAGATCCTCTGGGCTGGATGGCTTAAGTAGGCAGGACTGACGAGCAGGATATCATCAACAGCTGAGTAACTGTGGAGAGATAGGAGCTGGCAATTAGCCGACAGGTGAAGCTCAGAGAAGGAAGGGCTGAGCCCAGCCCTGACACCTAAGCTGAATGTCCAAAATGTCCCTCGCCAGGAGGGACATTTTGAAGCATTCTAATTGGTCAGCACCGTCACATGGGCGGCACCGACCAATCAGCAGCCGCATAGCCCGTTCTGTCAGCTATGGAGAAGACGCGTGAATGCAGAGAGGTTTTCTAAGCCCCGGACTCCTGGCGCGGATATACCAGGGCTTAGAACCGGAGATTGCCACAGTCCAGGTCAGCTGGACAGGGGGGGGGGGGGGAAACGGGACGAGGAGGGGGACCTGTGTAAGTTCACCTTACAGATTTTCCAGTAAAGGTGAACTTTAAGGTTAACAAGCATATCATAAAACTTAAATAAGGACAATGAAAAATTGACCACAGTAAGTACCCCTGTGCCAGACAACTTATGTTATATACACTATATTGCCAAAAGTATTGGGACGCCTGCCTTTACACGCACATTAACTTTAATGGCATCCCAGTCTTAGTCTGTAGGGTTCAATATTGAGTTGGCCCACCCATTACAGCTATAACAGCTTCAACTCTTCTGGGAAAGCTGTGCACAAGGTTTAGGAGTGTGTCTATGGGAATGTTTGACCATTCTTCCAGAAGCGCATTTGTGAGATCAGGCACTGATGTTGTATGAGAAGGCCTGGCTCACAGTCTCTGTTCTAATTCATCCAAAAGGTGTTCTATTGGGTTGGGGTCAGGACTCTGTGCAGTCCAGTCAAGTTTCTTCACCCCAAACTCGTTCATCCATGTCTTTATGGGCTTTGCTTTGTGCACTGGTCCAAATCATTTGATGGAGGGGGGATTATGGTGTGGGGTTGTTTTTCAGGGGTTGGGCTTGGCCCCTTACTTCCAGTAAAGGAAACTCTTAAGGTGTTAGCATACTAGCATACCAAGACATTTTGGACAATTTAATGCTCCCAACTTTGTGGGAACCGTTTGGGGATGGCTCCTTCTTGTTCCAACATGAACAAGTGCACAAAGCAAGGTCCATAAATACATGGATGAGCTAGTTTGGGGTGAAAGAACTTGAATGGCCTGCACAGAGTTCTGACCTCAACCTAATAGAACAGGGAGATATTTGGGATGAATTATAGCAGAGTCTGCGAGCCAGGCCTTCTGGACCAACATCAGTGCCTGACCTCACAAATACGCTTCTGGAATAATGGTCAAACATTCCCATAGACACACTCCTAAACCTTGTGGACAACCTTCCCAGAAGAGTTGATGCTGTTATAGCTGCAAAGGGTGGACCAACTCAATATTGAACCCTACGGACTAAGACTGGGATGCCATTAAAGTTCATGTGTGTGTAAAGGCAGACGTCCCAATACTTTTGGCAATATAGTGTATGTATTAATGCTACCAGCTTGGGAAAGCTGCAGAGTCAGAGGAGTAAGAGGAGTTTGGTTGCGATCCAGTACACCCAGTGCCAGTGGTATTTTTATATATTTCAAATATATATATTTGGACTAATAAATTGTCTTGGTTTGGTCAGGAAAAGATCTCCATCTCTCCAAGAAGCCAGGTTGACCAAAGTGTCCAAAAAGTTTTGCTTTCCTGCTGCTGGAGTTGCTTTATTTGTCCCTTTTTAACCTTTAGTGATGTAAGTATGGCTATTCAACAATTTTACCACAAATGTAAAGCTTTTTCTACATAGGCTAAATCTGCTCTACAAAACTGTATGAAAGATTAACTTTCACAGTTTCATTTCTAAGACAAGTTTAGCCAAAATTCACTCCCCGTGTCAGAGCACTTTTAATTTGAAAGAGCGAATACATTAAAAAAAAGTGTCTTGAACAATTGAACAAAAACCACCTGCTGATAGTTCAAGGTTAATGGATGCATAAAGCAAAAGTAATTCTATATCCAATCGTAGATGACAACAGTGTTGATGCAGGGCTTACAGTGTTTCTATTACAGCTGCCCTATGTTGAGGGCTAGCCAAAGATGTGGTGCATTGACATTTGCTTGTCAAAGAGCTAGGGGGGCGAGAGAAGCGAAAAATTGCTGCTGTCTCCCGTTGACCCTGCTGGTAACCTTCCAGCCTTAGCCAATAATTGGGGTTTTGCCGAGCCTTAACACGTCTGTTGATTTAATAAGCCAAAGAACAGACCCAATCACAGGAAGAAATTAGAAAACCGTAATTTGATTCACATATCAAAATGTTAGACGACGTTCTTGATGGTCGTGAATTATTTTGTCTATCCCAGGCTAAACTCCATTCTCACCTCATCTTTCCTAATAGCAAAAAAAAACTCCTGGGATCAAGGTATGACACTTTTATACGTGTCTAATGGAAAGAAAGATTCCTATTACCATCAAAAGACGTATTAATAAAATTGTGAACAGAGAGGGAATGAGATTCATTTACTGCTTTATCTGTTGTTAGGAAAGTGTCCTTCTAAAGTTTTAAACAACTTATTTGACAGTGTTATCTTTTTAAAGGTCGGCGGAACATTTTCAAGATCTCCAAATAAAATGGCAGGTCAACAGCAAGAACAAGGAACTTAAATTTAGGAGAACTTTGGTCAGGACAAAAATTACCATAAAACAACTTAATAATGAGGTGTCTTGGTATTTAATTATTTTAATTGGGCGCTCCAGAGACAGCTATTATTGAAGATGGAGAACTTGTTCACACTAGACAGAATTTTTGGCTCAGTCTGTGGTGGATAACCAATTGAGATGAGTCAGTGGTGCTCCAGATAAGCAGAGGCAAGGAGAAAAAGAGAGATAAAGAGCCATGGGAGAGATCCTTCTAAAGGTAGTTTTCAGTTGTACGTACGTGAAAAGTATGACAAAAAGAGTAGTAAGCGTCAATGATATGGTTGTTGGATACCCGTCCTAAAATTAAGCAATTTATAATAGCATGTGTGGAGAATACAGCACAGAGTCTGGGTTGTCGCACTCAATGCTCATCAGGCTTCACATCAGAACCGATGTGTGATCAGCAGAGGTGCCCATTCAATAAAAAGGAGTGTCCAAGTGGAGTCTTTTGGAATAGATAACCAATTGTTTGGGTATGACCATATTTGGAATATGGTAGTATGATAATGGCATATACACTATATTGTCAGATGAACCAGGTCCGTAACTGGAGACATGATCACAGGTTCTCATAACACAGAAGGCTGAAGATGAAGCGGTTCAATTTAAATAGCCCATTTGGCTCCTTTATCTGTCATGGGTGCACCTGAGCATGCCGACGTACACGTGCATGAACGTAGGAATTAGCATGTGCCTAAGGAATGTGGATTAGCCTGTAAAGATGCACAGAAGTACGTCCAGAGGAGCTATCTTGTCTACTGGCATGCCCATCCTGACAGTGGGGTTTGTAACAACAAAGGAGGTGTACAGGCCTAAGAAAGACAAGTTGAAGCCTACTATGAGGATACAATGCCAACAGTAGGGAATTTCCTATTATTCAAATATTTTGGATAATTTAAAAGCTGCTTAATGTACTGCTCTTCAGCCATTTTGTTTTTAAGTACATAAATATACATGTGCAAGGATTACTTTAACGTTCCATGTGTTCAGGCATATTGCCATAATGTTTTTAGATGCATTGCAATTTACTTCCGAAGAACTTCAACTAAGTGGCAAAACACACCTCAACTCAATTAGCTGCCATGAGTTTTCTTTAAGTAAAATACATCTGTGCCCAAACTATATACATTAAACTGTTAGCAAATTACTTAACAAGCAGCAAAATAGCTTTAAAATAAGCCATCATTTACCTCTATAGCTGTTTTTATTCGGAATGATCAATGATCCTCAAAGACCGTGTTGAGGGCTGTAGGGGCTTGTGCACATAGCTGCAAAAAATGCAGAATTTGTTTATTTTTCCTATAGATTTGCATGCAGGTTTATGGATTGCTACAGCCCCATGCACACAGCTACAGAAAGATCAATAAATGTGCACTATGTTCAGATCTGTAAATGAAAAATAGAAAAATCTGTGTCCAGAGTCCTGCATATGGCCTGTAATTTACAATGTACACATTTAACATCTGTGTTACTGTTTACTCTATTGAAGAACAATAGCCCTCTAAGTTTTAGCAACAGAAGACATTAGGCACCAGTAGCAGGAGCCGTCTGTGACCTAGAAATTAAGGCCATCTGCGCCCTAGCAACAAAGGATGCTAGACAGCAGAAGCTGCCTGCATCTTAGCAACAAGGGATGCTAGACAGCATGGCCACCTGCCCTAGCAATCAATAGGCTATATTAATGCTGTATCCTTATATGCATGTAAGTGTTACTCAAACATTATATGCGTAGAGTAGAGCCCCCCTACCTCAAATCACCTCCCCCATGTTGGGGGCATGTGACTCACATTGCCCCCCCCCCCCCCCTTCCTGGCCTGCTGAGCTGCAAGCTCGAATAAGGGTCCGTTATGGATTTTGGGGGAACCACACTTTTTTAATTTTTTAATTTTGGTGTGGGATTCCCCTTAAAATCCATACTAGACCTGAAAGGCCTGGCATGTGTTGGGGGGAGGACCCCACACTGTTGTTTTTTCCTGCATTTTTCAATGCTGTCGTTCTTTTGTTTACATTCATTTGTCAGCGGGGAAGCCCGCTGACAGCTGATGCATCATTGGTTGTTAAGCTCCTTAACAACCAGCTATTCTTCAAAGTGCAATATGTGTATACATTATAAACAGTGCTCTGGCTGCAGCTAAATGATTCCACCAAAGATGGATGTTCCAATTATTACAAAAAATATATAAAAGTGTAGACGCCCCCCCCCTTTTAAATACTGCCAGTGCAATCCAATAGATCCAAGGGTATATCAATATACAGGCGATACTCAAAAAATTTGAATATCGTGCAAAAGTTAATTTATTTCACTAATGCAACTTAAAAGGTGAAACTAATATATGAGATAGACTCATTACATGCAAAGCAAGATAGTTCAAGCTGTGATTTGTCATAATTGTGATGATTATGGCTTACAGCTCATGAAAACCCCAAATCCACAATCTCAGAAAATTAAAATATTACATGCAATGAATAAAACAAGGATTGTACATAGAACAATATCGGACCTCTGAAAAGTATAACCATGCATATGTACTCAGTACTTGGTTTGGGCCTCTTTTGCAGCAATTACTGCCTCAATGCGGTGTGGCATGGAAGCTATCAGCCTATGGCACTGCTGAGGTGTTATGGAAGACCAGGATGCTTCAATAGCGGCTTCAGCTCTTCTGCATTGTTCAGTCTCATGTCTCTCATCTTTCTCTTGGCAATGCCCCATAGATTCTATATGGGGTTCAGATCAGGCGAGTTTGCTGGCCAATCAAGCACAGTAATCCCAAGGTCATTGAACCAGGTTTGGGTGCTTTTGGCAGTGTGGGCAGGTGCCAAGTCCTGCTGGAAAATGAAGTAAGCATCCCCATAGAGCTTGTCTGTGGAAGGAAGCATGAAGTGCTCCAAAATCTCCTTGTAGACGGCTGCATTGACCCTGGACTTAATGAAGAACAGTGGACCAACAGTGGGGGAAGACCAGTGGACCAACACCAGCAGATGACATGGCTCCCCAAATCAGCGCAGACTGTGAAAACTTCACACTGGGCTTCAAGCATCTTGCAGTGTGTGCCTCTCCATTCTTCCTCCATACTCTGGTTCCTTGGTTTCCAAATGAGATGCAAAATTTGCTCTCATCAGAAAAGAGGACTTTGGACCACTGAGCAACAGACCAGGTCTGTTTTTAGCCCAGGTAAGACGCTTCTGACGTTGTTTGTTGTTCAGGAGTGGCTTGACAAGAGGAATACGACATTTGAAGCCCATGTCTAGGATCCGTCTTTTTGTGGTGGCTCTTGATGCACTGACTCCAGCCTCAGTTCACTCCTTGTGAAAGTCCCCAACACTTTAGAATGGCCTTTTCCTGACAATCCTCTCCAGGCTGCGGTTATCCCTGCTGCTTGTGCACCTTTTTCTTCCACACTTTTTCCTTCCACATAACTTTCTATTAATGTGCTTTGATACAGCACTTTGGCAACATCCAACTTCTTTTGCAATTACCTTTTGAGGCTTTCCCTCCTTATGGAGGGTGTCAATGGTGGTTTTCTGCACAGCTGTCAGGTCAGCAGTCTTTCCCATGATTGAGATTCATACTGTACCAGACTGGGAGACCATTTAAAGGCTCAGGAACCTTTGCAGGTGTTATGGATTAATTGGCTGATTAGAGTGGGACACTTTGAGCCTAGAATATTGCACCTTTTCACAATATTCTTATTTTCTGAGATTGTGGATTTGAGGTTTTCATGAGCTGTATGCCATAATCACAATTATGACAAATCACAGCTTGAACTATCTTGCTTTGCATGTAATGAGTTTATCTCATATATTAGTTTCACCTTTTAAGTCGCATTTGTGAAATAAATGAACTTTTGCATGATATTCTAATTTTTCGAGTATCACCTGTATAAAGTGCAAACGGTCCACAATTGTGAGTGTTAATCAGTGCAATCCAATGTGTACTCCTTAATGTCTATATATCATTGCCTTCTTATCTTCAATCCGTGCTTAACATGCGTTTTACCACCAAACCAAAAGTGCTTATCCTCCACACTGCAAAATGCTCACTCACCGGATGACAATATACTGTATAAAAAAGTGTTCTTAATCTCCTCCAATCTCTCCAATTCTCCAGGGATTATTCGTTTAGTGGAATAATGCACCTCTCTCATTCAACATTGATATGCCTCTAGACCGGCACTTAGTCGTTCCAGCATTCCAATACAAATCTCCAACACGCTGCTTTGTGTATCCGAGCTGGCGTGCGTTCCAATTCACCGGATGTTCCTTAACCAAGGACCAGATGTGACTTGCGTGTCGCCCTTCTTCACACAGAATTCAAATTGCTCAGAAGATTTGGAATTCATTAGAAAACCAATATACGAAACGTAATTGAATGAATTTCAACTACATTTATTGGTTAATTTGGAGATTCAGATACCTCCGAATTTCTGAATAACCCAAAATTTGCCTTAAAATATATATTTAAACTGAAGCGAATTGCACATGTGTACACACCAGAAAGATTCACCTTCAGTGAATGTTTGGTAAATGTGCCCCATAATTTTTAATTGTATACTTAAAGCTGAGTGCCACCCAAAAGTGGAACTTCCGCTTATTTGCTTCCTCCCCCACTCTGGTGCCACATTTGACACCTTTCAGGGGGAGGGGGGAACAGGTACCTGTTTTTGACAGATCCCTGTCCCCACTTCCGGGAGACAGCACTGCGGCACCGTCCCTCGGAAATTCTGCCCCCTTGCCTCCTTCCTCCGCCGCTGGGCTAATTAGAAATCGCAGCGCTCTTCGCACATGTGCAGAAGGGAACCGTCTGTGAAGCCGAAAAGGCTTCACTGCCGGTTTCCCTTAGTGGAGATTGTGGCGGCAGCACCTGACAGCCAATACGAAGATTGGCTGGGGTCCCTACATTGCCTCCCTTGCGGGCTCCCTGGACAGGTAAGCATCCATATATTAAAAGTCAGCAGCTACAGTATTTGTAGCTGCTGACTTAAAAAAAAAAATCCCCAGGCTGGGACACCTCTTTAAGTCATACCTGTAATATTTCAAGTGGTTCTAAAGGACATGTAGAAAATATTTTACCTATACAGAGCAAAGGAACACATTTAATAGCTGTCCAGCCAGGAGTTTTTACTTACCTTTTCTTTGCTCTCCTGCCAGTTGGTTGCCGGGAGTGAAGAGAGTTATCTCTGTGTAAGCTTCAAGTCGGTACTCCCTCTCCTGCTACCATGTGGCAGCACTGGATACCTGATCAACCAACAACTAAACACCAACATCGTCACATGGGAGAAAGAGTAAGTCACATGCTTCTCCTGCACAGACAGGAATTGACACTTCCAGGAAGTGGTCAGTTTCTTAGTTAAATATTTGGTATAGTTCAATAAAGACACCAGTCCATCCAGTTTAACCTGTGTGGGTGTGTATGTGTGTTTATATCAATACCATTTTCCATATTCCTGTATATTTCATTTACTAGGATGCCCATTTAAGAGTTTTTTGGAAATTATCAACACTTCCCGCGGGCACCCCCAACTGGGGGGAGTTCCACATCCTTACCGCTCTAACAGAAAAGAACTCCTTAAAGTTAAACCGCTTCTCATCCAACTTCTCTGGGGGCCACGTGTCCTCTCAAGCACCCTGAGACTGAATAGTTTCCTCCCTATGCTAGAATCACCATTGAGATATTTGAATATCGCTATCATATCCCCTCTTTGCTATCTCTTCTCTAAGGAGAATAAGTTTAATGTTTGTAGTTGTTCACTGTAACTGAGGTCCTTCAGCCCTCTAATTAGCTTTGTTGCCCTTCTCTGGACTCTCTCCAGCTCCAGCAAATCTTTCCCGAGGACTTGTGACCAGAACTGGATGGCACTCTTAAGGTCTGGCCGGACCAGAGTTCAGTAAAGTGATAGAATTATAGTCTTATCTCGAGTTTCCTACCAATGTTACATGTGTTACGACATGGGGAAAAAAGTGGAGAAACATGCTGATTATCCTTGGCTGCTACAAGGTTTTCATTTTAATTTCAAAAGTTAGTTCTTCTGACAAGATCTCACTTACCGACCAGCCCATAGTAAAAATATGTCCTTATTTTCATGCTAAATACCAGTGTTATGGCAGCAGCTAGATGCCATAACCTCAGTATTACTTTTTTTACTATGGCCGATTCTCTGTAAGATAAAAATGGTCCCTGTCATTCCCAGGCTTTATGTAACGGATCGGTGAAGCCTGGGAGCAATCCAATGCAGTCATTAGCTGGGCATGGAGAAAACTGAGGCCAAGATGGCTGACACTCATCTCTATGCCCTTGGAGGACCAGACCAGAGCGACCTCTCACATGGTAAATCACTTTTTTTAAAGGAAAAGTTAAATATATATATATATATATATATCCTTATTTCTATTACAGGGGATGTTTACATCCTGCTAATGCTGGCTTGCATCTGGATTTTGTGAACATAAGTAGAATTTTGAACTAAAGTGGAGAGTTAATAATCAGGAGCTGTGCTTTAAACTGCTTGTGGTTGCAAGGGTTTTTGTTTTTTCTCCTTATTTGATAAGTTTGCTATCAGTTTTGAAAACACTTCTTTCCCTCCTTTTCTGACACCTTTTAAACAGCACATTTTTTTCCCTTCTCTACTAATTAAGGGGAGTGGTTAATTGTTCACAGGATTGTATAAAAGGGTCTATACAACTCCCATTGGAGCTGGCTCCATGCTAATTCCGGCTTGCATCTGGATTTTGTGAACATACGTGAAATTTTGAGCTAATGTGGAGAGTTAATAACCAGGAGTTGAAAACAGGAGTTAAGACATGAGTCTTCTAACCTATAAGTAACATCTTAAACATCCTGTAAGTAAATATATTGTAATCGGGAAATTGGTGCTAGCAGGGTTGAAAGTTTTGCTCAGTGCACATTGTGCCACGTGTATGCAAAATTGGGGCAACAGCTCCAGGATGGATACCGCTGTGACAGATTTGAGCAGGTTGCCCTTCTGGAAGCTTGCATTAGAGATCTGGAGGAACAAGTTAAAACTCTCGGCAGAAAGGACAACCTTGAAAGAGGTCCTCTGCTTGCTGAGCAGGTGGTCAGTAGGGTTGATTTGGAGGGTGGAGGGGCAAGTCAGGATTATCAGGTAGGAAGATGGGTTACTGTAGTTAGAGGGATTGGGAGGGGCTCACAAAAAAAGGAAGGCCAGTCTTGTGTTTGTGCATCAAAACAAATTTGCCAAGTTGAGTAAAGAAGTGGAGGTGGCAAACACAGAGAAGACAGCCCTGGATGTCACTGCTACCCCTAACAGCCAGGAGAGCAGACCATCTAGTAGGGGTTGTGAGGGGAGTGCAGGTAGGCCTAAACAGTTGGTGGTAATAGGGGATTCTACAATCAGAAGGACTGATAGAATAATTTGTCGCCAGGATCGGCTTAACCGAATGGTTTGCTGTCTCCCTGGTGCCAGGGTTCGGCATGTGGTGTACTGGGTTGATAAATTACTGGGAGGGGCTGGGCATGACCCGGCTGTCTTGGTCCATGTTGGAACCAATGACAGAATATATGGAAGGTGGAGGTTCCTTAAGAATCAATTTAAAGAACTAGGCTGCAAGTTGAAGGGAAGGAACTCCAAGGTGATATTCTCTGAAATATTGCCTGTGCCAGGTGCAACACAGGAAAAGCAGGGGGAGATTAGAGAGCTGAATGCATGGCTTAAGATCTGGTGTAAGAAGGATGAATGGCTTAAGATCTGGTGTAAGAAGGAAGGGTTTGGGTTTCTAGAGCACTGGGCTGACTTTTCATTAGGGTGCAACCTATATGCTAAAGATGGTTTGCACCTGAATGGAAGGGGGTCTGCTGTGCTGGGGGAGAGGCTTATGGGAAGGCAGGAGGAGTATTTAAACTAGGATTGAGGGGGGGGGGGTGAACTAGAATTCAGTCAGGCAGACAGGTCAGTTAGGGGTCAGACATTAATGGAGGGTGGATTGGGGATAGATGGGGGGAGGGTTATGGCAGGTGACAAGAAAGTTCCCATGTTGCAATCAACCACTGGAAATTATAGTGCCATTTGTAATACTAAAAAAGATATGCAAAACACCAGAGCAAAATGTAAAAATGCATTAAAGTGTTTGTTCACCAATGCCAGAAGTCTGCCAAGCAAAATAGGTGAGTTGGAAGCTCTGGTGCAGGAGGAGAGCTATGATGTAATTGGTATTGCTGAAACTTGGCTTCATTCCTCCCATGACTGGGCTATTAATATTCCTGGCTATGCACACTTTCGGAAAGACAGGGTAAAAAGGAAAGGGGTGTGTCTCTATGTGAGACGTGATCTCAAAGCGAGTGTAAATGAGGACTTAATTGATGGAGAGTGTGATGTGGCTGAAGCATTCTGGATGGAACTGTATACAGATGTGCGTAAATCAAAGTTAATCATTGGAGTTTGTTATAGACCAAATCACAGCTTTAACAGCTCTAGCAGAATATCCTAAAATATCCAGTGCAATATGATAGCATTCAGTGGGCTAAAAACATCAAACACACATAAAGTGAGCGACATCAAAGTCCATGCAAAAGTCCTTAAATCAGTGTGTGGTGTCGTGTCCCATCAGAAACTTGAAAACATTCTTTTCCTGAATACCGTCACCAATCCATCACGGGAACACCCCTTTGGTGATGCACTCACTGCAATTAAGAATTAGATAAGCCTGGTATCTCCACAAGGATATTAGATAAAGCTGGACCCTCTCCCAAGGTTACCAGAGATCTTTCCTGGCCCAGCTCAGCAGGTGCAACATTCAGCCAAGTTCTCATTTACTAAGCAGGAACACTTCCAGTGCACACGTTTATTTCCAGGCTTGTCATCCATGCTGAGTGCTGATCACATAAATACCAATCAGCTCCATCATTCCATGCCCAGCACTTGCTTGTCAGCCTTCACTCAATAACAACAGCATTGTACCTAATTCTTAATTGCGGTGAGTGCATCACCAAAGGGGTGTTCAGGTGGTGGATCGGTGACGGTATTCGGGAAAGGAACGTTTTAAAATTTCTGATGGGAAACGGCACACTGATTTAAGAACTTTTGCATGGATTTTGATGTCGCTCACTTTATGTATGTTTGATATTTTAAGCCCACTGAATGCTATCATATTGCACTGAATATTTTAGGATATTCTGCTAGCTCTGTTAATGCTGCGATTTTTATCCATGCAGAGCTTATTCTAATGTTCATATAAAGGAACATCTGGGTAGCAGTGACCATAACATGATTTCATTTGATGTTAGCTGTAAGCAGAAAACACATACAGGAAAGATAAAAACACTTAACTTTAAGAGAGCTAATTTTCCAAGGATGTGGGCTGCTCTCCAGGACTGGGAGGGAATATTGGCATCAATGAACACAGAACAGAAATGGGAATTCTTCAAAAAGACTGTATGAAAACTCCCTGCAAAGTATATGCCAATGGGCAAAAAGTTTAAAAGGCTAAAAATAAAACCTATGTGGCTCACGGCCAAAGTTAAAAAAGCTATAAACAATAAGAGCTTTTAAAAAAATATAAAAATGAAGGAACACTGTTGTTATTTAAATGTTACAAAGAATATAATAGAATATGTAAAAAGGAAATCAAGGACCCAAAAATTAAAAACAAATGACAGATTACAAAAGATAGTAGGACAACCCCCCAAAAATCCTTCAAATATATTAATAGTAAAAAGGTTGGGTCTGAGCATGTAGGCCCTTTACAAAATAATCTAGAGTGGGTGACTGGGGACAAAGAGAAGGCAAATTTATTAAATACGTTATTCAGTTCTGTATATACAAAGGAGCATGGGGAAGCTCATGTCCATAATAGGGATGCTATTGACACAGTCCAGAAATATTTAGACAGAATAAAGGTGGATAAAGCACCTGGACCAGATGGCATCCACCCACAGGTCCTAGAAGAATTGAGCTCTGTCATTTCAAAGCCATTGTATCTGACTCCTTAATGACGGGAATGGTACCACTGGATTGGTGTAGGGCCAATGCGGTGCCTATATTTAAAAAGGGAACAAAGTGTTTACCAAGTAACTATAGACCTGTTAGTTTAACTTCTATAGTCAAGATGATACTGGAGAGTTTAATAAAAGACCACATAGATGAGTTTTTGCTGGAAAAAAATATTTTAAGCAACAGACAGCATGGGTTCACGAAAGACAGAAGTTGTCAGACAAACCTGATTTCTTTTTATGAAGAGGTAAGTAAAACCTTGGACAGAGAGGTGGCTGTGGACGTGGTATACTTGGATTTTACAAAAGCATTTGACACAGTTCCCCACACACATGTGTAAGGTAAAGTCTACAGGCTTGGAAAAATCAGTTTGTAAATGAATAGAAAAATCGCTAAAAGACAGAAGTAGTGGTTAATGGTCCTTACTCTGAATGGTCTAAGGTTATCAGTGGTGTACCCCAAGGTTCAGTGTTGGGACACTTACTTTTTAATACCTTTATAAATGATATAGGGTATGGTATTAAAAGTACCATTTCAGTCTTTGCAGATGACACCAAGCTATGCAGTGGAATAACGTCCTTACAGGATGTCTCCAACTTACAAGATGACCTCAATGCACTAAATGTCTAAATTAGCAACTAAGTGGCATATGCTGATAAATGTAAAGTTATGCACTTGGGGGCTAAGAATATGCATGTATCATACATACTAAGGGGAGTACAACTGGGGGAATCCATAGTGGAGAAGGATCTGGGGGTTTTGATAGATCATAAGCTCAATAACATGCAATGCCAAGCTGTGGTTTCCAAAGCGAGCAAAGTCCTTTCTTGAAGAAAGAGAGGTATGGACTCCAAAGAGAGAAATATCATTTTGCCCCCCTGTACAAATCATTAGTAAGACCTCATCTGGAATATGCAGTTCAGTTTTGGGCACCAGTTCTCAAAAGGGATATCAGGGAACTGGAGAAAGTGCAGAGAAGGGCAACCAAACTGATAAGAGGCATGGAGGAGCTTAGCTATGAGGAAAGATTAGAGGAACTGAATGTATTCTGTCTTGAGAAGATGAGATTAAAAGGGGGATATGATATCCATATGTAACATGTACAAATACATAAGGGGTTCATATAGTGAACTTGGTGTTGAGTTATTCACTTTATGGTCAACAAAGAGGACAAGGGGGCACTCTTTACATCTACAGCAAAAGAGATTTCATCTCCAAATACGAAAAGGTTTCTTTACAGTAAGAGCTGTGAAAATGTGGAATAGACTCCCTCCAGAGGTGGTTCTGGCCAGCTCAGTAGATTGCTTTAAGAAGGGCTTGGATTCTTTCCTAAATGTACATAATATAACTGGGTACTCACATTTATAGGTAAAGTTGATCCAGGGAAAATCCGATTGCCTCTTGGGGATCAGGAAGGAATTTTTTCCCCTGCTGTAGCAAATTGGATCATGCTTTGTTGGGGTTTTTCGCCTTCCTCTAAATCAACTGTGGGTAAAGGATTGGGCATATGGGATTGTTTGATAATTTTTATTCATTTATTTATTTTTATGGTTGGACTAGATGGACTTGTGTCTTTTTTCAACCTAACTATGAATAAAAGTTATAAAAAAAAAATATAAACAAAAAGGGACAGTGAAAAAAGAAAAAGTTAAATAAATATATTTTTTTTTAAAGCACCCCATCCCTCCGTGCTTTGCGCAGAAGCTAATGCATACATACGTCGCACAAACATATGTAAACAGTATTCAAACCACACATGTGAGGTATTTCTGTGAACAATCAAGCAAGATAAATAATTCTAGCACTAGTCCTCCTCTGTAACTCTAAATAGGTAACCTGTAAAAAAGTTTAAAGCGTTGCTTTGGGAGATTTTTAAGTACCATAGTTTGTCGCCATTCCACAAGCAAGTGCAATTTTAAAGCATGACATGCTAGGTAATATATTTACCGGTACTTGACGTAACATTATCTTTCACATTATACAAATAAATTGGGGTAAATATCGTGGGTTTGTTAAATTCATTAAAGTGTATTTTTCCCAAAATAATTGCGTTTGAAAGACTGCTGCAGAAATACCGTGTGACATAAAATATTGCAATGATCGCCATTTTATTCTCTAGGGTGTCTGCTAAAAATATATATATATATAATGTTAAAGGTTCTAAATCATTTTCTAGCAAAAAAAATACTGATTTAATCTTTTAAACAAAAAGTTTCAGAAAAAGCCTGGACTTCAAGTGGTTAAGGGTGTAGAATAGTATATATGAAATTACTCGAAATCCACTGATGCAAAAACTTGCCGACACGTTCTTCAAAAACACAGATGTCTGAGTTAGAATGTAAACCGAATGCCAAAATATCAATAAACAGAGCTGGGAAAGAAATCAAATTTTAATATATTTGCACATTTCTCATAAGCAGGAAACCGGTCTCTCAGAAATGGGAATCAACATTCACATGACAAATTCTTGTATAAAATAAAGATACATAATGTGCCTATGTAGGAAGCTTGGCAAACTGACATATAACACAAAAACCATTGATTGAAACATAAGCCTCGTACACACGGTACGATTGTAGGTCAACCGAGCGTCTGATTTTTGTCACAAGGGCGTGTGGCAGGAACTTGTCTTGCATACTAACGGTACACAATTGTCGTGCAACAGATACAAGCGTAGTGATGTACTACGAGGAATTTCAGCTCTTGAGCGCCACCCTTTGGGTCCCTTCTGCTAATTTCGTGTTTGGTGAGCATTGATTCCGAGCCTGCGTGTTTGTACTTTCGACTTTTGTGTGACGGATTTGTGTACACACAATAGGAAAATCTGATGTCAAACTGTTGTCCACCTAAAATGTACTAGCCTGCCATCTAACATTTGTTGGCCGAAAGTTGGACAACAATTGTCAAAAGGAGCGCACTAACGGTAAGATTTTAGGACAACAGTCTGTCAACAGACAATCCCCTGCCAACAATCCTACCGTGTGTACGAGGCTTTAGTCTATGTAACCCCTAACAGAAAACTTTTCCTATTTGGTGCCTTTTGGTCTGCTAAAGTGATTGTAAGGGTTTTTTTTTAAAATAACAAACATATGATACTTGCCTCCACTGTGCAGCTCATTATGCACAGAGTGGCCCCAAACCTCATCTTCTGGGGTCCCCCGGTGGCTCCTCCCAGCATCAGATAACCCCCTGGGGGTAGCGCTTCCCCGAGGGGGTTACTTTACGTGTGCGCCCTGAGTCCAGCATTAGGCATCCATAGCCACCGAATGTATGACTCTACCCCGCCCCCCCGGCGCCCGCGTCATTGGATTTGATTGACAGCAGCGGGAGCCAATGGCTGCTCTGATATCAATCTATCCAATCAAGAGCCGAGAACCCCGGGCAGAGAGACAGCCCATCCCCGTCGGGTCAAGTTCTAAGGCTCAGGTAAGTAAAACGGGGGGGCTGGGGGTGCCGGTCACTGCCAGGTGTTTTCTCACCTTAATGCATAGGATGCATTAAGGTGAAAAAACACGAGGGTTTACAACCCCTTTAAGTATACCACTGAAATACCCATTAATCCTATCAGAAATTCAAAGCTGATCCGAACCAGCAATTGCTGATATGGTTGATGAGGACACTGATCTTTGTTCCTACATATATACAAGGGGTTTGCCCTGGGACTTTGAGTGAGGTGAATATGGTTAGTCAAGAAAAATGTCATGGAAGTAAAATAATGCAGATTTATTAAAATGTTTGTGCATCTGAAACACAACAGCAATAACTACAGGCCAATAAAATATGCATATAATGTGAACATAATACAATCCACATACATGATAAAACAATATATACCAATATACAAACATCAGAGAAATTTGCAAGTATGAGTAGTACCCAGCGACGTTTTGCGAGACCACTCCCGCTCTTCAGGGGTAAATGTGTTGCTAAATCTGTAATACATGTAGTAAATCAAATGAATGAGTGTATGTTGCATCAAATAGGCAGGAAGGTGAGTAATCATCGGGGTTAGGCTAGGGACCCCATACTCACCAATGGGCTGGACCAGGCCATCAGTCACTGATTCCCCACATTGGGGGATATTGGAAGCAATGAATAAACTGAGAAGGCCCACCTTGGAGAAAGAGGGAGAAAGGATAAATAATCCTGTGACATAAAGATTTCTCTCTCTTTCTCCTCCGCTGAAAATAATAATTAAATATAAGAGGTTTTTTCTAGACCCTTGATTGAAAAAGTTAAAAGTAACGATGGTTAAAACCTGTTCGTAGAGATTTATTTATTATTTATATGGCTACATCTAGATAATCATTTCCTATTGAATGTTTTATTCATTGTAATTCTTAAAAGTCACCACAAGATGGCAACCTCTTTTTTCTTGCATGTGATGTACAGGTGATTGCGTTTAAGGCTCTATAAAAAGATTCTAATTTTTCACGTATAATGTCCAGATGAAGTACACGTTCCAGTGTACGAAACGCGTAGACGGAGGGTAGCACTAACATGCCCCCACATATCTCGATGACCCCCAAGTCCGAACGATAAGGCAGAATTGCCTACCATTCACGCTGGAGGTTTAGACTGATTAAACGGCTCATTTGACATTCACTTGTTATCCACCTGATATCCACCTGGAGGCTATTTGGACTATCCAAGCCGTACTCCACAGACACTATCTCTGCATGTGTCCTGCACTATGCCTGGGATGATTGAATCCTCTCCCTAAAAACCAGCAGAATTAGGCATTATCTTTTTATGATGCAACGACTACAATTGCAGACACTAAGCGAATCAAAACTACAGCCCAAAATCATCAACTGATCCAAAGGACATCTCAGCGGATTGAATCTGGAAATCCATCCTGGACATACAGAGACCTGTAACTGCAATATAATCAGGTTAAGACGCCCATACACGGGCCAATATTGTTCAATTACATTCCTGTTTTGATGTATGCAGCAGGTTTAAGACTTTGTTTATCGGTGTCTACGATTCATACTTTGGAGCCAACAGATGAGCCAAGTGCTACATATTCTGCTATTGATGATTCCTCCGCTGTAGTGATATCAGTCTAGTTGTCATCTACATGAGACTGTATACATTTTGATAAACCCCTATACTATGGACATTTGACACAACACAAACAGAAATTTTTACCTTTGGGTGTTTACATTGTTTCCCTTGATCCAGCTACAAACTTGACTGAATCAGCCAATAGGATGTTAATCATCTTCAACTAATGCATATTTAATGACATATATCGGTCAATCACAAAAAACAGCAGATCTCTGCAGTTAATTGAAAGCTGGAGACACCTTTGCTACAATTACCTTTGGTTTCACACTTGGGAAACTCATTTTCTTTTCAAGTCGATTTTTCCTCCTGGTCTTTGGTATTGGTCTTGATATAGTAGGGCTCATGTATTAGCTCTTTTTAATTTGTGACAATATTGTTGTAGCGCTGACAATTATTGTTTTTAGCCATATGTGTGTTATACAGGACAATAGTTGTTATAGTGCCATCTTGTGGACAATTGAAAAGGTACAATACTGTTAGGTTTCATGATTAAGGGAAGTGACATGGAAGTAATTGATTGTTTACTTCTGAACTTTAACTGTGACCTACCCACAATGCTCCTGGACAAGAGGAAAACTAAACTGCATTGTGGGAGGTTATAAAAAGGCTGGGAGCGGCCATCTTAAGTCTCTTGTTCCTGGGACGCGTGAGCTGCCTGCAGAACTCTGTGGGTGTGTGTGTCCCACAGGGTTGCGGCCTACCTTGCGGAGGAGCAGCAGCAGGGATCCTGTCATTGTATCACAGTGTGCTGGAGCAGCAGAAGTGATCGTTCCGGAGACCCGTGGAGGAGGTAACTGAGGACTCCTGGTCGTTAGTGAACAGAGCAATGTGAAGGCGTGGCGGTGGTTCCATACGGACTGAGAACTGTTGAAACAGAGGCATCCATCCACCCGGATCCCGTGTGGTGAGAGGGTTAACACCCAGAAGTTTGTTTAAATACACACACACTTAGAACTGTTACAGAGTGTTGCTGGGACTGATAGTTCCACGGAACAAGTTAAGTTAAGTTGGAGAGCCTTACATCTGAATAGACTTCAGTATACAAGAACGGATGCTAGAGGTTTGTCTTCTTCATATAAGAACACTTAGTCAATCTGCTGGATTATAATTGCCTTAGTGTATTACATTACACTGTGCAACACCCAGGAGGAACCCTTTGTGGATTATAATTACAAAAGCTAGCGAAGACTGAAGATGTCTGGACTATCTCTTTTATCGCAGGGCCCTGCATTTAGTTACCAAGGATAGTGACTTTACAGTTTAGAGCAGGGGGAGCTCCCTGGTATAGATATATACAATTAGGTATATTTGTGTATGTTACCAATGGTCATAACTATTTACTATACTATTGCACTACGTTGGTGTGATAGTGTAGTCATTGTAATAACCCTTTACATAAATATATTATTTACACAAAGTTATTTTTGGTTATTACTGAAGTTTGTGTGCAGTGTTGTTATTTCTCCTGCAGGTGGAGCTACAGACACCCAGGTAGAGGTAAATATAAACATAAGTGTATATTGTGGGTTAAAGTCAATACTCATACCATTACAACACTGCATTACAGCTGTGCCAAGGGGATTGAACAATTTAAGAGGGGTAAAGAGATAAGAGGACAGGCTTTAAACCAGCAGCTCCACCGAGAGTTATTGCTACATTGTCTTATTACAATGTGATTTTATTAGTGATTCGTGATTTTTTTGCAAATTACATGAACATTATCCAACCAGGGTAGGGTTGTTCCGCCTGGATTGGAACACTGTCAATAAAGCTTCTATTAATTAATTCATATACTGTGACTGATCTCCCTTGATTGTTTCTTAGGGTTACCTTTTAACCCTCCCCCCCCCCCTTTATGTCCTAGGCCGCACGCTTTCTGGGAGATATACCGCCCTAAGGGCGAATCAGTGGGTCAGTTTACCGCTATGGTTCACTAACCAATAATGTAGGATTCCTTTTTTGCCTTTTATAATCCATTCTCTACTCCCACTGGCCATAGTCCAGCCTCCCTAAAACCTGAAGGACAGTAAACTGGCCTTTTGTTTAGAAAGTCTAAAAGTTTGTTTAGAGACCCCTGCCCTAGAGTTAGTGTCAATGCATCCTAACACTTGTATATGCTCAGAGCAGGTCCCTTGCTTTACTCATATACAATGCAGGGCTATTTACCCTACATTGTACTTGAGGATGCCATCAGTGCCCAGAGTACCCTCTAGAGGATGCAGCAGTGAACCAGTTGCAGAGGGAGGGATCCTGCCAGAGTGAAGACTAAAGTGAGTATTACACATCATTTCTCATCCCCTAGCATTAACAAGTCTGGAGATTGGCTTTAGGCATGGGGATCAATGGTAAAGAAAAAAAAATATCAATGGCACAATACAGCAAATGAAGGTGTAGGGTGTATTATGGATTTTACATTCAGGATAAACACATTGTAAGTGCTTTGTTTCTACTGCATAAAAAGCCCCAAGTGACAGTGAAATTTAATTTTCTCGAAACATAACAATACCCTTACCTTGCTCTCCTATGCTAACTCAAATATTTCTTTTGTTATCCATCTCTTTTTTGCTTTCTATCTCACGCTTTCATATACTACTGCCTGTAGACATTTGCATAATCATATATATTTTTTTTTTTATATAGCATACAGACTCCATTACATGAACGTACAAAAAAGTGTCAACTACCCCAACCTATAACTGACCTTTGTAGGAATGGTATTATTTGGATGGTGAGCTGTATTGGATTTCCACCAGACATATTGTTTGGTGTTGAGGGCAAATAATTACATTTTAGTCTCATCTGACCCTTTTTACATGTGGCCTCAGAATCGTTTAAGGTGGTCAGATGAGACTAAAATTGAATTATTTGGCCTCAACAGCAAACAATATGTCTGGCGGAAATCCAATACAGCTCACCATCCAAATAACACCATTCCTACAGTAAAGCATGGAGGTGGTAATATCCTGTTATGGGGATGTGTCTCTACAGCAGGGACTGGAGCACTTGTCAGGACAGAAGGAAAAATGGATGGGGCAAAATACCATCGAATTCTTGAGGAAAATCTGCTGCCCTCTGCCAGAAAGTTGTCAATGAGAAGGTTTACCTTCCAACATGGCAATGAAACAAACCACACAGCAACAATGACACAGTGGTTGAAGGGAAAAGGGTAAATGTCCTTGCATGGCCTAGTCATAGCCAAGATTTAAAGTGGTTGTAACCTTACAAAACCATTCACTGCCAGCCATTCTCTTTCATGCACCCATAACACACTGTGTAAGTGTTTGTTGAAAATACCTTTTTTCAGACATCTTCAGGCCAGTCACCTGACTCCTGGCCTCTCTATTCTTCTGATCTAAGGGAAAACAGTGGGAGGGGCCGAGATCTCCCTCTGACGTCAGCCTGGGAGGTCACGTGACCACCGTGCTGGCCGCTCAGCCCCTCCCTCTGTAGCCCTTAGACAGGGAAGGAGAGCGACCAGGAGTCATGTGACCGGCCTGAAGATATCTGAAAAAAGGCCTTTGGAGGCTTTGTTTTCAACAAACACTTACACAGTGTTATGGCTGCACAAAAGAGAGGGGCTGGAAGTGAAGTTTTTTAAAGTTAAATTACTACTAATAGTGGCAGGAGGGGGGCAGAGACAGCTCACACACACACACAGGAGCTGACAGGCAGGGAGGGAGGGGGAGAGAGGAGATTAGCGGATGATGGAGGCATGTAACCTGACCAAGATAATCAGGGCTGAGCAGCCATGATGACCCTGGTCAGCACACCAAGGGGGACACAGGAACAGGCAAGATCAACCAGTTTTTTTGCAGCTTACAGAGGGACAGGTTAGACAGCACAAGCACTGTGGTGTTTAACCTGCTCTAAGGGGACAGTATCTCTTTTTTAGGGTTCCAACCATTTTAAACCCCACTGAAAATCTGTGGAATGACTTGAAGACTGCAGCCCACAACTGGTCACCATCAAATGTAACTGAACTTAAGCAGTTCTGCAAAGAAGAGCGGGCAAATATTGCAAAGTCTAGATGTGCAAAGTTAGTGGAGACAAATACCAACAGACTAAAGGCTGGAGTTAAAGCAAAAGGTGGTTCGCCGAAATACTGACACAAGGGGGTGATCCTTTTTTCAACTCAGTGATTCTGTTTATGAATTACAAAAAAAAAAAAACTCTGACATGTTATGGTGTTATATCTTTCACTTGGATGTTATAAGTTGCACTAGTAAATACAGTTGGATAAAGCAAAAACTGTGTCTGTCTTCAATTCAGGCTGCAAAGCAACAAAATGTGAATATTTTAAAGGGGGGTGGTTCTTTTCTATACCCACTGTATTTAACTGGAATTAATGTTTACACAAATATAAACATTCAGAAAATGCTTTCTGTATTTTTTTTTTTTTTGCAGAATTTCATTGCAACCTTTACTCCCAAGTGAATAGGACTGAAAATGATGCAAGGATTTTATGAATTCAAGTCAGCAGAAAATAAACAGTTCCTTTAATAGCATGGCATACTATTAAACACCCTTCAACACAAAGCCCATAAAAGATTTTTCTCCTCCTCTCTTGATTCATAACTGTTGTTACAGATACAAGGTTAATGGCTCTCTCTCAAATTCATTTTTGGACCTATGAAAGTTCATTTGCATGTCTGCAATTAAGGATGAATTGATCAGTCACTAATTAATGCCGTGCTATTACACATTTTAATTTGTAGATTATGCAGATGTGAGTCTTTGCACATTTTTAATTCATATATTATACAAGCCCAAATGTTTACTATGCCCTTTTTAATCTCCTTGCACTAGTGTAGCAGTTATTCACCACTGATGGATTGGTCGCTTGGCTCAGAGGTCTATGTCATCATGTACTTGTTTGGTGAGTGCTTTCCCATTATCATAATGAGTTACATATACTTGTCTGTCAGCCTCTTTTCAAACAATGCAAGGAGTTTCATTTAACTCTGTAAATAATTGTGTGATTTCTTCCTATGATATGCTAGATACATTTTCAAGTGTGTGTTTCCTTCCAAGAAGAACTCTGCAATTACATCCATTATTATTAGAATTGTTTTTCATATGGTTTAATAACACGTAAATCTTAATTGGTGAGATCAGAAAGAATTTGCAAAAAAAGCCCATTGATGGTTTGATTGGCAGAGACGCCTTTTGTCATATGTTGGGTACAGTGAGATAATGTCATACGAACCAGCTGTGCCTATAGAATTCTTCTAGAGACCTAGCCAGCATGTATGACATCATTGCACTGTACTCAACATATGACAAAAGGCGCCTCTGCCAATCAAACCACCGATGGGCTTTTTTGCAGACTTATTGTCACAACCTGAATGACCTGCTGGTGGTACTGTGGTTCCTAGAGTGGAAGATCGTAGTTTCAGTGTCCACCAGCGGGTGTCTCCCAGCAGCCAGCAAATCCCAGTAATCAATCTCCACCTGGCTGCTGGGAGGGTATTTAGTCCCTCCTCTACATTTCCATTGTGCTTCAATATTTTGCCCTGTTAGCCAGATACTGCTTGCTGTTTAATCCTGAACCCGGTTTCTGCCTCTGTCTTGTACCTGTACCTTGTACCCTTCTGTCTCATACCTGTTCCCCATGTTCCTAATCTCAGTCCTGGTCCGTCCCTTCCTTGCATCTTCGGTATCACTCAATTTTTTCTGTTTTCCCCTTTTTGTGTATATTGTACATAGTTTGCTAGTTAGACTTTCTTTTACTTAATTAGGTATTTTGTCATTTGGTTACGGTTCACTTGTATCTTCACATTTGCTGTGTATCCTGTTTGCTGTTTGGTGTTTGAATGTGTTTTGTTTTACTGTTAATACATTTGCTTAACTCATATATAGTCTGGTTTCAGTTTTCTAAGTGTAGCTACACAGATCTGGCCATCCCTGCAGTATCTCTGACATATATTCTGAACTCACCCATTTTACACATCCGCCTGAGAAATCTGCATAGATCCCAGGATTGGGACCCCTGTGGCTTCGAGAACGACTACCCTCATCTTGCAGGGAGACAAGTTTTTCTCCACCCACATACTTGGGAGGTTGCGTGTTCCCACCCCCTAGGGTGACCGCAGCCTCAGCAGTTGTACTGTAGGTCATTCTCCAATTTACTTTATGCCTATGATTGAAGCATTTTTTAAACCATATTTCCTTTTTGAACCAATTAAAGTAATTGTACAAGTTTGTTTTTTTTCCCTCTAAAAATAACAAACATGTTATATTTACCTGCTCTGTTGCAGTGGATTTCCACAGAGCAGCCTAGATCCTCCTCTTCTTGGGTCCCTCTTCTGCTCTCCTGGCCCTTCCCTCCTGTTCAGTGCCCCCACAGTAACGTAACGTAATCTTCCAGCAATGTCTTCTCTCTACTTCCTCCCGATCTCCTCGGCTTTAAAATTCTGTGACTGCTGTGCAGGCAGTGAAAGCTAATCATCCCTAATCATCCACAAAGGTAAATGCAGCAAACCTCAACATTGGGTAATATAGGCCCTAGCCCACCTGCACCCCCCCACCAGGCTGTCCCTGCTTTCCCCTGTCCTCACCTCTCCCCCAAAGTGGCCCTAGCATTCTCTAGCATGCCTCTCGACCAGGGCTGGGCCAAGGGAAGAAGGGGCAAAGGAGGCAGCTGCCCTGGGCACTGTGTTTTCATGTGTAGGTGGGACACATTTATAAGCAATTTGCATATGAATGAACAGCTATGGCATTTGCAAAGCATATGAATGAGTTGCTATAGATATTCAAATAAATGAGCTGCTATGACATGCAGTGTTTCTCCGTCCCACACACCATAGCTGCATTTTGGTGTGAATGATCCCGTAAAATTGTCTTCTATGAGAATTGTCTTCTATGAGAGAATTGTCTTCTATGAGAATTGTCTTCTATGAGAAAATTGTCTTCTATGAGAAAAATGTAATAGGACCTATGTACCTATTACATTTTTCTCATTTTTCATACTTCTCCTAAAAACATGGTGACACATGGTATCTTTGGCATTTTTTTAATCCCTGGTATTATAACACAACAAATGGGCTATCTTGGATCAAAATTGAATGGAAATTTATGAGAAAATTGGTGGACATTCATTGGGGTTTTTCTGCAGGTGTCTGGAATTCCCTCCCCCTCTGTTGGTTGCTTTTTAGTGTGACTCCTAAGTCACATAAGGACGGAGGTGTTCTTCTTTGGAGTGCGCATGGCACGAACGCGCGGGATTATCTGATCAATTTTAGAGGCACTCTGGTCAGGAGATTGTCTACCTACATCCTTCATTGGTAACTATATTCCATGTAAATTCTACCTTTTTCTTGACAATACAAGGAAACTTGTTTGTGTATATCCCATGAAATTATGTCAACAAGTATAAACAGTGTATATATATTCTTTGACAGCAAATCAATCCCCTGAGGAAGACTTTGACCACGCAGGTCGAAACAGGTTGGGAATTTGCATATCTGACTTTTTTTGATAAAATACTATGTACTGTTGTATGTTTGTACAATTTTGTAGAAATTTGAACGATGTTACACACCTCCGACCAGAGCTCATATTTTTGTGTCTTTTTTATGTGTGTACGCTATGTTGCCACTTTTCAATGAAAAATATTTTTAACAATTTTTCTAACAATTGAATTTTTTCTGCAGAAAAACCCCATTGAGGGAGATTTTCCTATATTGTAACTCATTTGGGGCGGCAGCATCTATATCACTCTTGACATGTGTTCCTCCCATGCTTTTAGGATACAATACTCCTTAGTGGATGAATAGCAGATAAATGAATGGAGTCCATAATCAAAGCATCACATAAACTTGTTTGTTGTGGCCCCATGTCATATGGATTGCTGTGTCTTCTGCACAACTCTTTAGAGATGGCTGATCCAATTTCCACTGTACTTTTTTAATCCCTCTTTTCTTACTCACATGCGTAAATAAAAGAATATACATAAAAACACGTAAATCTTTCTAAAGTTTTTAAGTTTGCACATGCATGGGATATTCGTTATTGAAGGATAACTATATATTTTAAAACACTCTAATGCCCCGTACACACGGTCGGATTTTCCGACGGAAAATGTGTGATAGGACCTTGTTGTCGGAAATTCTGACCGTGTGTAGGCTCCATCACACATTTTCCATCGGATTTTCCGACACACAAAGTTTGAGAGCAGGATATAAAATTTTCCAACAACTAATGCGACGCACAAAGTGCCACGCATGCTCAGAATAAATAAAGAGATGAAAGCTATTGGCTACTGCCCCGTTTATAGTCCCGACGTACGTGTTTTACATCACCGCATTCAGAACGATCGGATTTTCCGACAACTTTGTGTGACCGTGTGTATGCAAGACAAGTTTGAGCCAACATCCGTCGGAAAAAATCCTAGGATTTTGTTGTCGGAATGTCCAATCAATGTCCGACCGTGTGTACGGGGCATAACCTGGGCAGATGCCCCCACTCACAGTAAATAGTATATACACAGAAAAAATAGGAAAAGGGACACACAACAAGAATAGCGCCTTCCAGAAAAAAAAAATATTATTATCATTATTTTGTGATACATACAAAATATATATATATATATATATATATATATATATATATATATATATATATATATATATATATATATATAGTTATCATTTTCTATAATTATATATGATTATATCTACTAAATTACTATTATATTTATTGAATAAAATTTAGATAAAAGCACAACCTTCCCAACCTATATAATCAGGGCAACATCCATACATGCACCTACATACAGTATCTCACAAAAGTGAGTACACCCCTTACATCTTTGTAAATATTTTATTATATCTTTTCACGTGACAACACTGAAGAAATGACACTTTGCTACAATGTAAAGTAGTGAGTGTACAGCTTGTATAACAGTGTAAATTTGATGGTCCCTCAAAATAACTCAACACACAACCAATAATGTCTAAACCGCTGGCAACAAAAGTGAGTACACCCCTAAGTGAAAATGTCCAAATTGGGCCCAATTAGCCATTTTCCCTCCCTGGTGTCATGTGACTCGTTAGTGTTACAAGATCTCGGGTGTGAATGGGGAGCAGGTGTGTTAAATTTGGTGTTATTGCTCTCACTCTCTCATACTGGTCACTAGAAGTTCAACATGGCACCTCATGGCAAAGAACTCTCTGAGGATCTGAAAAAAAAGAATTGTTGCTCTACATAAAGATGGCCTAGGCTATAAGAAGATTGCCAAGACCCTGAAACTGAGCTGCAGCATGGTGGCCAAGACCATACAGCGGTTTAACGGGACAGGTTCCACTCAGAACAAGCCCCGCCATGGTCCACCAAAGAAGTTGAGTGCACGTGCTCAGCGTCATATCCAAAGGATGTCTTTGGGAAATAGATGTATGAGTGCTGCCAGCACTACTGCAGAAGTTGAAGGGGTGGGGGGGTCAGCCTGTCAGTGCTCAGACCATAAGCCTTACGCTGCATCAAATTGGTCTGCATGGCTGTAATCCCAGAAGGAAGCTTCTTCTAAAGCCGATGCACAAGAAAGCCCGCAAACAGTTTACTGAAGACAAGCAGACAAGGGACATGGATTACTGGAACCATATTCTGTGGTCTGATGAGGCCAAGATAAACGTATTTGGTTCAGATGGTGTCAGGCGTGTGTGGCAGCAACCAGGTGAGGAGTACAAAGACAAGTGTGTCTTGCCTACAGTCAAGCATGGTGGTGGGAGTGCCATGGTCTGGGGCTGCATGAGTGCTGCCGTCACTGGGGAGCTACAGTTCATTGAGGAAACCATGAATGCCAACATGTACTGTGACGTACTGAAGCAGAGCATGATCCCCTCCCTTCGGAGACTGGGCAGTATTCCAACATGAAACACACCTCCAAGATGACCACTGCCTTGCTAAAGAAGCTGAGGGTAAAGGTGATGGACTGGCAAAGCATGTCTCCAGACCAAAATCCTATTGAGCATCTGTGGGGCATCCTCAAACAGAAGGTGGAGGAGCGCAAGGTCTCTAACATCCACCAGCTCCGTGATGTCGTCATGGAGGAGTGGAAGAGGACTCCAGTGGCAACCTGTGAAGCTCTGGTGAACTCCATGCCCAAGAGGGTTAAGGCAGTGCTGGAAAATAATGGTGGCCACACAAAATTTTGACACTTTGGGCTCAATTTGAACATTTTCACTTAGGGGTGTACTCACTTTTGTTGCCAGCGGTTTAGACAATAATGACTGTGTGTTGAATTATTTTGAGGGGACAGCAAATTTACACTGTTATACAAGCTGTACACTCACTACTTTACATTGTAGCAAAGTGTCATTTCTTCAGTGTTGTCACATGAAAAGATAGAATAAAATATTTACAAAAATGTGAGGGGTGTACTTGCTTTTGTGAGATATTGTACCTTTACTTTTTCGACTGACTGCGACAAAACAATCTAAATGGAGGATGCCTAAACCCACAGTATCATTTTTATAGTCATGTTGTGCAAATTCTGAGTAATATAATAAAATGCACCAAGATAGAAGTCAGAATCACATCAAAGTGTCCCCTGCAGGCACACTTCCATTAAGAGCATCTTGATGATATCTACAGATGCAGTGGACTATAATCAAATAGTTATCAGCATCCACTTCTCAATGCAAGATGTCAATTTCAAAGATGTATAATCCATTCATGTGACATCCAGATCAAGTGATGTCACTT
This sequence comes from Aquarana catesbeiana, assembly GCF_042186555.1. NCBI lineage: Eukaryota > Metazoa > Chordata > Amphibia > Anura > Ranidae > Aquarana > Aquarana catesbeiana. The sequence goes on along the minus strand of NC_133324.1, from coordinate 53,792,564 downwards.
TATAACACAGCATCATACTCGTGCATGGGTCAATGGGCAGTGAACTTTAGGAGAACTTTAGCATCAATTTATGAATACAGTCCTGAGTGAGTTATCTCTCTTTTCCACCCATGTATATTATAGGCATCATATATTCACCCAAAGAAAATAACAGACCCTACTTACTGCTTGTCGTTGCCCTGTATGGGTCACCGCTTTTTTCCACCCATTTCTGCACTTCAAGTACAGTACTGTGCAAATGTTTTATATAGGTGTGAAGAATTGCTATAAAGTAAGGCCTCATGCACATAGGACCTTTCATTACCTCTCCTAGAAGCCACCAGAGTTTTTGCAGAAAAACGCTTGACGCTTGTAAAAGTGTCTAACGCTTTTACAAGCATTTAGGCGTATTTAAAGGCGTCAAGCACTGGGGCGTTAATTAATTTCATTGGCCAGAACAACTAATTTTTTTCTGCCCATTGAAATTAATTAATGCTCAAGCGCTAAACGCGCCTAGCGTTATCACGCATTTAGATGTGTTTAGACGCGTTTACAAGCGCCATGCATTTTTTTCTGCCCAAACTCTGCTGCTCTTGAATGCACTGGCAGAGGTTTTTTTGCTGAACACATAGGCTAACATGCAGGGGAGTTTAGAGGCAGGATAAAAAAAAAAAACACCAGACGCCACTAGGAGCAGTTTAAAAATTGTCCTGTGTGCATGAGACCTTAGAAAGCTTTCAAAAATATATATTTTAATTGTTTATTTTTATTATTTACACGATGCAAAGTGAGTGAACGGAAGAAAAATCTAAATAAAATCAATACTACCCTTTGGGTTCAAACCAGCATACGTTCTTACACTTGCACAAAGTCAGGCATTTTGTAAAATTAGATTTAGAATTATTTAACTTAGTTTAGATGTTAAATAATTAACAATTAAATTAGCACCTGCTTAGTTTAATTGTTAATTATTTAACAATTAAACTAAGCAGGTGCTAATGATCACTAATTTCATATGCAGTTTGAAACACAGTCTTTACCTGAAACAGAAACAGCCGTGTAGGAGGCCTAAAACTGGGTGAGCAACAGCCAAACTCTGCTACTAAGGTGAGGTTGTGGAAGACAGTTTCATGTCACAGGTCATACACCATGGCAAGAGTGAGCACAGCAACAAGACACAAGGTAGTTATACTGCATCAGCAAGGTCTCTCCCAGGCAAAGATTTCAAAGCAGACTGGGGCTTTTAAGATGTGGTATTTAAGCGCTTTTGAAGAAACAGAAAGAAACGGGCAATGTTGAGAACTGTAGACGCAGTGGTTGGCCAAGAAAACAATGCAGCAGATGAAAGACACATCATGCTTACTTCCCTTCGACATCGGAAGATGTCCAGCAGTGGACACAGAACTGGTCGAAACCAGTGAGACCCAGGTACACCCCTCAACTGCCTGGAGAAGGCTGGCCAGAAGTGGTCTTCATGGAAGAATTGTGTCCAAAAAGCCATACCAACGTGGAAACAAGGCTAAGCGACTCAACTATGCATCAAAATATAGGAACTGGGGTGCAGCAAAGTGTCAGCAGGTGTTCTGGACTGATGAGTCTAAATGTGAAATATTTGGCTGTAGCAGGAGGCAGTTTGTTAGGGGAAGGGTAGGAAAGCGGTATAACAATGAGTGTCTGCAGGAAACAGTGAATCATGGTGGAGGTTCCTTGCTTCCTGGATTTCTGCAAATGGAGTTGGAGATTTGGTCAGGAAGGCTCAATGGTGTCCTCAATGCTGAGAAATATAGGCAGATACTTATCTATCACGCCATACTATCAGGGAAAATTTGATTGGCCCCAAATTTATTCTGCAGCAGGACAACGACCCCAAACATACAGCCAATGCCATTAGGAACTATCTTCAGTGTAAAGAAGAACAAGGAGAATTTGGATTTCTCTTTTGTTCATTTACTTTCCATTTTGTTAATTGATAAAAATAAACTATTGGCACTTCTAGATCCAGTCCACAGTGTCGGCACCCTGCCATTTGTGTCTCTTGATCTCCTGTCTCAATTTCCATGGATGTTCACGTGGGAACTGTGCAAGAGGCCATTCTCATCATTTGAGACTCTGCATACAGGTAGGTGTCACTTAGCTATGCTTTGCCCATTCCCCCACACCCATGTCACTCAGGCCACCCAGCTGAAAAAAGAAGAATGCATCCCCAGAGAGATTTCAATGCCTTCCTTGTTCTTAGTATTGGTTTGAAGACATGTGATGTTGTCACGGTCAGGAGTCAGGCACGGATACCAGTAGCTATAGTAGTAGAAAGGCCCCCACCAAACAGCAGGACAAGTCTACAAGCAGGTCACCCTGGCAGATGACACAGGCTCACCTGACTTACGGGAGTCTAAGTACTGACTGGTATTCACCAGATCTCCAGATTGTGGAGATGGGTTTTGCTGTGTGTCAGTTTAAGGTCACACAACCCATCCCCGAAATACAAAAATTGAAATTTAAAAAAATGTTTTTTTTACAATTTTAAAATGTATTTTATTATAGCACATTTTATTTATACAGTTTACTATGCTCAGTTATGAATGGATTCAGAAGCGATCTGCATCGATCACTCACTGTGTCCAATTCAAAAAAAGAAGGAGCCAGTAAATGACATATTTACTGGCCACTTCCCCCACTCTCCATCCTCCTGTGTGCCCACATCAGCCGGCAGGAGAGTGAAGGTGGCATCGCTGCGGGGAGACAAGGGGGGGGCCCGAGCACACAAGAGTGGTGGAATCAGATGTGGGCAGCACAGGGAGGGGGATCAGTGCAGCAGGAAGGGGGGGGGCAATTACAGAACAATGCACTGTGTCTGTGTCCCTCCCGCCAGCAGCTGAAAGCCAGCGGGAGGGAGAGGGGGAGAAACTGGCTTTTAGTTGCTGGAGGGAGAGACACAGACACAGTGCATCATTCCGTAATTATCCTCCCGTCCTGCCGCACCAATCCCTCTGCTGTCAGGGTCCCTGAACCCTCTACAGAAGGCCTGGTGGTACCCCCCCTATAAGCCGCCCTGGTGTTACCCCTTTGGTAGGTGTCACCCGGGTGTGGTCCGCACCCCCATAGCAACATATCCATTCAGCCTCTATTATTTATTTTCAAACTAAAAGTAGTATTTAACTCTCAGTGCTTTTTAGCAGAACATATTGAGCACAAAAAAATAAACATGCCCCAGTGAACTATTTGCTAGAATCTTAACCCCAGCACTTGCAGTGTATAGCATTCAATGTTGCTGGCTCTTGCTCTCTCAGTGCTGCTTCCCTGAACTTTCAGTCTTCATGGGAAAGGGAAAACAGTGGACAGTGCAGTCTCAAGTCAGCCTGTTAGCTCAGAGGTGAAAGGAGGATACTGGGCTGTGTGTTTCTGTTAAACTTTAAGGAACTGTAAATGCTGGCTTCTGTACTGCAAAACCATGCAATCAATGGAGATCACAAACTGTTATGCCGTGTACACACGGTTGGAATTTCCGACAACAAATGTTCGGTCAAAATTCCAACCGTGTGTAGGCTCCATCAGGCATTTGTTGTCGGAATTTCCGACAACAAAAATTTGAGAGCTGGTTCTCAAATTTTCTGACAACAAAATCCGATGTCGGAAATTCCGATGGTGTGTACACAATTCCAACGCACAAAATTCCACGCATCCTCGGAATCAAACAGAAGAGCCGCAGTCTGGCTATTGAACTTCATTTTTCTCGGCTCATCGTACGTGTTCTACATCACCGCGTTCTTGACGTTTGGAATTTCCGTCAACATTTGTGCGACTGTGTGTCTGCAAGAAAAGTTTGAGCCAACATCGGTCGGAAATAAATCCAGGATTATGTTGACAGAATGTCCGATCGTGTGTACGCGGCATTAGAAACATGTAGCCACTGTATTAGATTCAATCCAACCAAGCAGAATGCATATCCAGAGAGATTCTGATGTCTTCCTTAGTCTCAATATTGGTTTGGAAACATTAAAGTTTATACTGATTTCTTATCATATACATGCAGGCACCAGTTCTTTAGAGCAGTTTGTGGTCTCAAATAATTACATTGTACAGAAGCAGAGTAGCATGGACAGGTAGTCCCAGAACATAAAATGATAATGCTTACAAATCTGTACCAGCAGTAACGAGCTGATGTGTCCAGTTTTTTTTTATTGCAATATCTGTGTAATAGAATTACTTTTAGGCTTTAGAACCATTCTTAAAGGAGAAGTGCATTCAAAGCTCATTTGGTTGTACTTCTTCTGTGGATCACAGGAGGGCAGTTCGTTCTGCACTCCTGTGACCCATTTTCAGCAGACAGCGGGTTGAAGCCCACTGTCGGCTGACGTCACAGAGCCAGTCCAGGCTCGGGAAAGATCACAACCATATGGTTGAGATCCGCCCACATGCCTGGACCGGCACCTGGCTCAGCCTCTCAGTGAGCATGTGAGAGCCTGAGCTGCTCCCACCCCCTCCACAACCCAGCGCTCCAGTGAGGGGGGGCAGAACAGACAGCTCCCTGCTCAGGGAGCTCTGAGAACCGAGCGATCAGTGGTGTTTGATCGCACAGTTTTCAACCTTAGAGCCAGTGGAGGACAGATGCAGCTGACCGATGCTACATCCACCTAGGTAAGTATGAGTTTACAATAAAAAAAAATACCCATACTTCTCTTTTAAAGTGTATGTTACCCTAAAGAAAAAAGAAAGATCCTGTTCCTTTAAAGCATGTTATACAGCACAGTGCTTGTGCTGTGTCATTTGGCCTCCTGTATCACCTAAAATACCTGGCTGCTCCTGGGAGGGGTTCTGCCCCTCCCCCTTGTAAACTGACCACAGTTTATCATGGCTGCAGACTCTTCCCTCAACTAACAGAGGATGGATTTCCTGTGAAGGTGGATGGGACTTCAGTCTCCACCTGTATACCCCAGGGATGCTGGGCAGTCGGCCCAGATCCCCAACAGCATGACGGAGTGATCCCAGACACCCTGTCTTCTCTCCAGCGGCAGAAAGGACTCCAGGGAGAAGGGCCAGTCCAGGCCTCTCCCCAGCGGCAGATATGTTCTCTGAGAGAGGCAGAGGTTAGCTGGGTGAGTAATGCTTTGTTTGGAACAATTTGTTTGGGGTACTGTGTGGGTACAGGCATTAGAGGACTGGAACTACTGACTAACTTCGGAGTCAACCCGTCTGGGGTCTCCTCCTGTGTCTCCTGCCAAAAGGGGAGAAATGTGACAGACCTAGCCGGGACAGAGACTTTTGAAGGGGACTGAATGCTAGCCTCTTGCCGATCGATCGTGGGCCTTGGCATTTGGGGGAACGGTGCTCTTTGTGAGCTGTATGCCTGGGGACCCTTGAGGTGGTATTACTGTGGATTTGGGTCCTGGTCCCCCAGGACACACAGACTCTGGGGACCCTGGATTTGCCATATTAGAAATAGTGGCTGATTCATAATGCTGGGACAAATGCTGTTAGGAGATGCTGATGTCAATTCCAGCCACCTGTCTGTCTGTTGCCTGCTAGAATGTGTATTGTAAATAAGTCTCTAGTATGGGATCTAAGAGTCATTAGATCCCCATTGTTGTTTGTGTTAATTAACTCTGCTATTGTGATAATGTTGATTGGGTTTTCTGAGCTACAAGACGGCCAGTCTGGCCTAAAGGTCATTTCTGAGTCTCTAGACTGTCTAAAGGGATTAGTTAATTAGCCCATGTTAATTAGGTTTCTGGTCACAGGTGTATGTTCAGAGTAATATGAGCCAGAGGTACGCACCTCCTCTTTTATTGTATAAAAGAGTCTGTATTTTTCAATAAAACAGATTCCTGGTTGAACTTACATACAGCCTGCCTGGTGTTTGTTCTGAGCTACACAACTGGATTAGAACGGCACATAGCTGTAGTTCTAATCCCGGAGCATCAGATGACTGAACCATCAGACGTGCGATCTGCAATCTGATTCTATAGCAGCAGAGGAGTGGCGGGAGAGTGGAACCGAGCGAGCAAGGGGCTCGTTACAGTTCTGAAATAAGGTTTAAAGAGGCATATTTTTTTTTACAAAGCACACACACTGGGGCACCTAGCATTATTAAACAGAGAGGATGGTATGCATTGAATATAATGGTTTAACAACCACTTTAAGTCTTGTATACACAGGTGTCCAAGTAAATCACACCTATGAGTACGCTTGCTTTCGGTTGCATTACAAAAAAAAATAAATGCATTTAATTTATTTAACATTTCTTTTGCATTGAGCATGCCTGTGTGCTGTATTTGTAATGCTTTTGTATTCTCTGTGTTGTTTGATCCGTGATTGTTGCTTATAAATAAAGTTTGTTTTTTACAAGGTCGTTGTGCTAGAAGCTTATCAAACACATTGTCAAACCATAGTAAACACATGCTTTGCTCTTGTGCTTACAATGCAATGCACTCCCTTTGACAGCGAAAAAAAAAAGCGGATGGAATATGATTAAACAGAAAACAGAGCTATGAGCGCCAGCACTCCTATTCATGCACGAAAGGCCATCCTTTTTGAAGCATCAACTATAACAGCAAGTTAAATGTGTACACGTATCATAGATTCAAGGTCTTGATCGTAGAATAGGAAAGAGTCTAGAAAAACATGCCTTTGAAATTCAGATCCCACAAGCCCCTGTACTCCATAGGACCTTTACCGAGCTGACCTTTAGCCCTTAACAACTGAGCAACCTGAACTGAGTCCTGCATACAGTAATACCATTTCTTTCTGGTTGGCAATCACAATACTTTTTTCATCCACCTGAGACTGAGAGCTACACAAATAACCACGAATTCTGCTGAATACAGATTCCAGAGACATCAATCGATTGACTTGTATTGACCTCTACTCCTTTGGGTAGATACCCTAATTCCCACACTTTTTCAATAGTTATATTATAGTATAGTTTCAAGCAAAGCGTGAAAGGGCTTTAAACCTTGTCAGGTTTGTATTGTTTTAGAACGATGAACTGACACAAGCAGTACTGGGACAAGGCCAGGGGCGGCTTGTTCATTAAGGGCATACGGTGCCACCCTCCCGCCCTGTCCATCGGTGCCTTCCCTATCTATGCGTCTGACCCCTTTCAGGACACCGGCGCATGGATTCCAATGCGGGGGGGCCTGTTTTTTTGAAGCACCGATTAGAGCCAGAGGTTATAATAGGCTTCAATATAGGGTGGGCTTAGGTCACAGAGATTGCGCTCCAAGCCAACCCAGATGTTTACAACGGTGAATCAATATTTGCTGTTGCAACACTGATCCTCCTCCCAGCCAATCAGGAAGCGTGTTTTGACACCGTTCACCCGATTGGCTGAAAGGCGATCCTATTGAATGCCTAGGAGAAGGTGGGGAGGAGCTGGAAGCCGCTATGGAAGAGAGACCTGTCAGGGCAGGGCTCAGCCCTTCCTTCTCTGTGCTGGCCGCTCAGCTGTTGGCTAATTGCAGGCTCCTGTCTCTCCACAGTGACTCACCTGTTGATGATATCCTGCTCATCAGTCCTGCCGTCCAGTCCAGATGATCTCTGCCTTCGCCTTGGTCACATCTCTAGAGACACTCTCCTGTGTTCCTGTTAAAGACTTGCTTGGCTGACATTCCTTCTGGCTCCAGATCCTGCTTGCTGTTCTACTACACTGTTCTCTGGTTCCCTGATGTTTTGGTTGTCTGACTATCTGTTCTGGTTCCTGAACTCTGGCTATGTTTTGACTACGATTACTCTGTTTACCTTTTTTATTACTATTATTAAACAAGTGTGATTTAACTGTACTTCTGTCTCAGTCTGATTCATGGTTTCTGACAAGGCCATGGAGGAGAGGACTTGGAGCCTAACCGCTGCACCACGATGCCTGCCACCCGCCACGATGGGGTAAATGCCGGACCAACCGGCAAACAGCGGAGGGGGTGGGGTCTTGCTCCAGGGGTATGGGTGTTTGTTTGCTGCGCCCCAATAAAAAAGACACCAGCCGCCACTGGAAAAGACCACCCAGCGCCCAGGGTAAAGATTTCAAACTGCCCAGCCTTGTAACAGAAGGAAAGCACCCCACCCCTACAGTAAACCATTGTGCCCAGAGCTGCCTCCCCTCCCACCCACCCCTGGTCCTGGCTCTGGACACCAGCACACACAGCATATGCTTTTAGTGGTGCAAAGTCACATACGTCATGTGTGTCCAATGTTTTGAGGCTACGCAGGGTCCCTTCCTCAAGGGGATATGGTGACCTTTTGCCTTTTGTTTTTATTGCTGTTTGTGTCCCTATTGAGGAGATTTCCCCTCACTTGTCGGGGCAGAAAGTAAAGATAAATCTCTCCAATGGGGGTATAAACTAAAACACATTTTGGTAGAGTCAGAAAGGGTTAGAATTCGTAACAATGTCTATGTACCTGACGCAAGACAGGATGTGAGTAAAGTTCTCCCCACTGGATTCCAAAAGATAGTCTGATCATTGCCAATGTGCCACATCCCTACTAATACAAACTCAATCTTTTCGAAAACTGAGTTTGTAATATTTCCTCCCCCCCCGATCTCCTCCTCATGGCTTTACCATTGATATCAATGGCATAACCATTGGTTCCCCTACACATGCCAGGGTGCTAGGCTCTGACCTCTCCTTCAGCCCCCACATACAATCACTGGCTTAACCTCTGCAACATTTCCAGAATTCGCCTCTTCCTTGACTACTACAACTCCCCCCTCACAGGCCTACCTTTACACAGGCTATCCCTTCACCCTCAGTCTAATATGAATGCTGCTACTGGACTAATACACCATACTAACTGATCTGTGACTGCTACCCCTCTCTGCCAATCTCTTCACTGACTTCCACTTAGAAGACCTGAAGGGTCTGGTATGGATTTTAGAGGGGACCCCCGCGCCATTTAAAAAGAAAAATTGGCGCAGGGTTCCCCTTAATATCAATACCAGACCTAAAGGGCCTGGTAACGGACTGGGGGGGAACTGACGCCATTTTTTTCAATGATTTTTAAGTATATTGCTGGGATCCGGCAATACCTTTCAGCCGCGAGCAATTTTAAATGACATTTTTTCCTTTAGAAATGTCATTTTGCTGCTCTCATTCATTACATAATGTACGGCTGCTATGTAAGCAGCCTTACATAGTGTAGGGTGGGGACTTAGCCCTCTGAGCCATGACTGGCCAAAGGCACCCTGCCTTTGGTCAATCATGGCTCTCACAGCAGAGTGTGTTCTGATTGACCAAAGCATGTAGGTCAGGTGAATGCTTTGGCCAATCAGCAGCCGTCAATGCAGTGCATTATGGGGCGTGCTGTGGGCGCTCAAATTTCCCGCGAACGCCCCATAATGTTCTAGATTCGGCGAACAGGCAAACACCCAATGTTCGAGTCGAACTGACGTTCGACTCGAACATCGGGCTCATCCCTAATCACCAACCTCATCTGCAGATATTGTCCAAATCGTCCACTCTGCTCCTCTCAAGACTTCCTGTTCCCTAGCTCTCTTGTTAGGTCCTCCCATGCTCACCTCCAGGACTTCTCCAGAGCCTCTCCCATTCTCTGGAACTCCCTGCCTTAGTATGTCCTGTCAGCTCCTACCCTGCCCACATTTAGGTGATTCTTGAAAACTCATTTATTCAGGGAAGCCTACCCCACTTCCACCTAAGAACTGTACTTAAGTCACCTCCATCAGACCATCCCCTGCAGCTATTACCTTTTGTATCAGCTCCCCCTCTCTTTAGATTGTAAGCTCCATGAGCAGGGCCCTCCTATTCTTTTTGTATTGAACTGTATTGTAATTGTACTGTCTCCCTTTATATTGTAAAGCGCTACATAAACTGTTGGTGCTATATAAATCCTGAATAATAATAATACTTAAATATGTGCTTTAATGCCTAAGTTTAGGTAACACTTCTTTTTTCTAAAAATCAACAGAAGGGATGGTACTTACATTCAGTGAGAAGTGTCCCTTAGTGTTGGTCCCAGCTATTCTACAGGAGTTAATACGAGTGCTGGACCTGTCACAGATGTTGACTATGCCCACCCTTTTCTGACCCCCGCCTCCATTCATAGAAGTTGTACTATACAGTAACTTCTGTGAATTCATGGAGGAGGTGGACTTTACATTCAGCCTCCATTCATGGAGCACTTTTCCTTGTGATAAGCTATAGCATAGCTCACCCTTTCTCAATCCCATTAACACGGAGGAACCTGTTAAATAACTTTCCAGGCTCAGGAAACCCCCGGTAATAATTACTAGATCAAAAATTCACAGTACATTAGATTGATCGTCACATAGAAGATTCCCCCTCTTACAGATAACTAAATAAGATCATTGTTGATATGGTTACTCATCTGAGAGGCAGAAGTTGCTCATTGCTCAAGGTAGCCTTAGCAACCTCTGGAGGAGCCCTGTGTTTCCAGCGTACCCTGGGTGAGGAAGGTTGGTAGACAGAGGCGTAACTAGAACCTTCAGGGTCCTGGTGCAAGAAACCATAACCCCTGGCTGGGGCCCTTCTCACTGATCCCAGAGCCCTTTATTCCCATTGTTGGGCCCTTTATTACAGTCCTGCAGTGGGATCCTTTCACATGTTCTGCGGTGGACCCCCTTCCTGCCATCTTTGGTCTCCCCCCCCCCCCACAGTGGAAGAATGCCAGGGCCTGGTCACAATTGCAACCCTTGAGACCCTGGTAGTTCCACCACTAGTGTCAGTAGTTTTTTTTTTTTTTATATTTCTTACCATTATTCTTACCATCTTACCTTGAACATGGGGCCAGGTCACATTTGCAACCCCTGTGACCCCTGTATATATGCTGGTAGAGCTTCTATTGAAGGAGGAGGTAGGAAAGGGCAGACACTCTTGATGAGAGCCTTTGGCAGGTCCAGCACTCATATTAACCTCTGTGGCACCAAAAGATTGCAGCTGAAGATCTTATGGAGGAGGGAATGCGGTGGTGGGACAAAGGACTAATGATTTCAATTAGGACAGCCAGTACCAGCACAATCTGGCACTTCTCATTAAATGTAAGTACTGTCCCTTGTGCTAATTTTTTTTTTTACCTAAACTTAGGCTTTAACAATCAGAGAAAAGTCACACTGGGGTTTATTTACTAAAGAAAAATAGACTGTGCGCCTTTCAAGTGCAGTTTCTCCAGAGCTTAGTGAATTAGGTAAAGCTTTGCTGATTCCATCAACCAATCACCGGCAAGCAAAAACTAGTTCTTTTTTTATTTTTCCTTGCCTGTGATTGGGTATTCTTTGTAAAGTGAAGCTTTGACTTATTTACTAGGTTCTGGAGCAACTGCACTTGCAAACTGCACAGTCTTTTTGCCGTTAATAAATCAACCCCCCTGTGCTGGGCAGAGGCGGCTGGTGGTTTTTTGTTTGCCCCCCTGGCTGTCTGCTGGTCCACTGGCACTTACACCATCTACGTGGTGGGCACATCGGGCAGCGGCAGGGATCGGGCAGCGGCAGGCACATCAGGCATGGGGCACATTTGGCAGCAGCGGGCACATTGAGCAGCACGCGGGGGGGGGAACGGGGCATCAGTGGGCATCGAGCAGTGGCTTCTGTGTCTTTTCCTCCTTGCTTCCGCCGTGCGTCTCCTCCCCTCCTCCTAGGCATCCATCCTTTTAGCCAGTCGGGTGACGGGTATCAGACCCGCTTCCCTATTGGCCGGGAGGAGGATGAGTGTTGCAACAGCAAATATTAATTTGCTGTTTTAACATCTGGGTGGTAACATGGCACAATGCACCCCGAGCCCACACTAATTTGAAGCCTATTAGAGCCTCTTGCTCTAATCAGGTGCTTCAAACACCCCCGCTGCTGTAATTCATTCGGCGTCCTGAAAGGGGCCGGACGCATGAATAGGGGGTGGCAGCCGTGGACTGGATAGAGCATGGGGGTGGCGGCCGTGGATAGAGGGGGCGGCGCTCGGGCACCCCTGATGTATGGGTCTCCACTGGTGCTGGGTGGCGTGTTCCAGACCACTACTGAACAAGGCTGACTTTTAACAGTGATAAAAAAAGCCTAATTTTACTCCATATTAAACGCCATACAAGATACTGTATGCATAATGAAATTTGTTCATTTATCAAACAATGTCGCTGGCCATGTTGTTGCTGTGCCGTCATTCATTTCATAGTGCTTTTTCTCTTTCCTCTCTGTTGGCTTTTGTATCGAGCATTGTAGATTGTGAGTTGGAGGTGATGTGAAAGGGTAAAAAAAAAAAAATACAAGCATTGAAACAAAATTGTTGCAGTTCTCTGAAATTTTAATGTCATAGGAAAAAAAAAAAAAAAAAACAATCTTACTTTTTTTCCCTTGAAGTAGATGACATTATAAACAGGAATAAAAAAATTGCCAAAGAACAAAAGGGGCAGACAGAAATTATCTACTTTTTGCAAGTAAAAAGTCTGGAAACATCAATTATGAGGATAAAACAGACACTCAAAGTGTAAAATAAAGATGTTTTTGACATTTATAAAAAACGCAGTGGAAAGACACTTAAATGGGCTTTGTCCTATACTGTTAAAGCATATCTCAGTCCCCATATTTTGCAATTTACAAGATTAAAGGGTGATTTTTTTTATGTTCAATAGAATAAAGACAAGGCTTTATTCAGACACAGGAACTTTGCTGTTGATTAAACAAGAATGGACAAAACAACCGAACATAGTAACAATGGTTGAAAAGATTCTATTGCTTTGATTTATAGAGATATATCCAAATGTAATAAGCTTAAAGTAATACTAAGGCCTCCCATTAAAGTGGAAGTAAACCGCAGGGTTCATTTTTTTTCCTGACCTGCAAAATAAAAGCATGATGTGCTAGTATGCATCGCATACTAGCACATTATGTAAAACTTACCTGCCAAGGAAGCCCTCCACCGATGTGTTCGAGCAGTGGCGGCCCATGCATTGTGGGCTCATGGGCACCGCCCCCCCCTAACACTGCTGCCGCCTGCCTACCCATGTGCCCGGCCCCTTTCAGGTCACCGGGCGCATGAATTCCAATGGTGGGGATGTGATGGGGGGTGTGAAGCACCCGATAAGAGCCAGAGGCTCTAACAGGCTTCAAAATAGGGTGAGCTCGGGGCGCAGAGCATTGCGTCCGGAGCCCACCCAGTTGTGTTGCAACAGCGAATGAATAATTGCTGTTGCAACACTGAACCTCCTCCCAGCCAATCAGAAGCGGGTCTGATACCTATCACCCGACTGGTTGAACGAAGCCTGAATCTAAATCCTGTAAACCTAACCTTTGACTTAAAGTGCTATTGAATCCAAAAAGCATTTTATTGCAGCTTATAAAACGGAAAATTCCTATCATAATACTTACCGTAATTTTCCTTTCCTGATGGACTCCATGGCAGCAACGTGTGGGTTAAGTCCCGCCTCTACTACCCTATAGGACACTACTCCCATAAATCTTTGCTCCCTGCCCCCGGCCGTGTTCGGTAACTAGCCTACTTCAGCCATTCGGGGAGGGAACTCCTGCTGCCATGGAGTCCATCAGGAAAGGAAAATTACGGTAAGTATTATGATAGGAATTTTCCGTTTTCCTGACAGACTCCATGGCAGCAACGTGTGGGAAATAACTCGCCATACACACCCGGGTGGGCTAAATGCTGAACAAAAGATTTATTTAACACTGTCAGCCGACAGCACTTTTAAACCAAATTTAACAGAAGATAAGGTTGCTGGCTCAACACAATAATGGGTCATGAAGGTATGAATCGAAGACCAAGAAGCTGCTCTGCAGATCACATCAGGAGCAACATGACGTGAGGCCGCCCAGGACGTCGAAAGACTTCTCGTAGAGTGAGCTGTAACCGCCTCAGGAGGAGCCAAGCCTTTCTCTCTGTAAGCCCATTGAATGGCTTGAACCACCCAAGCCGCGATGGATCTGACAGAAGCCCTAGAGCCCCTGTTTTTCCCATGGAATAGAACAAAAAGAAATTCAGATTGACGGAAAGATGCCGTAACTTCCAGGTATTGATTGAGAGTAGCTCCTACATCGAGAGGATGTGGATCTGGACCTCCAGTGGATTTGAAGGTAGGGAGAGTGATATCCTGGTTCTCGTGAAAGACCGAGGTAACTTTGGGATTTGTCCCAAGCATTGGTATTAGGACCACTCTGTCCGGAAAAAAGGTGATGAATGGTTCCTTGGACCCCAGGGATTGAATTTCCGAGACCCTCTTCGCCGAAGTTATAGCTATCAGGAACGAAGTCTTGAGGGTTAATTCTCTGACTGAGAGAGATCTGTTAAGTTGAGGAAAGAAATCCAGGACTAACGGAAGATCCCATTTGGGGAATCTAGGTTTCCTCTGTGGCCTAAGCCTGACTGCTCCTTTGAAAAATTGCTGGACCAGAGGGTGCTTGGCCCATGCGACTCCGGAGAAAGCTGATATTGCGGAAACCTGGACACGCAGAGAACTGACGGACAGTGAGATGTCCAGACCCGTCTGCAGAAAACTTAGAACGTCCTGAATCGCCAGATTATCACAGGAGTTGGACCTGGAAGACATATGGCTGCTAAATTTCGCCCAGATCCTCTCATACACTCGGTTAGTACTATTCCTTCTTGAACTAAGGAGAGTGGGAATTACTTCATCCGGGCAGCCTAGCGCCTCCAACCTTCCCCTTTCAAAAGCCAAGCCCTTAGGCGCAGGTGATCCGGGCAAGGGTGTAGCCTCGACCCCTGAGACAGGAGGTCTGGTCTGGATGGAAGAGGGATCGGATCTCGGACACTGAGGAGTGTTAGGAGAGGGAACCAGGGCCTGTTGGGCCAATAAGGAATTATCGCTAACACCTCTGCTGTCTCTGCCCTGAGCCTCTTCAGGAATTGGAGGATGATCGGAGTTGGCGGAAAGGCATAGGCTCTGTTGAACCACCATTTCTCCGTCAGGGCGTCCACCCCATACGCTTGAGGGTCCCTGTACCTTGAATAGTATCTTGCCATCTTTTTGTTGCAGGGGGAGGCAAACAGGTCGACTTCCGGAAGGAACCCCAACGAAAGAATCCACTTGAATACTTCTTCGTGGAGAGACCACTCGTTGTTGTCTAGGAGCCTCCGAGAAAGAAAGTCTGCCTGAACATTCTGAACCCCTGGAACATATGTCGCTGTCAGATCCTTCAGGTTTTTCTGGGCCCAGGACATAATTGGCTCTACCTCTTGTAGTAAGGAGAGACTTCGAGTCCCCCCTTGCCTTCTTATGTATGCCACTGCTGTGGTATTGTCCAGTCTGAGTAGGACCGAGGAGCCTTGAATGAGATGCCGAAACGCCAGAAGTGCTTGGAAGGCTGCTCTCAGCTCCAGGATGTTTGACACTATCCTTCTGGAGGGGAATTCCCAAGTGCCCTGAGCCACTTCCGCCAGACAGTGGGCACCCCAGCCCCTGTTGCTGGCGTCTGTTGTTATAGTCACCCAAGCAATGGGAAGGATGGAATGGCAGTTGGAGAGGTTTTCCCGTTGGAGCCACCATAGGAGAGAGTGCCTCATGGATGCAGTAATCCGAATCAGCTGGGTCTTGCTGCCCTTCCACTGGTGAAGGAAGCCCTTCTGAAAAGGCCTCATTCTCCATTGGGCCCACCTCACCATCAGAATCGCCGCCACCATAGTGCCAATGATCCTCAGGCATTGGAGAGCGTGAAGATGAGGAGTAGAAAGAGCTGGGTGGATCCTGTCTCTGAATGTCGAGATCTTCTCTTCCGGTAACGAAATGGTGCCTCTGACCGTGTCGAAGAGGGCACCCAAAAACACCAGAGACTGCGATGGGTCTAACTGGCTCTTCTCCTGGTTCAGAATCCATCCGAATTCCTGTAGTGTGGAAATCACTTGCCCTCTGTGTGCTATGAGTTGCACCCTGTCCTGTGCCAAGAGAAGCAGGTCGTCCAGGTAGTGATGTAGACGAATCCCCCTGGTTCTCAGGAGAGCTACTATTGCCAACAGCACCTTTGAGAAAACCCGAGGAGAAGTTGATAACCCGAAGGGAAGGCATGTAAATTGTAAGTGAAGGTTGCCCACGGAGAAGCGGAGAAATTGTTGAAAGTTTTCCGCGATGGGAACGTGAAAATAGGCGTCCTTGAGGTCTATGGACACCATCCAGTCCCCAGGTTGAACTGACTGTTGAATTGTGGAGAGTGTTTCCATCTTGAACCTCTCCTTTTTGATGAAGCGATTTAGATGGGTTAGGTCTATGACCGGCCTCCAGGCCCCACTCTTCTTCTGAACCAGAAAGAGGGGAGAATACATTCCCATGCCTTGCTGGCTGACTGGGACTGGGATGACAGCGCCTTGGGCCAACAAAGATTCTATGTAGGCTAAAAGTATTGTCCTTTTTTCTTCTGATGCCGGAAGAGTAGTGGGTACCCACCTGAGTCTGGGAGGGTCGGTAAAGGTCCAGGCATGACCAGAGGAGACTGTCTTGATTGTCCAGAAGTCGTGAATCGAAGCCGCCCAGACATGCCGAAAGTGGAAGAGACGGGCCCCCACACGGTCTGCCTGAGCGGGCCCACTTTCAAAAAGATTTGGAAGGTTGCCTCTCCCCTTTTGACTCACTACCTGCAGCCTTCTTAAAGGACGATTGCCTTGATTTCCAGGATCTGGAGAATTCCCGGCCTGGCTTGTAAGTACGAGCCTCTCTGGATCGATCTTGATATTGCCTCTTCGGGAAGGTTCTTCTTTGGCCTTGCAGGCGCCTATCCTGAGGTAGGAACCCCGACTTCCCGCCAGTAGCCCGTGTAATGGCCTCATCCAGCTTGTTGCCAAAAAGAGAAGAGCCCCCGTAGGGAATTCGGCACCATACCTGCTTAGAGGCTGGGTCAGCCAGCCAAGGGCGGAGCCAAAGAGCCCGCTTGGTGGTGACCGACGAGAGCATTACTCGGGCCGCCAGGCGAATGATGTCAATCGAGGCCTCACCCAGAAAAGCCGATGCTAGCCTTAATTCTTGAATAGGCGAGTTCTTCGCTGTGTCATCTGAAATATTCCTTAGCTTATCTTGAACACTATCCGTCCACACCTCCATAGCTTTGGACAGGGCTGCCAGGGCTAAGGCTGGTTTGCAAGCCATGCCTGCTGTAAGGTACACTCTCCTCAAATCAGCATCAATCCGTCTGTCCAGAACGTCTTTAAAGGACACTGTGTCCTCCAAGGGGAGTGTCACGTGTTTCACCAGCCTCATCACAGCTGCGTCCACCAAAGGAGCTGATTCCAGATGCTTCACTTCTTCCTCCCTAAAGGGATAAAGCTTTGAAATTTTAGTAAGCATGGAGTTTTTCTTCTCCACCTTGCTCCATTCATCTGTGATGATCTCGCCCAACTCAGAAAAGAAAGGAAAGTTAACTCGCTCCTTCTTTAGCTGTTTAAAGAATTTTCTCTGTTTGGGAGGGACAGCCGTCGGATCCTCCCAATTTAAAGTTTCTCTAATCGCCTTGACCAAGGGAGGTAGCAGAGCGAAGTCAAAACCCACACAGGTATTATCTTCATCCGAGTCACTGTCAGAGTTGACCACTGAAGGGTGGCTAGGTACAGAGGACTCCCAGGTGTCCTGCAACTGAGTTTCCCTCACTGGGGAACCTGGTGGCTCTGCCTGAGGGGTAACAGGCCGGACTGCCTCAATACCCTTAAGTGATTCCTTCACAACCCTCTCAACTAGGGCTTTAAGTTGTTGGTCCGAATCACCTCTTTCCCTGGAAGCTTTGGCGAAGCAGGAATCGCACAGCGATTTACCGACAGGTACTTGTGATCTGCATCCCCAGCAGACACTTGATGAGTGGCTGGAGTGGGCCACTGAGGAGTGCGAGCGCTCCTCACTACGGTGTCCTGATTTTGAGGAGGAGCCGTAATGCTTAGATTTGGAAGAGGATTGCCGGTGATGCGACTTTGACGAATCACTTCCTTTGTGCGAGCTGCGACGCTGTTCTGACCTGGAAGGGCTAAAGCAAAAGACAGAGAACCACAGAAACAAAACAGAGCAGTTAGAAAGAACGATCATCTGCGGAAATACACCCCCCCCACCCGCCTAAGGACCCTCGGCAATGGGACCTGCGCTTGTACCTTGTGAGAGGAGGCTGGCCAGAGGCAGGCGGTGGAGAGCTCATGTCTTCAGAAATATCCATCTGACTGCAAAGTTGACGTAAAGCATACAAATTAACTTGGCTATGAGCCAGGGAGCGACAGCCCTCCTGTATGTAAAGCTACTTACCAGTAGCTGATTCACTGGAGCGTGGGGAAGAGCCAAAAACAGCCTGCAGGCATTCCCAGGGTCTGCAGGCTATTTTCCCAGTTTAAATAGGGCGCCCCAGTGACGTCACCGCCCGTGACGAGCGAACGCCAGTGCGCATGCGCGATTAGCGGCGATTTGCCGCTATCGCGCATGCGCGAAAACCAAGCCTCGGTTTCGTGCCGTCCGCGCATGCGCAGTACGGCCGGACACAAAGTGAAAGTAAAAACGGCGGCTGGAACGCAGGAAGAACCAGCCGCCATGCCTGCAACCACATGAACAGTAAGACGAGGGGGAAAGACACACAAGGGAGAGGAACAACAAGGAATTCCAACAGAAACTGCTGCCATGATAGCAAGGAAACATCTCACCAATCCCACCACGATCATCAGGCCGAAGGTAAACACCGGACTTTCCAGGGGCAACAAGGGGTCACCTGCTAATAGCTGGCTATCCAACCCATGCGCGGCCTCGCCTGCCAGTGGCCAGGGAAAACGGCTTCTTCCTGCGCCTCTTCCAACGCCCCACTCCATACCCTGCTAATAGCTAGGGCTTAGCGGAGTAATGCGACTTATCCTGATCCAAGTCGCAGCTCGGCCAACCTTGATCGTGGGGATAAACATCTTCAGGTAGGAAGACCAACACTAGGTCTTGCGAGGAGGACAAAAAAAGAACACGGCCGGGGGCAGGGAGCAAAGATTTATGGGAGTAGTGTCCTATAGGGTAGTAGAGGCGGGA
Source organism: Aquarana catesbeiana (assembly GCF_042186555.1). NCBI lineage: Eukaryota > Metazoa > Chordata > Amphibia > Anura > Ranidae > Aquarana > Aquarana catesbeiana. Next base: position 53,773,646 of record NC_133324.1, on the reverse strand, counting down.
CTTAACCCACACGTTGCTGCCATGGAGTCTGTCAGGAAATTCTTAGTTGTGCTGGCTGCATTTGTTTTCTTTTTAAGCTGTTTTTCCTTTTTCTTTTTTTAAAAATGAAAATTTAAATAAAAAAAAGCCATGACATACATATACATATTAGAACACAAATTGTAAATGAGTCATGGGGTGTATTGGTAAGAAAAGATTAGATATAACTTAAAACTGAAGGGTTTTATACATAGCCCTGTTATTTAACAATGAGGAACAGCAAGGATCCAGGTCAGTTCCTAGGCAAAAGAACAGTAATGCTGCGTACACACGGGTGGACTTTTCGACCGGACTGGTCCGACGGACTTTCTGACCGACTTTCAACAGACTTTTGGCGAACTTTTGAACGAACGGACTTGCCTACACACGATCACACCAAAGTCAGACGGATTCGTACGTAATGACGTACGACCGGACTAAAATAAGGAAGTTGATAACCAATAGCCAATAGCTGCCCTAGCGTTGGTTTTTGTCCGTTGGACTAGCATACAGACGAGCAGATTTCTCGATAGGAACTGGGTGCGACAGAGTTACGATGTAAAGATTTGAAGCATGTTCTAAATCTAAAGTCCGTCAGACTTTCAACAGAAAAAGTCAGCTGAAGGTCTGATGAAGCCCACACACAGTCAGATTGTCCGCCGGATTCGGTCCGTCAGACCAGTCCGTCGAAAAGTCCGCCCATGTGTACGCGGCATAATAGTATCCCCATTCTGTATATTTTTTCTCTTTTCCTTCCTCCCCCCTCCCTCTCCCTAGGGGGGTACTAGGTTTTCTGTGGACGGGTGTATGGGTTGAGAGATACCTGAGAAAGAAAGGGGAAAAGGGAAAACAAAGAAGGGGGGGTGGGGAGTGGAACGTTGTAGAAGTGGGTTGTGTAGGAGAGGGGATAAAGAAAGGGTTAAATGCTACGGGTTGGACCCACCCTCCGTTCCAGGTGTCTCCACCAGAAGTGGGCGAACTGTGTCCTCTGCCGGAGTGCAAGGGTGCTTGCCTAATTTACGGAAAATAAGAGCCAAAGGGCTCAGTGGTTTTAAAATGAATCCAACACGCCCAGGTGTTCATAAATTGTTGTATCCGCTCTTGGGAGATGTGAATCAGTACCTCCATCTCTTCTATCTTGGAGATCCTGGTCAACCATTCTCTGATTGATGGTATAACCGGAGATCGCCAATGAACAGGGATGTACAAAGTCCTTCCGCATTCACCATGTACATAGCGAGTGACTTATAGTAATCTTTTTGTTGGCAGAGTCGTGTGGTGCAGGAGAAATTGTGCAGGATTATAATCTAATGCGAATGTAGTGACCTGTGTGATAAGGTTGTGTATTTCCTCCAAAACGGTTGGAGGAGTTCACATTCCCACCAGATGTGGAGCATAGTGCCTTCCGCATTCTTGAATCTCCAGCATATGTTGGGAATGGTGGGACAGAATTTGTGAAGCCTAGCTGGGGTTCTATACCGTTTGGTTTCGATCTTATAACAGTTTTCTTGAATTGCTACGTTCATCAAGCCCTTGTGTATGTAGTCATGAATGTTGTCCCAACCTTCATCAGGGAGAGTCAGTTGGAGGTCCCTTTCCCAGGACACCCGCAACGCATCCAAGTTTGAAGGGGGATCCTCTAGGAGTAGAGTGTAAATATAGGATATTAGGTGTCTTTGTGGCAATTTGCATGTGCACAAGGATTCGAAAGGCCTGAGTTGTCTGTGCCAAGGGAGAAAAAGTAGCTCAATTGTCTGTATGTCCAGAAGGGGAAAGAGTCAGCGCACAATGTAGACACCAAATTCTCGTATGAGAGAGGGCTTCTTTTTATTTTTACCTGGTGATCCAGCCAGTAAGTCTGTTGTTTTTTTATGGAACAAGCTGTCCTTTAGCAGTTAGAAGGTTAAGACAAATCATTTACCACCGAAAAGGATACATGCAATGGTCAACTTTTATTTGTTTATGTGAAACCCTTATCCAAAAAGGAGCAAAACTGTTGCTGTAACTGCTTAAAAAGTGTTAGTTGGAGCTCAGCTTCACTTTATTAGTGTAAATCTAAATCTGCAAGTACGTCTAACAATCCCTCCCTCCCCCCAGACTAACAATGCTGCCATCTGCTGTGCCCTCTGTGCTCCTCCATCCAGAGTGGGGGCACTCTAATACAGGAGGTGTGTTACTGGCCAGATCTCCAGGTGAAAACAGAGGGGAAGAAAAGCCTAAAAAAAGAAAATGAACACAGTCACCACATCTAATGATTTGTAAGCTTCAATATATTACATTTTCGGTTTTGGGTTTGAGACCTCTTTAAAGCTGAACTTTGCGATATTAAAAAAAATAGTATGACCCCCTCCTCCCCCCCGTATTGCCAGGGTTAAATACTTGTTAAGTCTTATGCCGCGTACACACGCTCGGAATTTCCGGCAACAAATGTTCAATGTGAGCGTGTTGTCCGAAATTCCGACTGTGTGTAGGCTCCATCGGACATTTGCTGTCGGAATTTCTGACAACAAAAATTTGAGAGCTGGATCTCAAATTTTCCAACAACAAAATTCGTTCTCGGAAATTCCGATCGAGTGTACACAATTCCGACCCACAAAATTACACGCATGCTCGGAATCAAGCAGAAGAGCCGCACTGGCTATTGAACTTCATTTTTCTCGGCTCGTCGTGCGTGTTGTACGTCACCGCGTTCTTGACGTTCAGAATTTCTGATAACATTTGTGTGACCGTGTGTGTATGCAAGACAAGTTTGAGCCAACATCCATCGGAAAAAAATCCACAGTTTTGTTGTCGGAAAATCCTATCTTGTGTACGCGGCATAACAGTAAAATTGTAAGACATACTAGGTTATCCCTCGCTATCCCATAGCCAATGATTTCTTTTACTCTTTGATGCTCCAAAATAGAGATGATCCCTTGCTGTTCTCATGTACAATGCAGGACTGTGTGGTCTTGCATTTCATGTAATAATGCCAGAAGACCTGTGATCAGTGGAGCAGCAAAGGGAGGTAGATTTGGAAGAATGGTCACACAGCACGATGGAAGCCTGCTGGAGCAAGGAATAAGGTAAGTATTACAGTTTATTCTTCTAACCCTAAACTTAACACAAATGTAGCCCTTGCAATGTGGGAAAGTCCCACTGCAAGGGTAATTTATTCTGCTGCCAAGAGTGGGGCTTTAAACAAGAATTCCAGGTATGGAAATATTTATAGTTGCATTGGTCCAGCTTGGATGTAACTATAACTGTAACAATTTAATAATGTAACTATGTATATACTATATCTGTGGGATCCCTCTATACCAATAGTCGCAAACCTTTTGGACCTCACAGACCATTAAACTCACAATTTTGAATTCCATGGACCACTAAAATGCATTTTACATGCCTTATACACACAATGCTCTGGCTCTCTGCCCCTCCCCCCCGATACACACAATGCTCCGGCTCTCTGCCCCCCCCCAGATCAGATCACACTACTGCCTTATACACACAATGCTCCAGTCCTCTGCCACGCTCCCCCTAGATCACACTACTGCCTTATACACACAATGCTCCGGCTCTCTTCTCCCCTCCTCCTGGATCACACTACTGCCTTATACACACAATGCTCCGGTCCTCTGCCCCCCTCCCCCTGGATCACACTACTGCCTTATAGACACAATGCTCCAGTCCTCTGCCCCCCTCCCCCTGGTTCACACTGCTGCCTTATATACACAATGCTCTGGCTCTCTGCCCCCCTCTCCCTGCATCACACTGCTGCCTTATGCACACAATGCTTCGGCTCTCTGCCCCCTCCATGGTTCACATTGCTGCCTTATAAACACAATGCTCCAGCTCTCTGCCCCCCCCCCACACACACACACACTCTGCATCACACTGCTGCCTTTCACAGACTCATAATTGGATCTCACCTCCTTATCCAGCCATGTGCTCGAGCTCTGTGCCATATACACACAATGCTCTGGCTCTCTGACCCCTCCCAATGGATCACACTGCTGCCCTATACACACAATGCTCAGGTTCTCTTCCCCCCTTCCCCTGGATCACACTGCTGCCCTATACACACAATGCTCCGGCTCTCTGCCCCCTCCCCATAGATCACACTGCTGCCTTATACACACAATGCTCTGGCTCTCTGCCTCCCTCCCCCTGGATCACACTGCTGCCTTATAAACACAATGCGTTGGTTCTCTGCCCCCCTCCCCCTGGATCACACTGCTGCCTTATACACACAATGCTCCATACTCCAGCTCTCTGCCCCCCCCCATGGATCACATTGCTGCCTTATACACACAATGCTCCAGCTCTCTGCTCCCTCCACACTCTGCATCACACTGCTGCCTTTCACAGACTCATAATTGGATCTCACCTCCTTATCCAGCCATGTGCTCGAGCTCTGTGCCATATATACACAATGCTCTGGCTCTCTGCCCCCTCCCCATGGATCACACTGCTGCCCTATACACACAATGCTCTGGTTCTCTTCCCCCTCTCCCTGGATTACACTGCTGCCTTATACACACAAAGCTCCGGTCCTCTGCTCCCCTCCCCCTGGATAACACTGCTGCATTATACACATAATGCTCCGGCTCTCTGCCCCCCTCTCCCTGGATCACACTGCTGCCTTATGCACACAATGTTCCGGCTCTCTGCCCCCCTCCCCCTGCATCACACTGCTGCCTTATACACACAATGCTTTGGTTCTCTGCCCCCCCAGATCACACTGCTGCCTTATACACACAATGCTCTGGTTCTCTGCCCCCCTCCCCCTGGATCACACTGATGCCTTATACACACAATGCTCAAGCTCTCTGCCCCCCTCCCCCTGGATCACACTGCTGCCGTATACACACAATGCTTTGGTTCTCTGCCCCCCCCTGGATCACGCTGCTGCATTATATACACAATGCTCTGGTTCTCTGCCCCCCACCCACTGGATCACACTGATGCCTTATACACACAATGCTCCATGCTCCAGCTCTCTGCCCTCCCCATGGATCAGATTGCTGCCTTATACACACAATGCTCCAGCTCTCTGCCCCCCCCCCACACTCTGCATCACACTGCTGCCTTTCACAGACTCATAATTGGATCTCACCTCCTTATCCAGCCATGTGCTCAAGCTCTGTGTCATATACACACAATGCTCCGGCTCTCTGCCCCCTCCCCATGGATCACAACACTGCCCTATACACAATGCTCTGGTTCTCTTCCCCTCTCCCTGGATCACACTGCTGCTTTATAGACACAAAGCTCCGGTCCTCTGCCCCCCTCCCCCTGTTATCACACTGCTGCATTATACACACAATGCTCCTGCTCTCTGCCGCCCTCTCCCTGGATCACACTGCTGCCTTATGCACACAATGCTCCGGCTCTCTGCCCCCCTCTCCCTGGATCACACTGCTGCCTTATACACACAATGCTTTGGTTCTCTGCCCCCCAGGATCACACTGCTGCCTTATACACACAGTGCTCTGGTTCTCTGCCCCCCTCCCCCTGGATCACACTGCTGCCTTATACACACAATGCTTTGGTTCTCTGCCCCCCCGAATCACAATGCTGCCTTTTACACACAATGCTCTGGTTCTCTGCCCCCCTCCCCCTGAATCACACTGCTGCCTTATACACACAATGCTCCGGTCCTCTGCCCCCCTCCCCCTGGATCACACTGCTGCCTTATGCACACAATGCACCGGCTCTCTGCCTCCCTCCCCCTGAATCACACTGCTGCCTTATAAACACAATGCTTCGGTTCTCTGCCCCCTCCCCCTGGATCACGCTGCTGCATTATATACACAATGCTCTGGTTCTCTGCCCCCTCCCCCTGGATTACACTGATGCCTTAAACACACAATGCTCCATACTCCAGCTCTCTGCCCCCCCCATGGATCACATTGCTGCCTTATACACACAATGCTCCAGCTCTCTGCTCCCCCCACACACTGCATCCCACTGCTGCCTTTCACAGACTCATAATTGGATCTCACCTCCTTATCCAGCCATGTGCTCGAGCTCTGTGCCATATACACACAATGCTCCGGCTCTCTGCCCCCTCCCCATGGATCACACTGCTGCCCTATACACACAATGCTCTGGTTCTTTTCCCCCTCTCCCTGGATTACACTGCTGCCTTATACACAAAAAGCTCCGGTCCTCTGCTCCCCTCTCCCTGGATCACACTGCTGCATTATACACATAATGCTCCGGCTCTCTGCCCCCCTCTCCCTGGATCACACTGCTGCCTTATGCACACAATGTTCTGGCTCTCTGCCCCCCTCCCCTTGGATCACACTGCTGCCTTATACACACAATGGTTTGGTTCTCTGCCCCCCCAGATCACACTGCTGCCTTATACACACAATGCTCTGGTTCTCTGCCCCCCTCCCCCTGGATCACACTGATGTCTTATACACACAATGCTCCAGCTCTCTGCCCCCCTCCCCCTGGATCACACTGCTGCCTTATACACACAATGCTTTGGTTCTCTGCCCCCCCAGATCACACTGCTGCCTTATACACACAAGGCTCCGGTCCTCTGCCCCCCTCCCCTGGATCACACTGCTGCATTATACACACAATGCTCCAGCTCTCTGCCGCCCTCTCCCTGGATCACACTTCTGCCTTATACACACAATGCTCCGGCTCTCTGCCCCCCTCCCCCTGGATCACACTGCTGCCTTATACACACAATGCTTTGGTTCACTGCCCCCCTGGATCACACTGCTGCCTTATACACACAATGCTCTGGTTCTCTGCCCCCCTTCCCCTGGATCACACTGCTGCCTTATACACACAATGCTTTGGTTCTCTGCCCCCCCCCCCGGATCACACTGCTGCCTTATACACACAATGCTCTGGTTCTCTGCCCCCTCCCCCTGGATCACACTGCTGCTTTATACACACAATGCTCCGGTCCTCTGCCCCCCTCCCCCTGGATCACACTGCTGCCTTATGCACACAATGCACCGGCTCTCTGCCTCCCTCCCCCTGAATCACACTGCTGCCTTATAAACACAATGCTTCGGTTCTCTGCCCCCTCCCCCTGGATCACGCTGCTGCATTATATACACAATGCTCTGGCTCTCTGCCCCCCTCCCCCTGGATCACACTGATGCATTATACACACAATGCTCCATGCTCCAGCTCTTTGCCCCCCCATGGATCAGATTGCTGCCTTATACACACAATGCTCCAGCTCTATGCCCCCCCTACACTCTGCATCACACTGCTGCCTTTCACAGACTCATAATTGGATCTCACCTCCTTATCCAGCCATGTGCTCGAGCTCTGTGCCATATACACACAATGCTCCGGCTCTCTGCCCCCTCCCCATGGATCACACTTCTGCCCTATACACACAATGCTCTGGTTCTCTTCCCCCTCTCCCTTGATCACACTGCTGCCTTATACACACAAAGCTCCGGTCCTCTGCCCCCCTCCCTCTGGATCACACTGCTGCCTTATACACACAAAGCTCCGGTCCTCTGCCCCCCTCCCCTTGGATCACACTGATGCATTATACACACAATGCTCCATGCTCCAGCTCTTTGCCCCCCCCATGGATCAGATTGCTGCCTTATACACACAATGCTCCAGCTCTATGCCCCCCCCACACTCTGCATCACACTGCTGCCTTTCACAGACTCATAATTGGATCTCACCTCCTTATCCAGCCATGTGCTCGAGCTCTGTGCCATATATACACAATGCTCCGACTCTCTGCCCCCTCCCCATGGATCACACTTCTGCCCTATACACACAATGCTCTGGTTCTCTTCCCCCTCTCCATGGATCACACTGCTGCCTTATACACAAAGCTCCGGTCCTCTACCCCCCTCCCTCTGGATCACACTGCTGCCTTATACACACAAAGCTCCGGTCCTCTGCCCCCCTCCCCTTGGATCACACTGCTGCATTATACACACAATGCTCAGCTCTCTGCCCCCCCTCCCTGGATCACACTGCTGCCTTATGCACACAATGCTCCGACTCTCTGTCCCCCTCCCCCTGGACCACACTGCTGCCTTATACACACAATGCTTTGGTTCTCTGCCCCCCTCAATCACACTGCTGCCTTATACACACAATTCTCTGGTTCTCTGCCCCCCTTCCCCTGGATCACACTGCTGCCTTATACACACAATGCTTTGGTTCTCTGCCCCCCCCCCCTGGATCACACTGCTGCCTTATACACACAATGCTCTGGTTCTCTGCCCCCCTCCCCCTGGATCACACTGCTGCTTTATACACACAATGCTCCGGTCCTCTGCCCCCCTCCCCCTGGATCACACTGCTGCCTTATGCACACAATGCACCGGCTCTCTGCCTCCCTCCCCCTGAATCACACTGCTGCCTTATAAACACAATGCTTCGGTTCTCTGCCCCCTCCCCCTGGATCACGCTGCTGCATTATATACACAATGCTCTGGCTCTCTGCCCCCCTCCCCCTGGATCACACTGATGCATTATACACACAATGCTCCATGCTCCAGCTCTTTGCCCCCCCCATGGATCAGATTGCTGCCTTATACACACAATGCTCCAGCTCTATGCCCCCCCCTACACTCTGCATCACACTGCTGCCTTTCACAGACTCATAATTGGATCTCACCTCCTTATCCAGCCATGTGCTCGAGCTCTGTGCCATATACACACAATGCTCCGGCTCTCTGCCCCCTCCCCATGGATCACACTTCTGCCCTATACACACAATGCTCTGGTTCTCTTCCCCCTCTCCCTGGATCACACTGCTGCCTTATACACACAAAGCTCCGGTCCTCTGCCCCCCTCCCTCTGGATCACACTGCTGCCTTATACACACAAAGCTCCGGTCCTCTGCCCCCCTCCCCTTGGATCACACTGATGCATTATACACACAATGCTCCATGCTCCAGCTCTTTCCCCCCCCATGGATCAGATTGCTGCCTTATACACACAATGCTCCAGCTCTATGCCCCCCCCACACTCTGCATCACACTGCTGCCTTTCACAGACTCATAATTGGATTTCACCTCCTTATCCAGCCATGTGCTCGAGCTCTGTGCCATATATACACAATGCTCCGGCTCTCTGCCCCCTCTCCATGGATCACACTTCTGCCCTATACACACAATGCTCTGGTTCTCTTCCCCCTCTCCCTGGATCACACTGCTGCCTTATACACAAAGCTCCGGTCCTCTACCCCCCTCCCTCTGGATCACACTGCTGCCTTATACACACAAAGCTCCGGTCCTCTGCCCCCCTCCCCTTGGATCACACTGCTGCATTATGCACACAATGCTCAGCTCTCTGCCCCCCCTCCCTGGATCACACTGCTGCCTTATGCACACAATGCTCCGACTCTCTGTCCCCCTCCCCCTGGACCACACTGCTGCCTTATACACACAATGCTTTGGTTCTCTGCCCCCCCCAGATCACACTGCTGCCTTATACACACAATTCTCTGGTTCTTTGCCCCCCTCCCCCTGGATCACACTGATGCCTTATACACACAATGCTCCAGCTCTCTGCCCCCCCAATAGATCACACTGCTGCCTTATACACACAATGCTCCAACTCTCTGCCCCCCCACACTCTGCATCACACTGCTGCCTTTCACAGACTCATCATTGGATCTCACCTCCTTATCCAGCCATGTTCTTGAACTCTGTGCTTCTTCCCACAGTCTGTCATCAGCGCTGCCATTGGAAGTCCCCTACTTCTTCACCACCGCTCTCTGCACTACTCCTGGTGCCTCCCTCTGAGTTCACTGGAACCAGAACTGCAGAGGAGGCATCAAGTATCAATGCGCCCTGACAGTATTGACTGTCAGCGTGCATTGAAAACAACACTGGAAACAACATTGGGCGGTATACATCCGCCACAATGTTGATGTGTGGCAGAACCCCTGGAGACCACCAACATTTTCTCGTTGACCATCACTGGTCCACGAACCATGGGTTTGTGACCACTGCTGTAGATGCTGGAAATCACTGTAGTAGGCACTGCCATTATGGTGATCTCCAGTATCTTCTGGGTCCCCTGCCAGGAATGGTGCACAGGCGCGATTCAGAGTTCACAGCATTTTCTTACAAATGCAAAGTGTTCTCTGATTGGACGAGGTAGATGGGTAGGGCAGTGACACCATACTCTCTAGCTCGCTAAGTCAGAGAATGCTTTGCATTTATTGACGTGCAAAGCATTCTCTAAACGGTGCCATACTCAATGGGCAACTTCCTGTGTTCACAATGCAGCAGGGCAACCACTCGGCATGGAACCCGAAAGCTTCTGGAGAGCACTAAAGTGACAGTGCTTGCTTTCCAGCATCTAGGATCCCAGCAGCTTGTAAAATAAACCTTAAACCTGAACCTAACCCCTAATCTCTTTTTAACAAGTTCATCAAACCCTAAAGGGTCATAACATCCAAAATTAATATTTTAGTTATAGAGAGACCCTAGTGGGCTAAGTCATATCCTGGCTTTTATATTTCTTGGATACTCCAACACCAAGACCTCTTTGCCATAATTTTTTACCCCGTTCATATCCATCTGGGAGATTTTGGCATTATTGCCAGCCTTTGGGTGTGCTAGGTTCTACTATTGCCTTTCTTATAATAAAAAATGAACTAAAACTGTGGGAAGGATGGTGGGAGTCCCTCATAATGGTCACAGCAGGTGTTCATGTAGGTGGGGCGTGGCATGGTGCAGCGACATTAACAAACGCAGTCCAAGTGTGATGAAAGAACTTTGAAATATTGCAATGAGTGTTCACAAAAAAACCTGGTGGGAAGACAGCCCTTCAGAAAACACTCACAGTTCCAACAGTGTGTATAGAGCAGGTTTCAGCTGAACTGGCAGCACCTGTTGCATGGGACAGAATTTGGCCCGGCCATCCCATGCCCATGCAGGAAGATGTCCAGAGAAATTTCAAGCGCTATGCTTTCCCTTCTCATCAGGAACCTTTCCCTGCTGGTAGTTCTGTCCCTACCAGGCAGAGTGCCTGTCTGGGAGCCAGGGCCTTAAATAGGCTCTGTTTACTCAAGATGGCTGCTAGAGTCATATGGGGCAGCAGCATCCAATTGGATAACTTTCCCTGTGACCCAAGAAACCATAAAGAAACCATATTCCTCTTGACTTCCTCACCAACTGCAGTGCCGCTGTGGAGGAGTGCCACCTGCAGTGGAGAAAGTAGACTGCACCTGCCTACATGCAGACTGGGAAACTCAGAGCAGAGATCTCTCAAAGAGAGATGGCAAAGATTGGTAGATAGTTTACCTCTTATAAATATTCTTTCTAGGTGGATTTACCCTTTAACCTCAATCAAACCTCCAACATTTGTCCGCCGGCGGAAAAAAAAATTAAAGTCAGCAGCTACAGACACTGTAGCTGCTGACTTTCAATATATGGACACTTACCTGTCCAGAGAGCCCGCGATGTCAGCACCTGAAGCCGATCTTTGGATCGACTCCTCGGTGTTGCCGCCGCCATTCCTGGTAAGGGAACCAGACTTTCGGCTTCACTCCTGGTTCCCTACTGCGCATGCATGAATCCTGCTGCGTGTTCTGATTAGTCCTCACTGTCTTCTGGCACCTGTGTGTCTCCCAGAAGACAGCTGGGGGGAAGGAGGATTTGCCGGACATTGCGTAGATCGAAGCACATTGTGCAGCACTTTTCCCCGGAAGTGGGAGCAAATACCTGGATTTGACAGGTATCTGCTCCCCCCTGAAAGGTGCCAAATGTGGCACCGGAGGGGGGGAAGAATGCGAACAGTGGAAGTTCCATTTCAGGGTGGAACTCCGCTTTAACCTCAACCTGAGCTTGAATTAAACCATAAACTTTGATAATTTCTGGAAACATTGTAACATTGAAAATGATCATATTACTCTTACACCTGCCTTGTAAATACTATTGTACTCACCATACCTTGAAAACAAGTATATGCCATCATTTATCAACAACAAACATTCTGACAGATATTCTTCCTAAGGAGCCATATATTTTAAAAAAAAATTATAGTTATCCTTTAAGTAACTTTCCCGAAGTTCCACTCAATAAAAGTTTGTAACTGCAATATAAGATGCATTGACGTCTAACACTAATTGAATAGCAGATGCTCCATGTTGCAGTCTTGGTTGATGGTTGTGACTGAGGCCTCGAGAGAGGAAGTGACAACAAATTGCCCACCAGTCATCATAATTCTCAGCATTTTATTATTCCACACCTTATGGCACAGTTTCTAGGAGGATTCATTGTTTAACATGACTTTCTTGAGATATTTGTTTTTTAGCTTTTTTGACATTTTGCAACTGAGAATAATATCCTGAACATTGTTTCTACTAATGCTGAAATCAGGGACAAATCAATTATTTCAAAATATACTGTGGTTTGTGGTAAACTACAAGTTGGGGGAAAAAAAATAAATCTTTCGATTCTTGATATGTTGAAACTTTGACATAAACACTATAAAAAGTTCTCATTAGGAAAATGTTTTTTTCTTTTTTGTTTTAGTTTTTTTTTTTTTTTTTTACTAAATTCAAACATTTAATTGCTATGCCCTTACAATAATAAATATAATGAATCTGAATTTCTAGTATATCATGTTTAATAGATTGCTTGGCCTAATTTATTGAAAAAAGTTCTCATTAGGAAAATGTTTTTTTTTTTTTTTTTGTTTTAGTTTTTTTTTTTTTTTTTTTTTTTACTAAATTCAAACATTTAAATGCTATGCCCTTACAATAATAAATATAATGAATCTGAATTTCTAGTATATCATGTTTAATAAACTGCTTGGCCCAATTTATTGAAAAAAAAAAATTGTACCCAAAAACCAAATTGAGAGAATAGAATAACTGAAATACAGAATATAATTTAAAATGAATCTTTCATTTTGAAAAATTATAAAAGATACAAAGAAATAACTAAGGAGGCCCGATTTCCATGACTAATGTCAACACTTTATTCAATCATTTGGTTAATTTAATGGATGCTGGTTCAGGATAAAAGACATATCGCAGCTAACTGTTCGACCAGATAATGTAGAGAACATTGCTTTTGACTATGCACAACGTCTAGGTGTCCCCTCGATTAGTGGTGTGGGTAATACATCACAAACCAAATATATGGGTCCCACAGCTCTACAAGCACTACAAATTCTAAATACACAGACTTCCACACACAATGCACTCTTTGTTGCGTCTAATATATCTATTACTATGACCAATTCTCTCCCTGGTCAAACTACATTAAAACCTACAACTCAGCTACAAATGTTCACAAAGCAGAGTACACTTGATTCACACATTAATCAGTCAGCTACTTTCACTCAGAATTTTCCAATTCCCACACCACACCTGCCTCCAATGTAGAAATGTATGAAAAACATGTTCTAAGATATGGACTTTCTGCCTTTCGCAAAATTTGGATAAATATGAAGCTATTAAAGACATCTATATGTTTGTAAAAAACTTACATTTAAATTTCTGTTTGATCAGGATCGGTTACGATCCAAACAAGAACGCAAAATTTCTGACACAATTAAAGGGGTTTTAAACCTTCGTGTTTTTCAGGATGCATTAAGGTGAAAAAACACCTGTCAGTGACCGGCCCCCCAGCCCCCCCCTGTTTTACTTACCTGAACCCTCAAACTTGACCAGCGGGGATGCGCTGTCTCTCTGCCCGGGGTTCTTGGCTCTTGATTGAATAGATTGATAGCAGCGCAGCCATTGGTTCCCGCTGTTGCCAATCAAATCCAATGACGCGAGAGCCGGGGCGGGGCCAAGTCTTGCCAAGTCCTGCATTCGGCCTCTATGGACGCTGGACTCGGGAGCGCACCTGCAAGGTAACCCCCTCGCGGAAGCGCTTCTCCGAGGGGGTTATCAGATGTGGGGAGGAGCCGCGAGAGCCGCTGGGGGGCCCCAGAAGACGAGGTTCGGGGCCACTCTGTGCAAAACGAGCTACACAGTGGGGGTAAGTATGATACGTTTGTTATTTATTTATTTTTTTAATTTACCTTTACAATCACTTTAAGCATTTCAAAATGGAGGACTTTCGAGCCCTCCGAGACCTAATGTTGCTTCTGGATGAGAGTAGCGATACTAAGGCTTCAGTCGCCGGCTCTCATCCAGAGGCTCTCCCTCCAACACCTCTCAAAACATTTAAAGTGAAATCTAGGAATTTCCTGGATCTCACTACCAATCCCCAATTATGGGCCTTCTTGTGTAGTATAGTCAGTGATATCAAGTGTCTCGCCATTGCCCCTAAAGAAACGAATCTTACACCAATACAACAATAGGCATTATCCAAATTACAAAACCACCCAGACCTTGTGATAAAACCGGTGGATAAAGGCGGAAATATCATGCTTATGACTAAAATTAACTATGAGAATATGTGTCTCAGAATATTGTCAAATCAAGACTGGTACGACCGTATACCAAAATCGCGCACTTCCCTTTTTAAAAATGATTATCTACTTATTATCAATGATGCCTTTCAGAAAGACCTTATCGATCAAGATACATATGATTATCTGAATGTTCAGTCACCCAGAGTGGCGACATTCTATGCACTACCCAAGGTGCATAAGAACCAGCTGTCGCCTCCTGGTAGACTGATAGTTTCAGGTATCGGATCTTTGACTGAAAATGCGAGAAGGTTGGTGGATTCTGCCTTAATGCCTCATGTAATCCTCTTGCCATCATACACCAAAGATACACTCAATTTACTTAAGCAGATTGAAGGATTGGTCGTTCCTTTCGACACCCTGCTCGTGACTTTAAATGTTAAGGCACTCTACTCCAGCATCCCGCATGAGCGGGGCGTTGAGATGATTTGTACCTTTCTTAATGAGGAGGATCACAATCAATGGACATATAATGAATTTATACTGGACATCCTTCGTTACATTCTGACTCATAACTGGTTCAGTTTTAAGGATTCCCACTACCTCCAGGTACAGGGTGTGGCTATGGTCATGTGTTGTGCCCCGGCCTATGCCAACCTGTACCTGGGGGGGTGGGAAAAAAAACTTTTTTCCAATGAAGCAATGTCCTCTTTTACCAATGATGTGCTCTGTTGGATAAGATACATCGATGATATTTTTATTATTTGGACCAACGCTAGGGCATCATTGGATGCATTTATAGAGTCCTTAAACCACAACTCATTTAATCTAAAATTCACCTTTTATTGTGATACCTCTAAAACTACATTCTTAGACCTTACCATCTTCAAAGACAAAAACAGTTGCATGGCAACTGACCTGTTTAGGAAGGAGACAGCAGGGGATAATCTCCTGCATGCATCAAGTGAACATCCACTGGCCCTAATACGCAGCATTCCATATGCACAGTATATCGGGTTACGACACAATTGCACACATCTAACAGACTGAGCCAAATCCCTTTGTACTCGTCTCCTAGCAAATGGCTACAGTAAGACCCAACTTTGTCAGAGCAATATGACAGACTCGCAATGAATTACGGTATAGAGCTAATACCCCTGACAGTCAATCCACTGTTAAATTAATTACAAGATTTTCTTCTCAACACCTCGCATTAAGACATATTATGGCCAATCATTGGCATCTATTACGAGAGGATACTATCTTGAGGAAATATGTTGGACTACGCTCCGAGATAACCTTCAAGAGAGCCATGTCACTTTGTGATAGGCTCGTCTGTAGTCATTATTCAGGGGACTCCAAACTATGTAGGTTTCCAAAGGGTGTTTTTAGATTTTGTCCCTGGATCAATATAGGGAAAAGGATCAGGCTCCCAAACGGAGAGATGTTTGTCCCAAACTTCTATGTCAACTCTGAGACACAGGGCATAGTTTATTTGATGCTCTGCAGAAGCGAAGCTTTCTATGTGGGTAAAACAGCCAGACAATTCAGACAGATGATAAAAGACTATGTTTATTACTCAACAAATGGGAAAATGCTCACTCTGGTGAGCCGACATTTGGATTTGTACCATAGGTCCGATACATCCTGTGTTTTGCTTATTGCTCTGGCCATCATTTCCAAATGCCCAAGAGGAGGAGAATGGGACAAATTCATTCTGCAAAAAGAGACCCTTTGAATTGAGCGCCTGGCTGCTACTTATACTCCAGGTATAACCGTTTCTTTAAATGCATAATATTAATGTCTATGAGATCTATGACTCATTGCTAATGATATAGCTACCATCTCGGATTGAATTTGTTCCATTCTCCTTCTATATTTTGTGATGGTGTCAACTTCATTATTTTTTCTGACATATATATCTGGAGTGTCTGTCTGGTTTCTTCCTTTGAAGGCTTTGCTATGTCCTACTTTAGTTGGCCCAGTATATTGCTGCTATGCACTCCCTGCGGTTTTTTTAGGTTACATACATATGTTCTAGATGGTTACCATCTAAGATGTCCTGTTTTGGATGCTGGATTCCTTGTCTAATCTTTATTGTTTACTATGTTACATATCTATTTTTTGTTGTTATTCTTTATTATCTTGCATATCGTTCTGTGTGCTATCTTGGACCTGGTGGCCTGGTTGGTTAGCTTTGGCTCCATTGGGGGTGCTATCTCCTGGTTGTATGGCCGCCCAGCTCCCTGACTGTGGTGCTTGAGGGGTGCTATCTGGTCCTCAGATTTGGTCCCCTTCTGCTTCTTTTGTGCCGTCCTGCCTTGGGGGGTGGGCGCATGCGCAGTTGTCAGCGGCCGGTCCTGGCATCGTCATTTTCGATATTTCCGATGACGTACGTCTGGTCGGGATGCATATATATACTTTGATTCCCTAGGATCATGGCTTTGGTTTGGGGTTGTCTTTGGCTACTTTACACCTTTAAATATATGTTAGTTCATGATGCATACCCCCTTTTTTCTTTTTTCTTTTCTCCCTTCTCCTCTTAGCCTGATACCTGTTGGTACTTTATAAACTTCTAAACTTGATATTAATGATATTCAATATATTCCTTTACTAACCACTCCCCCCTCCCCTTTTGTAAATGGGTAAGTTGAATCAAATATAAGCTGTATACCCACCCAATAAAGACAGGCATTTTCTTTGAACTTACTCTGTGTATCTTGCGTTCATTTGAAAGTGCCTCTCTGTATCGGGGGTCTTCGGTAGTCTGCAGTGTTAACCATTGGCTGGTCTGTCGTGTACATGGAGCACTTTTAAAACCCCTTCATTGCCTATTCTTGGAATTTCCTCAGTCTGGCTGAGTTCATGATGACCATCCCCGTCCTAAGTACTTTATAAGGAGATTGGGGTAGGCATATTTTTGAACGTTAAACGTATTAAATGTCCTCCCTAGCCATGTCCTTGAGCTACAGTGTCATTTCTGTGCTTGTTCATAGATATATACAATTTATATACTCTTTTGCAGCGTCAGGGCTTTTTTTCTGCCAGAACGCGGCGGAACGGTGTTCCGCCACCTCTGGCAGCCCTGTCCTCTCCCCAGTCACTGAACACAGAAGGCAGTAGAGGAGGTAGGCACTACGTTCTTCCCCCACTGGCTTCTGTGTCCTATTGTCAAGACATGTGTAAGTCAGTCAGTCCCCACACTGTGACCGCTGCATATTTTATTTTTTTTTACTTTTTGTGGAGCTTCGGGAGTTGCGGCTTCCGTCCCGCCCTGCCCCGTGGCTCCTGTCTATCCTGCCCTGCCCCGCAGCTCTCGTCCCGCTCTGCCATGCCTCCCTGTAGCTGAGAGCCAAGTGAAGTGTTCGGACGGAAAAAAGCCTGCATGCTCAAAACGGATCAATGATAGCTGCACCGCAAGCTATGGAGAAGAGGTGAGTGCACTAAAAACTATGGAGGGAAGAGGGGGGCGAGTGGCATCTGCAGGGGAGGTGACAGCTGTGGGGTGAATTTGTGAAGGGGGGGTGAAGTTGTTAAAGCTGGAAAGAGGGAGAGGAATAAGACGTGAGCTGTGGATGGAGGGAATAAGAAGTGAGCTGCAGACGGGGGAAGAAGAAGTGAGCTGCAGACAGGGAGAAGAAGAGGTGAGCTGTGGAAGGGGGGGCATAGGTCATCTGTGGACACGGTTTGCAGAGGTGAGGTTTGAATGGGGGGCACAGGGGTGAGCAATAGATGGTTACATTGAGGGAGATATACAAGTACTGTCCGCTGATTTTTTTTTTTTCTGTGCCATGTGTGATACACACATCTAATCACTGCAGAGTACACTTTTTTGAGCCCTGTGTGTTATGCGCTCCTTAGTACCTTTTGGGCCTGCTTGGATTTGGCGCTGCTTTACTTCTCTCCCCATGGAACGACAGGATTGGGGGTGGAGAGTTGGCTGGAGAGGGTGAGTTCCTGCACCTTTTTTCTGAGAAAAAAAGCCCTGTGCAGCGTTATATATCGTTTAAGATATATGGATCTGTCAATTGGTGGACGTTTCTGCCAGACCTGCCCGCACATACTGCTTTTTACATTTTATATCGCTGTTTTCATTGCTGTATTACTACCTGCCCCATTAGACCTTATCCCTACAATTATATGCCCCCCTGCTACTAGGGTCCGGCCCCCTGGGGCTATTCGCTGTCCCACTTTGGCTGCCTGAATTTGAGCCTGCACACGGTTGATATGTATTTTACTATGTATACAGCAATCTAATGATAGATATATTTTGACGTTGATGTTAAAAAATGGATTGTTTGGTCGTTTATGTTTTTAATTTTTATTTTTTATGTACATTAGACTGCAAGCTCCCAAAGAAGCACCTAAAGGCACGCAACATGTAGAGTTTCCTCATCATGCCTCAACCACCTACCAGCCTTTTCCTTCAACTACTATCACCTGAATCAAATCAGTGTTGATCTGTTTGTACTGTGGTAACAATTGGTTGTGTTAGGTGTTGCGAGTGTCATGTAGATCAAACACCATGTTTAGTTTTAACATGTTAAGCCAACAATGTCATTTTTAATCATGTTTAATACATTTTCGGACTTTTCTACTTAAATTATGGTGTCTCTAAAGTCCATATTTTTTGTTCTTACCAATATTCTCAACTGTTCATCCCAATTTATGACTTAAAAAGATCTTTCATCCACAAAGGGTCGATCAATGTATCAATACAAGAAAATGGCTTCAAAAGCATGTCCCGATGGTATCGCACACCTGCTTTACTGTACAAATTCAACCCATCCCTACCAAAAAGTTGCTTGCTATCCCATCAAGCAGATGGTACCCTACTACACATTTAGTGGAACTGTTTGCACATCCAACCTTTCTGTAAAGCAGTTCACAAAAAAATAACCGAAGTGACAACATATAGCCTAAACTTCTCCCCTGCTCAATACCTTCTCCACCACAACCCAGAAACTGATGCTTCATGCTTTAAATCATTAACTATGAAGATGGTAAACGCTACCAAAATGTGCATACCCACTCACTGGGGCACTCCTCAAATCCCCACTCTACGGTAATGGTACAACAGAATAAACAGGATAGCTGACATGGAAGAACTTATATCCATTACAAAAGACACACCTTCTAAATTCACCCACATATGGGATTGTTGGCTTCAATTTAAATCAACAAACGAATATCTCCAAGAAAGCGGAATAACTCCCCTCAACCACACTCAACGAGACACATAAATACCATTTGCTGTCACTAACTACACCCAAATTTCAGCCTTCTCCCACTATTTTATTGCTAATACCTTCAACAAATCTACCCCCACCCATAATCTTTTAGGGTGTCACCCATTCTTTTTCCCTTTTTTTCTTCTTTTTCTCTCTCTTTCCCTCTCTTACTCTTCTCTTCCCTCTTCTGAGCAGAATCTAATCTAATTGAGTACCCGGACATGTCAATAATTAAGAGGACTTCATTGGCCTGAGTACCTATTATTTAACCAGCGCACCTACACCCTACACCCTCACAAGCCAAAAAGTTTCAGCCCTATACTACCTGGGGACAAAGTTGGGTCAATTAGATAATAAGCACATTGAACATATGTTCTGGCAAATAGCCATACTCCAAAAGCAACATACTGATGCAATTTTTCTTACCAATCTGGTGTTACCCATTTCGAGGAAATTATAGGCTAGTGCAAGAAACATACTGGTTACTCAGTACTAATATACGCATTCGTTTTTCCTTTGATATATACGAGAACCAATGCTTATGTTCGCCGCAGTATCCGAGGCTATCTACGCCATGTCCGGCCCCTCTTCCGTCTCCCCGCTGTCTTCTGGGAGACACACAGGTCTCAGAAGACTGCAAGGACCAGTGAGATTGCGCAATGCGACGCGTGCACAGTAGGGAACCAGGATGTGAAGCTGCAAGGCTTCATTTCCTGATTCCCTTACCGAAGATACCGGTGCCTCCATCCGGGAGCCGAGGGACAGATCGGCTTCGGGTAAGGACATTGCGGGCAGGTAAGTGTCCATATATTAAAAGTCAGCAGCTGCAGTATTTGTAGCTGCTGACTTTTATGTTATTTTATTTTTCGGTGGAACTCCACTTTAAGCAACTTATGTATATCATTGTTTAAGCTCTAATTGGTATTGAGAACTGATACGACTATGTGTGAAATAAATACGCATTTGTTTCTGATAACTGATCCATTTCTTACTTTCATGGATAAAAGAAAGTTGTATGTGACGTTTGGTATGTACTGTGTACATGATCCATCTACTGTACTGTACCATATTTATATATTTGTTTTCAATAAAATTCTTGTTGAATTAAAAAAAAAAAATTAAGGCAAATATTTTAATGTATAGTATTAAATGGTTTCAGTTGCAGAATACTTTATTAATCTCAAAGGGAAATTACTAGAATTTACTTTGTATAATTTTTTTTTTTTTTTTTTTACTAAATTCTCACATTTAATTTCTATGTCCTTACAATAATACATATAATGAATCAGAATTGGTAGTATGTCATGTTTAATAAATTGGTTGGCCCAATTTATTGAAAAAAGAAAATCTTGTAAATACTTTTCTTTAACAAAAAACAAATTGAGAGAATAGAATAACTGTAATACAATATATTTATTTTTAACATAAATCATTTATTTTGAAAAATTATAAAGGATACAAAGAAATAACTAAGGAGGCCCAATTTCCATGACTAATGTCAACACTTTATTCAATATTGGCTAATTGAATGGATGCTGTACAGGATAAAAGACATATCACAGCTAACTGTTCATCCCAATTTAAGACTTATAAAGATCTTAAGCAACTTATGTATATCATTATTTAGGCTCTAATTGATATTTTTGTTTCTGATAACTCTTTTTACTTTCATGGATAAAAGAAAGTTGTATGTGACGTTTGTTATGTGTCATTTACATGATCCATCTACTGTACTGTACCATACTTATATTTGTTTTCAATAAAATTCTTGTTGAATAAAAAAAAAAGAAAAAGAAATAAGGCACATATTTTAATTTATAGTATTAAATGGTTTTGTTTCATAATACTTTATTCATCTCAAAGGGAAATTACTAGAATTTACTAAATTCTAACATTTAATTGCTATGCCCTTACAATAATACATATAATGAATCAGAATTGGTAGTATAATCATGTTTAATAAATTGGTTTGCCCAATTTATTGAGAAAAAAAATCTGGTGAATACTTTTTTTTTCATTAAAAAACCTAATTGAGAGAATAGAATAACTGAAATACAATATAAAATTTATTTTCAACATAAATCTTTTATTTTGAAAAATGATAAAAGATACAAAGAAATAAGGCAAATATTTTAATTTATATTATGAAATGGTTTCAGATTCAGAATGTTTTATTAATCCCAACGAGAAATTATTAGAGTTTACTAGAGTTTGTATAATGTTAGGGTGACTTTTTTTTTTAATCATCTGCACTTTGAACAGTAACAGTGCATTGCGACTACCCAACATTTTAGATTGTATTGATGCCATTTCCTCAAGGCGAACATCAAATGGTTTTCTAAATATTTCTTTACCTAATTGTTTTATATGAAAGTTTTAGGCAGGAAAGAATTCACTGGTAAGTGTATCAAGTTTTGTCCATTTGATATTTCTTTGCCTTAGGAAGCTTTGTTCAGCACGTCAGGCAATAATAATCCATAAAAATCTCCTTTACTGACAGTTGACAGGTCAAATTGAATTACAGTCTCGTTTCAACCTGAGTGTTGAAGTGGATTTGGAACTCCGACACCTCCAGATAACCTCTTAATTTGGGGTGGATCTATTTCTGGTTTAGATCAACCAGTCTGCAGTGACTACCACTGTACTTATCAAGAAACATTTTGATGAAAGGCCGACAGATAGATAGATAGATAAATAGATAGATAGATAGATAGATAGATAGATAGATAGATAGATAGATAGATAGATAGATAGATAGATAGATAGATAGATAGATAGATAAATAGATAGATAGATAGATAGATAGATAGATAGATAGATAGATAGATAGATAGATAGATAGATAGATAGATAGATAGATAGATAGATAGATAGATGTTTGTACATCCAAAGAGTTGGGTTTGCAAACATACACAGAGCATTAGGACTCCCATGACATCTAATCAAAATTAGGATGCCTTACTTCCTTTTCAGTGGCTGGTTTCAACCCAGCGAAAGACCACATATTTTTAAGTAAATAGGTCCATCTTGGGAAAAATCAACTTATTCATTTTTTTTAATAAAATGTTTCCTTTTTTCATGTTGTTTAATGCTCCTTTAATAATATTCAGATTTTTTTTTTTTTTAATATCTTAAAGTAGAACTATAGGCAAAACTTTTTTTTCCATTTGATTAGAGTAAAGCCTTGTACACATGATCGGACTTTAGGACTTTATATAAACTTTTCAGTGGATTTCTGTACAAAGGGCGTTGGCTGTGAACTTGTTAAGCATACACACGGCAGGACTTTTTAGGCAACAAACACGAACGTAGTGACGTTAAAACGTACTGACGACACTTCAAAAGAGGACGTTCAATTCTCCAGCTCCATCCTTTGGTCAACTCCTGTATTGTTGTCTGATCTTTTGCATTGGTTCTGAGCATGCATGTTGGTACTTTTTACCAAAGTCTGATGGTTTTGTGTACACACAATCGGACTTGCCAATGTCGGACTTTTGTTGCTGACAAGTTTGTCTGTTCGCACAGCCAACATTTGTCCAATGAAAACCAAAAAAGTTTGTCCAGTTGAGCGTACACACGGTCGGATGTTGCCTTAAAACAGCTAATTTGCATGTTTGTTGTCAAAAAGTCTGATCGTGTGTATGGGCCTTAAGGGAGGGTTATAACCCCTGTCAGATTTTTCACCATCTGTGTCCCATTGGGGAAATTTCCCTTCACTTCCTGGGCACAATTCACTAAGTGATTATGTATCCCAGTATGCAGTAAAATAATGCACATTGTTCTGAAAAAAACAAACAAACTGTAATTCACAAAGAAACTCTCCTTAACCGGTTCAATACAGGGCATTTTCACCCCCTTCCTTCCCAGATCAATTTTTAATTTTCAGCGCTGTCGCACTTTAAACGACAATTGCGCGGTAGTGCGACGCTGTACCCAAACAAAATTGAGGTCCTTTTTTTCCCACAAATAGAGCTTTATTTTGGTGGTATTTGATCACCTCTGTGGTTTTTATTTTTTGCGCTATAAACAAAAGAAGAGCGACAATTTAAAAAAAAACACAATATTTTATACTTTTTGCTATAATAAATATCCCAATTTTTTTTTTTTAAACTAATTTTTTACCTCAGTTTAGGCTGATACGTATTCTTCTACATATGTTTGGTAAAAAAATTGCAATAAGCGTATATTGATTGGTTTGCGCAAACGTTATAGCGTCTACAAAATATGGGATAGATTTATGGCATTTTTTAAAAAATTGTATTTATTTATTTTTTTTTTACTAGTAATGGTGGCTATCTGCAATTTTTTTCATGACTGCGACATTATGGCGGACACATCGGACACTTTTGACACATTTTTGGGACCATTCACATTTATACAGCGATTAATGCTATAAAATTGCATTGATTACTGTGTAAATGTGACAGGCAGGGAAGGGGTTAACCACTAGGGGGACACAAGGTGTTAAGTATGTTTCCTAGGGAATGATTCTAACTGTAGGGGGCAGGGACGTACAAGGGGAGGAGACCGATCAGTGTTCCGCTGTACTGGGAACACAGATCGCTCTCCTCTCAACTGATAGGATGTGGATCTGTGTGTTTACACACACAGATCCACGGTCCTGCCCGGTTAACGGGCAATCGCGGGTGCGCGGCGGACATCGCGGCCCGCCGGGCACATGCACCGGGTCCCGCGTGCACCCCCGAGAAGCCCAGGACGTCATATGATGGCCACCCAGGATGGGAGATCCCATCTCAGGCCGTCATATGACTATACGTGGGTAATGAAGTGGTTAAAAGGCGTCATCTTTCTGAAGTATGCCTTAAATACCGCATAAAACTGTGCGGTAAGTTATCGTATGTATCTGATATAATGCTTTTCCAAAAAAGTGTAAGGCAGCCAGCAACTTAGTCATGGCTGTATGGCATGGATTCTCTGTGTTGAGGGCTCAAGGTACCCTATCGGTTGGGTATAAAGCTCCATGATAAGTGGCTTGGATAACCTGAAGTTCTGTTAGGGTATAAGCATCTCAGAATTGATCCAGCAGTCTGCGCTCCTTAACCACTAAGCCACCGCCCACCATCATATGATGGCGGGACGAGGCATCTCTTGTTCTGGGCGGACGTCATATGATGTGATCGCCCTCCCGAGCCACTAGGGGGCGCGCGCTCACCGCCGGCGGCGCGTGCGTGCCCGCTGCGTCACTTGGCACCCGGTGCGCGTGCCCGGCAGCCGCGATGTCCGCCGGGCACCCGCGATGGCCAGGTAACAGAGCAGGTCCGTGGATCTGTGCATGTAAACACAGATCCACGTCCTGTCAGAGAGGAGAGGAGACCGATGGTGTGTCCCTTGTACATAGGGACACCGATCGGTCACCTCCCCCAGTCAGTCCCCTCCCCCCACAGTTAGAATCACCTCCCCAGGTCATACATTAACCCCTCGATCGCCCCCTAGTGTTAACCCCTTCCCTGCCAGTCACATTTACACAGTAATCAATGCATTTTTATAGCACGGATCGCTGTATAAATGTGAATGGTCACAAAAATGTGTCAAAAGTGTCCGATATGTCCGCTGCAATATATAATTTAAGGGTCCATAGGTTCCGGTAAGCAGGCTTGGGTCCCCTCACAGAGGTGACGAGTGTGCATGCGCATCCTTTTGACTTTGACTTTTGAACATTGAGTTAGCGCTACACCCTCTCTGTATTATGTATGTTGTATATGGTGTGTAATCAGCCTATTGGTGCTTGCTGCTAACATCAATTTTTTATCCAAGCGCAGATATTGTTTGGGTTTATATAATATTATGGTGGGTGGTGATATTATTATGGCTGATCAGTGTATTTATTCATAGGTCCCTGTGTTTGTTCTCTTTTATTAGAAAATAATACCTCTTTTCCAGGGTATCATTGCCATCACCTTCTTGTACCTCTTCTTGTAGTCCATCTTGACAA
This sequence comes from Aquarana catesbeiana, assembly GCF_042186555.1. Taxonomy (NCBI): domain Eukaryota; kingdom Metazoa; phylum Chordata; class Amphibia; order Anura; family Ranidae; genus Aquarana; species Aquarana catesbeiana. The sequence continues at coordinate 53,748,125 of NC_133324.1, read as the reverse complement.
TTTTTTTTTCTCCAACAGTGGCAGGCAAAGTAGTCTAAACTCTCATGAGCAGTTTCTTTTACATAAGCAGCACTTTCAACTCTTGTTAAATTTGTTTATTGATTTTGAAAATATAAACATTGGTACATTTAACAAAATATTGATTACATTAAATGGTAGAATTAGTTGAATTTACATATCAGATCTTAGTATTTCTTGTAGTTACAAGCAATGAAAGACTTAAATAGGATATATGTTTTAGAAAGACTAAGGTGTTACAATCAATTTTAACAATTATATAATCAAGAGCAACAAAAAATGAAAAAGATTCAGTTTTTTATAATAGGACATTAGAGCTTACTATCTATTATTGTATTATAATTGAACATTATAAAAGTGAATGTTTCGCTACCATTTCGTTATGTAAAAATAAATAGGAGAAGACAGGATAGAATAAGGAGAAAAGGAAAGAATTAAAGGAAAGTAAAGACAAGAAGAAAAAAAAAAAGTCTGGATTAGTAGAGGTTTCCGGGGATTCTTAGTAACAATATGTACATAGTATCTTTTTATCAGTTATTCAAAACAAAGTTATGTAGTTACCAAGGTCTTAGTATAGAAGTGTCAAAATTAGGAGAAAGAAAGTAGGTCACCTAAGGACTCCAAATTTTCTCAAATTTAGGTGTTATCGTTGGATATGGCATCTGTTTTCGAGAGGATCATGGCCTAATGTATTCTATTCGTAGTGCATAACTTCAGCATTCGCAGAGTCAGGCCTGATCCCTGCGATCGCTAACAGTTTTTTTGGTAGCGTTTTGGTGAACTGGCAAGCACCAGCGGCATAGTACACCCCGGTCATAGTCAAACCAGCACTGCAGTAACACTTGGTGACGTGGCGAGTCCCATAAGTGCAGTTCAAGCTGGTGAGGTGGCAAGCACAAGTAGTGTCCCGCTGCCATCAAGAAGAAGACAAACACAGGCCCGTCGTGCCCATAATGCCCTTCCTGCTGCATTCGCCAATCCTAATTGGGAACCCACCACTTCTGCAGCACCCGTACTTCCCCCATTCACATCCCCAACCAAATGCAGTCGGCTGCATGAGAGACATTTTCTTTATGTCCTCCCGAGTACCCCTACCCAACGAACCCCCCCAAAAAAGATGTTGTGTCTGCAGCAAGCGCGGATATAGGCGTGACACCCACTATTATTGTCCCTCCTGTCCTGACAATCCTGGTCTTTGCATTGGTGAATGTTTTGAACGCTACCATACACTACATGAGTATTAGCGTACAGCATTGCACAGACTAGGCACACTTTCACAGGGTCTCCCAAGATGCCATCGCATTTTGAGAGACCCGAACCTGGAACCGGTTACAGTTAAAAAAAAAAAGTGTAAAAAAAACCCACAAGAAAATATATAAAATAAAAACAAAAATAGTTGTCATTTTATTGTTCTCTCTCTCTCTATTCTCTCTCTATTGTTCTGCTCTTTTTTACTGTATTCTATTCTGCAATGTTTTATTGTTATTATGTTTTATCATGTTTGTTTTTCAGGTCTGCAATTTTTTATATTTTACCGTTTACTGTGCTTTATTGTTAACCATTTTTTTGTCTTCAGGTACGCCATTCAGCTGCAGCGCGGATTTATTTATCTTGACAGCAACAGCGTTTGCTCCCACGATATATAAGGCCGTGACTCCAGCGGAGGTAATATATCCGGAAGCATGGGGGCAGCAGGGGCGGAGGAGCGATTTGCTCCTATATAAATGGTGCATGTATGCCAATCATTAGAAGTGGGTGGATGAAGGGAGGTATTCTAATGGTGGGCATACCCACCGATCAATCTCTTTTTTTCGTTCAGCCCACGGGCTGCATGAAAAAAAAAAAGATTACAATATATGCCCAACAAGGACCAGCAACGTACTGGTATGTTGCTGGACTTTCAGTGGTTATACCAGAATGATGCCTGCAGGTTTAGGTATCATCTTGGTATCATTTTTTTCAGCCAGCGGTCGGCTTTCATGTAAAAGCAATCCTAGCGGCTAATTAGCCTCTAGACTGCTTTTACAAGCAGTGGGAGGGAATGCCCCCCCACCGTCTTCCATGTTTTTCTCTGGCTCTCCTGTCCCAACAGGGAACCTGAGAATGCAGCTGGTGATTCAGCCAGCTGACCATAGAGCTGATCAGAGACCAGAGTGGCTCCAAACATCTCTATGGCCTAAGAAACTGGAAGCTATGAGCATTTCATGACTTAGATTTCGCCGGATGTAAACAGCGCCATTGGGAAATTGGGAAGGCATTTTATCACACCGATCTTGGTGTGGTCAGATGCTTTGAGGGCAGAGGAGAGATCTAGGGTCTAATAGACCCCAATTTTTTTCAAAAAAGAGTACCTGTCACTACCTATTGCTATCATAGGGGATATTTACATTCCCTGAGATAACAATAAAAATGATAAAAAAAAAAAAAAATGAAAAGAACAGTTTAAAAATAAGATAAAAAAGCAAAAAAATAATAAAGGAAGGAAGGAAAAAAAAAAGCACCCCTCTGTCCCCCCCTGCTCTCGCGCAAAAGGCGAACGCAAGCGTCGGTCTGGCGTCAAATGTAAACAGCAACTGCACCATGCATGTGAGGTATCACCGCAAAGGTCAGATCGAGGGCAGTAATTTTAGCAGTAGACCTCCTCTGTAAATCTAAAGTGGTAACCAGTAAAGGCTTTTAAAGCTTTTAAAAATGTATTTAGTTTGTCGCCACTGCACGTTTGTGCGCAATTTCAAAGCATGTCATGTTTAGTATCCATGTACTCGGCCTAAGATCATCTTTTTTATTTCATCAAAAATTTGGGCAATATAGTGTGTTTTAGTACATTAAAATTTAAAAAAGTGTGTTTTTTCCCAAAAAAAAAGCGTTTGAAAAATCGCTGCGCAAATACTGTGTGAAAAAAAAAAATGAAACACCCACCATTTTAATCTGTAGGGCATTTGCTTTAAAAAAAAATATAATGTTTGGGGGTTCAAAGTTATTTTCTTGCAAAAAAAAAAATTTTTTTCATGTAAACAAAAAGTGTCAGAAAGAGCTTTGTCTTCAAGTGGTTAGAAGAGTGGTTGATGTGTGAGATAAGCTTCTAAATGTTGTGCATAAAATGCCAGGACAGTTCAAAACCCCCCCAAATGACCCCATTTTGGAAAGTAGACACCCCAAGCTATTTGCTGAGAGGCATGTCGAGTCCATGGAATATTTTATATTGTGACACAAGTTGCGGGAAAAAGACAAATTTTATTTATTTTTTCTTTTTTTTGCACAAAGTTGTCACTAAATGATATATTGCTCAAACATGCCATGGGAATATGTGAAATTACACCCCAAAATACATTATGTTGCTTCTCCTGAGTATGGGGATACCACATGTGTGAGACTTTTTGGGAGCCAAGCCGCGTACGGGACCCTGAAAACCAAGCACCGCCTTCAGGCTTTCTAAGGGCGTAAATTTTTGATTTCACTCTTCACTGCCTATCACAGTTTCGGAGGCCATGGAATGCCCAGGTGGCACAAAACCCCCCCAAATGACCATATTTTGGAAAGTAGACACCCCAAGCTATTTGCTTAGAGGTATAGTGAGTATTTTGCAGACCTCACTTTTTGTCACAAAGTTTTGAAAATTGAAAAAAGAAAAAAAAATATTTATTCTTGTCTTTCTTCATTTTCAAAAACAAATGAGAGCTGCAAAATACTCACCATGCCTCTCAGCAAATAGATTGGGGTGTCTACTTTCCAAAATGGGGTCATTTGGGGGGGGGGGGTTGTGCCACCTGGGCATTCCATGGCCTCCGAAACTGTGATAGGCAGTGAAGAGTGAAATCAAAAATTTACGCCCTTAGAAATCCTGAAGGCGGTGATTGGTTTTCGGGGCCCCGTACGTGGCTAGGCTCCCAAAAAGTCCCACACATGTGGTATCCCCGTACTCAGGAGAAGCAGCTGAATGTATTTTGGGGTGCAATTCCACATATGCCCATGACCTGTGTGAGCAATATATCATTTAGTGACAACTTTTTGTAAATTTTTCTTTTTGTCATTCAATCACTTGGGACAAAAAAAATATTCAATGGGCTCAACATGCCTCTCAGCAATTTCCTTCGGGGGGGCTACTTTCCAAAATTGGGTCATTTGAGGGGGTTTTGTACTGCCCTGCCATTTTAGCACCTCAAGAAATGACATAGGCAGTCATAAATTAAAGGCTGTGTAAATTCCAGAAAATGTACCCTAGTTTGTAGGCGCTATAACTTTTGCGCAAACCAATAAATATACACTTATTGACATTTTTTTTACCAAAGTCATGTGGCGGAATACCTTTTGGCCTAAATGTATGACTAAAATTGAGTTTATTGGATTTTTTTTATAACAAAAAGTAGAAAATATCATTTTTTTCAAAATTTTCAGTATTCTTCCGTTTATAGCACAAAAAAAAAAACGGCAGAGGTGATCAAATACCATCAAAAGAAAGCTCTATTTGTGGGAAGAAAAGGACGCACATTTCGTTTGGGTACAGCATTGCATGACCATGCAATTAGCAGTTAAAGCGACACAGTGCCAAATTGTAAAAAGTGCTCTGGTCAGGAAGGGGGTAATCCTTTCCGGGGCTGAAGTGGTTAAATATTGTGCCTGGGGGGTGTCTATAGTATGCCTGTAAAGTGGCTCAGTTTTCCCGTGTTTATAACAGTACCAAAGCAAAATTACATTTCTAAAGGAAAAAAGTCATTTAAAACTGATCGCGGCTGTAATGAATTGTCGGGTCTCAGCAATATAGATAAAACTCATTGAAAAAAACGCCATTTTTTTTTAAATTTGGCGCAGGGTTCCCCTTAATATCCATACCAGACCTGAAGGGCAAAACTGCGCCACTTTACAGGCATACTATAGACACCCCCCAGGCACGATATTTAAAGGAATATTTCATTTTTATTGTTTCACTTTAAGCATTATTAAATCACTGCTCCCGAAAAAACTGATGTTTTTAAAACTTTTTTTTTGCATTGATACATGTACTCTGGGGCAGGACCCGGGAGGTCCCCAAACACTTTTTTATTTTGAAAGAATTGGTACTATGCATGTACTCAGGTACACTATTAGATCGACATGTGCAATTAGTTTCGTTCTGAATTTATTTTTCGACAATTTCAACAAATTCGGAAATATCCAAATTAACAAAAAAACATTTAACAAATTCTTCTGAAAATTAGAAAACTCGGAAATATCCAAATTAACGAAGACCCATTTAACAAATTTTTCCGAGAATTCAAAAATTTGGAAATATCCAAATTAACGAAAATCCATTTAACAAATTTTTCCAAAAATTTGGAAATATCCAAATTAACGAAAACCCATTTAACACATTTTTCAGAAAATTAGAAAGTTCGGAAATATCCAAATGAACAAAAACCCATTTAACAAATTTTTCCCAAAATTCAAAAATTTGAAAATATCCAAAATAACGAAAACCCATTTAACAAATTTTTCCCAAAATTCAAAAATTTGGAAATTTCCAAATGAACGAAAACCCATTTAACTAATTTTTCCAAATATTTGGAAATTTGGAGAATCGAAAATCAGAAAACCCGAAAATTCGAAAAGCTGAAATTATAACTAACTAATAATAACGTAACTATTAAATTATAGGTATTGGAATTTCCTTTCAAATTCGGCTGTTAGTGAAAAAAGACTAATGTATCCAAAGTTTAGAAAATGTTTAGAAAATGTAATCCAAAACTGGAGTATTTCTAAAATCTCCTGCAGCCTGTGATGGCTCGGTCTCCATTTATTGTAGGAACGGAGCAGCTATAAGGACCAGCGCCCCCTAGTGCCATTTGAGGGAGCCCGCCCTGTTCTTTTGAACTGCACATGTGCAGGGTGTACTCTCTTCTGTCACAGCGGCTGAACTCAACCGAGGCTACAGCATGGAGTACACATTGGGGGAGATTTACTAAAACTGGTGCACACAAACTCTGGTGCAGATGTGCATAGTAACCAATCAGCTTCTAACATCAACTTGTTCAATTAAACTTTGACTGTAAAACCTGGAAGCTAATTGGTTACTATGCCCAGCTACACCAGATTCTGTTTGCAGTTTTTGTTAATCTCCTCCACTGTGCATGTGTGGCCTGAAAGAACAGGATGATGCTTCCTCCAGTGAAACTCAAGTATGCTGGTGCTGATGGTTGCTCAGGACAGAACCATCACAGTATCATGTACCTGGTGCTTGAGGCCAATAAAGAGAGGGCTTCCCTTGGTCCTGACTACCCTGGAGGTGGAACAGGAGGAGTCAGGCTCAAAGAAGCACAGGTCGCCTGCTGGAGTTACTTGAAGAGGTACTCAGATGAAACAAGATAGCATCTACAGACAGAGCAGCCAGTTCAAGCCAAGGTCAGGTACTGGGTGTGGACAAGAGGCAGAACAAGTAGTGGCGCAACTAACAGTGGCGTAACTAAAACCTTCAGGGCCCTGATGCAATAAACCAAGATAGGCCCCGATGCAAGAAACCATGATGGGCCCCCCTTCCATTCAAGCCCCGGGCTTCCAATTATGGGAGGGTGACCATGGACATCCTCCCAGAACTCTGCCTCCCGTATGCCCCCTGGGACATGCATCAAGCGCAATCACGGTGGCCCTTTACCATGTGATCAGCTGATCACATGTAAACAGACTTTCCACGCTGTGTATGTGTGGGGAAAGGAGAGCCATTGACTGTCAAGAATGCCAGTAAATTGTTTAGACTGATAATTAGTGCTGCCTATCAGTGCTCATCAATGTCGCCTATTAGTGTCCATCAATGCTGCCTATCAGTGCTGCATTTCAGTTACATCTTTCAGTGCTCATCAATGCTACCTATCAGTGTCCATCCGTACCACCTATCAGCATCCATCATTGCCACCTATCAGTGCTGCCTATCAGTGCGGCCTATCAGTGCTCAATGCCCATCAGTGCTGCCCATCTGTGCTGCCTATTAATTCCACCTATCAGTGCCCATCTGTGCTGCCTATTAGTGCAGCCTGTCAGTGTTCATCAATCCCTCCTATCAGTGCTGGGTATCAGTGCTCATCACTGCCTCCTCCTGTATGAAAGCATTTCTCATACTGCTCAGAGCCGGCCCGGCAGTGCTCCCTGCTTCCTCCACCCCCCCCTCACATGGGATGAAAGTGGAGACACAGCCGATCTGCTTCTTCTCCCCCATCCCCTCTCCCGTGTATGTACCGCGGAAAGTGTGAGCTCATTAGCATCACACTTGACTTCCCACAGAGCACACAGGAGGAGAGGGGTGGGGGGGGAAAGAAGCAGAACGGCTGTGTCTCCACTCTCATCCCGTGCGGGCGGGGGAAGGGTGGATGGAGGGAGAAGGGAGTTCTGCCGGGCCGGCACTGAGCTGTATGAGAGATGCTTTCAGCTCAGAGCCGTGTGGCTAGCAACCCCGCAGGGCCCCTGACAGTTTGTAATGCCAGGGCCCAGGCGCAAGTGCGACTGCTGTGACCCTGGTAGTTCCACCACTGTAAACAAGGCAGATTCTGTCAGTAGGGATGGCATGGATCCTGTGTTCCAGCAAAGCAGGGACATGGATCCATCATGCCTTCCCCTAGTAATAGCATCTCCCATAGTACACAGAAACACTGGCTAGGCACACAGTTAACTCTTTGATAGCCCCTGATTTTAACCCCTTCCCAGCCAGTGTTATTAGTACAGTGACAGTGCATATTCTTAGCACCAATCACTATAATAATGTCACAAATGTGTCAGGTAGGTGTCTGATTTGTCCGCCGTTCGGACTAAATTTTTTCTAAACTGAAAGGATCCCCTGTCTGGATTGTAGGTTTAGCACACTAACTGCTATACCCATATGGGGCAGCATAGTGTGCCATTTGGTAAAGGTTAAATTAACCTTCAAATCTACCTTCACTGTTGTATTTCCCCAGATTGTGAAAATTGCAACAAATATGCCCTAGATTTATTGAAATTTCAGGATAATAAAAACTCTTAATTTCCGTTGTCACTTTTTTCTCCAGCAATGCTACATGGAAAATATAACTTGCCAACATCTCTGTGAGTAATTTCTAGTCATTATCTTCCACGATTTATGGAGCAGGGAACCTGGTTAATTCTGAAATGTATTACATAGACAGCTGTTGATGGCTTGCATGCATTGGCCATCTTTAAAGCAAAGCTGTATAAGAGGTGTGCCTAAAAATTTTGGTGAATGGTATCAGAAAACAAATAAAAGAAAAGATACAAACAAATTACCTTTATTGGCCTTCAAAATAATCGCCATCCTTCACAACACGCTTTTGGCAACATTCATAAAGCTTCTAGAAGCAGAACCGCTGTCCCACATTCTTGGATCGCCGCCATGTCTGTAAAACGTGCGCCTTTCATGATGCTCTTCAGGCTGGGGAAACAGAAAGAAGTCCACAGACACCAGATCAGGGGAGTGCGGTGGATGGTGCTTGGATTCCAGATCAAACTGGTAGCACCAGATCTCATCCCCTGTGATGATGGTTCGCAGAGAGAATGGATCCTGGTCACACATGGCAGTGAAATCTCCAGGGGTTTCTATCCGCGTGGCTTTCAGTTTGTCTGAGAGCTTGTGCAGCATAAATCGGGAACAGATCTTCTGCTTACCCAAATCTATGAGGACGATGGTGCCCACCATGTCCTTGCTAATGCCCGATTCCTCCGCCATCAGTCGTAGAGTCAGTAGCCGATCCCGTGTAAGAAATTGTCGCACTTGCTCGATCATGTCTGGGGTTCTGCTTGTCGACGGCCGACCTGAATGTAGCTCATCCTCAGTCGTTTCCTTCCTGTTGTGAAAGCTCTTGAACCAGTCGTAAACACATTTTCTGCTTACGTCCCGTACACTTGCACCAACATTTCATGCGTCTCCGTCGCCGTTTTCTCCAATTTGTAGCAGAACTTGATGTTCACTCGTTGCTCCATTGCACTGTGACCCTACCTCTCACACTGACTATGTTCCACTGCCCGCAGAGGGTTTACCCTGAGGGGCACGTGTACTCCACTCTAGGTTGCACTTCTTGACATGTCTCTGGATAGCCATGTGCATGCATTTGCACCTGGCCCATGTTGTCATCGAGAAATCTGACCATTCACCAAACGTTTTAGACACACCTCATATAGGCTAACATGCAGGGGCATTTAGAGGCAGGACAAAAAAAAAATGCCAGACACCCCTAATGCCCTGTACACACGACCGGTTTTGCTGTTGGAATAAACTCCGAAGGTTTCTCCGACAGAATTCCATTCAAGCGGTCTTGCCTACACATGGTCAAACCAAAGTCTGACCAAAGTCCAACCGTCAAGAACGCTGTGACGTACAACACTTACGATGGGACTAGAAAAAGGAAGTGCAATAGCCAGTAGCCAATAGCTTCCATCTCCATGCGTCGTTTTTGATGCGTCGGAACAGCATACAGACGAGTGGTTTTTCCGATAGGAATTGGTTCCGTCAGAAATATTTAGAACATGTACTATTTCTAGGTCCGTCCAAATTTTCTAAAAAAAAAGTCATATGAGGCATACACACAATCGGAATATACGATGAAAAGCTTCCGTCTGACTTTTCCTGTCGGACATTCCGCTCGTGTGTACGGCTTTAGAGTAGCAGAAAAAAGCGTGCCTGAAGCCTTAGGGTGCATAATCACACAGTGTTGGTTTACGGTATTTCTGGACAGAGGAACTTAGAGGCATTTAGAGGCAGAAAAAAACCCCTCTGCCAGCACGTTCATGAGCAGGGACATTTTGGCAGAAAAGAACACTTGACACCTGTAAATGCACTAGGGTTCCATTAGCGCTTGAATGTTAATTCATTGCAATGGACAGAATATTATTCTGGCCAATTAAATGAAATAACGCCCAAATACTTGATGTGCCGAAACGCGTTACAGGCATTATGTTTTTTTTTTTCTGCTAAAACAGGAGAAAACATGTCTAGAAGAGATAGCAAAACATCTAGTGTGCATGAGGTCTAAGAGGGTTGGACGTCATTAAGCATTATCAAACTCAGGAGACAAGCTTTGCTGGACCTTGGGTTGGGGGTGTGTGTGCAGGAGACAGCTCTGGATCAAAGGTGAGTATTGCAATAGAAAGTAACTTTTCTTTTTTTTTTCTATTTTCAGAGCTGCTGGTTTGTGGATTTTCTAAAATTAAACTGAAAATACTACTTTAAGATTTTTATAGCCCCTTTTCTGAGCTTTGTTTGCTACACATATATTTTTTTTTATATCAAACATTCTTCTTCTGGTTTAAGGATAATAAAACAGTTCATGACATGGAAGTTAATGATTTGCAAATAACAGGTGTAGGATGATTTCCTGATACCTCAGTGGGACCAGACTCTGTCACTTTTATTTACTAAATCAATCCCATTATGTCCGCTAGGAAAACAACAGTTAAATGGCTATTAACTCTTGGCTGATGCGCAAATGAAGGAATCCTCCCAGGAGCCGTAGACCTTTGTTCTTTAACCTTTTCCAGACCTGCCTGGCAAGCGAAGAGCAAATTACTCCTCTCTTCCTCCTCCATCTTCATCATAACTTGCTGATTATCCCAGTAAATTATGAATAATATCTACATGTCCAGTGTTTGCCTGGGAGCTGGATTTCACCTTTCTGTCCTTCAATTACCAAATTTAGGAACGCCGGCGTTCATTTTACAGGAGCACGTAATGCATTGTATAAAGTATCGGATATATCTACTGTGTGCAGAAAAAAAAGCTCCTGAAATAAAATTTTATTAAAATGTTCAAAACATGACAAATAGAAAAATACACAAATCATGGTATTTTTATCACAGAAATTTCGATTTCTTATCTAAAAGGGTTGCAAAGAAAGTTAGAGGATATGTAAAGGTTTGTTTTTAAAAACAAAACAAAAAAAAAGTCATACTTACCTCCTCTGTGCAGTTGGTTTTGCACAGAGTGGCCCCGATCCTCTTCTTCTGGGGGCCCCACAGTTGAGCTCCTGGCTCCTCCTCTTCTCGAGTGTCCCGTTGGAGAGCCGCTCTCCCTCGGGGCACTCATGCGGGCACGCTCCTGTGTCCTGCTGCTGCGTCTATTGACACAGACAGCAGGACTCGGCCCCGCCTCCCGCTTCATTGGATTTGATTGACAGCAGCAGGAGCCAATGGCTATCATCCCCGTCGCTGGAAAGACCATGTTTAGGTAAGTAAAAAGGGGGCTCTGGGGGGCTGCATCACAGGAGGTTTTTCACCTTAATGCATAGAATGCATTAAGGTGAAAAACCTTGAGGGTTTACAACTCCTTTAAAGTATATGTCCAGGGAAAAAAAAAAACATGTGAGCTATAATTCCTTGCAATAAATTCACATTTCTCAATGTTTGATAATTTACCAATTCAGCTATGGAAGGTTTACCCCCCTTCATGACCAGGCCACTTTTTGCGTTACTTTACCTGATAATTGCGTGGTTGTGCGATGCTGTACCCAAATAAAATTTGTGTCCTTTCTTTCTCAAAAATAGAGCTTTCTTCTGGTGGTTGCGTTTTTTACCATTGCGTTTTTTATTTTTTGCACTATAAACAAAAAAAAATTGTCAATTTGGATTGTCAATTTCGGCACTGTGTTTTTTTATCTGACAATTGCGCGGTCATGCAACACTATACCCAAATAAAAAGGTTTTTTCTCACAAATAGAGCTTTCTTTTGGAGATATTTGATCACCTCTGCGTTTTTTCGTTTTTTTTGCGCTATAAATAAGAAAAAAAAAATTGAAACCAAAACAATATGTTTTACATTCTGCTATAAAATATATCTAATAAAGAAATTAAAAAAATCTAATTTCTTTATAGATTTAGTACAATATATATTCTGCTACATATTTTTTGATAAAAAAAAAATCTCAATGCTATGATGATTCACAGCAGAAGCCGATCTACGGGTGCCGGGCACTGGATGTCCGCAGGCACCCGCCGATAATCGGTAAAACACACAGAACGGAGATCTGCCTCTATAAACAAGGCAGATCTCTATTCTGACAGAGGGGAAGGGATGGATTATGTGTTCCTGCAAAGGAGGGAATAAAATCCATCTTTTCCCCTAGTAAAAGCTGCATATACAATACAAAAAAAACCTCTTCCCAGCCAGCATCACTTGTACAGTGACAGTGACTGCACGCTTGACCCAACCCCCCCCCCCCGGTAGGCTGAAGTGCAGAATAACATATATATATATAGATATATATCTAGATATATATCTATATATATCTATATATCTAGATATATATAGATATATATCTAGATATATATCTATATAGATATATATATGTATGTATATATATCTATATAGATATATATATACATATATATATATACACTTATGTAGGGCGGTCCAGAAGTGGTTAAAAAAAAAAGAATTCAAATAGATGTAAATACCAAAAAACATTTGAAAGACTATTTTTAAAGTTTTCATTTAAGATTCACTGATTTCTATACCCGCATCTTATGCGGATCTTGGGTAAAAGCTGTATAAGGGACAGTTCACATATAGTGCAATGACCAGTGCTTTCCGCACTGGAAGAATGGCAATCATCGCTAGGACACTGTGAGGGATACCACATGGCAGTGGCGGGCGGTGATAAATTTTTTTAGGGGGGCGGCAAACAGTAACACCCCCCCGTCAGTCGGTCGGTCGGCGGGCGGGCAGGTCTGGTGCACTTACCCCATCTATGCAGCGATTGCTTTACCTTCTTCTGCTGTCCAGCCAATCGGCAGTCTTCTCTTTTTGGCCAATCGGAAATGTGTTTTAGACCTGCTTCTGATTGGCCGGATTGAGGATCAGTGTTACAACAGCGAATATTCATTCACTGTTGTAACACCTGGGTGGGCTCGTGGCGCAATGCTCTGCGCTCCGAGCCCACCTTATTTTGAAGCCCATTAGCGCCTATGACTCTATTTAGGTGCTTCAAAAAACAGCCCCGCCACTGTAATTCAGGTGCCAGGCCTCCTGAAAGGGGCCAGACACATGAATGGGGGTAGCCGTGGCGGCCATGGATAGATTTATGCTATGCATGAATCTATGTATTAACCATATAGGGGGTGGTGTGGATAGAGGGGGCTGCGCCCGGGAGCCCCTAATGAACATGGGTCGCCACTGCCACATGGAGGTATCCAGCAAGGATGACCTTAAGAAATCAGGAATCAGGCTGAAGGAAGTTAAATGAAGTTTATGGAGGTAAATAACAAACTTCCAACACCAAACCCAACACCAGTAAACCATAAATGATGTGAAGTAACAAAATGACTATAACAATGCAGAAACCCAAACGAAAAGTCGAAAATGGAGGACACACACATAAACAGAGCAAGGTCAGGGCTGAGATAAGAAAAAAGGGAAGCAGGGAGCAGGGTATAGGGAGTAGGCCATAGGACCAGGTACAGGAACCAGGATCAAGGATCAGGCACAGGAGCAGGAGCAGGTAAAGGAACAAGGATCAGGATTAGGCACGGGAGCAGGAGCAGGTAAAGGAACCAGGATCAGGAAGGGACACGGCTCACAGTAAGAACACTGAACCTCAGTTATGGGCAGTCTTAAATACTTCCCTAATTAATACCTAATTACTTGGAAAGCCTTGCTGCTGGGAGACACTTGCTGGTGGCCACCAGAACTGCGCCCGTCGAACAACAGTGCTACCAGCAGATGACCAAGGTAATGACACAAGTACTGACAGACACACAAATATCAAATGTTTTCTATTTGTCCTATTTGCACTGAAATGCAGCCTGGAGCTGCACTGCAATGATCTGCTGTACAGTGACATGAAGGAAGCGTCACTTATTTATACTTAACATAAAGTTCATACAAAAAAAGGAATAAAAGGGACCTGCAAAATGCTTTGAAACGAGCATCACACTGCCCCCTACTGTCCACTCGCTGCAGCCAGAACGGACTCCTGCGGTGTGAACAGGCCCTCAGAGAAGAAGTATAGCCAAAGCTCGTTTGGCTGTACTTGAATGGGTCACAGGAGTGAAACTCCTTTTGCACTCCTGTGACCCGTTTTCAGCAGAGAGTGAGCTGAAGTCTACCCTAAAATGACGTTCACAGAAGTCAGTCCAGGCACCGCGTCATCCCGACAATGGAAGTCTGGATCCGCCAGGTGCCTGGACTGACACCCCGCTCAGCCTCTCAGCGAGCCGCTGAGACCCTGAGGCGGGCGCTCCCCGCCCCCTCCACAGCTCAGCACTCCAGTGAGCGAGGAGGAAGCAGAGCGGGGAGCTGCTGACTGACATTCAGTAGCTCTCTGCTCGGGGAACTGTCAAAACCGAGCGATTGGCAGTGTTTGATCGCTCAGTTCTCAGTGCAGAGGCACCGGGGGGGCAGATACAGCATTGGACCCATGCTTTATCCACCTAGATAAGTATAAATCAGGAAAAAAATAAATTCTATTTTACACTTTTACAAACTACTGACTACTAAATCCCCCCCCCCAAAAAAACAACATGTTTTGCCATTAGTTCTGCTTTACCAATTGCATTTTTTCACTGTGGGATTTCTCCTTCTAGACAGAACCATACTACTATCGGTTTTAGTCCCAGGAAATTTATGTGCACAGTCACCTGGGAGAATTTTATTAAACCACAATGCACTATATGACTCTTGAACTACGGCCAGAAGGCTTAGAAGGGTTTAAAAGGAGGTTTTTAGTTAAGCCAGCTCCCCTATTATAAAAGTAGCCATAGTATCAGTATATTGAAAGGTAGAGGATAGGGAAAGCTGACAAACTGAATAGGGATAGATTAGGGTCAGTTTAAGAAAATGGATGGCGCTGGAGCATTGGACCCATACTCAGCCGTCACTGGCAATGAGAGAGGTCCCCAGGGGCTAGGTGGCGATAAGTAGGAAGGCCAAAGTTGGGAAGGGTTCCATGTGAACTGTAGTTTATCATGGGTCAGTCAGGCCTGAGAGAAAGGTGAGGGCTGTTCAGAAGGGATTGACTATGGCCTCCATCGGCCAATCGAAAGGGAGTTGGGTTCAAATTCCCAAACCTGGAGCAGTGGAAACAGGCACCTTGCAGCACCCAATGCTGCAATGCAACCGATCCTGAAGAAGCCGGTAGGAGTCCCGGTGAGAGTCCTGAGAGATAGGTGAGTGCTGTTCAGAAGGGATGGATGATGGTCTCCGTCAGCCAATCAAAAGGGAGTTGGGTTCAAATCCCCAAACCTGAAGTGGCAGAAACAGGTGCCTCGCAGTGTCCAATGCAGCAAAAGCCGGTGGTAGGTGGATGTAGGTTTGAAAAGTTTACTTTAATTCTAATTTCTAGGTAGGCTAGTCAACATGTCAGGGTTGGGCTCAGCCCTTCCTTCTCAAAGCTTACTGCTCAGCTGTCGGCTAATTGATATACTGCTCATCAGTCCTGCCTACTTAAGCCCTCCAGTCCAGATGATCTTTGCCTTCGCCTTGGTCACATCTCTAGAGACTCTCTCCTGTGTTCCTGTTAAAGACTTGCTTGACTGACATTCCTTCTGGCTCCAGATCCTGGTTGCTGTTCTACTACGCTCCGCTCCTCTCTGGCTCCCTGACATTTTGGCTTGTCTAACTATCCATTCCGGTTCTTGAACTCTGGCTATGTTTAGACCATGTTTACTGTTTACCTTTTTTTTTATTATTAACAAACAAGTGTGATTTGACTGTACTTCTGTCTCAGTCTGATTCATGGTTTCTGACACAACCCTTGTACTGCCTCTATATTTTTGTTCCTATTAGTGTTTTTTTTGGGGGGGGGGGGTCATTTTATTTTGCGGTTGAATTGAGTTCAGCAGCCACCTTAAAAGAGAAGTATGTTTTTTTTTAAATTCATACTTACCTAGGTGGATGGAGCATCAGACTGATGCTGCAGCTGTCCCCTGCCGTCTCTGCACTGAGAACCGAGCCACCAAACACCGCTTATGGCTCGGTTCTCACAGATCTCTGAGAGGAGAGCTGCTGACCGTCAGACAGTGTCTCTCCTCTCTGCTCCTCCATGCTCATTGGAGCGCTGAGCTGTGGAGGGGAGGGAGAGACCGTCTCAGCAGCTCGCTGAGACACTGAGACTGCCATCAGTCAAGGCAGCTGGTGGATCCAGACTTGAGAAGTTGGGATGACGAGCTGCCTCAACTGATGGCAGTAATGTCAGCGGAGAGCGGACTTCAGACCACTCTTCGCTGAAAACAGGTTGCACTCCTGTGACCCAGAGGAGAAGCCCAGCCTAAAAAGCTCCGGCTAGACTTCTCTCTGGACTTAAGCTCCTGTCCCATCCAGGCGTGGTAGTTTGGGGTTTTGATATCTTTTATGGGGTTTTTGATTTCTATTTTATGTTGATAGGCCTTTTTTAAGTCTTGGGTGTTCAAAGTGGGGCATTTGGTATGTAATGGCAGTGCCCAGCTTCCCATGTCTTTTTTTGACAGTAGTTTGACAATTAGCCCTAAAAGTTCCCCACATTTAACAACAAGATTTTCCCATCCAAAGACTAAAACAAGACTCAGCTCTGGTTTGCTGTATTTCAAATGTGATTTGGTAAGCCCTTTGTAAAGCAAACCTGGGTAGATTTGCCCATCGCTAACCCTCACCTCTTGTTCCAGTGATAAATGGAACATTTTGGATTACCCAACACTTTTGTGGTCACAGCACAGTTAGAGAGGGTTAGGCTACACAATAGGGGCACACACAGCAGTAAAATCTTAGCAGAGTTTTTAACCCATTTTCTTCTCTATCGAAAAAAAAAACTAGGCTATACATGCAGTGAGGAAAGGCTGTGATTGGCCTTATTATGTAATTTTTATGTTTCTCCTGCGTCAAAACTGCTCACTTTCTGCAGCCGCAATTACAGAAGAAAAAGCCTCTCTCGCCTTCTAATAATGTTTCTTTAATGCATAGTAAATGCATGCATATGCCGGTCAATAATGTAATTGAGTGAAGAAAGACAAAAATGTTGTAAATAACTTCTATTGATTTTACAGTGCTCTCCAGAGGGATGCTAGCTCCTGCTTTAAGAAAAATCCATAAGGGTTTTTGACAAAGATGAAGTAGACCGAACAGGAGAAAGAAACCATAGAGAAGGCCCCGTTTTAATGGCTCACCTCATGTATAGTATTTAGTCTTAACGACTCTTACAGTATCTGGTTTAACTACAGCTGATATACAATCTTAAACAGAGTGACAGCAGGCATGTAAAACAATCTATTATTCGTCTTTACTCAAATGTGACACCGTAGTTCTGAGCAAATGGGATGATTAATGGACGAGAACGGAGAAAAACACAACAAGGGCAAGACTGATATTAGTATATATTAATATCGATATCTTCAAATTGGAACTGCTAAAATTAGTATGTAAATAAAAATAAAAAAAAATGTGTATACATGTATATAAATAAATAAAATGCTACTACTACAAATAGTAATAATAAATTGTTACTGCTAAAATTATATATATATATATATATATATATATATATATATATATATATATATATATATATATATATATATATATATATATATATATATATATATATATATATATATATATATATATATATATATATATATATATATATATATATATATATATCTCACAAAAGTGAGTATACCCCTCACACTTTTGCAAATATTTTATTCTATCTTTTCATGTGACAACACTGAAGAAATGACACTTTTGCTGCAATGTAAAGTAGTGAGTGTACAGCTTGTATAACAGTGTAAATTTGCTGTCCCCTCAAAATAACTGAACACACAGCCATTAATGTCTAAACCGCTGGCAACAAAAGTGAGTACACCTCTAAGTGAAAATTTCCAAATTGGGCCCAATTAGCCATTTTCCCTTCTCGGTGTCATGGGATTCATTAGTGTTACAAGGTCTCAGGTGTGAATGGGGAGCAGGTGGGTTAAATTTGGTGTTATTGCTCTCACTCTCTCATACTGGTCAGTGGAAGTTCAACAATGCACCTCGTGGCAAAGAACTCTCTGAGGATCTGAAAAAATAAGAATTATTGCTCTACACAAAGATGTCCTAGGCTATAAAGAAGATTTCCAAGACCCTGAAACTGAGCTGCAGCATGGTGGCCAAGACTATACAGTGGTTTAACAGGACAGGTTCCACTCAGAACAGGCCTCGCCATGGTTGACCAAAGAAGTTGAGTGAGCGTGCTCAGCGTCTTATCCAGAGGTTGTCTTTGGGAAATAGACATATGAGTGCTGCCAGCATTGCTGCAGAGGTTGAAGGGGTGGGGGGTCAGCCTGTCGTCCCGTCTTTTAAAGATGATGCACAAGAAAGCCCCCAAACAGTTTGCTGAAGACAAGCAGACTAAGGAAATGGATTACTGGAACCATGTCCTGTGCTCTGATGAGACCAAGATAAAGCTAATGAGGAGTAAAAAGACAAGTGTGTCTTGCCTACAGTCAAGCATGGTGGTGGGAGTGTCATGGTCTAAGGCTGCATGGTGGTGGGAGACGGGGGCCGCATGGCAGTATTCCTACAAGATAACGACCCCAAACAAACTGACCAAGATGACCACTGTCTTGCTAAAGACGCTAAGGGTAAAGGTGATGGACTGGCCAAGCATGTCTCCAGACCTAAACCCTATTGAGCATCCGTGGGGCATCCTCAAACAAAAGTTGGAGGAACGCAAGATCTCTAACATCCAACAGCTCCATGATGTTTTCATGGAGGAGTGGAACCTGTGAAGCTCTGGTGAACTCCATGCCAAAGAGGGGTAAGGCAGTGCTGAAAAATGATGGTGGCCACACAAAATATTGACACTTTGGGCCCAATTTGGACATTTGTACTCACTTTTGTTGCCAGCAGTTTAGACATTAATGGCTGTGTGTTGAGTTATTTTGAGGGGACAACAAATTTACACTGTTATACAAGCTGTACACTCACTACTTTACATTGTAGCAAAGTGTCATTTCTTCAGTGTTGTCACATGGAAAGATGTAATAAAATATTTACAAAAATATGAGGGGTGTACTCACTTTTGTGAGATACTGTATATAACGTTGCCTATGGACAATTTTGGGCATCATAGTTTTCTGCCATTTTTAGAGGTGCACACAATTTTAATGGCTTGACATGTTTGGTATCTATCTACTCAAAATAACCTCACCATAATGCCGTGTACACACGAGCGGACTTTGGACGGACTTAACACCGAAGGACTTTTGGACGGACTTTCGACAGAGTTCCGACTGAGTTCCGATGCAACGGACTTGCCTACACACGATCACACCAAAGTCCGGCTGATTCGAACGTGATGATGTACGACCGGACTAGAATAAGGAAGTTCATAGCCAGTAGCCAATAGCTGCCTTTGCGTCGTTGTTCGTCCGTCGGACTAGCATACAGACAAATGGATTTTTCAACCGGACTCGAGTCCGTCGGAAAGATTTGAAACATGTTCTATTTCTAAAGTCCATCTGATTTTTCGACAGCAAAGGTCCGATGAAGCCCACACGTGATCGAATTGTCCGGCGGATTCGTTCCGTCGGACCTCTGCTGTCGAAAAGTCCGGTCGCGTGTACACGGAGTAAATTGTGTATTATATTGTGTTTGTTTACAATAAAATTTATTTGAGTGTATTTTTTACTGATAATATGGCTTAGATAACCAGTTGTGCTAATGTTGTGTAACATTAAAAGTTGCCACTATTTTATTTTTTAGGGTCTCAGATTTTAGAAAATATTAAATATTTTGGGTGGGTTTACAGGCCTAAAATCTGTCTTTTAGCAAGTGTGGAAAAAGTTTAAAAAATTGGTTTTGACAACAAAAGAATTATAGCTTATATATGATTTTAATGATTGGATTTACAAAATCTTTAAAAAAAAAAAAACAATTTGCTGACCCTTTCTGAATGCTTTATAATTGTTTTTTAAATGGTTGCTAATTACCATGCTACTCAGAAAAGTTTAAACAAGCTAAGATTTTAAAATGCCTTTGTGTACTAAAACTACAAAAAAAAGAAAAAAACAAGTAGGGTGACTTCAGGCGATACTCCCTGGGAAATGTATATGAGTGCGCCTCGCCATAAATATAAATGATTTCTGGATAAATGTAATTTTTGAAAAATTATTTTCACACACTAGGGGGTTCTTGGACTCATAATTTGCCCAGAAGACATGTATAATCATATACATATATCAAAGTCTTGGTATGCAGGGATAATAAAACCTTATATTCCGTACAGCCTCAGAGTTCGATGTACCAATGAAGTTGACAATAAATAACATTATATTTGCATTAGCCAGTGATAATTCTGAATTCAAACTATATACAGCATTGTTACAATGATTAGTCTTTTGAACATATAATATAAATTAAATACGAAGTAAAGGACGGTTGTATTAAATGCAGTGCATAGAGTTCAATTTAAATCTTTAGCCGAGTAAGAAGCTCTAGGTCGTAACTGTAATATCAGCACAGCTACAAGATACCGCAAAGCCAGTGAAGCAGCACTATTCAAACTCAATAAATCAGCTCCCATTACTTTTTATTACTAAAACTCAGCCTTCACACCCAGCACATAATCAACAATAATTTAAAATCGATACCGTTTCTGAACATGAATATTTTTCTTGGGTTGAAAGTTATTTTCTTTATTTTACGCCTCATTACTTTTTTTTTTTCTTTCCCTGTTTTTTTTTTTTATCAGAAGACTTGGTGTAGGACAAGGACAATGTATTTAAGACTACCATGACTATTTAAAATTAGAAAAAGAAAAAAAAATTGGAAAAAAAATTTACAGTATGACTAAAAAATCAAAAATCGAAAATTTTAAATATTGCAGCTTACCAGTCCTTAAATCCGGTGGTTGCATTCGTTTTCATTTTTCAGGCTAAGAACGTTTGCAGCAAGTACAGAAAATGTCTTTTGACTTTGAAAGCAATGTGGTGTCCTTGTCGCTTCCTGTTCAAGGAATTGAAGCAAAAACAATCTTATCTTCTTTTGTAAACTACTAATCCCATAAACCCCCATGTAATGAAAATGAACAAAAGTAAATGTGTTTGAATTCCACCCTAGGTAGCAAGCATAAAAAAAAATGTACCGAAGGAAGGAGCTCCAGACCAAAGGATAAAAGAGCCCAGATTAATTTAACCACTTGACCTCAAGAAGGTTTAGTCCCCACTTTGTGATATGGCACTGCGTCATTTTAACTGACAATTGCGTGGTCCTGCGACACTGTACCCAAATAAAATGTATGTCCTTTTTTTCCCACAAATAAAGCTTTCTTTTGGTGGTATTTGATCACCTCTGCAGTTTTTATTTTTTGCACTTTAAACATATAAAAACATTTTTTAAAAATCCAATTTCTTCATCAATTTAGGCCAATGTGTGTTCTGCTACAGATTTTTGGTAAAAAAAAAATCCCAATATGCGTGTCAGAAACCATGAATCAGACTGAGACAGAAGTACAGTTAAATCTCACTTGTTTAATAATAAAAAAAAGGTAAACAGAGTAAACGTATTCAAAACATAGCCAGAGTTCAGGAACCGGAACAGATAGTCAGACAAGCCAAAACGTCAGGGAGCCAGAGAACAGCGTAGTAGAAAAGCAAGCAGGATCTGGAGCCAGAAGGAATGTCAGCCAAGCAAGTCTTTAACAGGAACACAGGAGAGCGTCTCTAGAGATGTGACCAAGGCGAAGGCAGAGATCATCTGGACTGGACGGCTTAAGTAGGTAGGACTGACGAGCAGGATATCATCAACAGGTGAGTCACTGTGGAGAGATAGGAGCTGACAATTAGCTGATGGCTGAGTGGCCAGCTCAGATAAGGAAGGGCTGAGCCCAGCCCTGACAATGTGTATATTGATTGGTTTATGCAGACGATAAAGCGTCTACAGACTATGGTATTTGTTTATGTAATATTTATTTATTTTCATACTAGTAATGGCGGCAATCAGCAACTTATAACAGGACTGCAATATTGTGGCGGAAAATCGGACACTAACTGACACTTTTAACATTTTGCAGGAACCAGTGACACTAATACAGTGATCGGTGCTAAAAATATGCACTGTCACTGTACTAATGACACTGACTCCGAAGGGGTTAATCATCAGGGGCGATCAAAGGGTTAACTGTGTGCCTAGCCAGTGTTTTGTATACTGTGTTAGGTGCTCTTACTACGGCTTACTACGGCAATCAGCAACTTATAACAGGACTGCGATATTGTGGCGGAAAATCGGACATTAACTGACACTTTTAACATTTTGCAGGAACCAGTGACACTAATACAGTGATCGGTGCTAAAAATATGCACTGTCACTGTACTAATGACACTGACTCCGAAGGGGTTAATCATCAGGGGCGATCAAAGGGTTAACTGTGTGCCTAGCCAGTGTTTTGTGTACTGTGTTAGGTGCTCTTACTACGGGATGCAATGGATTTTATTCCCTGCTTTGCAGGAACACAAAATCCATCTCTTCCCTCCTGTCAGATCTGCCTTGTTTACCTTTAACCCCCCTGGCGGTATTCCCGGGGTGAGATTTTAGTACCAAAAGCGGTAACCCCGAGCCAGACTCGGGATCGCATCGCTGGATCCTGGAAGACGCGACTCACCTTGTCTCCGGGATCCCGCGATGTTCTCCCGCTGTGTTCGGCGGCCGGATCTTCCGCCCGATCCACTGTGTGCCCTGGCTTCCGTTCCCTGCGAGCGTAGCGACGCAGGGGGTGGAACCGGCGGCAAATTCAAAATGTATAAAGCACAAACACACTGACACATTGTAATCCTATTGGATTACATTACAAAATATAATAAATATTAAAAAATTGACCTCAGATTGCCCCCCAGTGCTTTGTCCAGTGCCCCTGCCTGCAGTTTTACTGTACTTTGTGTCTGGAAACTGCAGAGCGACCATGGCATCCAAAAAGCGCGCTTCAACATCAAAAGCGACATATGACCTGCTGGAAAACAGCGACAGCGAGACAGAATCGCTTGCAGATGTGAGTGATAGCAAATCATGGGGAAGTTCGTAATCAGGCACGGAAAGCGATTTCAGCGATGATCCTGCGACTTTGCCCAGCGATGTGCGGACTTGGTGCTCGATTGATTGCGGTACGGAGCACACAGCACCCCCAAGATTCCCGTTTACCGGAGCGCCTGGTATAAAAGTGGAGGTTGAAGATGACAGCCCCTTGGGATACCTCCAACTCTTTTTGACTGATGAGGTCATAGAAATAATTGTTACAGAGACCAATCGGTACCAGGAACAACAAGCTGCTATACCGCAGAGGTTTTCAAGGAGCAGAAAATGGGAACCAGTGACCAAGGAAGACATCTGGAAGTTTCTGGGCCTAATTATTCTCCAGGGAGTGGTGGGGAAACCCCTGCAAAAGTGGTACTGGACAACCAACAAAATATTAGCCACTCCTTTTTTTGGCACCATAATGTCGGAATACAAATTTTCACTCATAATGAAATATCTGCATTTTCAAAATAATGACGAATTTGATGAGACTTCTCATCCAGCTCCAAAACTGAAAAAAATTTGGGACTTATATCAAATTATTCTG
The DNA here is from genome assembly GCF_042186555.1 of Aquarana catesbeiana. NCBI lineage: Eukaryota > Metazoa > Chordata > Amphibia > Anura > Ranidae > Aquarana > Aquarana catesbeiana. The sequence goes on along the minus strand of NC_133324.1, from coordinate 53,724,597 downwards.
AAAAATTTCCAGCAGACCTATATACCAGACAGAGATGTCAGTATCGACGAAAGTCTTATGGCCTACAAAGGAAGACTTAGCTGGATACAGTACATCGCGTCTAAGAGAGCGCGATTCGGCATAAAATCATTTATGCTCTGTGAAGCCAGCACTGGTTATATATGGAATTCGGTCCTTTACACCGGGAAAGGGACGAAATTCAGCGACAGATTCAGTCAATATGGAATGGCAACCGCTTCTGTTCTCACTTTGATTGAGCCATTGTTGAATCAGGGGTACTGTGTAACCACAGATAATTTTTATACTTCTCCAGAACTCTATGAGTTCCTTCTACAACACAAGGCAGATGCTTACGGGACTGTTAGAGCTAACCGGCGTGACATGCCGCCAACCTTTGCCAAAAAAAAGCTCACTGCAGGAGAAATAGTTGCCTGGCAAAAAGGCAAAATGATGGCACTAAGATGGCGAGATAAAAAAGATGTGTGCCTAATGAGTACCATTCACAACACCTCTACTGTCATGGTACGTACAAAAGTTGGAAAAGATGTTATGAAACCTCAACTCGTAATGGACTACAACAACACAATGGGAGGTGTTGACAGAGCTGACCAGGCCATGACTTTTTACCCTGCTATGAGAAAGCAACAAAAAAAATATTATAAAAAAATCTTCAGGCATCTTCTTGAACAGTGCCTGTGGAACGCTTTCATTCTTCTAAAAAAAAAGAGTGACAGGCCTGTGATTCATGCAGACTTCGTTTGGAAAGTTGCAGAACTCATATTTCTGAAGCACCAAACACCAACCACTGTAAATCGATCTGGACGTCGTGCTGCTGGCGTTGTGAACCCGGAACGTCTGACAGGTCGACACTTTGTGGACCACATTCCACCAACAGAAAAGAAGGCAGCACCCACAAGGATGTGTGTGGTTTGCTGCTCTAAACGTGACGACACAGGAAGGAAAGTCAGAAAAGAAACCCGGTTCTACTGTCCTGACTGTGACGTCGGACTTTGCGCTGTACCCTGTTTTAAAATTTACCATACCCGAGACGTTTACTAAAAGCAATATGACTACTAATATTGCACTCTTGTTTGGCCAAAAAAAATGTCAGTGTTTTTGATTTATATTATTTACTAAAATTTATTGAATAAAAAGTATTATTACTATTATATTATTATTTGTTATTATTTATAGTTATTTATTATATTATAATGTATGATTTTTTGTTTCAAACTTTATCATACCCAGGATGTCTACTAGACTCTTGTTTGGACAGATTTCAGTGAGTTATTCCTAAGAATTACAGGCCTACAATATAAAACGCCACATTTCCATGCAAAAATAATGGTACCGCTTTCAGCACCTAAAATCTGAAATAATCATACCGCCAGGGAGGTTAATCAGGGTTTCAAGTTAAAATAAAAATCTTGATTATATCCTCGTATTGAAAACCAAATACAAAAACCTATTGAAACGAAAATAGGAATCCTGAATGGGCTCAAAATAGGGCTTACCTGTGAATCTATGTAGGGAAAAGGAATTACTAGGCTGGGAGAGTTACTGGCCAGCAGTATCTGTGTGAGCAATCAAGATAACAACCATGGCTTCCTCCATAGATACAGTGGAGAAGAAAGTGTAGCTACCCAGGGTCAGACAAGAAGTGCAATATTTCGCTGATTATCTGGTGAAATTGACCACTTGCTGACCGGCTCATAGTAAAAATACATTGCTAATTTGACGACAGCTAGCTGCCATAACCTGGGTATTGTTTTTTACTATGGCTGATTCTCTGTAAGATAAAAGTGGTCCAGCTGGCGGATTTGCCACGTGATCACTTTTAGAAGCAGCAGGAGGGGTGCCCCCCTCCCGCTGCTTCCTGGTCACTCCCGGGCTTACCTAATGGATCGGCAAAGCCCGGGAGTGATCCGATGTGGCCATTAGTTGGTCATGAAGGACAGGAGAGACATCTGATGTCACTTTAGGTTCTCAGGCCATAGTAAATATTTTTTTTTTTTTCTAAAGAGAAAGTTGAAAAAAAAAAATTCCCATTTGCTTTTGAAGGTAAATGAGAGATTTGGGGTCTTATTTTCAGTGGCACCCAGAAGGCTCAGATGGCCTCATCAGAAGACCGGATGCTCCTCTGGTGCACCCCTGCTCTCTACAAAAAACATCTCTCTGAATTACAAATTTTAGTTTGCCTCTCTGTGCCCATGACCCACCCACCTCTATGATGTTTCAGAGAGGTCCACCTGACATCCAGATGCCAACTCTCCTCCCCGTACCAGAGTAGGCCCACCTGCTGCTGCAGATGCTGTTTCCTGTTAAAGCCTATCCACCTAACCTCTTCTCGTAATGGAACCACCAGCTGCAGCAGTAAGGGATGTAAAACGCTGGCTTTTATGATGGTGCAGAAATTAGAGCTGAGGTGTGAAGGTGCAGGAACTTGACTGATCTGATATGTCAAGGTACAGGAATTGGGGCTCATCTGAGGTATGAAGGTACAAGTACTGGGGCTGATCTAGGATCTGAAAGTTCAGGAATTGAGATTGATCTGCAGTGTAAAGGTGCAGAAATTGGGCTGATCTGAGGTCTGAAGATGCAGGAACTGGAGCTGATCTGAGGTCTAAAGGTGCTGAAATTGCAGCTGATCTAAGGTTTGAATGTTCAGGAATTAGTGCTGATCTGAGGTATGAAGGTGAAAAAATTGTCGCTGACTCAAGGTCAGAAGATGCAGGAATTGGAACTGATCTTGGTTCTGAAGGTGCAAAAACTGTGAGAGAAAGAGAGATATAATTTTTCCTCTGTACAATTCATTAGTAAGACTTCATCTGGAATATACCATTCAATTTTGGGCACCAGTTCACAAAAAAGGATATCGGGGGGAACTGGAGAAAGTGCAGAGAAGAACAACCAAACTGATAAGAGGCATGGAGGAGCTCAGCTATAAGGAAAGATTAGAGGAACTGAATTTATTCTCCCTTGAGAAGAGGAGATTAAGAGGGGATATAATCAAAATTTATAAATACATAGGTGGTCCATATAGCAAACTTGGTGTTGAGTTATTCACTTCTACTAAGGTCATCACAGAGGACCAGGGGTACCTCTTTACACCAAACATGGAAAGGTTTCTTTACATTAAAAGTTGTAAAAAAAAAGTGTAATAGACTCCGCAAAAAGAGCTGGTTCAGGCCAACTCAGTAGATTGCTTTAAAAAAGGCCTGGATTATTTCCTAAATGCACATATTATAACTGGATACTAATATTTATAGGTAAAGTTGATTCAGGGAATATTCAATTGCTTCTCAGGGGAAGCAGGAAGAAATTATTTTCCCCTGCTGGAGCAAATTGGATCATGCTTTGCTGGGGTTTTTTTTACCTTCCTCTGGATCAACTGTGGGTATAGGATTGGGTATATGGGATTGTATGATTTAAAAAAAAAAAAAATTTAAGGATATCCCCCCCCCCTTTTATTGGTTGAACTAGATGGTTGGTCTAGGCTGGTCTAAGGTCTGAAAGTTCAGAGATTGGGGCTAATCTGAGTAGTGAAGGTGCAGAAAATGGGGCTGATCTGAGATCTAAAGGTGCAGGAATTGGGTCTTATCTGAGGTCTATGCATTGGCATGACATTTGTCTAATGCTTGTAAATGGACACTTTGGGGTTGATTTACTAAAACTAAAGAGTGCAAAATCTAGTGCAGCTGTGCATGGTAGACAATCAGCTTCTAACTTAAGCTTGTTCCATTAAGCTTTGACATAAAAAAAAATGAAAAAAACTGGAAGCTGATTGGTTTCCATGCGGATCTGCACCAGATTTGTCACTCTCCCGTTTTAGTAAATCAACCAGCTAATAAAAGAAGGTTTCTGACCCCTGCCCTACAACATTTCAGTCTACCATGTTTCACTGAAAATAAGACCTAGCGTGATTGTCGGTGCAGGCTGCAATATAAGCCCTACCCCCCAAATAAGCCCTAGTTAAAGTCCTTGTAGGTCTTATTTTCAGGGTAGGGCTTATTTTCTGGGAAACAGGGTAGGGCTTATTTGGGGGATAGGGCTTATATTGCAGCCATCACTGTCAATCACGCTAGGTCTTATTTTCGGGGAAACAGGGTAGGTGCTCCAAGGTGCCTTAGGTATTTTTGGACCTCCAAAAATACCCCCGGACCTGTGCCCTCCAAATTCTAGCTTACCAGTGGCTCAAAAGTTTACACCACAACCTGGGCCTCAAAAATGCTGAAGTAAACAAAACTGAAAAGACCTTATGTGTCCCTTGTATACTTTTTTTATGCTAAATGCATAACCCTTCACTGGCATGTACTTTTTCTTTTTTCTTTTTTTAAACCTATCTTAGAGCAGCCTAAGGAAATGATTTCTAACTTAGAAAACTTGGAAAAGTAGATTTTATAATTTTGTTTCATCCACTACGTGAAAAAGAAAAAAAAATCAGGTTTGCACTATACCAACTTTTAAAGACCTCCAGGCAAATTCCTGCTGAGCTTGATTCTAAATCTGTCCCTGCCTGGGACTTAAACTCGCTGTTCTATCTTTAGTCATGTGTCACTCAAAAGGACAAACCGCTTTTTTATTCCAAATATCCATTAGGATTATACAGGTACATCTGCACAGCATAATTTATTAATTTTATTTTATTCTCTAATTCTATTATTAGCTTTTTTTTTTCTTGCCGGGAGGGAAAAATGACCTTCTCGTCCTTTTTAATAGTATATTCTCTCCTCCAACTTTTATATTTTCCGAAAATCAGGTTAGGCTATACAAGAGTACTGATCAAATTACTATTCTATTCCCAATTTCCTCCGTCCGGAGCGAAACTTTCATCCACACAGATGGCGGCAGAGAGGTTGTGCTGAAAATGAGTTTAGAGGTCTCATATCAGCTATAATCAATAATAAAGTGCGTCTGAAGAAATGCAAAATCTTCCGTATAATGCAGAAATTTTTGGCAATCTTCGTTAAGGAGAAGCCAAGTTTTCAACACGCAAAGACAAGCTCTTCGGTTTAATGTGTTAAAGATTGGTCCCGCTGGTTCAAAGTTGAGTTCCATTAGCGGATGAGGCCAGAAGATTACCTTCTGCCTGCCTATATTTAACCTGGAGCACGTGCGAAGAACAAAAATGTTTTCGGTCTCCTGTGTCCCTCTATTTCTTCTTCTCTACAAACATGAAATTTATCACCTACGTTTTGGAAAACGAAACCAGCTGCTGTAGTTATTAAGGTTTTGGACCAATCTATTATATCCCCATTAAGTTGGATTTTTTTTTCTCTTTTTTTTTTTTTTTTAAAGCGCCAGCAATGATGTATTTGAGCTAGAGGAATCGGTATGTTGACACTCAAAGGGTTTCACAAAGTCCAGCTTAATAAGACAGGTGGGTAACTAATAATGTGGAAAATTACCTGCACGTTGAGGATATTGGGAATGACTAATGGCTTAACCTAAGCAAGTAAATTAGGAGCGAAATGATACCATTTGCTGGAGTTGTGTGAATAGGGGACCTGATGGCACAGTGGCATGTGGTACAGAGTTTGTCGATATTAGCTTGACTGCTGCCCAAATTTGAGAATGCGTGTCATCGACTTCTGGTACCAATTTAAGTTTGGCTTTTCTTTTTTTTTTTTTTTTATATTAATACCTGTTGTGTTCTACTTTTGTATATTTGGATTTGTCTACGAGACTAAACAACAGACATTCAGTCTAGGGAGAGGCTATAAGGAACCAGAGAGTACGCCACAACTTTGTTAGAGGAGGAGATGGTCACAAATTGTATCACTTACATTACAAATAGGACATAAAAGGTTGACTCCTCATTATAGCATAGTGAACAGAAACCTACCAATAATTATTTCATGGTTGTGTAACCAACCTTGTACTCAGATATGCTGTTTTTTAACTATACGGAGTATATATACGCTACAGTATACTCATTTATTAGCAGCCAACATTGGGGTTGACCTATTAAAGGCAAATAGACTGTGTCCAGTTTGCAAGTGCCGTTGCACTGTGCAAGGGCAATTACTCCAGAGCTTAGTAAGTGAGGGTAAGCTCTGCTGACCTCCACCATCCAATCACTTGCAAGAAAAAATGCATTTTTGTTTTTCATTTTCCTTGCATGTGATTGGGTATTCTTTGCAAAGTGAAGCTTCACCTAATTTGCTAAGCTCTGGAGCAAATGTCCCTGCAGAATACAAGCGCACAGTTTATTTGCCTTCAGTAAATCCACCCCATAGTCTCCGACTGAACACAGTGGGATTGATTTCCTAAAAGTAAATAAGCCATTTACCAGAGAAGTTGTGCATTGCAATAGAAAAATCCCCAGAGCTTAGTGAATGAGGTGAATAGTGTGTTATAACCACCATACCGTGCAACAACTCTAGTGGGAATAGTGAAGGGCAGAGTATTAGGATCAGGGGATCGCAGGGAGAGAGTGATTGGAAGAATATGAAAAAGAGGGACATGGTATGGGAATAATATGTGGAGTGCACAGCAAACCATAGTTGTGGGTGCATTGCTGATACAGACCAGTACATGCCTCAGGAATTGGTAGGCATGTTTAAGTACACAGGAAGTTAACAGCTCACAAGCTTTCTGGCAGGATCAATGGGGATTTTTTGTACACATATCCATACCTCCCAACTTAGAGAGATAGGAAAGAGGAACAGATTATAGCACAAATTATATAGACAAAGATCAGTCGCTGCCATACCACAAGTAACAGACAATGAGGATTTATGCACAAAAAATAATTGGTTAACCACCATTTTTTTATATCTTATTTTTTTACTTTATTGTGGCTTTTACAAACCACAAAAATAATAATTTTAAGGATTTATAAATGGTTTAGTGCAGTAAAACACTTTTGGTATTAAAATAATGCATTTTTTTTAGAGAGCCAAAACAAGGGAACACTGAGGAAGAAAGAGGGATAGAGGGAATCAGTTCCAAAAGAGGGACAGCGCCCCAAATGAGGGACAGTTGGGGGGTATGTAGTGGTCACTCTCTATGATAACTCAAATACTGGGATCCTTGCACAGGCATTTGAGCAAACAAATCCCCAAATTCTCTACAAATTATATGCAGCAGAAGCCCCCAAGTCCTCAATGTTGCTGAGAACAACACTGTCATTCACAATATCACTTAAAATACATGATACTTGGAAGGGAGGGATGACAAGTCCCGTCCTCAACACATTGCAAGTCCTCCTCTTCCTTCTGCTGCTCAGCCTCCATTGCCTAATTATGTACTCTAGGAGGAACATGGAAAGAATGATATCATTGATCCCTGCCTAGCTGCTGCTCGCTATTTTGGTTCCATCTTTAAAAAAAGTTCCAAATGCTGCATCCTTAACAACTTGCCACCCAAGACAATAATGACACTCCTTTCCTACAAGTAAAAATCATAATATTTTTTTTTGCTAGAAAATTACCCAGAACCCCCAAGTATTATATATATATTTTTTAGCAGATACCCTAGGAAATGAAATAGCAGTCGTTGCAACTTTTTATGTCACACGGTATTTGTGCAGCAATTTTTCAAACGTAACTTTTTTGGGAAAAAAAAAACACTTTCATGAATTAAAAATAACCAAAACATAAAATTTACCCCAATTGTTTTGTATAATGTGAAAGATGATGTTATGCTGAGTAAATAGATACCTAACATGTCATGCTTTAAAATTGTGCACACTCGTGGAATGGCACTAAACGTACTTAAAAATCTCCATAGGCTACATTTTTACAGATTACCACTTTATAGTTACAGAGGAGGTCTAGAGCTAGGATTATTGCTCTCACTCTAACAATCACAGCAATACCTCACATGTGTGGTTTGAATGTCATTTACATATGCGGGCCCGACCTACATATGCATTCGTGTCTGCGTGCAAGCACAAGGGGACGGGGGCATTTAAATTTTTTTTATTTGCTTTGTTTATTTTATTTTACTTTTTTATTCTTACACCATCCCTTTCATTTTTTACTTTTGATCACTTTTATTCCTATTACAAGGAATGTAAACATCACTTGTAATAGGTATAGGGCATGACAGGTCCTCTTTACAGAGAGATCTGGGGTTTATAAGTCCCCAGATTTCTCCTCTATGGTGGAAAGACTCGCAGCAAAAAACAAAAACAAAAAACGGCAGTGTTTACATCTGCCAGCACCGGAAGTGATGTCATGACTTCACTTCTGGCCCCCGGCCAGCTCTATGGTAAACTTCCACCTCTGCCAGATTCATTCTCTGGCTCCCCAATCGCATGGACGAGACTGGAGAAGCACCAGAGGGCGGCGGGAAGGGGGGACGTCCTCTTCCGCTGCCTGTAAAAGCAATCAAGCAGTGAAACAGCTGCTATGATTGCTTTTACTTTGCAGGGAATCGCCTGCTGAAAACGAAGATATCTGAAAGATGCCTGTAGCTGCAGGCATTCAGATATCGACACTTCAAGTCCATGACGTCAACCTGGGGGAAGTGGTTAATGAGCAACCATTCTGAATGATGAACCACTGATGCAGTGAAAACAATCCCTAGAGCCTATCCTCATACAATAATTGTACAGATACTCAATGATGGGAAGCAACTATTGGTGTAGCCAATACAGCATGGCCAATGTTGAATTCTATCACATGGATGACGAGCTGGCTAGATGAGCTAGTTAGAAGGCATCTGATGTTGGCGCTGAATTTTTGCTAGGCGAGCCATAGCCAGGTATGACCGCCTAAAGTGACTACAAACCCTTCTGGCTTAATGAAGGTCGCATATGTAGTCAGAGAGTGGGTGCAAGAAAGATATAAGAGGTAGGCAGCGCTCAGATGCAAAAATAAAAAATAAAAGCAGGGACAGTATTTTATTTGTAAATACATTGTCGCCTTACCTACTCAGGGAAAAAGTGTCTTTGTAAAGAGCCCCCCGCCAAACCCCTGATACTCACCATGCCACTGTTCCTCCCATGCTTGGGGGTCGCAGCTAATCGCTGATTCATACAGTTGCTGTGCAGTGGCGAGGGCTCCATGGGGAGGGGTTAAAACAGGCGCCTTCTCACCACCTGTCAAAGGCCCTCTTTGAGGGGCAAGCAATCCATCGGGGGTCTTAAGAGGGCTACAGCAAATGTAGAGCCCCAGATGTCAGCCAGTTAGGGTTTATATCTATTTGAAAGTTACCTGCTAGAATCTGTTTCAAAAGTTTTACGAAACCTGAAAGGAGGAAAAAAAAAAAACACAAAAGTTCTGGATGTGATTTTTTTTGTCTCTTTTACAGCAAACAAATATGTGCAATTTATATATAACTTAAAATGTCGTTCTTTATCTACATAATGTATTGCCTTGTCTTGAGGATTTATCGGTGTGATTACGATGTGGCTTATTGATTATTGCTCACCATCAAAATATACCAAAAAAAACGAGAGACGTGTTTATTAATTATATGTATTTTTTTTTAGGAAAGGGAAGATAGAAAAAAAGTTTCTTATGCAGGGGGAAACACATTATTTGTTAACTGATAAGAGAGGGGAAAAAAAAGAGTCTCAAAGCTTGCCTAGTTTTATTTGTTACTAAAGCTAAAAGCTTATTTATGAGTTTCTTCTTCTTGCACTGAATGTTTATGGTTGAGTGTACCTGTTGTGAATATATTTAAGTGTCTTTCAATGTGACAATTTAAAATGTAATGTGGTTTTTACAAGTTTTTCTCCAGGATTATGAATTTGGATTAACATGAAGTAATCCATCATTGGCCTTTTTCAGGCTTGGAGATTGTCGGTGTTGCTCCTACGTTGACCACTGCTGCAGTGGAGCTTTAGGAACCCGACCACTGGACAGGCAAGTGGAAGTGCCATGGTCACTAGAGATGAGTGACCTGGACAAAACTCAGTTTGTAGAATGATCAGTGAACCTACTAGGAACTCTGTAATCCTCAAATATAGCATGAAACCCTATTGAAGTCTATGGGAGGCAGATTATGTAATTTTTTTATGGCATTGTAATGGCTAATTTGCAGGCATTTGTTGGAAGAGGGTAATGGGTAACTGGACACTGCCTTGGGAGACATGTACTAATGCAAAAAAAAAAAATACTGGTCAGTGGCAAGATTGTCTTTTAATTTGGCTTAAAGAGCAACACAAAAAGCCCTTAAATATCACGCTTGGGGATTTCTTAAAGCTCAACTCTAGGAGGTTTTTTAAAAACCCAATTTTGCATTGGTGTCAGTGATCTTGTGCGGCAAGTGCTAATTCCTGTACAGCAGGTGCTCATGTTCATGTGCATGTGCACGATCATGAGCATAGGAGCCTAACAAGACGTGCAAGGAGCACCTGGTGCTCTTTGGATTGCCCTTGTCTGTTATGTCTGCTGCTCATCTGTGTTATTGACCCTGGCTTGGACATCTGACCACAATTCTGTCTGCTGGCTTGGGATCTCGCTGCCAGCATTTTCCTGACTCGTGCCTCTCCACGACCTTGAACCTGATCGTGATTCTGTTTCTGTCTGCCTGCCTGCTGTTGAACACAGCTTGTTACCTGACTTCAGTAGCAGATACAGTATAGCAGGTAGGGATCAAGCAGAAACGTAGTCAGTAAACAAGCCAAAAGTTGATAACAAGTGGTTGCAGGCAGGGATTGAGCAGAAGCATAGTCAAAGAACAAGCTAAAGGTCAGTAACAAATGGTTGTAGGTTGGAACTGAGTGGAAGCGTAGTTGAGGAACAAGCCAAGGTCAGTAACCAGTGGTAGTGAAGATACCGAAGGCAGCAGGAGAGACAAGAGCAAGATATTGGCTGTAGAATAGCACAATAATTTGGCAAACAGGAAGTTCAAATGCATTGCTTAAATAGGAAACTCAAGGGAGAAGCAAGGAGTTGCTTGCGCAACAAGGGTTTATTGCTCATTATGTCCAGATATTTCACAAGAGGCTCTATCACTTATCTGATTCTGGCTGACTCCAGCGATCTCCTTACTGTCTGTGGGTGGATCCTGAGCATCATCGCCTACAATATAGGGACATTAACCCTGTATGATACTCTGAGCATGGGCACCTACTGAAGCGAGGGAGGGTCGCTGCAAGAATGGATTTTTTTATTTTTCTTGAGCCGGGCTTTAATGCTTCTAGTGAACTTTTGGAGCAGTATGATTTAACACTTTAAAAAAACACACAAAAAAAAACGAAAAAAAAAAAAACGCAAGAAGTTAGCCATTTAGAAGAGATGGTTTAAGTCCTCTTCCAGGGTTGTATACACTATGCCCATTTTGTACTAAATGTTCTCCTCACTGTATGGTACAAAGACCATCAATACCAGTTGCAAGGCTTTTGCTAATCTCGAGAAGTAAAGGAAACCGCAGAGAATAATTATTTTTTTCTCAATATAGCTTGTTAATGTTAGCTTTTTACTTATTTTTGAAGAATGTAATATTTGCTGCAAATATCTTACTTTTGGGATATTATTACCTTTTTTTGTGTGGGGATCTAAAGACTGAAGTCATGTAAAATATCAACATTTGCAATTCCTGAGCTTCATTAAAGAAGTAAAAATAATAATTAAATGCAAGAACCTCAGAGAGACATTTTTATTTTATCTGCTTTGCCAAAGAGGAGACACATTCTCTAAGTCAGTAAAATAATTAATTAGAAGCAGTCAAAACTTAACAAGTTGTCCAAGCTAATGAAGCAGAAATCAAAATGTGTTTGAACTGTTTGCCCGTTTGAACTTCCAGTCCCTCACCTTCTTAAATGGAATAAGCAGAATGTTAGAAACACATTTTACCAAGTTAAATTATATCCGTTCTGCATACTGATAAAAAAAAAAAAAGATACTGTTGACACCTGACCATCACACATATATGGTCTTCTTAGAAATCACATTAATAAGGAGTGCCTCCACCACAGTAGGGCTTTCCACAAGATTTTGAAATGTCTGTGGGGATGTGTGCCGTGTGCCCTAATAGTTAGTGTCTCCACTCTTCTAGGAAGGCTTTCCATAAGACTTTGGAGTGTGCCTGTGGGAACTACCCATTCAGCCAAAAGAGCATTTGTGAGGTCAGGCATTAACTTGCAATCAGCATTATAATTAATTCCTATAGGTGTTTAAAGAGGTTAATTTCATGGTTCAAGTTTCTTTTAAGCCAAACCCATCAAACCATGTGTTGATGGAGCTGGCTTTGGATACAGTCATGCTCGAACAGAAGAGTGCCTTCCCCAAACTGTGGTAAGGTGTCCATAAATGTTTTTAAAATTTAACAGACATCCTAAGGGTGCTGTCTTGTGGATGAACGTCCAATGGTACAGAGGGGCACAAATCTAGGACTAGCAATTCTATAGTGATGGATGGCATTTTTCAGACTCTCATTTTATTAGAATAATGAAGTCAAAAGGGCTGCAGAATAGTGTCCCATAATACTGCCAGTAACTAAAAGCATAAAATCATTCAAACTGGTGACTTGAAGACCAAAAATGTTGTACCCTTTTGCTGTTCATTACTGGTGAATATCCTCCAAGCACAGCAAATCTTAGCACTTGGCCTCCATACACACTTGTGGGGGGATTTAGAGTTTTTGTTTTTGATTTATTTTTGCATATTTGTACATGCAACTTGTAGAACAGGACTTATAGTAGTTTGTACATGTCACTTGTAATAGTAATCATTCGTAATTTGATCTGATACACTTTTAAATGAGAGCACCTGAAAAACAAGCGTAAAGCGTTTTTACTCACTCCCATTAAAGTCTACAGAGCCAAAAATGGGGAGAAAAATGGGCCCAAAGAAGCTCATGTACTTTTTAGCTTTTCATGCAACAGGCAACAATCAACACAAGGCTCAGGTGTAAATAGGCCCAATATGGGAATAGTGGGATTCTTTATCTTGAGTGTTGGCACACTTCTGGAATCACAGAACAAAAAGCTCAGATGCAAATGTGGGCTTGGAGAAGATTTTTTGAGATTTGCTTATCACCAATGCCCACATGCCAGGAGCATTAAGGTGCGCCTGAATCTAAAAAAAATTAAGATTTGTCTACTTATAGAGAACATCTAGAAATGTGTGTTTACCTACACAGTGCACTAAAAGATTTTCCTTTAGCCTGGTATTCCTCCTGAAAAATAATAGCAATGCACTTCCTGGGCCTTGAGCCCTCTGAGTACTAGGCTCACCAGATTTGGAGTGAGATTTGGCGATATTACTACTGTGCTGATCACTGTTTTCCTTGCTGGAGAGGACACTGTATTTGAAGACCCGTAGGGCAAGGATCTCCCTGCTCCTGCTTATTCTTCTTTCCTATGGATCTGCACACCTTTGTTGATTCTTGGATATTTTCACCCAAATCTTTAGACCACCAGTCTTCAGCTGGGGTATAGGGGGAGACCAACTCCACCAAAAACATGTTTTGCTCGCAGTGAGCAATAATTCGATTCCTAGTGAGGGTTTTATTGGTGTCTGTATGTCAAAAGATTTTCACCTCATTTCCGATCCTGGTGAAACCAGAAGTGAGAGCATCTCTCAATGGGGGAATGAGACAGCAAGGAGAACTTGAAAGAAGTTCTCACCCTTTCCTTTTGTAATTCAGATGAAAAGTGTTATTACCATCAATGCCCTCCCTGGAGAGATTATAGTTGTTTCCTGTTTTGTTGACGGCAGAAGAAGTGAGGAAAATCTCACCAATGACTACACAAACAACAATAAAGCCTAGAGGAGTTTAGTAACAATTTTCTACTCTGTCCAAAATAATAAACATATGTTTTGTCTGGAATTCTGCTTTATTTATATCCAATTATAGGTCTTGTCAAGTTATTGAGACACAAAAGGAAGCAACAAAAATTTCTAAAAAGTCAGGAGAAATTCTCTTTTAGACAGTTGTCACCGAAACCCCCATTGAAAGATTTACCCTCACCTCATGTTCTGGTGGCAACCATAAAAATTTGTTTTCCCCTCATTTTCTGTCTCAGTAACAGTGGTCACCACAATTTCCACTTAGCAATTGCTTAAAAGGCAAGTCCTGGTTCCCTTGTAGTCTTTTTAAATCTTTCATTAACGATGCACTCCGGCCTTCCTTTCAGCCTGTACAACAGTCTCACTGTTGTACAGGCTCCTCTCCTGTACTGAAATTGCTTACTCTGATTTCACTGGCCACCTCATTTCCTGGCTGGAGGATGTCCAGTATCATCTAGCCCAGAGTTGCTCAACCAGGGTTTCTTCTAGAGGTTTTTATAGGTTTCCTTGATCCAATTTCTGCCTTTCAGATACATTCCCACTGACACCATTGATCTTTTTATCTGTCAGGGGGTAATTCTTCCCAATGTCCACAAGTATAAGGAGTATTCTTTCCACTGACCATCACACTAATCAACCATGAGTTTTACACATAGTACTTTTTAGCAAGGGTTCCCTGAAACCGGCAAATTATTTCAAAGGTTCTTCTGTGTTGAAAAGGTTGAGAAAGGCTGATCTAGCCCTTTCTTTCATGGCCTGGTTGTCCCTGGTTCACCCCTTTATTTATTTGCATTTCAGTTCTTTCAAACATGGAGGCTCAGCATTAAATGTGGGTGTTACCTAAGGATGTCTGCACGCAAATATGGCCTGCTTAAGAATATCCACTCCTCTAGACTGGCATCAACCCATCAAGGCATTATAATATTTGCTTAACTCATGCCAAGAGCCACCCACTGCTTGCATCAGTACAAAGGTCTCTTGAGAGGAGGCAGGGTGCTCTGCTGTTTTTAGGAAGCTTTCTACATCGCCCTGCCATCCCCTTTCATAGCCATGATCGGCCTGCATTGCATAGAGAAGCACAGAAAGATGACATCACTAGGTCTAAAATAAGGTATGCAATAAAAACAAAAGATTTTAATAAAAAAAATGTCAATAGCATATTGCTGGGGAAGTGGGAGGAGATCACAGTTGAAAGAGGAACCAGAGAAGGAAAATGTATGCAGAATAAACTTACAATTTTAAATAGATGCAATTATGAAACTCACAATAATATGTTATAATTACTTATCCTTAGAAGAAATCATCTTTTTGTGGATTTTTTTCAGTAAACATAACAAAGTTTGATCAGCCTGTAGACAAGCATTTCTTGGACTACACGAAGGATATTCTTGTAATTAGAATTTGAAAGTGAAAGTGTAAGTCTACGGAAATAACTGAACAAGGGCCAGGTGGCGTATAAATTACAACAAGTATTAGATGAAATGAGGATGGAACGGTGACAAAATGACTCTCCAAGGATTCGCCAGGCAGATGGTCCAACACAGACAAATTATAAAATATCCAGCCGGGGACAAATAAAAAAAAATGTAGTCCTCCAGCCTTTGTAAAAAGACGGCTGGACGGGAAAGAAGTTAAATTACTGAATAACGGTATTGATACTATTACCGGGGGAACTGGTTTAATAATTATAGGTATAAAACTAAAATCTCAAAGGACAAGAGTGATAGGTCATTACAGACATGAGAGAATTGCGGGTCAGTTCAAGGCTTTCAAATGTAACCCCATTCCTTGTACATTCTATTTTTTACATTCACATATACAGTATATATATATATATATATATATATATATATATATATAAACAATTGACCTCCAGAAGCTTTACTCCTCCTTCACGACCAGGTTTTTTTTTTTTTTTTACGATAGGACACTGCATTAATTTAGCTGACAAACGCGTGGTCAATCGACACTGTACCCAAATAAAATGTATTTATTTCCCACAAATAGAGCTTTAGTTTGGTGGTATTTGATCACCACCGCATTTTTTTATTTTTTGCGCGATAAACAAAAAAAGACAGACAATTTAGAAAAAAAAACAATATTTTTTACTCTCTGCTATAAAACACATCAAACACATAAATTCAGGCCAATATGTATTCTGCTACATGTTTTTGGTAAAAAGAATTCCAATAAGCGTATATTGATTGGTTTACATGAACGTTATAGTGTCTACAAACTATGGAATATATTTATGGAATTTTTTTTATTATTTATTTTTTCTTATACTAGTAATGGCGACGATCATGAATGTATAGCTGGACAGCACTATTGCGGCAGATAATTGGACGCTAGCTGACACTTTTGACACTTTGCAGGAACCAGTGACACTAATACAGTGATCAGGGCTAAAACATATGCACTGTCACTGTACTAATGACACTGGCTGGGAAGGGGTTAACATCTGGGGAGATCAAAGGGTTAACTGCGTGCCAGTGTTTTTGTGTACTGTGTTAGGTGCTTTTACTTTGCAGGGACACAAAATCCATCCCTTCTCCCCCCTGTCAGAACAGAGATCTGCCTTGTTTACATAGGCAGATCTCTGTTCTGTGTGCTTTACCGATGATCGGCAGATGCTGGCAGACATTCAGTGTCCAGCACCCACAGAACGGCTTCTGCTGCGATCCTTCCCCTGCAAGTGGAAGTGTAGAATCATGTATATATACGTGATCCTGCACAGGAGTGCCTCCCTGTAGCAATAAATCTGCTATGGGGCAGTCCTGAAGCTGATCACACACATATATATATATATATACACACATATTTATATACATATACATATATACATATATATATACATATACATATATACATATATATATATATATATATATATATATATATATATATATATATATATATATATATATATATATATATATATATATATATATATTTGTGTATTATACACATATATTAAAGCTTAAAATAAACCTCTCGCCCATTTTGAACTTTCAAATATCTTGCGTACAAACGAAGACAGGTATGCTAATATATTTATTATATTATTATCCTATGTACACCCCTGTGATCCTGGTGACAGCTCTATGGTGGTGGGTGTGGTTTATTATCACGGGCAGTGCTTAGACCCAAAACCATCAATAACAAAGTGAAATCTGGATCAGAGGGGCACACAGAAAATACTTTTTTTGGCTAACTCTAGTACTTTTCCAACCCAATCCAGACTGTTCTACTTTTTTTTATTACCCTTTAAGGCCTTATGCACATGTACATATGCTGTAAATATGCTGGGCATAATATTCCATGAGTTTTCCGTGAAACTGCAGGCATCTCGTACAGACTGCCATAGAATGTCTGTATGTGGTTGTACTCATGTAAATGCAGATGTTTTTGTGTGTTACTGGAAAGAAGAGGCTTAAAGGTTCAACCTGCTTCACACTAGAACAGCCCAGGTGCAAAACCAGTAAAACTTGGCCTCAGTCCGGCTCCATCCAGGCTGAGTCCCAACGCGTTTCGACCCACCCACAGGGCTTAGTCATGGAGGTTTTTTTGTGTGTTGGCGTTAACCTTTGCATCAGTGGCGGCCTTTTCCATACGTGGCGCATGTGCCCGGACACAGGGAGCCGGATGCATAGATTTCAATGGTTTTTATTTTTGAAGCTCATGGTTAGAGCCCAGGGCTCTAAATGGCATCAAAAAAGGGTGGGGCCACTGATCGCCACCACCCGTCTCCCGCGGAGGTGGGGGGGCACTGATCGCTGCCATCCGCCTTCTGCACGGGGGGCACTGATCGCCGCCATCTGTCTCCCGCCAAGATGGGGCACTGATCGCCGCCGCCCAACTCCCGCGTGGGAGGTGCAGATTTGTTTGCCATCCCCCAAAATATTGAGCACCAGTCGCCACTGCTTTGCATGCATTTATTACATATTTTTTTGGCAAATACATTGTACACACATGTGTGGATAAACACCAATGAGTCTGTACATTGGTGTTTACATGAGTGAGGCCACAGACAGCCATTCACCTGTATAGCAGACTGTAGGAGGCACCTGCGGCTACCCGGATGCAAAACAAAAACTCCAAAATTTACACCAAGAATATTTTCAGCCTCTCGCTATCCATATGGATAAGGCTTAACACTTATACTAACCCTTAAAGTTAACCCTGTAACCCCACACAATAAGCCTAAATGTACCTTAACCCCGAAGTATTAAACCATCACCTAATCTATCAGCCAATATTCAATTATCAACTGATCTTTTGGGCCCATACTCACATTTCTGTTATAAATGTTGTTTTGTGCACCATAAATACCTTATGAGACCAAGTTTTGGATCATGGACATGATCCTAACTTGATGCCTCAACCAGATCCACAGGAAGTGTGATCTCAGCTAGAAAGACTCATAGTAGAATCTAATGTAGTTTATTCAGACTAGGCAAAGCATAATCTGTTTACTTGTATTTTGCAGAGGTGAAAAAAGCATTTTGGTCTTAAAGTTTTCTGACTCTCTAAAAAGATCTCTTTCATTAGAAGCATTAGAAGGCTAGGATTGTCTAACTAGGGCTCCTCTAACTAGGAATCATGTGCTAAAGCAGGAATTATCCCTAGAGGGTTGCAGTAAAGAATAGTACCTGTTGAAAACTTGGGAAATTAATGATTTATTAAGACAAAACAAGGACTGAGGATCTTGGAATTGATTGTAAATGAAGAAAAAATACAGATGCAGGAATTAGAAGAAGCAATCAATATTAGTGTGAGAAAATCAGAGGACAATAAGGATTTATTAGAGTTTGAAAAATTGTATTACAATTTACAAAGGAAAGTATATGAACTTCAGGAACAAAAAGAAAGTAGATAAACGTAAAACATACCAAAAAGTCTTACAGATATTTAAACAATGGGAGATGTGTGATCCGGGTAGGTGTAGATCAGGTGTCACCAAACTTACTAAACAAAGGGCTAGTTTAGACTTTAGGAGGTCCGAACTGTGGTCAGGGAGTAGAAAATGGAATAGTGTCTATTCATTGGCACTAATTCCAGGAACAGTGCACCATTGTTGGTGTCAGTGGGAGGAATAAAACTCCACTATTAGGGTCTTGTTAGAAAAAGGAATGGTGCCTCAAAGGCCAGGCAAAGGCACGCAAATGGCAGTTTGGAGACCACTGGAGAAGATCATAAAGTAGATATGAGAAGATCACCAGGCTTAGTGGACAGAATGTGCTCCTCCATGCCACCAATCATCATCGGTGGCCCTTGAGTAAGGGTAAAGCCCTATTTCGGAATAAATCAGTGATATTAAATCCTAAAAAACAGGCAAAAAAGGATTCAAGAGTGGGCATGATCGTGAGATTTGGGTTCCATGGGCATAAATTGCTTAATTTATTCAACACAAACACTGGCCAAAAGTAATGTTGGATAACAGAATGATACAAATTTTAGGAGAAAGATAAACCCTTGTGGCCCGAAGAAGTTCAAACTTGAGAGACATCCTAATTTATAAGGAATACATTCCAACAAATAAAAGTGCAGCGCTTCATCCTTCAGTATACACTATAAAAAATATGAATAATAATACAGCACATAAAGTGCAAATTGAAATAATAGTGACAAAACTAAAAGGTCCACTATGAAAGGCCACACATAAATCAATCCACAAATGTAATTAATATACAGTAAGTAAAAAATTCCTGTGAAGAAAGTGCCAAGTGCAGAGTGGGAACAAAGTCCATATGAACCACCAGGTAAAGCAGAAGTAAAAACAAAAAAGTGTCAAAACAGAAATGTTATCACTTTTAAATGTGTTTAAAAACTCCACCTTTGTGTGTAATTCATATATATATATATATATATATATATATATATATACTGTATCTACAAAAGTGTTTGTCAACACCTCCACGTGCATGCAATAGAGCCTCAGGGCTTCTTACCAGATGCTGTGGACCATTATAAATGGTCAGGAGCTATTAAAATCTATTATATCTTCAATGGTATCCAGAACTGCAATCTCAGTTGCCAAGGACAGATGTTACCGGTACCAACAGAAGAATGTAAAAAGTGCAAACATAGTGAAGTATGTCAAAAATAGTTAAAAAAAATATATATACAGTATGCTAAATCTACATAATCTTGCCAGTCCCCTGAAGACATCCTTTCCTGATGAAATGCGTAGGTCATGGCAATGATGTGACGTCATCACGCACGGTGTCAGCGGGAATCAGCATTGGAGGAACTGCCTGATTTGACACTGTGAGATTCTGTACAATGTGATTGTGTGGATTTAGCACGTAAGTGCATACTACATTTTCTCTGGATGATGGTACAATTCTTCACATTTCTTTTATTATACGTGCATTGACTACAGAGGCTACACCTATCTCACTATATTTTAATAAAAACTCATTGTAATAATGCATTGGCACATAGTTAGTCAGGTTGAAAAAAGACACAAGTCTATCTAGTTCAACCAATAAAAAATAAAATTATATTATTATTCATATTTGTTTAAAGTGTTGAATGATATAGTGTTACACTATATATTTTATTTTCATTCAGGATTTGGTATCGCAAATTAAGTGTCGGCAGCTTTATCTATTTTAGGTGGTTTTCACCCCGGTGCAGATTACTTCTTTTCTAATTTTTTTTTATGTTAACCACTTCAGCCCCGGAAGATTTTACCCCCTTTCTGACCGGAGCACTTTTTGCGATACGGCACTGCGTCGCTTTAACTGACAATTGTGCAGTCATGCAACGTTACACCAAAACAAAATTGACGTCCTTTTTTTCTCACAAGTAGAGCTTTCTTTTGGTGGTATTTGATCACCTCTGCGTTTTTTCTTTTTTGCGTTATAAACATAAAAAGAGCGACAATTTTGAAAAAAAAGCAATATTTTTTACTTTTTGATATAATAAATATCCCCCAAAAATATATATAAAACTAATTTTTTCCTCAGTTTAGGCCGATATGTATTCTTCTACATATTTTTGGTAAAAAAAAATCGCAATAAACGTATATTGATTGGTTTGTGCAAAAGTTATAGCGTCTACAAAATAGGGGAAAGATTTATGGCATTTCTATTATAATTTTTTTTTTATTAGTAATGGTGGTGATCTGTGATTTTTATCATGACTGTGACATTATGGACACACATCGGACACTTTTGACACTATTTTGGGACCAGTGTCATTTATACAGCGATCAGTGCTATAAAAATGCACTGATTTCTGTGTAAATGACACTGGCAGGGAAGGGGTTAAACACTAGGGGGCGATCAAGAAGTGTGTCCTAGGGAGTGATTCTAACTATGGGGGGGATGGGCTACCACTGACATGACAATGATCACTGCTCCCGATGACAGGAAGCAGCAGATCCCTGTCATGTCACTAGGCAGAACAGAGAAATGCCATATTTACATAGGCATCTCCCCATTCTGCCGCTCTGTGACACGATCACGGGACACCGGCGGTCATCGAGTCCGCAGTACCTGCGGGCACGGTCACTCTGTATGCGGCGGGCGCACGCGCGCCCACTAGCCCCGCCAATTAAAGGGGACATACAGGTACGCCCATTTGCCCACCACTGCCCTTTTGCCGACGTATATCGGCGTGCAGCGGTCGGCAAGCGGTTAATACATTCCAGCAAATAGACAAAGCTCACTAGACCAAATAAGGGAATATATATAAATGTGGCCACTGTAATGTATGCAAATTTGTAGAAGTTTTTTGGGGCAGTGACCAAAGACATTCCTTTGATATACCATCATTTATTAATTGCACAACCACCTGCATTGGTTATATGATCACTTACCTGTTCAAGGAGGTTTGTATAGGAAACAGAAAATGAGAGCTTAAAGTGAAACTTCACTCTCCCAATCAACATTGACTATTTTTAATAGTAAATAGATAGGAATGTATATTATATTTACTTGTTTTCAACTTTTTTTTTTAACATTTCTTCAGTTACTTCCTGGTTTCTTGCCTAGGCAAATTATGTCATACATCCCAGGAGTCTTCAGGAGGGGAGAAGGGGTTTTCTCAGCTTAGCACACCCTCCTGCATGCATGCTTGAGCAAAGCAGATGGATTTCAGGAAGTAAATGCTACATGAATCATCTGTCCTTTCTCAAGATGGCCACAGGCAAAAATGCTAGAGGTTTTTTTTTTTCAAAGTGATTTCTCAACAAAATAAAGCATTGAGACATACATAGTTACATAGTAGGTGAGGTTGAAAAAAGACACAAGTCCATCAAGTCCAACCTATGTGTGTGATTATGTGTCAGTATTACATTACATATCCCTGTATGTTGCGGTCATTCAGGTGATTATCTAATAGTTTCTTGAAGCTATCAATGCTCCCCGCTGAGACCACCGCCTGTGGAAGGGAATTCCACATCCTTGCCGCTCTTACAGTAAAGAACCCTCTACGTAGTTTAAGGTTAAACCTCTTTTCTTCTAATTGTAATGAGTGGCCACAAGTCTTATTAAACTCTCTTCTGCGAAAAAGTTTTATCCCTATTGTGGGGTCACCAGTACAGTATTTGTAAATTGAAATCATATCCCCTCTCAAGCGTCTCTTCTCCAGAGAGAATAAGTTCAGTGCTCGCAACCTTTCCTCATAACTAAGATCCTCCAGACCCTTTATTAGCTTTGTTGCCCTTCTTTGTACTCGCTCCATTTCCAGTACGTTCCTCCTGAGGACTGGTGCCCAGAACTGGACAGCATACTCCAGGTGCGGCCGGACCAGAGTCTTGTAGAGCGGGAGAATTATCGTTTTATCTCTGCATTTGATCCCCCTTTTAATGCATGCCAATATTCTGTTTGCTTTATTAGCAGCAGCTTGGCATTGCATGCCATTGCTGAGCCTATCATCTACTAGGACCCCCAGGTCCTTTTCCATCCTAGATTCCCCCAGACGTTCTCCCCCCAGTGTATAGATTGCATTCATATTTTTGCCACCCAAATGCATTATTTTACATTTTTCTACATTGAACCTCATTTGCCATGTAGTCGCCCACCCCATTAATTTGTTCAGGTCTTTTTGCAAGATTTCCACATCCTGCGGAGAAGTTATCGCCCTGCTTAGCTTAGTATCGTCTGCAAATACCGAGATTGAACTGTTTATCCCATCCTCCAGGTCGTTTATAAACAAATTAAATAGGATTGGTCCCAGCACAGAACCCTGGGGAACCCCACTACCCACCCCTGACCATTCTGAGTACTCCCCATTTATCACCACCCTCTGAACACGCCCTTGTAGCCAGTTTTCGATCCATGTACTCACCCTATGGTCCATGCCAACGCACCTTATTTTGTACAGTAAACGTTTATGGGGAACTGTGTCAAATGCTTTTGCAAAATCCAGATACACCACGTCTACGGGCCTTCCTTTATCTAGATGGCAACTCACCTCCTCATAGAAGGTTAATAGATTGGTTTGGCAAGAACGATTCTTCATGAATCCATGCTGATTACTGCTAATGATATCATTCTTATTACTAAAATCTTGTATATAGTCCCTTATCATCCCCTCCAAGAGTTTACATACTATTGATGTTAGGCTAAGTGGTCTGTAATTCCCAGGGATGTTTTTTGGGCCCTTTAGAAATATTGGTGCTACATTGGCTTTTCTCCAATCAGCTGGTACCATTCCAGTCAATAGACTGTCTGTAAAAATTAGGAACAACGGTCTGGCAATCACCTGACTGAGTTCCCTAAGTACCCTCGGATGCAAGCCATCTGGTCCTGGTGATTTATTAATGTTAAGTTTCTCAAGTCTAATTTTAATTCCATCCTCTGTTAACCATGTAGGTGCTTCCTGTGTTGTGTCATGAGGATAAACACTGCAGTTTTGGTTACTGAAGCCCCCTGATTCACTCGTGAAGACTGAGGAGAAGAATAAATTCAATACCTTTGCCATCTCCTTTGTAACCAGATGTCCTTCCTCATTCTTTATGGGGCCAATATGGTCTGTCATCCCTTTTTTACTGTTTACATACTTAAAGAATTTCTTGGGATTTTTTTTGCTCTCCTCCGCTATGTGTCTGTCATGTTCTATCTTAGCCATCCTAATTGCACCCTTACATTTCTTATTGCATTCTTCATAAATACTGAATGCTGAGGATGATCCCTCAACCTTGTATTTTTTGAAGGCCTTCACCTTTGCTTTTATATGCATTTTTACATTGGAGTTAAGCCATCCAGGATGTTTGTTCGCTCTTTTAAATTTATTACCCAATGGGATACATTGGCTAATGCCCTTATTTAATATGCTCTTAAAGCAAACCCATCTCTCCTCCGTATTCTTTGTTCCTAATATTTTATCCCAATTTATGCCTTTTAGCAAGGTTTGTAGTTTAGGGAAGTTGGCTCTTTTGAAATTCAGTGTCTTTGTGTTCCCTTCATGTTTCCTATTTGTGTGATTTATACTGAAACTAATTGACCTGTGATCGCTGTTACCTAAATTGCCCCGTATTTCCACATCTGTTATCAGGTCTGTATTGTTGGTAATCAGTAGATCTAGTAATGTTTTATTTCTAGTTGGTGCGTCTACCATCTGACCCATAAAATTGTCCTGCAAGACATTAAGGAACTGGCGAGCCTTAAATGAATGCGCGGTTCCCTCCGCCCAGTCTATGTCTGGATAATTAAAATCCCCCATTATGATAACACTTCCCATCCTTGCTGCTAATCCAATTTGTGATAGGAGATCCGTCTCCACTTCCAGGTTAGGGGGCCTATAGCAAACTCCCAGTATTATTTTCCCCTTACCTTCATCCCTTTGGAGCTCTACCCATAAAGATTCCACCTCCTCCCTAGCCCCCTCAGTGATGTCATCTCTCACATTCACTTGTACATTATTCTTGATATATAGGCATACCCCTCCCCCTTTTTTACCCTCTCTGTCCTTGCGGTATAGGGTATACCCTTGAATGTTTGCCAGCCAATCATGAGAGCTGTTGAACCAGGTCTCTGAAATTCCCACAAAATCCAAATCCTCCTTGTACAACAGTATCTCTAGTTCACCCATCTTGTCCGCCATGCTCCTGGCATTGGTGAACATGCCACATAGTTTAGACCGGTCGCATATTGTCCTCGTATTGGGTGTTTCAAGTTTGCAACTAGGACTTGCTACTATACTCACCTTGTGTTTTTGTGCTTTGGTTAACCTACCACTAATGCCCCCAATACTACCCTCTGGAATATCTTCCGCGCTGGCTATCACTGTCTCTGGACCCTCCCCCCCATCGCCTAGTTTAAAAACCCCTCTAACTTTTTGGCCATCTTCATTCCCAACAGATCTGCACCCTCCTCATTTAGGTGCAGTCCGTCCCTTCTATAGTACCGGTTACCGACTGAGAAGTCGGCCCAGTCCTCCAGGAACCCAAACCCCTCCTTACTACACCAGCTCTTCAGCCACTTGTTTACTTCCCTAATCTCCCTCTGCCTTTCTGGTGTGGCTCGATGTACCGGTAGTATTCCTGAGAACACTACCTTGGAGGTCCTTTTCCTCAATTTAGCTCCTAAGTCCCTAAAATCGTTCTTTAGGACACTCCATCTGCCTCTGACTTTGTCATTGGTGCCAACGTACACCATGACAGCCGGGTCTTCCCCAGCCCCTCAAAGTAATCTGTCCACAAGATCCGTGCCGAACCCGAGTGCCCGGTAGACAACATACTGTTCGGCGCTTCAGGTCTTGGTTACAGATTGCCCTCTCTGTCCTTCTAAGAATTGAGTCCCCTACCACCAGAATCTGTCTTTCCTTTCCCTTTGCTGCCCCCCCCACTCTCACTGGAGGAGTTCTTCCCCTGGCAGCTAGGAGAGTCCCTCATCTCCAGCAGTGCTGGTCCCTGACTGGTTTCACCAATGTCACTCAATGGATCGTACTTATTGGGATGCTCCAGTCCTGGATCGGCCTCTCTGGCACTTCCCCCTCTACCCCTCCTGACTGTCACCCATCTACTCTTTGCTAGTGCCTGCACCTCTTTGTCTCCACCCGCCTCTG
Organism: Aquarana catesbeiana; assembly: GCF_042186555.1. Classification (NCBI taxonomy): domain Eukaryota; kingdom Metazoa; phylum Chordata; class Amphibia; order Anura; family Ranidae; genus Aquarana; species Aquarana catesbeiana. The sequence goes on along the minus strand of NC_133324.1, from coordinate 53,698,885 downwards.
TGCTGGCCCCTGCCAGCACCTGCCGTGTACGTTCCTGGCTCACCTTTAGTATGGAGGGACTTCTCAGTGCTGACAGTTGCTTCCCCAGATTCAGAACCTGGGCTTCCAGGGAAACAATGTGCTTACATTTTGCACAGCAGTATTCGCCCTCGATCGGATGATCAAGGAACGCATACATGCGGCAAGATGTACAAAGAGTCGCCTCTCCACACCCGCCGGGCATCGTACCTATTAAATTTAGTGAGGATTTGGGGATTTTACCCTGTCCAAATTACCTAACAGCTAGCTTCCTGGCACTAATACTCAAGACAATACACAGGTACACGACAATACACAGGTACACAACAAGACAATACACAGGTACTCACAGACCTACGTGCACTCGCAATACACAAGTACACAATACACAAGTACTAACGATCCACACACACTACTCAGACAACACTCAGATACTCACACTACACAGGTACTATGACCCCTGTTATAACCTCCTGTTTTAAACTCTGGTTTTAACTCCCACTTATTCCAGCTCCACTTACACCAAGCTCCACAGCTTCAGTCTGAGCACGCTCAGACTGAGTCCTACAACCAGTTAAATAGGCACCTGTGAGCAATTAACCACACCCCTTAATTGATAGACTGATGAAACCAGGAAAAAAAAAAAAAGCTATTTAAAAAGTGACAGCAAAAGGCAAATTAAAAACTAAAAGGAAAAGCCCCAAAAATGCAACCCAGCAAACAGACCGCAAACAGCAAACAGACAGCAAACAGCAAACAGACATCCATCGATGGGGAGTTTGCATTGGATATTAAGAATTAATCAAATTGTGTTTTTGGTTTGTGGTGCTCAGACGCAGTGAAGATTATCTTAAAGTGGACTTCCACCCACTTTTACAACTCTTCAGCATCCCTCACTAAACTGTAGACTGTAAACAAATTGGATATTTTTTATTTTTTTTTCTCAGCACTTACTGTATATCTGCTGTATTCATTTTTCACTTCCTCCTCCCTGGCCGCGGCCCATCGCATCATTTCCTGTTTGCAATGCCTTCTGGGAAGGGCGGCAACTTCCCCTGAAACTGCCGTTGCTATGGAAACCTGACCTGAAACCTATTACACTGCTTGTGCTGCACAGAGCATGTGCGAGATCTGCAAGGATGAGATCCAGGAAGAAATACAGTCTGGCTTCAGATGCCCACACTTAAGATGGCCACGGCCTGCTGTAAGTTTATAAAATAACAAACTACTGCTATAAATTAACAAAACAGACCTTCGTTTACAGACTAGCTTTACTAGAATACATTAAGCTTGTGTATTATAGGGGTATTTTTATTTAAAAAGTATAATTTCGGCCGGAACACCACTTTAAAGGTAAGAATAGCAGAACATACGATATATGTGACATATTGAATCAGAAAGAAAGAAACCCACTGGCTGAACGTTTTAAACTGTTACACCAGTCAACGGTGGAAGTATTAACATTTTTGGGACTACCACCTAAATTTGCCTGCATGTTGAGGGAACAAAGATAAAATACTCCATCAAAAGAAGCACGCTGGATTTACAGTTTGAAGTCTATTTTGTTAATGATGTCACCACAGGGTGGTGCTGTGGACAGACCAGCAGAATATCCTGTGCCACATCCTACAATTAGTTAAAGACAAACAGTTTGAATTCAATGAAACCCAGCTGATTGAATAATGGACTAAAGTTGGAAATCTTCCCATAACCTATTCCCATAACCTTTTCTTGCTCCCTGTATATGATTTCATTTAAAAGATATATAATCATGCGAACAAAATAGAAAAGGCCATTAAGGAATATTTCCTTCTGAATGACGTCGGAGATACAACTGCAACCACTTCATGGGCGGCACATAAGGGTCCACAATCAGAGGGAAACTCATTCAAATGGCCTCACGACTACAGAAAGCATGCAGAGCAGATATTGAACAGCTAGAATGTGAATTCCTACTCCTTAGTAAACAGCATAAATGTAACCCATCATCAATGTCATTTGACAAATTGGATGCTGCCCGCACGGCACTAAACTTGGCCCTTAGCACCATAGCGGAAAAGAGTTTACGTTGGAGCGGTCCCATTTTTATCATCTGAGGGACAAGGCAAACTCTATGCTGGCTACCAGGCTGACCCCTAGACTCCAGTCTCACACCTTACCCAAAATCAAAATCGGAGGCGGCACGCTCTCACAAAACCCCCAAAAAATCATGGAAGCTTTCCATGTATTCTATAGAAAGCTGTATAGTGCCGATAAAGACTGCTATCTGCTTTTCTTATGTCTATTTATTAATTGCTGGTATGTGCTACCTGAACCATCTCCACCCAAAAACTGAAACACTGCTATCTGCTTTTCTTATGTCTATTTAATAATTGCTGGTATGTTTTTTTTGCTTAACCGTCTGTAGACCTGTCCACATTACAATGCTTTATTATCTCCCTTGTCTTACCCAAAATGATGGCCTGTTTAACTTCATTGCCCTCTTGCTGTTTCTGAAGTAAGAATTTTGCCCTGTTAACCAGCCAACCTTTATTACCTCCTAATTGCTAATTGAAATCCACCCACACCCCACCGCTATCAGTATAAATATAAGCTTCTTTTGGGGGAAGCATTTGCAGGGGGCACACATTTGCAACTGGCAGGGCAAGACGTAGGGTGGTGAGGGCTCCTGGGCTTGAGTTACTTTCGGGCCCTACCTTCTCTACATTACTTTAAATAGAACAAAATGTTGGCTAGTACCGTAGACAGTGTTACATGTTAAAAAAACGTAATAATCTATTTATATGACCACTGATTGAAGCTTGAAAAACTTGTTTTCCAATAAATAAATAATGATTAAAAAAGTTTAAAGTAATCATGTGTTTATTGCAATGCACAAATGTCTTGGTCAGAATGAGAATAAAACACTTATTTACCTGGAATACATATTGAAAAACAAACAAATACCTTGTAAGGTTGTAATCATAACAAATCAATTGCAAGAATATAGCAAAATAACTCATTGAACAAAGTGCAAGATAAATTGTGTGTGTAGTACGTAAGTGAGTGGGAAAAAAGGGACGTCAATTTTACTTGGGTTACAACGTCGTATGACCATGCAATTGTCAGTCAGTTAAAGCAACGCAGCGCAGTATCGCAAAAAATGGCCTGGTCATAAGGGGTGGGGGTGGGGGGTAAAAGGTTCCGGAGCTGAAGGGGTTAAGATTGAACCAGTCATGACTAAAGGGGCATTTTTTTTCATACATAATGGCACACATGTATTTTGCTTTTTGACTTGACACATGAATTCATTCTTTTTTTTTTTTTACTCACTTTTAGTCAATTAATTTGGTGCTCTGGTGGGGGAAGGGGCTCCCATGCAGGAGCAATGGAGTCCAGTTGGTTGGGTCCAGTAATTTCACTGTCAGTGTCCGCAGACTTCTACTTCTTGTATCCACGCCGCTCTGCAGACTGCAAGGTGGACAAGATGGAGGGAGGAGGTGGGTGGAGCCAACACTCATCAGGGGCGGAGTCCTGCAGTCAGTGTGAGTGACTGTATGGACAAGATGGAGGAGGTGCTGCCGGTGGGAGGGCCAATACACTCATGGGCGGTGCGGAGGAGGAAGATTGCTGGCCTCTGCCACACAGTGCCAGACTGCAGCAAAGACTGCCCATCAGCCCGGGAAAGACAGATACACTTAGGCAGGCTCCTCCGCTCCAGGCAGCTCCTGTCATGGTCACGTCGGCTCTGAGTCTGAGACTCCGAGTCTGATGTGACTGACTCAATGATGCCACTCGTTGCTAGACGCCAGGCGGCCCAGGCGCTAGCAACCAGTGCAGGGTTGCCAAGCTAACGGCGCAGCTCCACCCACTTCCAGGCTCCTCCTTGTCCATCCTGCATAATTACACATACCTACTACACTACCCTACTTTCTTTCCTCTATAATCCCCACAATCATTCTCGGGGACTTCAACATTCCTATTAATACTAACACTCCTGCCACTTCCAAACTTCTCAGCCTAACCTCCTCCTTTGACCTTAAGTAGTGAATACATGCTCCTACTCACTCCGAAGGCAATACCCTTGACCTTGTTTTTTCTCACCTTTGCACTCCATGCAACCTCTCTAACTATCCACTCCCTCTCTTTCTGATCACCACCTTATTAGTTTCACTCTCCCTCTCCTCCACCTCCTCTCCCTCCAACCGCCTAAAAGTTGTCCGCAGAAACCTACGTCATCTCAACCCTTCTCTTCTCTGCTATCGACAACCTCTATGACAAAATCTCACCCCTATCCTGCACCAACCTAGTCACTTCTGTCTACAACGCTTCACTTCTAGCCTCACTGGACTCACTGGCCCCCCTCACTACACACAGAATCAGGCCCCGACCACTTCAACCTTGGCAAACAGATAATACTAGAAGTCTGAAAAAACGTAGTCATGCTCATGAGCGCCTGTGGCGTAGGACTAAGTCTCAGAGAGATTTCAACCAATATAAATCTGCCCTCCAAAAATACAATTCCAGCCTCCTCTCTGCCAAGCAGACCTATTTTATCACTCTCATTAGCAACTTATCATCCCGTCCCCGTCAACTCTTCTCTACCTTCAACTCTCTACTTCGTCCTCTGCCGCCTCCACCCACCAACTCACTCACTGCCCAGGAGATCGACAATCACTTCAAACATAAGATTCGCAAGGAGATCTTTACTGTTCCGATACCCTCCGCGCTTTACACTTCATGCCCACAGGCAAAATCATTACTTCCCTCTTTCAACCCCACCACTATAGACGAGGTTGCTAAACTACTTGGTATTGTACAACTTACCACCTGCCCTCTGGATCCTGTTCCCTCACAAATGCTATGTTCACCCTCTGGCTCTATGCTACACTCTCTAACCCATATCTTCAATCTCTCCCTCTCTTCTGGCATCTTCCCCAACTCTCTAAAACATGCACTTGTCAGACCCATACTTAAAAAGCCCTCACTGGACCCATCCAATCTTAACAACCTACGCCCCATCTCCTTGCTCCCCTTCTTATCCAAACTCCTTGAACGTCTGGTCTACAACTGACTGAGCGTCCACCACACTGATAATAGCCTTCTTGATCCCCTTCTGTCTGGATTTCATCCTCAACACTCCACAGAAACTGCTCTCCTAAAATGAAAAGACGATCTACTAATGGCCAAAACCAATCGACACTATTCTGTAATCCTACTCCTGGACCTCTCTGCTGCCTTTGATATGGTTGACCACCCCCTCCTCCTCAAAAAACTCCATGCCTTTGGTCTCCATGACTGTACTTTTCGCTGGTTCTCTTACTACTTATCCAACCGCACCTTTAGCGTTTCTTACAACTCTACCTTCTCCTCTCCTCTTCCTTTCTCAGTTCCCCAAGGTTCTGTTCTTGGACCTCTCCTATTTTCAATCTACACCTCCTCCCTGGGTCAGCTGATAGCCTCCCATGGCTTCCAATACCACCTCTACGCTGATGACACCTAAATCTATTTCTCTACCCCTCAGCTCACTCCCTCTGTCTCCTCACTAGGGATGAGCTTCGAGTTTGAGTCGAACTCATGTTCGACTCTAACATCGGCTGTTCGCCGAACAGCGAACAATTTGGGGTGTTCGCGGCAAATTCAAAAGCCGCGGAACACCCTTTAAAAGTCTATGGGAGAAATCAAACGTGCTAATTTTAAAGGCTTATATGCATGGTATTGTCATAAAAAGTGTTTGGGGACCTGGGTCCTGCCCCAGGGGACATAGATCAATGCAAAAAAAGTTTTAAAAATCGCTGTTTTTTCAGGAGCAGTGGTTTTATTAATGCTTAAAGTGAAACAATAAAAGTGTAATATTCCTTTTAATTTCATACCTGGGGGGTGTCTATAGTATACCTGTTAAGGGGCGCATGTTTCCCGTGTTTAGAACAGTCTGATAGCAAAATGACATGTCAAAGGAAAAAAACTCATTTAAAACTACTCGCGGCTATTAATGAATTGCCGGTCCGACAATACACATAAAAGTTCATTGATAAAAATGGCATGGGAATTTCCCACAGGGGAACCGCAAACCAAAATTTAAAAAAAAAATGGCGTGGGGGGGTCCCCCTAAATTCCATACCAGGCCCTTCAGGTCTGGTAGGGATATTAAGGGGAACTCCGGCCAAAATTTTTTTTAAAAATGGCGTGGGGTCCCCCTCAAAATCTATACCAGACCCTTCAGGTCTGGTATGGATTTTAAGGGAAACCCCGCGCCAAAATAAAAAAAATGGCGTGGGATCCCCCCAAAAATCCATACCAGACCCTTATCCAAGAATGCAACCTGGCAGGCCACAGGAAAAGAGGGGGGACGAGAGAGCGCCCCCCCTCCTGAACCGTACCAGGCCACATGCCTTCAACATTGGGAGAGTGCTTTGGGGTAGCCCCCCAAAACACCTTGTCCCCATGTTGATGGGGACAAGGGCCTCATCCCCACAACCCTTGCCCAGTGGTTGTGGGAGTCTGCAGGCGGGGGGCTTATCGGAATCTGGAAGCCCCCTTTAACAAGGGGACCCCCAGATCCCGGCTCCTCCGTGTGAAATGGTAAGGGCGTACAAAAGTACCCCTACCATTTCACAAAAAAAGTGTCAAAAATGTTAAAAATGACAAGAGACAGTTTTTGACAATTCCTTTATTTAAATGCTTCTTCTTTCTTCTATCTTCTATCTTCCTTCGGTTTCTTCCTCCATCTTCTTCTGGTTCTGGCATCCATAATGGGAGGCTCCCGCTGTGTGACGCTTCTCATCTTCTGACGGATCTTAAATAACATAGGGTGGGGCCACCCAGTGACCCCGCCCCCCTGACGCACGGGGACTTGACGGGGACTTCCCTGTGGCATTCCCTGTGACGTCAGAGGGGGGCGGGTCACCCGTTACGAGAAGAAGAAGGTAAGAAGACGCCGCGGAGGAAGATGCCGGACGAGAACACTGCAGGAAGAACCAGAAGAACCAGAAGAAGAAGAAGATGGAAGGAGAAACCGAAGGAAGATAGAAGATAGAAGAAAGAAGATAGAAGATAGAAGAAAGAAGAGGCATTTAAATAAAGGAGTTGTCAAAAAATGTTTTTTTGTGAAATGGTAGGGGTACTTTTGTAGGGGGCAGGATCTTGGGGTCCCCTTGTTAAAGGGGGCTTCCAGATTCCGATAAGCCCCCCCGCCTGCAGACCCCCACAACCACCGGGAAAGGGTTGTAGGGATGAGGCCCTTGTCCCCATCAACATGGGGACAAGGTGCTTTGGGGGGATACCCCAAAGCACCCTCCCAATGTTGAGGGCATGTGGCCTGGTATGGTTCAGGAGGGGGGGGCACTCTCTCTCTTCCCCCCTCTTTTCCTGTGGCCTGCCAGATTGCATGCTCGGATAAGGGTCTGGTATGGATTTTGGGAGGACCCCACGCCATTTATTTTTTATTTTGGCGCAGGGTTCCCCTTAAAATCCATACCAGACCTGAAGGGTCTGGTATAGATTTTGAGGGGGACCCCACGCCATTTAAAAAAAAAAATTGGGCCCGGGTTCCCCTTAATATCCATACCAGACCTGAAGGGCCTGGTATGGAATTTAGGGGGGCCCCCCACGCCATTTTTAAAAAAAAATTTGGTTCGGGGGTTCCCCTGTGGGGAAGTCCCATGCCGTTTTTATCAATGAACTTTTATGTGTATTGTCTGACCGGCAATTCATTAATAGCCGTGAGTAGTTTTAAATGACTTTTTTTCCTTTGAAATGTCATTTTTCTGTCAGAATTTAAAGGAATATTACACTTTTATTGTTTCACTTTAAGCATTATTAAAATCACTGCTCCCGAAAAAACTGCCTTTTTTAAAACTTTTTTTTGCATTGATCCATGTTCCCTGGGGCAGGGCCCAGGTCCCCAAACACTTTTTATGACAATAACTTTCATATAAGCCTTTAAAATTAGCACTTTTGATTATTCACGTTCGTGTCCCACAGACTTTAACGGTGTTCGCGTGTTCGAACAAATTTTTTGCCTGTTCGCATGTTCTGGTGCGAACCGAACAGGGGGGTGTTCGGCTCATCCCTACTCCTCATGTATCACTAATTTACTATCAGATATGTCAGTCTGGATGTCACACCACTTTCTCAAACTCAATCTATCCAAAACCGAACTTATAATTTTTCCTCCCCCATATGCCCCTTCCCCTGATCTCTCTGTCAAAATTGATGGCACAACTATAAGCCCATCCCCACATGCCAAGGTTCTAGGTGTAGTCCTGGACTCTGAACTCTCCTTTAAGCAACACATCCAATCACTGTCCAAATCCTGCCGCCTCGACCGCCACAACATCTCCAAAATAAGCCCTTTCTAACCAATGACACAGAAAAGCTCCTAATTTACTCGCTGATCATCTCTCGGCTCGACTACTGCAACTCCCTTCTCATTGGCTTACCTCTACATAGTCTATCACCTCTTCAATCCATCATGAATGCTGCTGCCAGACTCATACACCTTACCAATCACTCTGTGTCTGCTACTCCTCTCTGTCAATCCCTCCACTGGCTTCCACTCGGCCAAAGAATTAAATTCAAAATACTAACAACTACGTACAAAGCCATCCAAAATTTCACCTCCAGCTACATCACTAGCCTTGTCTCTAAATACCAACCTACTCGTTCTCTTCGTTCATCTCAAGACCTCCCGCTCTCTAGACCCCTCGTCACCCCCTCCCATACTCGCCTCCAGGACTTTTCCAAAGCCTCTCCAATCTTATGGAATGCCCTACCCCAATCTGTCCACTTATCTCCTACTTTACTAGCTTTTAGACGATCCCTGAAAACCCTTCTCTTCAGAGACCCTACCCACACATCACAACTGTATTTTCATTTTCATTTTCTCCACCAGCTCATCCCCCACAGTTATTACCTTTTGTTTCCACTTGACCCTCCCTTCTAGATTGTAAGCTCTAACGAGCAGGGCCCTCTGATGCCTCCCGTATTGATTTGTATTGTAAGTGTACTGCCCTCATGTTGTAAAGTGCTGCGCAAACTGTTGGCACTATATAAATCCTGTATAATAATAATAATAACAAAGAGGCCCCACATGCTTTCTTGGATCCCTTTCTCAGTACTGTTAAGCTCCCTACTCTCAAAAGTCATCACATTGATGAACTTGAAGCCCCATTATCGGCAGAGGAGGTCTCCAGGTTAATCAAAAACTTGAAAAGTCACTCTACCCTGGGTCCAGACGGCATTTCCATCCCCTATTACAAACACTTTGCTACCACATTAGCACCTTACTTGGCCCGCTTCTTCAAAGAACTACACCAAGGGACCCCATTAGACAAATCCCTGAATTCTGCCTTTATCTTCGTAATCCCCAAACCCGGCAAGGACCCTTGCTTACTTGCAACTATCGCCCCATATCTTTAATAAATGACAACCTCAAAATTCTGACGAAAATCCTAGCAGACCGTATTTCCGCCTTTATTGGACTCTATGTCCATAAGGACCAGGTCAGGTTCATACCCGGAAGACAGGGTCCGGATCAAATTAGAAGGGAGATTGATATAATTTCCCTGCTCAAGTCCAGCTGGGATGGTGGACCTCCTGAAACGGGCCTTCTGTTATCACTGGATTTGCAGAAGGCTTTTGACTCAGTGTCCTGGTAATTTCTAATACATATTTTGAAATGCTGGGGCTTTGGCAATAGCTTCATGAATGTAATAGGTGCCCTGTATTTGAACCCAGAAGCGAAAATCCATCAGCAAGATTACTATTCTGAACCCTTCCCAATCTTTAAAGGCACTAGACAGGGCTGCCCCTTATCACCCCTGATCTTTGCCATTGTTATCGAGACACTTGCCATAGCTATTAGAGACCACCCAGATATACACGGGGTACGATGCGGGCCACATATGCACAAATGCGCACTTTTTGCGGATGACATTCTGCTTTTTGTCTCCTCACCACTCATATCGCTTCCTAATATCTGTAAATTGCTGGACAGTTTTAGCACAGTATCTGGCTTGAAAGTCCAACTTCTCGAAAAAAATGTCCCTAAACATAAATTTGCCAGAACATTTGGTCGAGAGCTTAAAACCACAATTCCGTTTTACCTAGAGCGATGGGACAATTCCCTATCTGGGGATCGGCCTGGCAGCCTCTGTGGATTGCCTCTACACCAATGTACCGTAAATTAGAAGCTGACCTCAAAAGTTGGCACAAATTAGGGCTCTCATGGTTAGGGAGGGTCAACTCCATAAAAATGACTCTACTACCAAGAATCTTATATCTATTTAGGAGCCTCCCCATCCCAAACCTCAAAGACCAATTACGACAGTTTCAATCCAAGATATTACGCTTTATTTGGGGAACAAAAGGTCACAGGGTAGCCAAGGAAACCCTCTACTGTGCTAGAGATAAGGGAGGAGTTTGACTTCCGAACCTGCTTTGGTATTACTAAGCCGCCCAACTTTCCCAACTCTCAGTAATATACTCCAAAGTGGCTCACCCTGACTGGGTCCATATGGAACATCAAGCTACCACCCATTACACACCAGATTTTCTCCTTTGGTGCTCCCCCAAGGCCAGACCTGCAGTCATGGTACCCACTCTATCACACTCCCTTGTCATCTGGGATACCATCAGATCTAACCCACACTTGATTTCCAAATGGCATCCCCGTCACACATATTTCAAAATCCTCTTTTTCCCCCTTTTATGGACATCAAGGCCTTTAGTTGGTGGCTTAACAAGGGGATGTATAGAATAGGACACATCATCCACCCCACTGGACCCCTCATTTGGGCTTATTGTATTAGCAAACTAGATATGCCCCCAGAGGAACATTACCGACCATGCCAGTTAAGGAATTTTCTCCAAAAATTATGGTCCTCCACACCTAACCCTTTAACACTCACTGAATATGAACTTTGGTGTGGGCAAGCCACGGAGCAGAGGGGTGGGATTTCAGTGATATATTGGTCACTGGCCAAGAAGGACTTCAAGACCCTCTTTATGCTAGAATGGGAAAGAGACCTGGGACAATCCTGGAGCCTGGCTGCCTGGCAAAGGGCTTCACAGTCTGCAGTTAAGTAAATTATTATTATGGCACTCGCTGAGGTGAATCTGAAGGTGATCATAAGATGGTACTTGGTCCCACTAAAACTGTTCAGGATTTATCCCATGTCCTCATCCCTCTGCTTCCGAAATTGCGGTTATGTAGTATCCATGATACACACATGGTGGGACTGCCCCAAGATCAGGGGATTCTGGAATAAAATTTTCCATATGCTCCATACGGCTACAATCAAATCCATATGCTCCGAAAGGTCTCTGACCTCCCTATACAAAAATCTGCTCACATAGCACTCGTCAATTTCTCTATCCTGAACGCACACAAACTAGTGAGCCCTCTCACTATGTTCATACTAATTGGGACTAAATTAACCATCGCTAGAGCCTGGAAACAACCCCATGTCTCCTTCAATCTAGTTAAAAAGAAAGTCTCCTGGATTATGGACCAGGAAAAAATGGTAAGCACGCTTCTAGATACTACAGAGAAATACCAAGCCATCTGGGAACCCTGGATACGATATCTACGGTTGGGGCTCACACCCTGATCTGGCTATAGATCGTGGACCGGTGTAGGACTATTTAGGTTACTACTTTTCTTTTTCTATGTTTTCTCTCCTTCTATGTTTTGTTTCCTTTCTTTTCCTTTCCTCTTCCTGTTACATCTCTCTCTTGAGCTGGTGTTACTTCATCCCTGACCTTGGGAACTCGGACAATTCTCATGGTCCTCTCCGATAGATGGGGTACCTACTAAAATTATCTGAGAAAAATTACAAGGAAATCTATAGGATCCTTCCCAAGATAGCTACCATTGCTACACAACTCTGTCAAGTATCTGACATGGGTATCACACAGTAATAATTAACATAGGATGTTTCTCTTCTGTTTACAATTTATTCTCTGTCTTCCACTGAATTAGTTTGACTTGGTACTCCAAGAACTTAGTTTATCGCCATAATGTTCTTGTGACCTATTATATGGTACATTTTTAAGGTTGATATAGGAAAAGATTACCGCTCCAAAAATCCCCAGACCTTTTTTGAAACACTTGCCCTATTATGGACTCGTAGGTGCTGGCTCTGCACAAACTTGGAAGAAAAAGAAAAGTCCTGGACGGCCACACACTGCTGAAGGCATCTTTATTGATGTAATAAAATCCAATACAGTCACTTCATATGCAAAAGAAACAGGGAGAAGCAGCTAACGCATTTCACACCATGTAGTGGTGCTTAATCATAGCTAGATTTTTCATAGCCATTAAAAATCATAGCCAACCTTAAAAATGCTAGTCCGACGGACGAAAACGACGCTAGGGCAGCTATTGGCTACTGACTATGAACTTCCTTATTGTAGTCATCACGTTCGATTCAGTCAGACTTTGGTGTGATCGTGTGTAGGCAACTCCGTTTCATTGGAACTCTGTTGGAAGTTTGTCGAAAGTCCGTTGAAAAGTCCTTCGGAGTTCAGCCGTCGAAAAGTCCGCTCGTGTGTACATGGCATTAGATGAACTAGTTGATTTAGATGGACTTTACATAAGTAACTAACAATGTAGAGCCCAACTGCAGTTAACACTTTTTAAGCAGGTAAAGCATTTTTTTCCCTTTTGGGATAAAAGTTTTTAATTAATGAATAAGAGTTGATCAATGCAAACACCCCTGTCAGTGTTAACTGCTACTTTCTTGGGGTAGCTTGGTCTGTTAAAGGAACAGACTTACTGGCTGGATCAGCAGGCAAAAAAGGATCTATCTTTCTATCTAGGCTGGGACAAGGGGTGGGCAGGAGGGGTGGCTTCCCCTGGGGCCTGTGGTATTATGTGAGGTGTGGGGTAAGTATTGTTCTAGGAGGGAAAATATGGGGGGGGTTCCAAGAGTGGTGATTTAGAGGGATTTGTCTTGAGAGGGGGGATGGGGAAGACGATTGTACTAAGAAGGGACATTTTAGGGATAGAGGACTTGTGCTAGGAGGGCTGATTTTTTTTTTTTTTGGGGGGGGGGGGGGGGGCGTTTGTGCTGGGAGGATTTGGGGGATGAGGGGGCAAGATTTGTGATGGGAGGGGAGATTTTAGCACAGGGCAGATTGGTACTGGGAGGAGGGAGGGTTTTGTTTAGAGGTAAGCATGCAGATTAGGGCTCAGTTTCTATCTATCTATCTATCTACCCATCTATCTATCTACCCATCTATCTATCTACCCATCTACCCATTCATCTACCTATCTACCCATTTATCTATCTATCTATCTATCTATCTATCTATCTATCTATCTATCTATCTATCTATCTATCTATCTATCTATCTATCTATCTATCTATCTATCTATCTATCTATCTATCTATCTATCTATCTATCTATCTATCTATCTATCTATCTATCTATCTATCTATCTACCCATCTATCTATCTACCCATCTACCCATCCATCTATCTACCCATCCATCTATCTACCCATCTACCTATCCATCTACCTATCTACCTATCTATCTACCCATCTATCTATCTACCCATCTATCTATCTACCCATCTACCCATTCATCTACCTATCTAGCCATCCATCTACCTATCTACCCATTTATCTATCTATCTATCTATCTATCTATCTATCTATCTATCTATCTATCTATCTATCTATCTATCTATCTATCTATCTATCTATCTATCTATCTATCTATCTATCTATCTATCTATCTATCTATCTACCTATCTATCTATCTATCTACCTATCTATCATTTCTGTATCTAATTATCTCTCTGTAGCCGGGGCTGGGCACATTGGCTCTGTACCGGGTGATTATGTTCTAGTAATGGTGATGTAATTATTTCTATTTGCGCCTTCTCTTTGTGGAATAATAAGTAACATGTGAGGCTCCAGTGACATGCACATTGTGTGCCTCTCGTATTCAGCTCCATGAATGCCATCAATTCTGTGGAGATACTTTAATCACAGTACAATATGTGACCTCCTTTCATGTCTGCATGTGCCTGTGAATGACTTTGATAGCAAATCTACAGATAATGATCAAGCACGCTGCAGAACAAGGGACATGGGGAAATCTGCTATTTTAGCATGAATCAGAAATAATGATTATAATTATAAATAATACGGCACTGTGTCAAAGGAGCAAAGGACGCTGTTTATTCCATATCAGAGGTTTCAGATGCATGTTTATTGTTTCTAATGGGTACAAGAGAAATTGATCAAAATTAGATATGTAGAATACACAAAACTAGAAAATGAATAACAAGGTACACATAATTATAAGAATAGATGTACAGCTCAAGACCCATTCATTAACCTTTTCCATTCCCCTTGAGTAACTGCTAAGGGTATAAAACAGCCTTTCTCAACCTTTTACCACAGAGCTACCCTTGAAATATATTTTTAAAGTCTAATTTTTTTTTTTACCTTAATGCATTCTCTGCATTAAGGTGAAAAAAAAAAACTTTCTGCTATCTTTCCTAAATCCAAGCGCAAACACTTATTTGTCTCCTTTCACCGCTCCAACGCTGTCCAGGCTGCAGCACCACTCTTCAGACTTCCCGATCTCACAGAAGACACTGAAACCAGTCTGAGCCATAGGATCCCTCTGGTGTCAGTCAAACTCCTGTAAGGAGGGGCGGGGGCGGTGTTTACTGCTGCTGTGTGTGTCTATGGACACATACAGCCCAGCTCAGGAGCACCCACATGGATGCCCCATAGCTCACGGCTTGATAAGGAGGCACCTGGAGGAGGGAGGAGAACATAGCACTGGTGAATGACTGCCAAAGAGGAGGTAAAGGGCTGCTATGTGCAATATCACTGCACATAAGAATACCATTTTTTTTTTCATTAAAAAAAAATAACCTTTAATATCACTTTAACCACTTGCTGACCAGCCGCCGTCATTATAGTGCGGCAGGTCGGCTCGTTCCCACAAATCGACATAGGTGTATGTAGGCGCTCTACAGGGGGACCCAGTGTATGTGGCCCTGGGCCACCCACGATCACGGGAAAGAGAGTCAGAACGGGGATCTATCAATGTAAACAGACAGATACCCATTCTGACAGGGGAGGAGAGACAGATCTGCTGTTCCTAGTGGTCAGGTACAGTGATCTCTCTCCTCCTCCAGTCAGTCCCATCCCCTCACAGTTAGAAACACCTCCCAGGGAACAAATTGAACCCCTTGATCGCCCCTCTAGTGTTAACCCCTTTCCTGCCAGTGACATTTACACATTAATCAGTGTATTTTTATAGCACTGATCACATGGATTTCAATGTTTTTTTTTGAAGCGCATGATTAGAGCCTGAAGATCTAATTGGCTTCAAAAAAGGGTCAGCTCAGGGTGCAGAGCACTGTGCTCCGAGCCCACCCACTTGTGTGACAATAGCGAATTAATATTCACTATTGTCATCCTGATTCTCCTCCTGGCCAATTAGAAAGGGGGTCCTGAGTCTGGATTGGCCAGGACTCCAGGACCCACTTCCTGTTCAGCCAGGAGGAGAAGGAATGGCCCTGGAGCATGGAGTAAGATGTAGCAAGGAGCAGATCCCTGTCATCTGCCTAGGGAAGGCAGCGATTCCCCCCACCGCCTGCCCGTCTGTCTCCCATGGGGGTGGGAGATCGCCACCTTACCGTCCATCTCCCATGGGGGGTGGGATCACCGCCTTCCTGTTTGTCTCCTGCGGGGGGGTTTAGATTGCGGTCCCCCCCCAAATAAATATTGAGCACCAGCCGCCACTGAAGGGGAGGTAATATTTCTGGGCTCCTTTGAGTCCACATGGTAGCTAGCCAGAGTGGTATTGCATGATGTGATCTCAACATCAGAATACCATCCCCCCCACCACCCCTCAAAAGGGTACTGAAGAGGATTAAGGACTTCATGGTCCTTGTACTACTCTGAGGTATGAGATGGCAGCCTGGGTAGGGACAGAACATGTATAGGAGAGAGAGTTAGAGTGAGGAAGAATTGACTGTACAGAGACTGTGTGTGCTTTATTAACTAAATGTGATTCAGTATGAATCCTGATGCCTGGTCTGCAGTCTAAAGATCTTGTAATGGGGATGCATGTAAAGGCCTATCCAAAGAAGCAGGGCTTGTACAGAAAAAAGGGGGTGAAGAATGCTAAAGCAGCCAGATAGTGAGAGTTAGTACTTGGCATGGGCAACAGTAACCCTAGCAGTGAGGGGGGTCATTGAGCTGACTCGCTCCCTAGTGTCCAGTACCCCATACACGGGACCGACATCTCATCACAAGAAACCTATGCATCTAGCCTTGAGGTACGAGAAGAAGGGGACAGTAAAATGTGGATCCACTAATATGCTAACCTTTGTTTTATAAAAAGGGCTGAGTTGTGTGTATGGCAGGATCCTCACATTGCCAATGGGAGTGAGGTGGCAATCAAGGCTGTGCCACAGTGTCCCCTCAAAATGCTGCATTTAGAAAGAGTGTACAGTGTCACGGAAGAGCAGTTCATGAGCTTATTGTGTATAGTGAAACTGAACAAGGTGAACGTCTTGCTTCTAAGTTAGGGTGCCATCCTAATGATGATGCTTTCATGACCACGGCCCTATGCCTATTTCCCAGGCAATCATGTTTGAGAGGGTACCCACCACATTGGGCAATAAGCCCCGCCTACGCGCATATGTTTCCATTGGTGGCCTAGGTTTTTGTGCTGAGTGTGCTCTCTATAATCATGATTGGCAGCTGGCAGGATGGGCTTGTGATCATTTGGCCACTGTGGCAGCTAGTCACAGTGGTCATGTGGTCAGGAAGTCCAGCCTGTGCCCTGGGTGTAAATATCCACTTAAATGGATGCCTATAATAAGGCTTACCTGTAGGTAAAATGAACATCTCCTAAACGGGCACCATTTAGGAGATATTCATCCTTCATGCAGCCACTGACATCACCGGCACATTCCCTTCTTAAGGTCCGACATACCGTGCCGGACCTTCGGAGCTTCTTGCCGGAATCGAGTGCTTCCCTGTGCATGCCACTCACAGCGCCGGAGCCCATGAAACAACCCGGAAGAAAGGCCGGGGGAAGATGTCAGCCTTCTTAGTGGTGACCAGGCGCTGCTGGAAGGGCTTTGTTCTAAGGTAAGTATTTCATAATCTGCTAGAATGCAATGCATACTAGCAGATTATGGCATTGTCTTACAGGTGTTTTTTTTCCTGCTGCTTTAACACCCAGAGTGGAATATTTTCCAACATTCTGTTGCTTTATACGTCACTAATAATCATAAAACTAAAAAATTTCAATTGGCAATAAAGAAACACACTAGTGTGCCCTTAAATGGTTGGTCAGTGGAAAAATTCACAATTACATTTGTGGTCAGTGGGAAAATTCCCGTTTATGTTGGGGAGCGTTGGGAAAACAAAATTCCATTACAGCATATTTAACAGCATTGAAATGTTCCATTATATTGAATGTCAATGGTACATTACCCCTTAAAGGTGTGGTCATTGTAGGCAGGAGATCAATTTACCATTGCTCAAGGAACTCCTGGCAAGCTCTGGAGGATCCTGGAACTTTGGTTGAGATAGCCTAGTTTAAAGTCTAATTCTACCTAAAACTGTTCTTTTTGTTTTGGCGTTGGAAAATGTTAAAACCTCTGACAGGTTTTTATTACTGTCTTTAATCTCATTTGGGAGATCCGTGAAGAATTTTTGACATGTTGACCATTGTCATTGGGTTGTAAAAATAATGAAAACAGCAATGGGGGCACTTGTTCTGTTGACAGCTGTCAAAGGTGGAATTTCATCTAACATTGGGTTGAAAGGTCATCTCTCTTTTTAATGTGTACTCAGGACATGGTGTGAGTATAAATCTCTGCAAAGGGTATACAGAGAGCAAAAAGAAACAGTTCCCCTTTCTACTTAACTTTGTTTAGATTTGGTGCAGATATACACTTGTTGCTCTTAGCTGCATTTGAGTGAGTCTGGGTTACATAGTTACATAGTTACATAGTAGGTGAGGTTGAAAAAAGACACAAGTCCATCAAGTCCAACCTATGTCTGTGATTATATGTCAATATTACATTGTATATCCCTGCATGTTGTGGCCGTTCAGGTGCTTATCTAATAGTTTCTTGAAACTATCGATGCTCCCCGCTGAGACCACCGCCTGTGGAAGGGAATTCCACATTCTTGCCACTCATACAGTAAAGAACCCTCTACATAGTTTAAGGTTAAACCTCTTTTCTTCTAATTTTAATGATTGGCCACGTGTCTTGTTAAACTCCCTTCCACAAAAAAATGTTATCCCTATCCCTATTGTGGGGTCACCAGTATGGTATTTGTAAATTGAAATCATATCCCCTCTCAAGAGTCTCTTCTCCAGAGAGAATAAGTTCAGTGCTCGCAACCTTTCCTCATAACTAATATCCTCCAGAACCTTTATTAGCTTTGTTGCCCTTTTTTGTACTCGCTCCATTTCCAGTACATCCTTCCCGAGGACTGGTGCCCAGAACTGGCCAGCAAACTCTAGGTGCAGCCGGACCAGAGTCTTGTAGAGCTGGAAAATTATCATTTTATCTCTGGAGTTGATCCCCTTTTTAATGCCAATATTTAGTTTGTTTTGTTAGCAGCAGCTTGGCATTGCATGCCATTGCTGAGCCTATCATCTACTAGGACCCCCAGGTCCTTTTCCATCCTAGATTCCCCCAGAGGTTCTCCCCCCTGTGTATAGATTGCATTCATATTTTTTTCACCCAAATGCATTATTTTACATTTTTCTACATTAAACCTCATTTGCCATGTAGATGCTGACCCCATTAATTTGTTCAGATCTTCTTGCAATTTTTCCACATCCTGTGGAGAAGCTATTGCCCTGCTTAGCTTAGTATCATCCACAAATACAGAGATTGAACTGTTTATCCCATCCTCCAGGTCGTTTATGAACAAATTAAATAGGATTGGTCCCAGCACAGAACCCTGGGGGACCCCACTACCCACCCCTGACCATTCTGAGTACTCCCCATTTATCACCAACCTCTGAACTCGCCCTTGTAGCCAGTTTTCAATCCATGTACTCGCCCTATGGTCCATGCTAATGGACCTTATTTTGTACAGTATCTCTAGTTCACCCACCTTGTCCGCCAGGCGCCTGGCATTGGTGAACATGCCACGTAGTTTAGACCGGTCGCATACTATCCTCTTATTGGGTGTTCCGAGATTACAACTAGGACTTGTTACTATACTTACCTTAGGTTTTTGTGCTTTAGTCAACCTACCACTTTCTGGATTCTGGTGTGTTTCTCAACCCTCAAAGGATAACTCCACTTTCATTGCAAAAATAACGCCAAACAAATAAATAAAAATAATATAGCATATTCAATTGCTACACAAGCCATATTGTAACTTAATATACAATATATCATTATCAACATAGCACCATGAAAATATACCAAAAAAAAAGCCAAGAAAATTAAATTGAAAGCTGTGAAGTATAGTTAAACTTTGCTGCTGCAGAAATCTATATGTGCTACCCAAAACACATAAGAAACAATCAACAAACATAAAATGAAAAACGCGCTGCTTTATATTTACATGAATTAATACAGTAGTGCAAATATAAAATAACAGAAAAGTCAGTGCATTTGTTTATAAGTCCAATGATAGTCCCACTGTGAACAGTGTTAACTCTTTAAGCCAGTGCATGTGCTCTTAAAATGGTAAGTAGAAAGTGCTCCACTCCAAACGTGCTCCAAATGACCCCATATGGACAGACACTCACCAGATAATATTGACTCACTATGTGCATTTGGGGTATTCCCCCAGATAAGTACCACCATCCACACTGAGGATAGCCTTTTCCTCCTGTTATACACCTCTGCTCCATAAAAAATTCCAATAGCGAAAGCTCATAATGTAAAACCATCCAATTTTTAATATAAAAACAAATTGCAGCTATCATACTCACTTGTTCAGGTGCTTAAATAAACCAGCACTTGGTATATACAGCATGAGATAGGGCAAGATGGCTGCCACCACCCAGCATTCTGGAAAGCGGCGTGCGTTCCACCAACAGATGTAGTGTCACTGGAAGTGACATCACGGCGCATAAGCCAAACCTCGATGCATTTTGTCCTGATTGGACGTCTTCAGGAAGCTGACTTACCGCCATTCTACTACCTGGATTTATACCCAAGAAAGCTTAACCCCTTCCAGCCCGACCAAACCAATCAAGGAAAGGACCACTGGATACACCATGTGTGATCGCATAATTAAAACCATATATACAGTCAACATATCAGTATATTAGCATATAATATTGGGATTATTAAACAAGTTAAAAAACACTATAATACTATGTGGTAAATTGAAGTATGCATGCAAACTAGGAATTAAAAAAAAATTAGAAAAAGAGTCTGGGGGGGGGCCCTCACACAATTAACCCAATTTTCTAATAGTGGTCTTAGAAACAAGTCAGTTTTTACCCCAAATCCTTCACCCAACATTATGTGGATGCTTTTAAAAAAAATGGTTGGGAAGGACATAAAACGTATGTCAACCAAAAAAGACTATGAGGATAAGAAAATATGGCAGAGAATTAGGAAAAGAGAAAGGCATCCTAATCCGTCCTGCGGACAAAGAAGGAGGTATTGTCATAGTCAATAAAAAAGACTATGAGGCAGAGATGATATGTGTACTAAGTGATGAGGCAACTTATAAAAAGTTGAAAGGAGACCCAAGTAACTCTTTTAAATAAAGATAGCTTCTGGCTCCTCCCATCCTTGAGAAATCCCTCGTGATAGGGTGAAACATGTCGGAAACGACACCACAGGAGTGACGCTCTATACGTCACGAATGACGCACTGCGTCACGCAAGCACATGCACATGACACACTTTGAATCCAGTGGGAACGATCTTTGGACGAGGTATCCGTATGGCATCCCTGGATGTTTTAATGCCATACTGACACCAGCAGACTACTGGGGGAAGCTTGCGGGACTTCTGTGAGATGGTGGAGCGTTCCAGCTGATTAGTGGCGGAAGTTAGTGGACACACCTGGGATAACTGTCAGTGACCAGATATTTCCTAACTTTGCATAAATTGCTTGTGCTCACCAGCAGCTAACCTCCAGCCACTGTTTAATATTGAACAACCCCATACCTGATTAGCTTTGCTAAATGGCTAGATATACAACACCTGAAATTATCTACAACCAATAATCTATGCCGCTTTTCATGCAGGATATATTATCAGGCCACTAAATAGCAATCTAGCTTAACCCAGTGTTGGGTTCCTGTGTGGGGGGTTTTCTCTTCATTGTGTGGACTTTAAATCCTATACCCCGGTATCCCCTGACAGGGGGCCCTTCTCCTTTCAACATATAGTGACAAGATATGCACATTGACCTATGGTGATATGCACTAGGATCTACAGTGCCTTTCAAAAGTATTCACCCCCCTAACCCCTTGGCCTTTTACCTATTTTGTTACATTACAGCCTTTAGTTCAATGTTTTTTTTAATCTGAATTATATGTGATGGATCAGAACACAATAGTCTAAGTTGGTGAAGTAAAATTAGAAAAATATATACATAAAACTATTTTTCAGAAATAAAAAACTGATAATTGGCATGTGTGTATATGTATTCACTGCCTTTATTATGAAGCCCATAAAAAGCTCTGGTGCAACCAATTACCTTCAGAAGTCACATAATTAGTGAAATGATGTCCACCTGTGTGCAATCTAAGTGTCACATGATCTGTCATTACATATACACACCTTTTTTGCTATGTCTGGCGCAAACCCATCACATCACATCATTCAAAGAACACCATCCCCATAGTTAAACATGGTGGTGGCAGTATCATGCTGTGGGGATGTTTTTCAGCAGTCGGGACTGGGAAACTGGTCAGAGTTGAGGGAAAGATGGATGTGTGTGATTTGAGGCTAGGACGGAGGTTCACCTTCCAGCAGGACAATGACCCCAAACACACTGCTAAAGCAACACTTGAGTGGTTTAAGGGGAAACATGTAAGTGTGTTGGAATGGCCTAGTCAAAGCCCGGACCTCAATCCAATAGAAAATATGTGGCCAGTCTTAAAGATTGCTGTTAACAAGTGCAAACCATCGAACTTGAAGGAGCTGGAGCAGTTTTGCAAGGAGGAGTGGGCAAAAATCCCAGTGGTAAGATGTGACAAGCTCATAGAGACTTATCCAAAGTGACTTAGAGCTGTGATAGCCACAAAAGGTGGCTCTACAAAGTATTGACTTTAGGGGGGTGAATAGTTATGCACATTGACTTTTTCTGTTATTTTGTCATATTTGTTGTTTGGCTCACAATAAAAAAAAAAAAACATCTTCAAAGTTGTGGGCATGTTCTGTAAATTAAATGATGCAAATACTCAAACAATCCATGTTAATTCCAGGCTGTGAGGCAATAAAACACGAAAAATGCCAAGGGGGGTGAATACTTTTGCAAGGCACTGTATGTGCTAACTCAATAGCTATTTTTAGCACCTTTTTTTCCTATTCTTTATTGGGTATATGATGTGTGTGTGCTGTATGCGTGATGCAGCTGCTTTTACTTAGACAACGTTGTCTTATTTTTAATGTAGTCTAGGTGTTGGTGGTGATGGGTGCCTAGTTTCTGTATGTTTTGTTTTTTTGTGCAATAAATATTTTTCCTGGTACAAAGCAGCGTGGTCCGCCCATGACTTCTTTTTCAGGGGGTTTCCTTTTCTTCTCCCTGTATTATTATTTTCACTTGATTTTTAAGTCACGGAGACCGCACCTTGAATGGTGAGTCTGCGTTTCAGGGACGCTGTACCTGTTATGCACATCTATGGGATGGTGCAGCGTATACCTAGTAGTGTGTTGATGGTCTTCAATTTTTGCCTACTCTTTTAAATAAACCTTTAAAAAATTCTTTTAAAGTCCCACTTCTCCTCCTTTTTTATAACCAATGACCGGGATGGAGGCGAGCATCCCTTTGGTGCTAGCCTCATTTAAAGTCCCAAAACTTTTTCCTTTTTTTATAAATAACCCGGGATGGAAGCACACAGCAGCAGTCACACATTTATTTCTATATCTATGTAGGCCATTGGTATCAGTGGTCCCACAATCAACCTTTCATACTGATGTTTGGTTGTGTGTCCTGCTGGGTCTGCGATCCCTGGACAGTGTTTTTGATATCGCTGATCTGTCTGCATTTGCTCGCCTCCGTTGGCTGCGGTGTTTCATGTGGGTCTCCTACCCCTCTCCCTGCCCATGGGTGTCAGGGAGGGGGCGGATGCATGATCCTTCCCTCTCTGCGTCACGTCACATCCGCCGGTTGCAGGGCGTCCTTGTGGCGCTATGTTTCCGGCGGTGTGTCGCTGTTCGGTGGACACACTGGGGAGATGGACTGGCACTAATCGCCCGACGGCTGAGCCGCCCAGATGAAAGTGCTCCACTCCCAGGTGTTGTCTGCTGACTTGATGTGGGGGGCTGGGCCATGATGGAACACCTATATAGGCATCTCCAAGGCTGGCCTTCACACACTGCACTTTCCTTCCTGTTCAGCATCACACTCACATGCATGGAGTTGTCCATTCTGTGCACACCAGGTATTATTCCTTCCTTTTTTTCTAATTTTTCTTTTTATTTTGGCTTTTTCTCCACCCCTTCCTATCCCACTCTCTCTCCCTATTTCGACCTTTGTCCCCACATCACTCTTTTTTAATTTTTTTTTTTTTTCACATTCACACACCTACACACATCACTATGATTTGTTTCATATAGGTTTCCCACACAGAGGTCCGCATCCTACACTCATTGCACCTACCAGCAATGGTTTTGCCTGTGGCTGTTGTTCTCATTCCCACAGACCACCCTGGCGTCGGGCGGCTTTGCATTGCAGCTCTCTGCGATTCTGGATACTGTTTCACTGGATCGCTGATGCAGACGTGAGTTTGGACGCACAACCTTTAATTCATTTTATACAAGTAAAATATTTGTATACAAAACATTTTTTCATTTCCTGTTTATTTACTGAAAATATATTTTTTTTTTTTATAAAAATATATTTTTTAGAAGCATTCCATGACGTATGCTCCTGATGAGCGGTTGCTATACCGCGAAATGCGTAGAACTTTGATTATTACCAATCTTCACATATCATGGAATACCAAGATTTTAATTATTCCATTTACCTCCATAAGTATCTGTCATGGCATTAAATCCTTTTTATTATTTGCATTATTTGTCCTAATTTTCATGGCTCTCTTTGGGTCTAATCCCAGTAACATTTGTACACATGTATGTTGGTTGTTATCTTTGCTCTCTGTGTGACAATGGATCATGACTTATTGTGCAACTTATGTGTATTTTATGTATAATCAATCCATGGTTTGTTATATAGAGGCTTGATGCCCACAGCATTTTAGAGGTTGGATGCCCGAAATGTTTTTTATACACCATGGATTATACCAAATAAATGAATTTTGGTCACTTGACCTGCGTTGTACTGCTGTGTGCTTCATTTAAAGTCCCACTTCTCCTCCTTTTCCATAAATAATGGAGTAGACTCCTTCTTTTCCAAACTGGGAAAATACTAGGCTATTTTCCTTCAACCTTTAGCTGGACAAGGACCGGCATATGTGAAAGACAGCAGGGATGTAATTAATAGCCTTAGACATTAGACATTAGCCTTAGACATTAGGGTGAATGAACAAAGCCTTCTTATCACTATAGACATTGAATCCCTATACACTAATATTAACCACTTGCCGACCGCCTCACGCCGATATACGTCAGCAGAATGCACACCTGCATGAACTGAAGTACCTGTACGTCAGTACGCAAAAGCAGGATAGCTGGCGTGCGCCGGCCACGGGCACGTCCCCGCGGTTCCTGCGGACTTGATGTCTGCCGGTGGCCCGCGATCATGGTGAGGAGAGGCAGAACGGGGAAATGCCTATGTAAACAAGGCATTTCCCTGTTCTGCCTAGTAACATGACAGAGGTCTACTGTTCACTGTCATTGAGAACAGTGATCTCTGTCATGTCAGTGGTAGCCCATCCCCCCTACAGTTAGAACACGCTGAGGGAACACACTTAAAGGAGTTGTAAAGGTTTTGTGACACCTGGCAGTCACCGGCCCCCCAGCCCCTCAGCCCCCCCGTTTTACTTACCTGAACCCCTTCATTCAGTCGGCGGGGATGTGCTGTCTCTCCCTCCACGGGCTCCCGGCTCTTGATTGGATAGATTGACAGCAGCACAGCCATTGGCTCCCGCTGCTGTCAATCAAATCCAATAACGCGGGTGCCGGGGGGCGGGGCCGAGTCCTGCATTTGGCCACTATGGATGCCGAATGCTGGACTCGGGAGAGCACCTGCAAGGTAATCCCCCAGGAGAGTGCTTCTCCCAGGGAGGTTATCTGATGCGGGGGCGCGAGAGCCGCCAGGGGACCCCAGAAGAGCAGGTTCGTGGCCACTCTGTGCAAAATGAGCTGCACAGTGGAGGTAAGTATGATATGTTTGTTATTTAAAAAAAAAAAAAAAAAAATCCCCTTACAATCACTTTAACCTCTTGATCGCCCTCTAGTGTTTACCTCCTTCCCTGCCAGTGACATTTATACAGTAATCAGTAGCTATTTTTAGCTCTGATCACTGTATAAATGTCAATGGTCCCAAAATAGTGTCAAAAGTGTCTGATCTTTCCGCCGCAATGTCGCAGATCACCGCCATTACTGCAAACGAAAAAAAAAATTAATAATAAAAATGGCATAAATCTATACCCTATTTTGTAGACGCTATAACTTTTGCGCAAACCAATCAATATACACTTAGCGCATTTTTTTTTTTTTTTTACTAAAAATATGTAGAAGAATACATATTGGCCTAAACTTAGGAAGAAATTTGTTTTTTTTAAATATTTTTGGGGGATATTTATTATAGCAAAAAGTAAAAAATATTGCTTTTTTTTCAAAATTGTTGCTCTTTTTTTGCTCTGGTCATTAAGGGGGTAAAATCTTCTGGGGCTGAAGTGGTTAAGCAAGAGGAAGGCCTTGAACTAGCCATGTGTAATATTTTTTTCTGCGACAGGGGACAGTATTATAATCAAGTAATGGGCACGACCATGGGAGCCAAATATGCTCCAAGCTTTGTCAACGTTTTCCTGAAAAAAATGGGATGATGAGGAAATACATTCCAAAGCTTGGCCACAGCTACACATGTACTGAAGGTACATAGATGATATTATGGTGGTATGGCAGATAAGGAGGATAAACTCAGGTACCAAAAATCTGATTAAAATTACACTTCAGCACGCACAGGGTTAAAAAGTAAAGGTGAGGTGGGGATGGGCAGCACAGGTGATCCAGGAGGTGGGTAGTTACTTGGTGACTCCAGATCCCAGCACCCCACATAATGAGCCCCATGGAACAGTGTCACAGGGTGCCCAGGGATCAGGAATGCGGGGGTGCAGTGGCGGGGGTGCAGTGAGGAGTTGGGATCTGTGAGTCATAGGAAAAGTTGGGGGCAGCATGGTCTCTACTGCAAACAGCCGGCCAATGCCTGAGTCTACCCTCTCCTCACTGCATCCCGGGCCCCCGAACACCAGAAAGCCAGCATGCTACTTCAGCTAGTACAAACTTGGGGGTGCAATTAGCATAGGACCCCTCAAATGTTTACGTAAGCATTTGAGGGGGTCCTATGCTAGTTACACCCCCAAGTTTGAAGACGTGTATCTAGCCCTTTTTTTAACTATTTATAATTTATCCTTATCAGTATTCACCCATACTTACTGCCTACCTAATTCCTGCATTTACCCGGGAGACTGCCATTTTGGCGTCGCAGTTCCATGTGCTGTGGATGTCGGTCCTATGGTAAGTACGGTTCTGCCTTGTTTACGTAACTTTTTGGCATTGGTTGGGGTTTTTTTTAGGGTCTGTTTATATTTATGTTTATTTTTGCTCTTCAGTAGCCAATAGAATATATACGTGTCCTTTTAGCACTTATACACGATTCTAAATGTGCTTATGCTTGTTTTCTATTTATTATCGTTGTTTTGTATATATTTCTCTCTTATAGATAGATATTTCTCATGAACAAAGCTCCTGAAGAAGCGGGTATCCTGTGAAACATGTAGAATGCAAAATTGGAATTATGTGAAGTTAGGTCCCTCATGACTGTGAGGATACCTTATCTAATGTCCAATCAGTATTAGAGGAATTCATGTGTAAAGCCTCGTACACACGATCAGATTTTCCGACGGGAAATGTTCGATGACAGGCTGTTGGCGGAAAATCCGACCATTTGTAGTCTCCATCGGACAATTGTTGTCGGACTTTCCGCGGACAAATATTGGATGGCAGGCTTTAAAATTTTTTGCGGACAAATGTGTGTTGTCGCAATTTTCTGAGCGTGTGTACACACGTCCGTCGGACAAAAGTCCAAAGTACAAACACGCATGCTCGGAAGCAAGGACGAGCCGGAAGCGGTCGGTCTTGTAAACTAGCGTTCGTAATGGAGAATTAACATTCGTGACGCGGCAAATTATGAAATCTCGAAATGCAACGCACAATTCTCTTCTTCTTTAATGGGATAATAATGAAGCTGCTTTGCTGGTGATACTGATGGAGTTCTGCCAAATGTATTTTTAGAGAAATTTATTTTCTAGTGATATCAAGAATAATATTATTATGCTTGTTTGTTTTTTTTTTCTTGGGGCAAGTTACCACAACACCATTATCCCGTATTTTTTAAGATCAAAGATACAACTATGTTGGTGTCCCTTGTTAATTTTACATTGTATTTTTTAAATGTAACTCCCTACTCCCAAACTGTCATTAGAAGTAAAACACACAGCCAAGTATTATTCTCCACAATTTTTTTATTGTGCATAAAAAAAGAAAACAAATAAAATTAGACATGTTATCTGCCAATAGAACTTAACCAAAAAGTGCATTCTTTGCATCCAAAAATAGAAGATATAGAAGATATAGAAAATACAGTATAACAAATCAAATTATTATTCAACCAAAAAATCAAATAAAAGCCTCATGCATGTGTCCTGCTTCCTAATATAGGGGATCAACAATGGCAAGAGTTGGTGAAAGCAGGGGTCCATCATACTGAGATAATTCCAAAAATCATTCGATTTATTTTCCTAGGGCTCCCGCAGCAATGGCATATGACATAATTGTTCATGATTAATAAAGCAACTAATTTTTGGTCCAAGAAATCCTCCTCCTCCTGTTCCTGGACTGGACTTGGGTCAAAGCAATAACTCCAAGGCCAATAATAAATAACACGTTATCTCCTTCGATTCCGCAGCATGGCTGGTTGACGAACGGCCGTTCAGAAACAAACTGAAAAGCACGAAAAGAAAAGCACGAAATGAAAAGCGCTAATCAACACTCACCAAACTTCTACTAACACGAAATTAGCAGAAGTAGCCCAAAGAGTGGCGCCTGACAATTGAACTTCCTCTTTATCAGCTCGTAGTACGTCTAGTACGTCACTACGTTCGTGTTTGTTGACAGACAATTGTGTGCCGTGTGTATGCAAGACAAATTTTTGGCCAACGCCCTTCGGACAAAAGTCTGAGGCCTTGTCTGTGGAAAATCCGATCGTGTGTACGAAGCTTTATTAGTATTGTGTTGTTGTCCACCATTTTTCCCCTCCTTCTTCCCCACGTCTATGGGTGAATTTTTAATATTAATTGATTTAATAAACATATGTATATATATTTTTTTTAAAACAATTGTGGTGTGAGTTCATACCATACCTTAAAAGTCCTAAGCGCCTCAATCCATTCCTCCATTTTGTACTTGATTCTTTTGTCTTGGATAAATTGGGTCTTATGCTCTTGGCACAGTAGGGGAATCCAAATGGCACCCCAGGAGTGGCGGCCCGTTCATAGGGGGCGCACGGGTGCTGCCACCCCATCCATGCATCCAGCCCCCTGATCTACATGCAGGGTGCCGGACACATGGATTCCGAAGAGGGATTTTTTTTAACCACTTCCCACCTGGCCTATAGCAGAATGATGGCCGTGCGGTGGTTTTGTTATCCTGACTGGGCGTCATATGGCGACTTTCAGGATAAAATGCCAGCGTGCCCACCGGGGGGAGTAGCACAGTGATCGGTGGTGCGGTGTGTCAGTCTGACACACCGCATCTCCGATCATACTATGGAGCCTCTGACAGATGCTTGTTACCACGTGATCAGCTGTGACCAATCACAGCTGATCATCGCGTGAACCAGGAAGTGCCAGTAAATGGCTTTCCTTGGTTCACGCTGACAAGGAGAATGATTGGCGGCTCTCCCTGTCAGAGGGGGGGTCTGTGCTGATAATCAGCACATTGATTATCAGCACAGCCCCCAGGAGATGTGCCCATCAGCTGCCAATCAGTGCCCATCAGCTGCCAGTTTGTGTCCCATCAAGAACTCATGTCAGTTCCCATCAAAGTGCCAATCATGCCCATAACAGTGCCAATCAGTACCCATAAATGTGCCAATCAGTGCCCCATCAGTAATGCCTGTCAGTGCCCTTCAGATAACAATCAGGAATGCATGTCAGTAGCTCCTCATCAGTGCTGCCTATCCAGTGCCATCTATCATTGCCCATCAGTGCCGCCTATCAGTGCCACCTATCAGTGCCGCCTATCAGTGCCCATCAGTGCCGCCTATCAGTGCCCATCAGTGCTATCAGTGCCCATCAATTCTACATATCAGTACCTCCTCATCAGTGCCCATCAGGGCCACCTTATCAGTGCCGCCTCATCAGTGTCCATCAGTGCCTCCTCATCAGTGCCCGTTAGTAAAGGAGAGAATAAAATTTTATAACAGAAACGAAGAAAAACTTTTTTTTTTTCAAAATTTCGGTCTTTTTTTAGTTTGTTTAGAAAAAAATAAAAAGCCCAGAGGTGATCAAATACCACCAAAAGAAAGTTCTATTTGTGGGAAAAAATGTATAAAAATGTTGTTTGGGTACAGTGTTGTATGACCGCGCAATTTTCCTTCAAAATGCGACAGCGCTGAAAGCTGAAAATTGTCCTGGGCAGGAAGGGGGTAAAGTGCCTGGTATTGAAGTGGTTAGCACGCGATAAGTGCCAGAGTCTCCAATAGGCTTCAAAATAGAGTGGGCTCCGGGTGCAGAGCACTGCATCATTCGCTATTGTCACACTGATTCTCCTCCCAGCCAACCAGGAAGCGGGTCCTGAGACCCTTCACCCGATTGGTCGAAAGGAGATCCGATCAGATTGGCCGCCAGGAGGAGACAGGAGGAGAGGCAGGGGAAGGCGCCTCGGCTTTCCAGGAGGAATCCGCCACAAGGAGAGAAGCTGCCACCCAACGTTGCCCACCGCCTGGAGCACTACCCGTGAGATAGGGTAAGTGCAGGCCCTGACCTACTTGACCTACCCAGGGTGGGGTGCCACCCGTGACTGACCAGGACCAAACAGGACCGACCGGTGGCTTTGTTTGCGCCCCCCAAAAAAACACACCAGCTGCCACTGCACCCCAGGGTGCCGGAACACCCTGTTTGAGAATATTATTTATCAGTTTACCATTACACTGAGGAAAGCTATTATCCACCCATTATTTGCAACCTCACGCAACATTTCTTATAATTCTAATGCCCTGTACACACGACCGGTTTTGCTGTCGGAATAAACTCTGAAAGTTTTTCCGATGGAGTTCCAACGGAATTCCGCTCAAGCTGTCTTGCATACACACGGTCACACCAAATTCCGACCGTCCAGAACGCGGTGACGTACAACACGTACGACGGGACTAGAAAAAGGAAGTTCAATAGCCAGTAACCAATAGCTTCCGTCTCGTACTTGCTTCAGAGCATGCGTCGTTTTTGGTGCGTCGGAACAGCTTACAGACAAGCGGGTTTCCCGATGGTAATTAGGCCCGTTGGAAAAATATAGAACATGTTCTCTATCTAAGTCCGTCTGAATTGTCCTGTCCGATGGGGCACACACACGGTCGGAATATACGATGAAAAGCTCCCATCGGACTTTTTCTGACGGACATTCCGCTCGTGTGTACGCGGCATAAGAACCACTAAAACCATTGCTTGCACGTAACACATCTACCAGCTACTGCAAAAAAAAAAGACAGCAGATAGGGGTGTACAAATCATTGTGATAAACAAATGAAACACAAAATAAAAATATAAGACAGAAATAATTTTTTTTTTTTTTAAAAAACAGGACATTTCAAAATTACATAATTCATTCATAGGTGTACACATCCTTCCAGACTATCAATACTGTTTTCTTTTGACATAAAAGAAATAATAAAATCTCCCAAGAATCCTCTTTTTTCCTGCTTCTGTCTGTAGCTTGTTAAGCATCTGTTCTCCCTAAACATAGTTATAATTTTGCTCACTGCAGCTCTGGCAACAATGACAGAGAAAAATACACATGTATTGTAACTGAGATATGCCTAGCTAAACACAAGCAACACATATTTGGATATGCATTAACTACAAAGATTAATCACAGGCTGCAGGCAGAAGGAAGGAGCCGAGCAGAGAAAAATGAAGCAGATGGAACTGTAGATTGGAACATTCTTAACTCAGTAATGATGAAAGGGATAGTATCAGACTTTCCAGGAATGCTCAAAGTCAGTGGTGGATGGAGATAGCCACTGGATATATCAATAAAATATATCTATATAATATATAATAAATCTGTGAATTCAATAGGCTTTTCGAGCCTTAAATTCATTTCTTTGATACCATTGAAAAAAAAAAAAAAATCATATTTTTTAAAGCTGTACTTTGAACACAAAAACGTTTTTATCCAACCCTTTTGCAGTTAGAGCCATTTTTGCACACAATTAAAAATCAATTTTTGGCTTAAAGATTAGTTAAAACTCCCAAAACATTACATATTTCCTGAAAGCTGAAGAATATAATTGCCATAGGTCCAATTTTTTTATTTATGTCAGACAATGTTAGTGCAGCAGTTTATCAAGTGAAAAAAATACACTAAAGGTAATTTTAGGGTACACAAAATGCAATATTTTACAATATGCTAGATGAGGATGCACCAAGTAAATAGATACCCAAAATGTCAAGAAATTGACATTGCGTGCGCCAATGAAATGAAAAAAAAACTTTGGTACATAAATATTACTATAGGTGACATTTTATAATAATATTAATTATATATATCTATATAGATATAGATATATCTATATCTATATAGATATAGATATATATCTATATAGATATCTATATCTATAGATATCTATAGATATCTATCTATCTATCTATCTATCTATCTATCTATCTATCTATCTATCTATATATATATATCTCTATATATATATATATATATATATATATATATATATAGAGATATATATATATATATATATATATATATATATCTATATATATATATATATATATATATGTATATTATATATATTAATTAACAGTGGTGGCCCCCCTATCCATGCATCCGGCCAGCTAATCTACATGTAGGATGCCGGACGCATGGATTTCAATGTTTTTTTTTTTTTTTTTTTTTTTAAGTGCGTGAGCCAGAGGCTCTAATATGCTTCAAAAAAGGGTGAGCTCAGGCTGGGCAGAACACTGCAGAGCTGGTGATCCGACCACCCGGTGAAGGAGGAGAAGAGTTAACATGACTAAAACTTTAAAATAGCTGACAGAGGAATATCTTTATTTTAGGGTCTTGTTTGTCCCGATGACCACAGGATAGATAAGTTCTGGTAAGAACTGGTTTTGAAATGATGTCTTCAGACAAAGTCAGAACGTCAGCATTAAATAGTTTAAACTATGTTTTTAGATAATATTAACCATCAGCTAAAATACAAGTTTAGACTAGGTCTGAGATGCTATATGTTTATATAGGAATTATGCCTCATGTGATGAACTCTATCCTCCTTCCCTGCTTTCTCTTTAAATTGTGCAATATTCTTTGTCCATAATTTGTATAAAGGTACGATCCTTACCATTAAAACTAAGCATTCATTGAACGACTCTCTTGTGTGCATTGGATGCTTCCAAAGCTCTGAAAAAATTCCACTGATTGTCCAGGTCTAAGCAGATTTAACCCTTACACCCGGGGGGGGGGCTGTGGGTGCATTGTTTGCTGCCCCCCCAAAAAATATACCACCAGCCACCACTGATATATAATTTAACCTATTGTATCTTATTATTATAATATTATAATCATAATATAGTTGACAAAAGCCCCTACAGGTCATCAGTTTAGAGTTAACCATGACTAATGGGCCTAGAATTATTTCTACCACTCCAACATGCATGGCGATCTCTAACATGTAGCACAAGTGTCATTTTCTCACTTAGGCCCCCCCTGCATTTAACAAGTGTATGTGGGTGTACTTGGGGTCGGGCTCCAAAAAAATTTTTTTGGGGGGCGGGTTAAATGCATGGATGTAACTTTTTCAATTTTTTTTCTAAATCTTTACTACATAGGGGGCCAAAAGTCTCTTATGTAATATCATGTGTGTTGTGATAGATTCTCTTTAATGAGACATCAGTGGGTTTTTTTTTTTTTTTTGACCCCTGATGTCTCACATGCCCTCCATTGAAGCTAATGAATCGCAGGTTGAGCTCCATTAGCTTCTTCTCAGGCTGGGAAAATTGACAGGAGAAACCAGAAGTGAGACTATACACGTTGCTTTGGAGATCTTACTAGGTAGGGAAAATCTGCAAACAGATTGTCACTGGTCTCCCTCTCCTCTACCTGCTAATACTTGACCAGGTGGGACAGCAGAGCCCAAGTTGCATAATGGGGGAGGGGGGGCACTCACAGGAGTCTGTGAAAGCTAAGTCTATGGCTTCAATACATTTGAACAAACATGGAGTTTAGGCATTCCAACTGGACTTCTGCTATGATTTAGGTTGAACTTCTGCCACCCTACCAGAGCTAAAACCCAGTGTTGGAGGTTCTATTGCTGTGTAAGGCCCTAACCTTGTACTGTTGAATGGTAGCTCCAAGGGCATCTCTGGGGTGAAGGGGTGCATCTGTGTCAGGATGCATAAGTTCCCCAGAATCCCATAAAATGATTTAAAGCTGAACTCTAGGCAGATAAAAAAGACCCAAATGAATGCATCTCCTGTATTTATTAATACACCCTTAACTGTATATTTTAAATACAAGCAGTGTAAGCATCTAAATCTAACCTGGTATCAGTTTCTTACAGCAAAGCTAAGACTGCAGGATGGAAAAGCAGCACAACAAGCTAATCCGTTGTGCTACACTGAAAGTAGGCTTCAGGCTGTGCGGTGCGGTTCACGATCTGACAAGGGAATATATAAATGCTTTTAACCACGGTTCACCGGAATAGTGCGCAAACCCACGTGAGTGTATTATTATTGATTCCAGTAAAGGAACAGTTTATGCAGAAAGCACTATGATCCCTATGTGTGTTTCTTTTTGAGCTGAGTCTGGTCAATCTTTATTTGGTGGAATCCGGAGCTGCTACTTATTTTAAAGGGAAAGAAGTGTTTAAGAGGTGGAAAGAGGAAAACAAGAGGATTCTGGGAGGATAAATAATCATAAAGAATAAACAGCATGGTTATGACCCCTCAACGGGGAAGGCACACATTTGACCTGTAAAGGAGATTTTATGGGTTAAAGTGGATCTTCATTTCATCTGAGCACCACAAGCCAAAAACACTATAATGTTCATTTTATTATTCAAAGCAACCCCCTCCATCCATCCATGTCCCCATGCTTTATGTTGAGAAATCACTTTGAAAACCACCCTCAGCATTTCTGGCTGTGGCCATCTTGAGTAAGGGCAAATGATTCATGTAGCATTTACTTCCTGGAATCCATCTGCTCTTAGCTTAACCACCTCAATACTGGGCACTCTCGCCCCCTTCCTGCCCAGGCTAATTTTCAGCTTTCAGCGCTCTCACACTTTGAATGACAATTGCACGGTCATGCAACACTGTACCCAAATGAAAATTTTGAAAAAGAAAGTGTTTTTCTTGGTTTCTATTAGAAAATGTTGTAAATATGTAATTTTTTTCCTTCACTGATGTGCGCTGATGAGGCGATACAGATGGGCATTAACTACTTGCCACCTAGGCCAATTCTGACATTTCTCTCCTACATGTAAAAATCATATTTTTTTGCTAGAAAATTACATAGAACCCCCAAACATTATGTATGTTTTTTTTTTTTTTTTTTTTTTAGCAAAGACCCTAGAAAATACAATGGCGGTATTTGCACAGCAATTTTTCGAACACGTTTTTTTTTGGAAAAAAAAATCAGTTTTGTGCTTTAAAAAAAAAAAAACAGTAAAGTTAGCCCAATTTTTTTGCATAGTGTGAAAGATGAAGTTACGCTGAGTAAATAGATACCTAACATGTCACGCTTCAAAATTGCACACACGCGTGGAATGGTGCCAAACTTCGGTACTTAAAAATCCCCATAGGCGACGCTTTAAAATTTTTTACTGGTTAAATGTTTTGAGTTACAGAGGAGGTCTAGTGGTAGAATTATTGCTGTTGCTCTTGAACACCGTTTTCATATGTGGGCGGGACTTACGTATGCATTCGCTTCTGTGTGCGAGCACACGGGGACAGGGGCGCTTTACTTTTTTTTTTTTTTTTATTGTTCCTTTTTACTTTTTTTTTGTTTGGCACTTTTTTAAAAAAATATATTTTTTTGATCACTTTTATTCCTATTACAAGGAAGGTAAACATCCCTTGTAATAGGAATATGGCATGATCGGTCCTCTTTACAGTCAGATATGGGGTCAATAAGACCCCACATCTCACATCTAAGCTGAGAAGCCTGAAATAAAAAAAAAAAAACGATCTCGGCTTCCCAGCCAAGGTGATGCAGTTTGTTTGAATGCAGAGGCCGGGCGTGACGTCATAACATCGCGCCCGGCCTCTGAACGATCATAGAGGCTCTGGCGACCATGAGACTCTGGCGAACATGGTAAACATCCGGAGCCGGAGGATCCGTTCTCCGACTCACCGATGGAAGCAGTGAGTCGGTAGAAGCACCGGAGGGCGGCGGGAGGGGGGAACGTCCCTGCTCGCTGCCCGTAAGAACTATTAAGCGGTGGAACAGCCACTATGATCGTTCTTATGGTGAAGGGAATCACCGGCTGAAAAAGCCGATATCTGAATGATGCCTGTAGCTGCACCCATCATTCAGATATACCCGCACAATGTCAAGGACGTCATAGGACAGCCGGCGAGCGGGAAGTGGTTAATGAGGCAGCACTGATAAGCACTGATGAGATGGCACTGAAGGGCACTGATGAGGAGGCACTAATATGCCGCACTCCAGGAACAATGGGGGAAGGGAAAGGGATCACCGCTCCAGGTGGAAATGTGGATATAGAACTCTCCTCGGAACTGGAACACCAGGTGCTGGCTAAGCATATAGCAACATGAGGCAAAAAGGAAGTTCTGGACAGCTGCACTCTGGAATATAGCCTTTATTATTAAAAAGTCCAACAGATACAAGCCACAGCAAAAAATGGGACAAACGAGTTGACGCGTTTCACACTTAACAGTGCTTAGTCATGATGACTAAGCACTGTTAAGTGTTGAAACACGTCAGCTCGTTTGTCCCATTTTTTGCTGTGGCTTGTATCTGTTGGACTTTTTACTAATAAAGGCTTTAGTCCGGAGTGCGGCTGTCCAGGACTTCCATTTTGCCTAATATGCCGCACTGATGAGCACTGATAGACGGCACTGATGGGCACTGATAGACGGCACTGATGGGCGGCACTGATGGGCAGCACTGATGGGCACTGATGGGCGGCACTGATGAGTAGACACTGAAAGACAGCACTAACTGGCATCACTGATGGGCACAGATTGGTATCACTTATGGTCATTGACTGGCATCACTCCTGGGCACTGTTGGGGCTGCACTGATCATCACTGATTACCTGTACAGATCTCCCCTGTGAGGAGATTCCGCTGATCGGCTCCCCTGTCCTCACACTCTGTCAGTGTGAGGCAAGGACTGCTGATTACCGCCACTTTCGTGTTTACATGTGATAGGCTGTGATTGGATACAGCTGATCACATGGGTAAAGACTCGCGCCATTAGCGATTTAATGAGATCCCAGGGACACAGAGAGCCTGTTGTTGCCACACTGCGCCCCCCCCGCGGGCACACGAGAGCAGTGTGACTGGGGCGACGTCATATGACTTTGTCCCACAAAGAGAAGTGATCCCGCCGTCATTTTACTATACCGTGGGCGGGAGGCGGTTAAGCATGCATGCAGGAGAGGGTGTGCATGGCTAAGAAAAAACATCCTGAAGACTCCTGGGATGTATGACATTGCCTAAGCAAGAAACCAGGAAGTAAATGAAGAAATGTTAAAAAAAAAAGTTCAAAACAAGTAAATATAATATACTTTCCTATCTATTTACTAATGCTATCAGCACGAGGATTAAAAATGATCAAGATTGATTAGGAGAGTGAAGTTCCACTTTAATTACAGAGGTGAGAGCACTTCGAGCACAAGGGGTAAAGCACTTGGATGAATTTGTGTTTACAGCACAGAGCACTTTTTACTTTAAGAGCATTGGAGTTGGGCTTATTTATTGATTGTATTTTGCACAGAATGTCATTAGTCATTTTATATCTAAGGATAATTTGAATGTATTATTGATAATAATGAATGTATTATTGATAAGTGCAATTACAGTTCTTACTTGCGTGGAAATTGTATAAGGTGTTATGTCATATGTGTTATGTCATTTCCAGCACGCAGGATCATTTTTGGTTGTTAAGTGTGTAGTATTTATTTATATTGATACATGTTTACAGCAGCGCTGCACTTTATAAAGTGATGTTTTAGTAGATGTAGGAACACATGTCAGTGCTGGCTGGCGATAATTTTTTTCGACATAATTATTTTTTTACATAAGCTTTCTTTGTCCATTAATGTTTGAATTGTAGCGCAAAAGTACCTTGGCAATAATAAAACCGATCACGCATTTTGGAAACTCTGTGAAACCCAAAATCACTATGCAGCAAATCAATGTGAAGACACCCCTTCATGACAATATCTAAATATTATGTGAAGTGATTCAAAAAGGTATAAGTATGTAGAATAAAGCAATGAAAAAAAAAATTAAAATAACTATAAAAAAAAAAAGTCTCTTTGATTTTGTGTCTCCACTATGACAAAACACCAAAGTGCAGTCCCTCTTCCACCTGTTCACCTGCTTAGTGCGAAAGTGCTCAAATCCAGCACACTCACCAGATTTCCATAAACACTTATATTGTTAAGTAGGACCAGGGCTTTTTTTCAGCAGGAACTTGGTGGAACGCAGTTCCGGCACCTCCAGAACTGAATGGCAAGGGGTGCTGGGGTGTGCCGGAGAGTCTATTGATGCTGGCTGTTGAGGAATCTATTGTTGCTGGAGGGGATCTATTTTTGGGAAGGAAAGAGGTCTACTGTTGCTGGGGAGGACTTCTGTTGCTCGTGGGGGGTTCTATTGTTGCTGGGTGTGGGTCTTATGTTGCAGGAGGGGTCAATCATTGCTGGGAGGAATCTACTGTTGAGGGAGGGGTATTTGTAGCTGGCTGCTGGGGAATCTATTGTTGCTGGATGGAATCTTTTTTTGCAGAGGGTCTATTGTTGCTGATAGTGGATCAGTTGTTGCTTGGAGTGCGTCTTATGTTGCAGGGGGTCAATCGTTCCTGGGTGAGATCTATTGTTGAGGGAGGGGTAAATGTTGCTGGCTGCTGAAGGGTCAATTGATGCTGGCTGTTGGGTATGCATTGTTGCTGGAGGGGATCTATTGTCGCTGGGCTGTCTATTGTTGCTGGATCTATTTTATTGCCTTTCTTGTTATCATTAACAAACTCCATATAAAATACTTGGTTCTGTATTCTCTTAAAGGGGCAGTACTGGGAGGTGGGTAAGGGTTGGACCCAAGGAATGGTGCTCGGAGGTGGGTAGGGGGCGGAGTCAAGGGGTGACTCGGAAGGGGAGGGGTTCCTGCACCATCTCTCTGAGAAAAAAAGCCCTGAGTAGGACTAATAGTGCTCCCACTGTGCAAAACTTCACCTCAGTAACTCCAGCAAGTACCGACTAGTCCGGCCCAGTATCAAAAATCTTTGACCACTTCCACTCTATTCCCCAGCTGGAATGGCAACTTCCAGGTTCCAGCAACATTTCAAATAAAAAAGGATGATAAATATGCCACTGGACCTATGTGAATAAACTACTTTTTAAATCAGCAAAGTTAAAATCACATTTTTATTATACAAAAGGCCATTAAAAAAAATCATACTACACATATACATATAAGATTAAAACCAAAATAGCCAAGAATGGGTGTCCAAAAATAATTGAGTTGGTCTATGAGTAGCCAAGAGTTTGTTCTTCTTCAGGACATAGTTTTCCAGATGTGGTCTCTGACATCACATGTAGTCTGCCCCTCTACACATTTCATCCTATGGACTCCATCGGGAGTAGCCAACCAGCACTTTGACAGGAGAGTGTTCTGAATTTTTATTTGAATAAAAGCTTATTTACAGTTTCATACTATGGGGGGCTTCCTTTTATTTAGAATTTAAGTGAGCAAGTGAAATGATGTGTACATGAGTACATTTGGACTGGCTTACTTATAAGGGGCCTTAGGACAGTGATGGTGAACCTTGGCACCCCAGACGTTTTGGAACTACATTTCCCATGATGCTTATGCACTGTGCAGTGTAGTTGAGCATCATGGGAAATGCAGTTCCAAAACACCTGGGGTGCCAAGGTTCACCATCATTGCCTTAGGAGATTAATGAGGGACATTCTGAGTGGTACTTGGAACTCCTGAATTGAAATTTTTTTTTTTCCAGTGAAAGCACTTTCATGCCGCGTACACACGAGTGGAATGTCCGACAGAAAAAGTCTGACGGAAGCATTTCATCGTATATTCCGATATGGGGTATGCCTCATCGAACTTTTTTTTTAGAAAATTCTGACGGAACTAAAAATGGAACATGTTCTAAATACTTCCGACGGAACCAATTCCTATCGGGAAAACCGCTCGACTGTATACTGTTCCGACGGACCAAAAACAACGCATGCTCTGAAGCAAATACGAGATGGAAGCTATTGGCTACTGGCTATTGAACTTCCTTTTTCTAGTCCCGTCATACGTGTTGTACGTCACCGCGTTCTTGACGGTTGGACTTTGGTCAGACTTTGGTTTGACTGTGTGTAGGCAAGACCGCTTGAATGGAATTACGTCAGAGTTCCGTCAGAGAAACCTTCGGAGTTTATTTCGACGACAAAACTGGTCGTGTGTACACGGCATTAGACCTACTTCCCAAGATTGATTGCATAAAGAAACTTTAACAAGACATAGGTTAAGGCATGGGATACTGCAGAACAATTAGCACATAGAAATAAGAGGACAATCTTTTTCGGTATACTACCACTTTAAGGACACAGCTCTCTATCGCCATCTCTGCAGCCTCGGCTGCATACAATGAATGGAGAGGGACAGCTCTGTACAGAGCTTCCTGCTCATTCGCAAATGGAAGCATAGCAAACACATGCTTCAGTTATGATTGGAAACAGGAGCGATCAGTATTGATCACTCACTGTGTCCATTCAGAAAAGGAAGGGGACGGTAAATGAAATACTTACTGGCCCCTTCTATCCTGACACATCCCCCTCAGCAACTGACAGGATAGGGGAGGGGGGAAGCCGGCAGAGCTGAGGGGGAAGAGTGGGGACCAGGGGAGCACACAAGGGCCTGGGGGCAGCAGGAAACAAGCAACCTGGAGAGGATGGGCAGCAGGGGTGGCATATAGAGAGATTGAATTCCTGCGAGAGGGAGAGGAGGAGAAGCAGGCTTTCAGCAGCTGCAGGAGAAAAATGGAGATGATCAGTTCCTATATATGCCTACCTTGCTGTCCCTCCTATCCAAGTGTAGAGTGTGACAGGGGGCCACATGGGCCCCCTGGAGTATGGCGCCGGGTCCTAATTGTGACCCCTGTGACCCCTATAGTTACGTCCCTCATTTCATATTAGAGGTTTTCTTTAAAAGCGTATATTTCTTTTTCTCATCACGTCTCATTTTAAATCCGCTTTGAAAACAACATATATATTATATAACATACCTTATCTGCTTTTTTTCTCTCATTGTTTCAACAAAGCAGTCAGCGAGGACACCTTATTAAAGTTTATTAGGCTTAATATGGCATCACTGAAGGGTTTATTTTATACAGTATATGTATGATGGATTATGTTTGCTGATGGAAAATGAAGTAAATACATTGATTACTGGAATTATCTTGTATGTTTTGAAATAATATAGCCCATTATTTAATTGTGACGTACAAGATTTGAAAGCATATACCCCAAATAGTGAAGGATTGCCAATGAAGCTGTCTACCTCAGGATATCCTATTTGCATAATCACTTTAATGAAACATAATATTTTGTGTGATAGTGCCTATATGCATTTGTTTCTGACAATATTAGCACACCATATGGACAAACTTTGCATCAACTTCTGTGCTCCAAATATTAATTCCTGAATTAAAGAAGAACTGTAGGCAAAGAGCTAAATTCAAAACTGAAATACTATACATATGAGAGTACATATTTATCAGACAGCTTGGCTAGATGACCGACCTCTGATCCTATTTTGCCCATGTAGAGAAAAGTAACAGATTACCAAGAAGTATGCCGCGTACACACGATCGGACTTTCTGGCATACTTGGTCCGGCACACTTTCTGACGGACTTTGTCCGCCAGGTGCGCCGGACTTTAAAACGGATGGACTTGCCCACACACGACCGGACTTTCCGGCGGGCTAAGTCCGCCCGTCTTTCCGACGGACTTTCGCCGGAGTTACGGCGGACTTTCAGAATGAACGGACTTGCCCACACATGGACAAGTCCGTTCATTTTGAACGTGACTCAGGTGCGACGGGACTAGAAAAGGAAGTCAATCTTGCCGCTTTTATCGGCGAGATTGACACCTTGCGAGCCCCGTCGCGGGGCATACCAGGCCCTTAGGTCTGGTATGGATTTTAAAGGGAAGCCCCTACGCTGAAAAAACTGCGTCGGGTCCCCCCCAATATCCATACCAGACCCCGATCCGAGCACGCAGCCCGGCCCGTCAGGAAAGGGGGTGGGGACGAGCGAGCGACCCCCCCTTCTGAACAGTACCAGGCCGCATGCCCTCAACATGGGGGGGTGGGTGCTTTGGGGGAGGGGGCGCCCTGCGGGGCCCCCCACTCCAAAGCACCTTGTCCCCATGTTGATGAGGACAAGGGCCTCTTCCCGACAACCCTGGCCGTTGGTTGTCGGGGTCTGCGGGCGGGGGGCTTATCGGAAACCGGGAGCTCCCTATAATAAGAGGGCCCCCAGATCCCGGCCCCCCACCCTATGTGAATGAGTATGGGGTACCCCTACCCATTCACCTAGGGAAAAAGTGTCAATAATAAAACACACTACACAGGTTTTTAAAAAATTTTATTAAACAGCTCCGGGGGGGGTCTTCCTCCGGCTTCGGAGGTCTTCTTCCGGCTTCGGGGGTCTCTCCGGTTCCTCTTCTCCCGGCGTCCGGTTGGTTCTTCTCCGCTCTCTCCGGCCTCTTCTCCCGGTGTTCCAGTTCTTCGGCTGGCTCCTCCGCTGTCTTCAGGCCGCTCTCTTGCCAGCGGAGGTCCGGACTTCTGGGCTTCTTGTCTTCTTCCCTCTTCTCTTCTCCAGATGTTGACACGACGGTCTCTCCGGCTGGACTGCTCTCTGAGGGCTCTGTTGTGAATTATATAGGCTGAGACCCCGCCCCCATATGATGTCACAGTCCCTGGGCATGCTGGGACTGTGACGTTTTAGGGGGCGTGGTCAACATCACCCGGTGACCACGCCCCCTAAAACATCACAGTCCCAGCATGCCCAGGGACTGTGACATCATAAGGGGGCGGGGTCTCCACCTATATAAGTCACAACGGAGCCCTCAGAGAGCAGTCCAGCCGGAGAGAGCTTCGTGTCAACATCTGGAGAAGAGAAGAGTGAAGAAGACAAGAAGCCCAGAAGTCCGGACCTCCGCTGGCAAGAGAGCGGCCTGAAGACAGCGGAGGAGCCGGCCGAAGAACTGGAACACCGGGAGAAGAGGCCGGAGAGAGCGGAGAAGTACCAACTGGACGCCGGGGGGAAGAGGAACCGGAGGGACCCCCGAAGCCGGAAGAAGACCCCCGAAGCCGGAGGAAGACCCCCCCAGAGCTGTTTAATAAATTATTTTAAAAACCTGTGTAGTGTGTTTTATTATTGACACTTTTTCCCTAGGTGAATGGGTAGGGGTACCATGTACCCCATACTCATTCACATAGGGTGGGGGGCCGGGATCTGGGGGCCCTCTTTTTATAGGGGGCTCCTGGATTCCGATAAGCCCCACGCCCGCAGACCCCGACAACCAAAGGCCAGGGTTGACGGGAAGAAGCCTTTGTCCTCATCAACATGGGGACAAGGTGCTTTGGGGTGGGGGGACCCCGCAGGGCGCCCCCTTCCCCAAAGCACCCATCCCCCCCATGTTGAGGGCATGTGGCCTGGTACGGTTCAGGAGGGGGGGCGCTCGCTCGTCCCCACCCCCTTTCCTGACCGGCCGGGCTGCGTGCTCGGATCGGGGTCTGGTATGGATTTTAGGGGGGGCCCCACGCTGTTTTTTCAGCGTAGGGGTTTCCCTTTATAATCCATACCAGACCTAAGGGCCTGGTATGCCCCGCGCTCGCCGCAATAGGAAAATGTGTTTTTCCTATTGCAGCGAGCGCAAAATGCAATACCCTGCCCTTGCATAGTATTTGGTCCGTTGGACCAGCATACAGACGAGCGGGCTTTCCGTCGGACCAGCACACAGACGAGCGGACTTTCCGCCAGAAACTGAGTCCGACGGAAAGATTTAAAACTTGTTTCAAATCTAGGTCCGGTGGGCTTTTAGGAAAAAGTCAGCCGGAAAAGTCCGCCGGAGCCTACACACGGTCGGATTGTTCGGCAGACTCTGGTCCGCCGGACCGAGTATGCCGGAAAGTCCGACCGTGTGTACACGGCAGTAGGCATTATAAGGAGTTCCTATTGATCTTCCACTTTGGAGCCCAGAAAAAAAACACTGGTAGTTCTAGGTATGGGTTGTTGTTGTTCAGTCGTTTAGTCGTGTCCGACTCTTCGTGACCTCATGGACCATAGCGCGCCAGGCTTTTCTGTCCTCCATCGCCTCCCAGAGCTTGCTTATTTTCATGTTCACTGTTTTGATGATGCTATCTATCCATCTTGTTTTCTGTCGTCCTCTTCTCCTTTTTCCTTCCATGTTTTCCAGCATCAGTGTCTTTTCCAATGAGTCCTCTCTTCACATTAGGTGGACAAAGTATTCGCGTTTCAGCTTCAGGATCTGTCCTTCCAGTGAATATTCAGGGTTGATTTCCATCAGGATTGACTGGTTTGTTCTTCTTGCCGTCCAAGAGACTTTCAAGAGTCTTCTCCAACACCATAGTTCAAAAGATTAAATTCTTCATCGTTCAGCCTTCCTTATGGTCCAACTTTCACAGTCATAGGTTACTACTGGGAAT
Source organism: Aquarana catesbeiana (assembly GCF_042186555.1). Taxonomy (NCBI): domain Eukaryota; kingdom Metazoa; phylum Chordata; class Amphibia; order Anura; family Ranidae; genus Aquarana; species Aquarana catesbeiana. Next base: position 53,654,331 of record NC_133324.1, on the reverse strand, counting down.
ACTATAGCTTTGACTATATGGCACTTTGTCGGTAGGGTGATGTCTCTGGTTTTTATAATGTTGCTTAGGTTTGCCATTGCTTTCCTCCCAAGAAGCAAGCCTCTCATAATTTAATGGCTACAGTCACTGTCTGCCATGATCTTGGAGCCCAGGAAGATAAAATCTGTCACTGTTTCCATTTCTTCTACTTCTATTTGCCAAGGAGTGATGGGGCCTGTCAGAAACCATGAAATCAGGCCAAGACAGAAGTACAGTTACAGCACACTTGTTTAATTAAAAAAGTAAAAAGAACAAACGTAGTCAAAACATAGCCAAAGATCAGTAACAGGAACGGATAGTCAGCCAAGCCAGAAGTCAGGGATTAATGCAGTGGAGCAGCAAGCAGGATCTGGAGCCAGAAGGGATGTCGGCAAAGCAAGTCTTGAACAGGATCGCAGGAGATAGTTTCTGTGATGTTGACCAAGGTGAAGGCAGAGATCCTCTGGACTGGTCGGCTTAAGAAGGAAGAACTGACGAGGAGGATATCATAAACAGCTGAGTAACTGTGGAGAAATAGGAGCTGGCAATTAGCCAACAGCTGAGCGGCCAGCTCAGAGAAGGAAGGGCTGAGCCCAGCCCTGACATTGCCATGTTCTTAGTTTTCTAAATGTTCAATTTCAGGCCAGCTTTTGCGCTCTCCTCTTTCACCTTCATTATCTGGGTATGGATATGAATGACCAACTAAGAGTTTACAACTGCCCAAAGTATTGGTAAAAATCAGAAAACTTCTGAAAAATTTCACAATTATGGAAAAATGCATTGGAGTCAAAAGGGAAGGAAAAATTAAGGTGAATTTTGGTCCTTTTAAAGAGTGCAATGGGCTTTAAATGGCTCTCGGAAGTTAGGGAAGCTCTTCGGAACTATCATGGACCTTTTATTGCACCTATCTCTTATTATTATTTTATGTTTTTTATTTTTATTTTTTTTAATGAAAAGGCTAAAGCAGACACTAAAAAAGGCAAAATAAAAAATGTAAAGTGGAATTAAACTCCCCCAGGTGGTTTATGCCATGTATGCACCACACATTAGCACATTATGGCAGACTTAACTGTCAAAAAATGTCTTCCAGCATTGCGCTGTAAGTGCTCCCACTGGTCCTCTGGCACTCTTCGCCAAATCTTCCCAACCACTTCGGAGTTTCGCCTGTTCAACTTGAATAGATGGGCTGCAATGATGTCACTCCAATAATGAATTACATCATCACAGCACAGAGGGGTGCATGCACAGCTCAGTGTACTTTACAGCTGACAGGCGGGGAAAGCATTTATGACAGAGGAGACTGATAGCATTTCTTCTGTCATTGAAACCTTATCTGTCAGCATTTTTTTTTATTCGTTTAACTTCACTTTAACTACTTACGGACCGCCCGCCGCAGTTGTACCTCGGCTGTTTGAAGAGGAATACCATTGTTATGGCAGCAGAGATTCACCGGATTCGCCGCCAGATTACTTTTATCGGTGGCGGGAGAGGGCTCCCCCTCCTGCTGCTCCCCGGTCGTCCCCGCCGCTTACTGGAGCTGTCAGTAGTGGCAGAGATGATCGGGTTCTCTTCCTTCACAGGCCGGGTGCCGAGTGAGGGAAGGATGGCCCCCGCATGGCTCCACACCATTGGATGGCTGAAGCAACGTCAAACGTCACTTCCGCCCAATGGCCTTTTTAAATTTTATTTCATTTTAGTGTAAATATGAGATCTGGATAAACGTAAAAGAAAAAAAAAACGCGCTAAAAAGCAAACAACTATATAAACACCAAACTACAGCTGCAACAAAAAAACACTAATATCAGTGTAATAAAAATAGAGCGAATAAAATAAGTGCACTTACAATCAAGTGATCAGAAATGTATAAATTAAGTAGTGATAAAAATTCATAAATTGCCTGTAAATAAATAAAATCCAATAATGAATAAATTGATAAAGTGCCTGTGAATAAATGGTTTAGTCCAATAATAATTGCACATATGGTCAGGTGACCAAAAAGTATATATTAAAAAATACAATGGTGATTAAAGTTCATAAATTGCTAGTGAATAAATAATTGAGTCCATTCATAGAGAACTCGATGAAGACAAACAAATCCTATGAAGGAGAGTCGCACAACCACAGTTCATCGGTCTCAGCCCGTGTGAGAGGAAAGAGGAAGGAGGGAATGTGAAGGAAGTATCCAGGCAGACGGTGAAACCAGGAGACAGTAAAATTGAACCCTTACCAGAAGTGGTGGACCTCCTTAGTAGCAAGGTGATATGCGCATGCAGATACAGCCCTCTGCAGGGACAGATGGATAACAGCGTCCGGATTCCCAGATGTATATAGCGTTCCAGGGGGAGGTCACTCCAGCGTGTCAGCATTGGGAGAAGCACTCACTTGTTGATCAGTTCCAGCTGTTCCACGTATTGCTGCTCCGTGATCAGTAGATCTCAGGCCGTGCGGCTCCTCTTCTGTATGTACAGGTATGTAATAGGGATTTCTTCTTTACAGGGCTAGGTAGGTAAGTTTTAGATTGTGGATACCTGTAGATTTACAGATTTTAGTTTTAGGGTGAACTTCCACTTTAAGTGATTGATCATTCCCAGTAATTTAAAACAAATGCACAAGGAAGGTACCGGAAGATGTTATGACTGTCACATTCACTGCTTTAAAAATACACCCGTGAAACAAACTAAACTACTGTATGTGCATCCCCTAAGAATAAAAAATATTTAAAAAACTTATTCCAAATAATTTGGCTTGAGTAGCTCATTGAGCAAATATAGATGTTTTGCTGACTAAGAAACTGATATTATCATGGTAAAATCAGTTTAGCTGTTATCATTCTGCTCCTCCCTAGGTATAGGTTAGTACAGTATGTTACAAAAGTAAGTACACCCCTCAAATTTCTGTAACTATTTTACTTTATCTTTTCATGTGACGACACTGAAGAAATGACACTTTGCTACAATGTAAAGTAGTGAGTGTACAGCTTGTATAACATTGTACATTTTCTGTCCCCTCAAAATAACTCAACACACAGCCATTAATGTCTAAACCGCTGGCAAGAAAAGTGAGTACACCCCTAAGTGAAAATGTCCAAATTGGGCTGAAAGTGACAATATTTTGTGTGGCCACCATTATTTCCCAGCACTGCCTTAACCCTCTTGGGCATGGAGGTCACCAGAGCTTAACAGGTTGCCACTGGAGTCCTCTTCTACTCCTCCATAATCAAATCACGGATCTGGTGGATGTGCTGCTCCACCTTCCATTTGAGGATGCCCCACAGATGCTCAATAGGCTTTAGTTCTGGGGACATGCTTGGTCAGTCCATCACCTTTACCCTCAGCTTCTTTAGCAAGGCAATAGTCATCTTGGAGGTGTGTTTGAGGTCGTACTCATGGTGGAATACTGCCCTACGGCCCAGTATCCGAAGGGAGGGGATCAAGCTCTGCTTCAGTATGTCACAGTACATGTTGGCATTCATAGTTCTCTCAATGAACTGTAGCTCCCCAGTGTCGGCAGCACTCATGCAGCCTCAGACCATGACACTCCCACCATCATTCTTGGCTGTAGGCAAGACACTTGTCTTTGTACTCCTCACCTGGTTGCCGCCACACACGCTTGACACCATCTGAACGAAATACGTTTATCTTGGTCTCATCAGACCTCAGGACATGGTTCCAGTAATCCATGTCCTTAGTCTGCTTGTCTTCAGCAAACTGTTTGTGGGCTTTCTTGTGCATCATCTTTAGAAGAGGCTTCCTTCTGGGATGACAGCCTTGCAGACCAACTTGATGCATTGTGCGGCGTATGGTCTGAGCACTGACAGGCTGACCCCCACACCCCTTCAACCTCTGTAGCAATGCTGGCAGCACTCATACGTCTATTTCTCAAAGACAACCTCTGGATATGATGCTGAGCACATGCACTCAACTTCTTTGGTCGACCAAGGTAAGGCCTGTTCTGATGGAACCTATCCTGTTAAACTGCTTTATGGTCTTGGCCACCGTGCAGAAGCTCAATTTCAGGGCCATTGCAATCCTCTTATAGCCTAGGCCATCTTTATGTAGAGCAAAAATTCTTTTTTTCAGATTCTCAGAGAGTTCTTTGCCATGAGGTGCCATGTTGAACTTCCAGTGACCAGTATGAGAAAGTGAGAGCGATAACACCAAATTTAAGAACATATTTGGGGGCACACCCTACAATGCATTTAAATTCAAGATGGTGCTGCTATAAGACCTACAAACAGTACAAAATATTTTACAGCGCACACATACAAGAATGACATTTCCTGCAGGGCTGATTAAAAACACCTGAACACCTGAGCATATTCAAAAAATACGGGGGTTTGGTCACACTATATGGTCATATAGTGCTAAGCCCACTTACTGCGACAAAGTACCCCGAATTAGTGGGTCCTACACTAGTAATAGAATGGAAGATCCTTTGTCTCAACCATAGGAGCTGAACTCCTCTATGTGGGAGAACTGAAAGGGATACATCCTAAACACTGGTGGTCACTAAATAGGAGGTAATGAGGAGGGGGAGGGGTACTCCAGCCCAGAAAACTGGTCAGGGCCTATTACAACATACAAGAACATATTTGGGGGGCACACCATACAATGCATTTAAATTCAAGATGGTGCTGCTATAAGGCCTACAAACAGTACAAAATATTTTACAGCGCACACATACAAGAATGACATTTCCTGCAGGGCTAGTTAAAAACACCTGAACACTATGCATTGTATGGTGTGCCCCCCAAATATGTTCTTGTATGTTGTAATAGGCCCTGACCAGTTTTCTGGGCTGGAGTACCCCTCCCCCTCCTCATTACCTCCTATTTAGTGACCACCAGTGTTTAGGATGTATCCCTTTCAGTTCTCCCACATAGAGGAGTTCAGCTCCCATGGTTGAGACAAAGGATCTTCCATTCTATTACTAGTGTAGGACCCACTAATTCGGGGTAATTTGTCGCAGTAAGTGGGCTTAGCACTATATGACCATATAGTGTGACCAAACCCCTGTATTTTTTGAATATGTTCAGGTGTTTTTAACTAGCCCTACAGGAAATGTCATTCTTGTATGTGTGCGCTGTAAAATATTTTGTACTGTTTGTAGGTCTTATAGCAGCACCATCTTGAATTTAAATGCATTGTATGGTGTGCCCCCCAAATATGTTCTTATATGTTGTAATAGGCCCTGACCAGGTTTTTGGGCTGGAGCACCCCTCCCCCTCCTCATTACCTCCTATTTAGTGGCCACCAGTGTTTAGGATGTATCCCTTTCAGTTCTCCCACATAGAGGAGTTCAGCTCCCATGGTTGAGACAAAGGATCTTCCATTCTATTACTAGTGTAGGACCCACTAATTCGGGGTACTTTTTCGCAGTAAGTGGGCTTAGCACTATATGACCATATAGTGTGACCAAACCCCCGTATTTTTTAACACCAAATTTAACACACCTTCTCCCCATTCACACCTGAGACCTTGTCACACGTATGCGCTGTACACACGGTCGGACTTTCCGATGGAATATGTGCGATCAGAGCTTGTTGTCAGAAATTCCGACCCTGTGTGGGCTCCATCAGACTTTTTCCATCGGAAATTCCGACACACAAAGTTTGAGAGCAGGCTATAAAATTTTCCGACAACAAAATCCGATCCTTTAAATTCTGATCGTGTGTAGACAAATCCGACGGACAAAGTGCCACGCATGCTCAGAATAAATTAAGAGATGAAAGCTATTGGCTATTGCCCCGTTTATAGTCCCGACGTACGTGTTTTACGTCACCGTGTTCAGAACGATCGGATTTTCCGACATCTTTGTGCGACCGTGTGTATGCAAGACAAGTTTGAGCCAACAACCGTCGGAAAAAATACATGGATTTTGTTGTCAGAATGTCCGATCAATGTCCGATCGTGTGTACGGGGCATAAGGAGTCACATAACACCAGGAAGGGAAAATGGCTAATTGGGCCCAATTTGGACATTTTCACTTAGGGGTGTACTCACTTTTGTTGCCAGCGGTTTAGACATTAATGGCTGTGTGTTGAGTTATTTTGAGGGGACAGCAAATTTACACTGTTATACAAGCTGTACACTCACTACTTTACATTGTAGCAAAGTGTCATTTCTTCAGTGTTGTCACATGAACAGATATAATAAAATATTTACAAAAATGTGAGAGGTGTACTCACTTTTGTGAGATATTGTAAATGACTCTCTCTCATGCCTCTCATAGTGCATTCACCTATTTCCAGTTAAAAGCGATAACTCGTGTGAGAAGCAGAAAGTTATTTAGACTTATATACGTTCCAGTCAGCGTATGGACTATTTGCCTTTATTAAAGGAGAAGTATTGGGTTCTAAAATAAAAAATTATACTCATCTAGGTAGATACAGCATTGGTGTGATGTTGCATCTTTCCCACGCTGCTTCTGATGCCGCGTACACACGGGCGGACTTTACGACCGGACTGGTCCAACGGACTTACTGACGGACTTCCGACAGACTTCCGACGGAATTTCGACTGACTTTTTAACGAACGGACTTGCCTACGCACGATCACACCAAAGTCCGTCGGATTCGACGTGATGACGTACGACCGGACTAAAATAAGGAAGTTGATAGCCAGTAGCTGCCCTAGTGTCGGTTTTTGTCCGTCGGATTAGGTGTGGCGGAGTTACGACGTAAAGATTTGAAGCAAGTTCCAAATCTAAAGTCCGTCAGACTTTTGACCGAAAAAGTCCGCTGCAGGTCCGATGAAGCCCACACACGGTCGAATTGTCCGCCGGACTCGGTCCGTCAGACCAGTCTGGTCGAAAAGTCTGACCGTGTGTACCCGGCATAAGACTAAGAAATGAGAGACCAAAGACCAAGACCAAGATATTAAATGCTACAATTCATAGAGAAAACTATCTGATCAATACATCAATGATTCATTCAGGCATGGCTATACTACAACAGTTCCCCTCGCTCTCTTTTTTCAGAAATCTGGTCACATATTCTGTGTCACGCAGGTTGTGGACTTTCCATGTCAACAGATGAATGTAGACCCTTAAGAGGATCGAAGCACAGAATCTAAGGAGCTGCCGTGAAGATGGATTTTGCTGCAGAACTGTTTCCGGGTTGCAATTCTCAGATGCTTTTAGACTGACAAGAGCAGACACCAATGAGATGAGGTACAGAGTCAAGAGTTGATATTATTATTATTGTTATCATTCACGATATATGCCTTGAAAAAGTATTCATACCCCTTGAAATTTTCCACATTTTGTCATGTTACAACCAAAAACGTAAATGTATTTTATTGGGATTTTATGTGATAGACCAACACAAAGTGGCACATAATTGTGAAGTGGAAGGAAAATGATAAATGTTTTTCAACATTTTTTACAAATAAATATGTGAAAAGTGTGGGGTACATTTGTATTCAGCCCCCCTGAGTCAATACTTTGTAGAACCGCCTTTCACTGCAATTACAGCTGCAAGTTTTTTTGGGGATGTCTCTACCAGCTTTGCACATCTAGAGAGTGACATTTTTGCCCATTCTTCTTTGCAAAATAGCTCAAGCTCTCTCAGATTGGATGGTGGGGGGCCGTGAACAGCAATTGTCAAGTCTTGCCACAGATTCTCAATTGGATTTAGGTCTGGACTTTGACTGGGCCATTCTAACACTTGAATATGCTTTGATCTAAACCATTCCATTGTAGCTCTGGCTGTATGTTTAGGGTCATTGTCCTGCTGGAAGGTGAACCTCCGCCCCAGTCTCAAGTCTTTTGCTGACTCTAATAGGTTTTCTTCTAAGATTGCCCTGTATTTGGCTCCATCCATCTTCCCATCAACTGTGGCCAGCTTCTCTGTCCCTGCTGAAGAACAGCTGCCACCACCAGGTTTCACGGTGGGGATGGTGGGTTCAGGGTGATGTGCAGTGTTAGTTTTCCACCACACATAGCGTTTTTCTTTTAGGCCAAAAAGTTAAATTTTGGTCTCATCTGACCAGAGCACCTTCTTTTTCATTTTTCCTGTGTCCCCCACATGGCTTCTCGCAAACTGGAAACAGGACTTCTTATGGCTTTCTTTCAACAATAGCTTTCTTCTTTTTTTTTTGATTTATTGAGTTTTGTAACAGCAATTACAATAAAACAAAAAACAATAGCCCAGAAACAGGCCACACACTACACATAACACAAAAGTCCTTAGCACCGGACTCATTGTATAACCCTGAAACTGAACAAGTGAATAGTATAAACAAGTTCAATGACATATATAAATGGCAAATAAGATTTCACAAAAGGGCAATACAATCACTGGCTTCACCCACCTAGTATATATCACATATCATCAAATAAATCAACAGACCAATTAAATAATGCACAGGCCCACACCCAACCCACAAGGAGAATGGCAGACAGTTTACCATATCCTCAGGCCAGAGCACACACATAGAACTCATTGCATCACATTGTTGCTGCAAGGAGCCCTTTAATCAGATACCGTGGATGTACTATTTATCCAACCACCCCACACTTTATCAAACTTAAAGCGGAGTTCTACACAAAAATGGAACTTCCGCTTTTTGGAACCCTCCCCCCCTCCGGTGTCACATTTGGCACCTTTCAGGGGGGAGGGGGGTGCAGATACTTGTCTAAGACAGGTATTTGCACCCACTTCCGGCATAGACTCCCATGGCAGTCTACGCCTCTTCCCGTCCCCACCGCGCTGTCTCCTGGGAACACACAGCTCCCAGGAGAGACCGGGGACCACTTGGGACGCGCAGCGCGACTCGCGCATGCGCAGTAGGGAACCGGGAAGTGAAGCCGCAACGCTTCACTTCCTGATTCCCTCACCTAGGATGGCGGTGACAGCTTCCGAGAACCGAGCGGGTTCTCGGAGTCCCCTGCCGACATCGCTGGACCCTGGGACAGGTAAGTGGCCATGTATTAAAAGTCAGGAGCTGCAGTATTTGTAGCTGCTGGCTTTTAATATTTTTTTTTTTGGCGGTATGGGTGAACCCCCGCTTTAAGTGGTATGCCTCTGCTAGCATACATGGCCTTGAATAGGGGGTGGCTTTGCTAATAAGTGCCTTCCATGCAGGAATAGACCGAGAGGTGGTCTTTTTCCAGGAAAGCACTATTAACTTCCTAGTATAATAAAATAATAATGTTAACAAAAAATGTGTCACTCTTCTTGGAGCCAGGGCAATGGCTTTCTTCTTGCCACTCTGCCATAAAGGTCAGATTTGTGGGCAGCACGACTAATAGTTGTCTTGTGGACAGATTCTCCCACCTGAGCTGTGGATCTCTGCAGCTCCTCCAGAGCTACCATGGGTCTTTTGGCTGCTTCTCTGATGAATGCTCTCCTTGCCCGGCCTGTCAGTTTAGGTGGACGGCCATGTCTTGGTAGGGTTGCAGTTGTGCCATATTCTTTCCATTTTCGGATGATGGATTGAACAGTGCTCCGTGAGATGTTCAAAGATTGGGATATTTTATGTCTGGTGTGTTCCTTGGCATTCATGATGCTGTTTGTTCACGAAGGTTCTCTAACAAACTTCTGAGGACTTCACAGAACAGCTGTATTTATACTGAGATTACATTACACACAGATGGACTCTAGTTACTAATTAGGTGACTTCTGAAGGCAATTGGTTCCACTAGATTTTAATTAGGGGTATCAGAGTAAAGGAGGCTGAATATGAATGCAGGCCACACTTTTCAGAAATCTGTTTGTAAAAAAATTTAAAAACCATTTATCATTTTTCTTCCACTTCACAATTATGTGCCAATTTGTGTTGGCCTATTACATAAAATGCCAATAAAATACATTTACATTTTTGATTCACTGGAACTAAGGGGCCAAGCCCAACATCTTAAAGACAACCCCACACCATAATCCCCCCTCCACCAAATGATTTGGACCAGAGCATAAAGCAAGGTCCATAAAGACATGGATGAGCTAGTTTGGGGTGGAGGAACTTGACTGGACCTCAACCCGATAGAACACAATTGGGATGAATTAGAGCGGAGACTGCGAGCCAGGCCTTCTCATCCAACATCAGTGCCTGACCTCCCAAATGCACTACTGGAAAAATGGTCAAACATTCCCATAGACACACTGCTAAACCTTGTGGACAGCCTTCCCAGAAGAGTTAAAGCTGTTGTCTGCAAAGAGTGGGCCAACTCAATATTGAACCCTACGGACTATGGCCCCGTACACACGATCGGACATTGATCGGAAATTCCGACAACAAAATCCATGGAACTTATCCGACAGATGTTGGCTCAAACTTATCTTGCATACACACGGTCACAAAAAGTTGATTGGAAATTCCGAACGTCAAGAACGCCGTGATGTATAACATGTACGACAAGTCGAGAAAAATGAAGTTCAATAGCCAGTGTGGCTCTTCTGCTTGATTCCGAGCATGCATGGCACTTTGTACGTCGGAATTGTGTACACACGATCGGAATTTGCGCAAACGGATTTTGTTGTCTGAAAATTTGAGAACTAGATCTCAAACTTTGTGCGACGGAAATTCTGATGGAAACTGTCTGATGAAGGCTTCACAACAAGCTCTGATCGCACATTTTTTACGACGGAAAGTCCAACCGTGTGTACGGGGCAGAAGACTGGGGTGCCATTAAATTTCACGTGCGTGTAAAGGCAGGCGTTCCAAAACTCTCGACAATATAGTGTATATAGTCTTTACCCCTGAAGTTGCAGGGCCTGAGTATTGCAACCACGAGGCACTGATCACTTTTGCAATGCTCTTCAGGCTTTATTGCTAAGTTGAATAAATCCACATTTTTTCGAAAGGGGCTCTGCTAATGTAAAATGCATATGTTTGATTTAAGCTTTTTAACATTCTGTTATAATACTAAAAATTGCTCTGCTGTGATACAGTTTTAATCTGCAGACTCGTTTTATTATATTTTGCAGTAAATATATAGGGGTGCTCAAATCAATGTGTTGGAAAAAAAATGGAAAACGCAATTTTTTCCTTTTTTTAAAAAAAAATTACTATTTATTTCCAAAAAAGAACCAAGAAAACAAAAACACATGTATCCAAATTTACTACAAAATGAAAACCCTACCTGTTCTCCCCCAAAACACTAATATGTTAGCGTAGACTACAAATGTGGAATCAAGACAATCCAATATAAAAAAAAATAAATAGAAACATGTGGGACTCCAAGGTATTTATGCAAGTGAAAGACTCGGGGACTCAAATGGTTAAAGCCAAAATGCTTTAACATTATAACTAGCCAAACAAATAAGAAAGCCTAAGAATGTTCTTTAACTGCTTTCATCAGAACGAGAACAATTTTTGTAAGCCTTGCCTGCTGTTAGTTTTTGTATAATAATAATAACACCAAGATCTAATTCACAGAATAAGTCATCCCACATTGCTCTTTCCAAGCAAATACCAAACTTATTTACAGGCTTGTTATCGGCCTCTGCTTTGAAAACAAAAATAATAGTAATAAAGGAAAAGCAAAAAAAAAAAAAAAAACTCTCATTGATCCGAAATGGCAGGGTTAGTCTTCTATTGTCAAAGAAGCTTTCCAATAAAACTACTTGAGTGTTTGAAGATGTCAAACTTTGATGTATCAAAGCCTCAATTATTCAGGTAGCCAAGTGCTGAGTATTGTGTATCTGCCACCGAAGCATTTAAAGGATTTGATGCAGAAGATGTCATGTTCTCTTTCAAAGTGTGCCGATGATTGGAATTAAGAGAAGACCCTTTCATTTCACTGACTCTTTAGAACTTGGCAGAATACATATTGTTGATACACACAATGGCACAATTAACATTTAGTTGCCACTGAAACATCAAGTGTAGGACATTTCAAAGTGAAAGGGTCCATTCTTTCCTTTATTTTTCCTCGTCTCTCGGGGTTTTAAGGGAGTATTTCTTTTTTTAAGTTGTTCAGTGGAGGAATTTTATGCACGGGTTTGGTGGTATGTCGCTTGATAATGAAGGGTTCACGTGACCTTGTGGATATTTTTTCCGCACTGAGATCAGTGCTGTGTAGACGTAACACTGACATATATATGTTTTTTATCTTTCACAGAGATTTCAGTCTTCCCCAAGACAATGCCGTCTTTTGATTTTCTTTCCAGCACCATCTTTTGTCCAAGCATCACTCAGGGTCACTATCCACTTTCTGGACTGAGATGCCAGAACAATGACACAATCAGCGCCTGAATAACGACACAATCAGCCTCTTACCTTGTGACTTGCTAAGAAATTACCGTATTTATTGGTGTATAACACGCACAGGCGTCTAACACGTACCCAAATTTTAGGAGGGAAGTTTAAGGAAAAAAACTTACATTTTATATAAAGAACTTTGAAGCAAAATTAGGGTCACAGCTCATCAATGCTCATCAGTGCCCATCTGAACCGTCTAAATTGGCCATCAATGCACCCTACTCAGTGCCCATCTGCAGGCTCTAAATTGCCCATCAATGCACCATGCTCAGTGCCCATCTGCAGCCATTAAATCGCCCAACAATGCACTCTGTTCAGTGACCATCTGCAGCCTATAAATTTCCCAACAATGCACTCTGCTCAGTGCCCATCTGCAGCCATTAAATTGCCCAACAATGCAGCCTGTTCATTGCCCATCTGCAGCCTCACCTTTCCTATCATTGCAGCCTCGCCAGTGTTGGATTTTCCCTGCTATATACAAAAACATATTTGGGGGGCACACCCTACAATGCGTTTAAATTCAAGATGGTGCTGCTATAAGACCTACAAACAGTACAAAACATATTACAGCACACATTCAAGAATGACATTTCCTACAAGGCTAGTTAAAAACACCTGAACATATTCAAAAAATACGGGGTTTGGTCACACTATATGGTCATATAGTGCTAAGCCCACTTACTGCGACAAAGTACCCCAAATTAGTGGGTCCTACTCTAGTAATAGAATGGAAGATCCTTTATCTCAACCATGGGAGCTGAACTCCTCTATGTGGGAGAACTGAAGGGGATACATCCTATACACTGGTGGCCACTAAATAAGAGGTAATGAGGAGAGGGCGGGGTGCTCCAGCCCAAAAAACCTGGTCAAGGTCTATTACAATATACAAAAACATATTTGGGGAATTAGTGGGTCCTACACTAGTAATAGAATGGAAGATCCTTTGTCTCAACCATGGGAGCTGAACCCCTCTATGTGGGGTAATTCAGGGTACTTTATTGCAGTTTCCCCTTCAGTTCTCCCACATAGAGGAGTTCAGCTCCCATAGTTGAGACAAAGGATCTTCCATTCTATTACTAGTGTAGGACCCACTAATTCGGGGGACTTTGTCGCAGTAAGTGGGCTTAGCACTATATGACCATATAGTGTGACCAAACCCCCGTATTTTTTGAATATGTTCAGGTGTTTTTAACTAGCCTTGCAGGAAATGTCATTTTTGAATGTGTGCGCTGTAATATTTTTTGTACGGATTATCCCTGCTGTCTCAGAGGGAAGAGGAGGAGCGAGCGCCGCTGAATTACACAGAGCTGTGATCTCCTGTGTACCCGGCGCTCTGTCACTCACAGCCACGCCTCCTGGCCCTGCTCATATGATAGACAGAACAGTGGCCCAATGCGGGGCCAGGAGGCGTGGCTGTGAGTGACAGATCGACGGTTACACAGGAGATTGTGGCTCAATGTAATTCAGCGGCTCTCGCTCCTCTTCCCTCAGAGACAGCAGGGATCGGTGTATAACACGCACCCACGATTTTCCCCTGATTTTAAGGGGAAAAAAGTGCGTGTTATACGCCAATAAATACAGTACATTGTTGCAGTCTGATCCCTTGGGAGTGGAGAAGTAGGGCTCCTCTAAACCCCAACCTCTCACCTTGTGACTTGCAAAACAGTTACAAAAAAGGAAGTCTGATCCTTGGGGAAAGGCGACTTAGGACTTGTTCACACGGGCAGCTGAGGGGTGGTAAAATCAGGCGGTTGAGTCATGGTTTTACCCTCGCTGACCTCCCTTCTACACTAGGGCATGCAGACACTTTCAAACTGTCATGCCATGGCCACGATGCTGTGCTTCACGGCAAGGGAGAATTAAAGGTCATATCACTTACGGCGGGTAGAAATGCTGCCAAATGCAATCCATTCAGGTGAATGGGACCAACTGCTCTGCAACTGCAGGTAATCCAATGGTTGTGACAGGGTGGATTGGCATTTTGAGGGTAGAAGCAGGCCATTACATAGATACATAGTTATTCAGGTTGAAAAAAGACACAACTCCATCTAGTTCAAAACAATAAAAGGAAAAAAAAATCATACAATCCCATATAAACAATCCTATATACACAGTTGATCCAGAGAAAGGCAAAAAACCCCAATAAAGCATGAGCCAATTTGCTCCAGCAAGGGAAAAAAATCCTTCCTGATCCCTAAGAATAATCAGATATTCCCAGTTCTTGAGGGAGTCTATTCCACATTTTCACAGCTCTTACTGTGAATAAACCTTTCTGTATTTGGACATTAAATCTCTTTTCCTCCAAACATAAAGAGTGCCTTCTTATCCTCTGTGATGACCTCAAAGTCAGACTCAACACCAAGTTCACTATATGGACCCCATATATATTTGTACATGTTGTTAGACTTGTGCACAACGGAAAATTTTGTTTAGTTTCGGTTCGTTGTCATTTGTAAAATACATAATTTTGTTCTGTTATATTCGTTATGTTATGGTAATTAGTTTTTGGATAATTCGTTATTTCTGTAGAGTGTCGCTATTCGTTATACTAAATCTCGAATCATGTCGAATTCATTCGTTATATCTGCTATAATTTCTTTTGTATTCGTTGAAATTCGATTCAGTGGAACCTCGGATTGCGAGCAACGCGGTTAACGAGCGTTTCGCAATACGAGCACTGTATTTTGAAAAATCCTAACTCGGTTTGCGAGTGTTGTCTCGCAAAACGAGCAGGATTCAGGCCAAAGCGGTGTGCAGTACCGCGTTTGGCCTGAGGTGGGGGGGGGCGCCGGAGCCGAACTGTGCCGATCGTAGCCGTTCGGAGCGGTTCAGAAATGCTTGGAAAGACTCGGACATACTACGTTCCCCAGCCTTTCCGAGGTTTGCCGAGGTCAGAGGAGCTGTCCTCGGGCCTCTCCGGCTGTTTCCAAGGCTCTCCGGTGCCCCCCCCCCGCCTCTGGCTGCATGCGGTGTTGTATGCCATTGAAGTCAATGTGGAACTAATTATTTTTGTTTCCATTGACTTCAATGGGGAAACTCGCTTTGATATGCGAGTACTTTGGATTACGAGCATTCTCCTGGAACGGATAATGCTCGTAATCCGAGGTTCCACTGTATTTATGTATGTATATTGATTTGTGATAATGATTCGCAGTTTGGAAAGTCGTTTGTTTATTGAATCTATTAACACACACAATGACCATATCTCTTCTCCTCTGCTCAAATACAATACAACACCCTTCTCACTCAGTTCTCAGGAATTCACTTTGCCAGTAATCCAACCTCCAGCACAAAATTAATCAGCTGATTGGACTGTAAGATTTACTTTGAGTTGACCTTTTGTTTCCGTAGATCTTTAACGAATTACCGAATCATGTCGAATTCATTCGTTATATTCGCTATAATTTCTTTCGTATTAGTTGAAATTCGCTATTCATTTATTCAGGCATTCGGATGCATCCAAATGTCCGAAAGATGCAAAATTCGGCTGAAATTTTGATTCGTTGCGAAACGAATTGCACATGTCTAATGTTGATCATATCCCCCCTTAATCTCCTATTCTGAAGAGAGAATACAATCAGTTCCCCTAATCTTTCCTCATAGCTGAGCTCCTCCATGTCTCTTATCTGTTTGGTTGCCCTTCTCTGCACTTTCTCCAGTTCCACAATATCCTTTTTGAGAACTGGTGCCCAAAACTGAACTGCATATTCCAGATGAGGTCGTCCTAATGATTTGTACAGGCGCAAAATGATCTCTCTCTCTCTCTGAAGTCCATACCTCTCTTCATACAAGAAAGGACTTTGCATGCTTTGGAAACCGCTGCTGTTTGGCATTGCATGATATTATTAAGCTGATGTAGCACCCTGATGTTTAGGCAGGGTTGCTATCAAATTTATTTCCCAAGTGATAATTGCCTTGGCTAATTGATAGTAGGTCAATTGATTTCACCCTAATTCTGGAATTGCTGCAATTCTAGATGGCTGGTGGCATTAGATAAGACAAGGGCATTGCAAGGACAGATTAGGAATGAATAGGGTGTCTCAGCCAATGGGCAGAGATTTTCTTGGGTCCCTAGGCCTGCTGGGAGAGCCTATTTATTTGGGTGCAGTCAGGTGATCGGGGTTGAGTGCCACCTGGATGGCTGTCTGGGTGGACGTGTGTCGTGTTGCCCCGGGCTGCTAGGCCAGAAAGCTAAGGCCTATCCCGGGGACATCTGGCTGCTAGGCCTATCCAGAAGTAGTGTAGGGTGGGGACTGTGGCTTGCAGTCCAACCAGAAGCAACGGTTCTGCCGGCTGGAGAACCAACTGTTTCGTCGGAGGTAGAAGGGAAGCTGTTGCCACTAAGGGACCATCCACCTTGCTACCGGAGACCACTGTGAGTAACTGAAGCAAGAACCTGAGCAGTATTCTTCCCAGCCAGCGACAGTGAAGAATTGGAAAACTTTAGCAGGTGCCAAGCCAGGGACCCAGCCAGTGGAAGTGACGCATGCAGAGCATTATTGTGTGCCAAGCCAGGGACCAAGCAGGCCAGTGGGGTGACGCTTGAGGAGTATCTGTGAGTGCCAAGCTAGGGACCCAGCAGGGATGTGGGCGCGATGCTTGAGGAAGATACTGAGTGAGAAGATTAGAAGATCTCAGAAGATCCAGTGGCGAGTGGATCTTTTAGTCTAGTGAAAGACTGGGAGCTCAGCGGAGAAAAGTTCTACAATAGGAGATTGTAGGAGAAGTGAAGGAATTTGTTGCAACCTTTGTAAGAAACTTTTACAAGACTGTTGCCATACGAGACAGCCTTGCTACTCATGCAGATGTGGTGTCTGGCTAGATACTTTTCCCTGCATGACTGTCTGCCTATAGAAGTCTCGGAGTCTGCCAATTAACATTGTATCTACTTAAGGGTGTCCTGGCCCTAAACCCTCTCTCCCATAGTTCTGTTTAAGAGACAATAATTCTCTTTGCATTTAAGAAGTGTCTGGCGCCCATCAATCTACATTTCACTACACCCACCATGCCTTGTAACCTCTACACAGAAGGATGTCAGCTGTCCCTAGCCCTGCAAGTCGTCATTAGGCCTCAGGGGCCCGGGACCTCGCTACACTTATGATCTACCAGAGCACCCAATTCCTTCTCCACTATGCATTCCCCCAGTTGTACTCCCCCTAGTATACAGCCCCATGAACACCCTCCTAAACTAGGGCATGCAGCCAGTCACGCTCATGCCACAACCACAATGCTGTGCCTCACAGCCGTTTCACTTTTGGTAGGTTGTATGGCTGCTGGACGCAACCCATTCAAGTGAATAGGGCCACTCCTCAACTACCCTGAAACTGCACACAATTGTAATGTGGTGGGTTAGCATATCAGGGTTAAAGTAGGTTATGAGGAGGTGATATATCACCTCCTTACTGTCTGTCAAACTCCCTCATCGCACATTGATTTTCAGAGGTCACATATGTTAATAAGCCCTAAGAAAAATATTTCCTTCTGTTTGCAGGCAAAGTTACTGAGCTGAAGCTCTAGGACTGCTTTAATGACAAGGTACAGCTTTTCTGAAAAATGATACCGTTGCTGTATATTGAGACATGTCAGGAATGAGTTCATGTGGACTTGTAAAGTTACTTAAAGGTCCACTTTAAGGTCAATGGAAAGATAATGTTTGAAGTTTCTGTTTTTGGTCACAGTAATGTTTGTTGTCTTGTCCACGTGGTAAAGGGTTTGTAACCTTACACTTTGATTTACTGCCAACCCCCCTATTTTAAGCTGCCATCCTGCATTGTGTAATTGTTTGTTAAAAACGAAGCCTGTAAATACCTTTTTGTCATGTATCTTCAAGCCAGTCACGGGATTCCCAGCTGCTCTAATACTCAATTTCAGGGCTACAGCGGGAGGGGCTGAGATCTCCCTCTGGCGTCAGCCTGAAGGTCACGTGACCATTTTGCTGGCTGCTCAGCTCCTCCCACTGTAGCCCTGGATCAGAGTAGCAGAGCGGCCGGGAGTCACGTGACCGGCCTGAAGATACATGACAAAAAGGTATTTACATGCTTCGTTTTTAACAAACAATTACACAGTGCAGAATGGCAGATTAAAAGAGAGGGTCTGGCAGAACATTTTTTAAAAGTTTTGTTTTTAGCTAACAGCAGCGGGGGGGGGGTGGGTGGAGACAGCTCACACAGCCTTCTGAGCTGACAGGCAGGGAGGGGAGGGGGAGAGGAGGGGGGAGAGCAGAGAGGAGAGCTATGGATTGACCGGGGCACGTGAACTGACCACGGTATCGGGGCTCAGCAGCCATGATAAACCGTGGTCAGTTTACAAAGGGGAAGGCAGAACCAGGCAGGATCAGCCAGGTTTTTTACAGCTTCCAGAGGGACAGGTTAGACAGCACAAGCACTGTGCTGTGTAACCTGCTATAAGGGAACCTGATTTTTTAGGGTTACAACCACTTTAAAAAGTAGCATATGGATCTTTTGTGCAAAGAAAAGAAATAGCAATTAAAAAACAAACAAAACAAGCCTGCCCCTAGTTTAGAGGAGGGCTGGTAAAAGGTAAAGAGTACATACTGTATTCCAAGGCAATTATTCATTCTATGACAGTAATGGAGAGAGTGAGGTACATAGGATAGGAGTGTACATAGGAGTGGGGTACATAAGATCCACAGAGAGGAGAGAATTTCCACGCAACATTAGTTAAGTTAGCGTCCTGCTAAGGAGTGTTGCACAATGATTGTGTTTTGCTTTTTTGGATTTATCCTTTTATCTCAGCAGTTATATAGTAGAGATGCCCAGGGGTGAGAGATGTCAGTCAGCTGTTTTCCTTTAAGTGTTCATGTTTCCACAGGGACCGCATGACAAATTGTGACTATTTGGTTTGTTGCCGGCTGGTTGGTAAGTGAGCTGAGATTCTTTCTTTGTTTTTGTTTGACATGCGGCACCCTCCCATGTGCTCTATGATGTTAAGGCCAGTTATAGGTTGGGCAGTTGCCGTTTGTTTGAACGCTTATTACTGACCTGGCTCTTTATTAGCGCTCTCACATTCTAGTTTACCAGACCAAGGGGTAAGGCCTCAGTTGTAGTTTAATAGAAAAATTAGTACAAGTACCATCATCCCGAAATTGTATAATGAAAGGAGTATAGAGGTGGAGACGTGACGACAGTTGCTGCAGCTGTCTGTTCACGTGTGCACCCCCAAACGGTTGGGATTTGGAACTATCACGGTACTCGATAATCATATACAGTTACAAAATTCTAAAAAAATATAAATTTTAATAATTAAAATACACAATTACAAACATAATGAATACAGACAAATAATAAAATCAAGTATATATACCACACAAGCCCATGCAAATAATTTTGGCTCACTTAATATTCGGTGAGTGCCAACTGGTTATTTGTTTAATTCCTCTTATAACTACAACTCCCAGCACTTTATACCCGGTGTCCTCTCACAGTTTCCTCCCCCCTTCCCCTCTCCTTCCCCCCCCCCTTCCCAACCCTTCCTCATCTCCCACCCCTCCTCACTTTTTCCTCTTCCCCACCCCCCACACCCCAATCCCCTCCTGGTTCTCCTTTCCCCCCTCCCCCTCCCACCCCCCCTCCCCTTCCCTCCTTCCTCCCCTTTCCCCCCTCCCCTTCCCTTCCCCTTCCCCCCTCCCAGTTTTCCTCCCATTTCCCCCCCCCCAAATTTTCCCCTTGGTCTATTCCTGCATGGAAGGCACTTGTTAACAAAGCCACCCCTATGCAAAGTGTTGGGTGGTTGGATAAAGAGTACATCCATGGTATCTGGCTAATCTGGCCTTTATGGAAGAGTGGCAAGAAGAAAGCCATTGTTGAAAGAAAGCCATAAGAAGTCCCATTTACAGTTTGCAAGAAGCCATGTGGGGGACACAAAAAACATGTGGAAGAAGGTGCTCTGGTCAGATGAGACCAAAATGTAACTTTTTGGCCTAAAAGCAAAACACTATGTGTGGCAGAAAATGAACACTGCACATCACCCTGAAGAAATCATCCCCACCGTGAAACATGGTGGTGGCAGTATCAAGTTGTGGGAATGTTTATCTCCAGCAAGGACAGGGTGTCAGGGCTGATCTCAGCCTTGCCTTCTCAGAGCTCAGGCTGCTCAGCTGTCAGTTAATTGCCAATACTCTTCATTCCACAGTGACTCACCTGATGGTCATATCCTGCTCGTCAATCAGCCTGCTGGCTATTTAAGCTGCTTGCATCAGATCTCCTGTGCCTTTGCCTTGGTCAACATATCCGGATACTCTCTGCTGTGTTTTCCTGTTAAAGACTTTTGCCTGGCTGACTTCCCTTCTGGTTCCTGATCCTGTTTGCTGCCTTTGACTACGCTGAACTCTGGATTCCTGTTTTACTGGCTTGTTCTGACTACCTGCTCTGGTTAGTGAACCCTGGCAATGTTTTGACTACGTTTGCACTGTTTTTACCATTTTACCATTTTATTAAAGTGTGATTTTTACTGCACTTCTGTCTCAATCTGATTCATGGTTCCTGACACAGGGAAGCTGGTCAGAGTTGATGGGAAGATGGAATAGCCAAATACAGGGCAATCTTAGAAGAAAACCTGTTAGAGTCTGCAAAAGACTTGAGACTGGGGCAGAGGTTCACCTTCCAGCAGGAAAATAACCCTAAACATACAGCCAGAGCTACAATGGAATGGTTTAAATAAAAGCATATTCCCCCTTTTTTCCTTTTTTAATCCTTTTTTATTTTTATATGCAAACAACATTGAAACAATACAAACAAAGTATACAAACAAAATCACATTAAACCAGGCACATCCCAACAAAACAAAAAACAAAAAAAAAAACACCTCTCTCTTCACCTCCCATTCAAGGGGTGTTACTGTCCTGGTCTGCGCTGGTGTGGCATTCTCCTGCGGCATGACTATGGTAGACGATGATGGAAAATATATTTTTCTACAATGTAAGTTGGATGATCTTGAATTGATCCTCGCTGCTATATATATTCCTCCCCCATATAACCCAGAAATATTTTGTCAGCTCATGTTCTTTGCAGGTGTTTCACACCAGACGCCAATATTGGTGCTCGGAGATTTTAACAGTGTAATTGATATAAGGCAGGACAGATGTCCAGCTCCAAGGTCAATGACCGAAGGGCATCTCTCCTCCCTTGGACGACTATGCAGGGAATTGGGACTGTATGATATGTGAAGGAAGTTAAATCCTGAAGAATCTGCATATACATGCTACTCTAAAACGCATAACACACTATCAAGAATTGATTTGGCTGATCTGATACTATATATAGCAGATGTGAATAGCGTACCCCGAGGAATTTCAGATCACTCCCTTCTGGTAGTTACTCTTACATCAGGACTTCGGGTGTCTACTATGCCATGGTGGCTAAATCCTTTTTGGTTGCAACTATTTCCCAAAGAGGATGCCATTTCCACGCGTATTGTGGATTTTTGGTCCCTCAACTTAGGCTCTGCTTCCATACGAGTTGTATGGGATGCTTTAAAGGCCTATCTTCGGAGATTGTTAATCCAGAATATAAGTATTATTAAAAGTGCTTCCCGTAGAGAGCTCGAACTTGCAAAGGCTGATACCTCTGTAGCGGAAGCCATGTATATTCAGAATTCCTCTCAGGATACCCAACAGGAATGGCTTTCATCTCAAAATAGGCTGAATGAGCAGTTGGAATCTAGGGCTAGGAATAAACTCTTCTTTCAGAAGAGACTTAGCTGAGCTGAGGGAGAATCGAATGGTAGACTATTGGCTCAGATAGTAAGGTCTCATTCCAACCCTACACACATTTCCACCCTAATGAATGTAGAGGGGAAGGTTTTCAATCAAACTAGTTCCATTATATCCAGTTTTAAGTCTTATTATCAGGATCTATATACTTCTAGGGCTGACTATACCTCAGCAGAGCTATCTAGCTATTTGGCCCATCTTAATCTTCCGGCTATTTCAATAGAAGAGAGAGAGATTCTTAATGCTCCTCTCACCTTACTGGAAGTGGAAAGTGCAGTGGCTAGCTTCCCTAACTCCAAGGCTCCAGGGATTGATTGTCTTCCTATAGAGATCTATAAAAAATATAATAAAGAGATACTTCCCACCCTTCTTAGTGCATTAAATTAGGCTTTTCATCTGGGTCGGCTTCCAGACACTATGGGTCAATGGATAATAGTAGTTATACCCAAAAAGGATAAAAACTTGCTACATACTGAATCTTACAGACCAATCTCTCTATTATCCACAGACGTTAAAATTCTTGCTAAGATACTTGCTACCAGATTAAATAAGGTTATCAAATATATTATTCACTCAGATCAGGTAGGATTCATGCCCAACAAGTCAACCGCACTTAATATCAGACACGCATATTTAAATATGCAGGTCCCAAATCCGGGTCGTTCAAATCGTGCCTTTTTGGCGTTAGACGCAATCAAGGCCTTCGACAGTGTCGAATGGCCATACCTGTGGGCCATTCTTGAAAAATTTGGGCTTGGCTTTTGCCAGTGGGTGCAGTGGTGGGAAACAAAACCCCTCGTATTAAATTGAAGACTTTAGAACATCCCAAAAATGCAGGTGGTTTGGCAGTTCCTAACCCGAGGTTATACTTTCTTGCATCCCAACTATAGGATTTTGCTGAATGGGAGTCTGAGCAGATACCCCTTCCTGCTAGACGATTATTTTCTTATGCATTTAAGGCCCAGCTACCACTCTATGTTCTCGATGGTGCAAGAGGGGGTGTTTCGCTCACCCATATTCCCACCTGTACGCTGATCAGTAAAATATGGGATACAGTTAAAAAAATGCTGGGTGTCTCATATCCTACCAGATACACTCCCATATGGGAAAATGATAAGCTTCCTCAAATTCTGGCTCTTAGACCCCTTTCACACTGGGGCGGTTTGCAGGCATTATTGCGCTAAAAATACTGCCTGCAAACCAACCCAAAACAGCCGCTGCTGTTTGTTCAGTGTGAAAGCCCGAGAGCTTTCACACTGAAGCGGTGCGCTGGCAGGAGAAGAAAAAATCTCCTGCAAGCTGCATCTTTGGAGCGGTGAAGGAGCGGTGTATTCACCGCTCCTAAACCACTCCTGCCCATTGAAATCAATGGGACAGCGCGGCTATACCGCGGCAATACCGCGGCTATAGCCGCGCTATACGAGTGGTTTTAACCCTTTTTCGGCTGCCAGCGGGGGGTTAAAACCGCACCGCTAGCGGCCGAATACCGCGGTAAAACAGCGCTAAAAATAGCGCTGTTTTACCTCTGACGCCCCCTACCGCCCCAGTGTGAAAGCAGCCTTAGAGACTTTCAGAGATCGGGAAAATTAGGTATAACAGCTCTAGCACAGCTTTACAAGAACGGTATACTTAAATCCTTTGAAGATCTAAGGGGAGAGTTTGCTCTACAATCTAATTGGTTCTATCAATTTCAACTAAGACATGCTTTACATGCCCAATTCTCTTCTGATAGGATATTTCCCCCCCTATTCTCGTTCTTAATAAAATAGTACAGGCAGGGTCAATAAAGGGTCTCACCTCTGCTACATATAGGGTACTGTCAGATTTTTTACTGAACTTTTCCATCCGCTCTGGGGCTGGTTGGGAAAAAGATATTGGCCCTATCTCTGAGGAAGTCTGGGATGATATCCTCTGGTTCTCGCCCCAGGTTTCTCTTTCCGCATCACACAGACTGACACAGATTTTTATTCTCCATAGAGTTTATAAAACTCCTCAGTTTCTGTATGCATTTGGACTGAAACCTGGGCCAGCCTGTGCTAGATGCGGCAACACAGGTACGCTAATACATCTTTTGTGGTGGTGACTGAAAATCCAGAGATACTGGGCGGAGGTTTTTGGTACCCTAAACAGGCTATTGGATACCAACATTCCAGTTGAACCACTTTTATGTCTATTGGGCTATTGTGATACGTCCATTTATACTTCCTCTATTGGCAACACTATAAGGCACTCTTTGTTGCCCGTAGGCAGATTGCTATTAGGCCCGACTGAGTGGATTTTAGATCTCAATAGGGTTATTCTTTTTGAAAAACATACATACTCACTAAGAAATTCCATGAGTGAGTTTGATGCTACCTGGTCAAGATGGCTTCAGTCCATGACTTAGGTATCATACAAACCAATAGGTACTATGTACTTTGTAATATTGAATACTGCTTTTTTATTTATTTTTTTCACATATACTCCAAGTGTAGGGTGGGACTGGGGGGCAAGGTTTTATGTTTTGTTGTGGTGGGGTGATCTGGGTTTTTTTTTTTTTTTCTTTTGTTGGGATGTGCCTGGTTTAATGTGATTTTGTTTGTATACTAAAAGCATATTCATGTTTGAGAATGGCCCAGTCAAAGTCCAGACCTAAATCCAATTGAGAATCTATGGCAAGACTTGAAAATTGCTGCTCATATACGCTCTCCATCCAATCTGACAGAGCTTGAGCTATTTTGCAAAGAAGAATGTGCAAAAATTTCACTCTAGATGTGTAAAGCTGGTAGAGACATCCCCAAAAAAGACTTACAGCTGTAATTGCAGTGAAAAGGTGGTTCTACAAAGTATTGACTCAGCGGGGGCTGAATACAAATGCACGCCACACTTTTCACATATTTAATATTTTCCTTCCACTTCACAACTATGTGCCACTTTGTGTTGGTCTATCACATAAAGTCCCAATAAAATACATTTACATTAATGGTTGTAACATGACAAAATGTAGAAAATTATGATATGAATATTTTTTCAAGGCACTGTATTCACTTGTAAAAATAGCAAGGACACCATAATTATGTTGTACATAGCCTGTGCAGAGAGCAGAGCTATGGGAAGGACCCCACAAATTAAAAATACTGAATGAACCCTTTACACAGTGCTATACACCCTAAACTATTTCTGTCAAGCTTTTTCATTAAAACAAGGATTTTTAGTTCACATATATTGCAATACATGTTCAAGTTATCCAACTGCATCAAAGTAATCCCTCTATCAGGAATCAGCAGCAGAGATGACCAGTTCCGCATGGCTATACTCAGGAAACTGGTGCCAGACTGTGTATGCTTTAAGTGAGATTTATTTACAGTGAGACAAAATCCATTCAAACACCAGCACACAGCAAATATAAAAATATGAGTGAACCAAAAAACCCAGTGACAGAATACCTGAATAATAACTAACATACAGAAGCCTAAATAACAACTAACTACAGTATCTACAAGGGAAGGCAGCAGGGTACAGGGTACAGCGAACATGGCAGGAGCAGGAACACGATACTCGTACGATCTGGCAGCAAGCAAAACACTGATAGGGGAGGACCTAAATACCCTCCCAGCAGCCAGCATCAGGTGGAAACTGATTACTGGGATCCACTGGCTGCTGGGAGACACCCGCTGGTGGCCACTGGAATTACAACCCTTTGCCCAGGGAACCACAGAGCCACCAGCTGGTGATCTAGGTCCCAACAACCTCTCTGGATAGTCCTTATTTTACTGTGTAAAATGCCAAATACTTACTTGCTTAAAGCATACTTTAGTGGACATATAGAGGGGAAAACAATAACAGTTTTTTGACAATATGGCCCCCCTTTAAAAGTGCGTGTGCCAAATTCAAGAAAGACTTTCTATAGTTTTGGTAAGTTTACCAGAACCTGCTTAAGAGTCGGGTAGGTCTTAATAGCTGCACTTTAAAGCAGAGTTTCAGTCCCCCAATTCATTTTTTTTAAATTACTCTGCCATAATTGGGTCTACTTCAAATGCACCATTTAGATAATGACATTAATGTGGTCCTTTTATTTTATTTTTAAAGTGGGGTTCCACCCAAAAAAAAAAAACTACATGAAAAATCCTAAAAAAAAATACAAAAAAACATTTGTATATATATATATATATTTTTTTTTTTTACTCACCTCTAAATGCCTGTTGCTAGGGGGTCCCTTGTAGTCTGCCTCTTCCAGTGCCTGGGCTGGTGACATCACTTCCCCCTCGGCACAGGAAGGGCTCAGCTCTGCTCCCTCCCTCCTGTCAATCATATGGGACCCATTACAGGTCCCAGGTGACTGAGCGGCCAATCACGGCTCTCGGCGCCGCTGACGCCAGCGCAGTGGGTGCCAGGCTGTGCAGCCACAGCCTGGTGCCCACAGTTGCAATGCCGGAACAGAGGGGGAGACGAGCGGGGCTTTGATCCCCCGCATCGCTGGACCCAGGGACAGGTAAGTGTGCAATTAAAAGTCAGCAGCTGCAGTATTTGTAGCTGCTGACTTTTATTTTTTTTTTTTTGACTGGAACTCCTCTTTAAATCACCTAAAATTAACCTGATCTCAGAAGCAGGCAGGGTCCATCACTGCTGTGGGCATCTAAAGCCCTCTTATGTACAATAAGACATTGAAAAAAATTACAGTTTATTATTCTGGTTACAAAAAGGTACTATTTACAACAAAAACAACATAGTAGTTGTTGCAAAAAAATACATAGAAACATTATCGTTTAAAATTGGCATTTGAAAAAAACCCCCACAGATGTGTAGAGGCATGCTGATGTGGGTATAGAGGTTGACCTCAACAGTTTCGCTGGCCAATGCCGCTTCCTCAGGAGGTGTCCAACCATAACATCTATAAAACATATAATGAAAATTACAGTAGCAACAAATTGTAGAATGTAATCTTGTTGCCAAATGCATGAAAATATTGGAGTATTTCACTAAAAGATCACATAACTCACCAATGAATGCCCAAAGGGCAAAGCCCTCTTGTATTCATTGCTGGGATTCGGTGCAGCTGGCTACCCAGCATGCACCTCCTGCACTCTTGCATCCTGACACATTGCCATAGCAATGGCTGTGTCAGCAGAAGTTTCCGCCCCGTTGTTATAGCAACCTGTCAATCAGAGGACATCCTGGCAGGAAATCGCGCAAGATTTCAGTATTAGGAGATTCTCATGGTCTCCTGGGATAGATGACGTCGATATCCCAGGATATCCCATGGGAATCGCCTAGGTGGCTGCTGCCAGCAGTGCTACAGAGAATAATACAAAATAAGGTATTTACAACCAAAGAAATATTGCCTTTTATAATAACATTCTGGATGGGCATGTCAATGATTAGACATGTAAAAAATGGGTGGAACTCCGCTTTAAGAATCTGTCACTAAGTCTCTACTACACATTGTCCACAGAAAACTGCAAGAGGGGGGAGATGCAAAACCAGTCACCCTGCACAGAGAATAGCAGTGATCAGTCTTTATTACAGGAAATTTCTGAACAAAGGCAAACTGTAGAATATGTTTTATGATGGTTTACTGCATAGACCTGGGAGAGATACACAAAGGACACTAATGGGTATATTTATAATGCAGTGAACATGACATTTATTGAATAATCACTGCAGGTGAATCTTCCTGGTCCATATGTTTTAAATAACAGTGATTGATTCACCACCAGTGAATGTTTAGTACATATACTGTACCATTATATAAATATTCCCCCGAAGAATAAGATAAGAGTAAGTATGGCTCTTATATTTGAAAAATACACTACATTATCAAATGTGTTGGGACGCCTGCCTTTACATGCACATAAACTTTAATGGCATCCCAGTCATAGTCCATAGGGTTTAATTTTGAGTTGGCCCACCCTTTGCAGCTATAACAGCTTCAACTCTTATGGCAAAGCTGTCCACAAGGTTTATGAGTGTGTCTACGGGAATGTTTTTTTTTCTATTTTTTTCTGTTTTTTCTAAGAAAACTTACTTAACTGAGTTACAGATAGCTCAACAGCAAGCTATAATCACATCTCTAGAGAGTTAAGTTAAATTAAAATTGATCTATCTACACAAGATCAACCCCAAACTAAACAAAAAAATTGAAAAAAAAAGGTAAAGCTCTCCTCTCCTCCCTCTCTCACCCGCACCCCCCGATCATGAGCCGTCATCCAGGGGGCACTCCATACTCCATCAAAGAGCCAACCCAAATTGTTAAAATAAAGGGTATGATATGTTAATTCCTTCTCCCATCAATAAGAGATCTTCCCTCCCCTGAATTATTAAAAGAGTTCCAGTATGCTTTCACATATTTCTCTCATTTCTGCCTAGATGACCAAACCAGATCTTCCATTCTGTTCAACTCTTCCACCTTTTTCCAGGTAAGTGTAATGCAGGATTTCGCCACATTCAAGAGTTGACAGTGAATGGAATTTTCATGCATTGACATTCATTTTGGAGTTATACAATAAAAAGAAGGTTGGGTCTTCAGGGACCTCACAATCGCAGAATGTTTGAGTGATCCTCCGAACCTCTCTCCAGTAGCACTCAATTATGGGGCACAACCAGAATATATGTAATAATGTCCCACATTGCTCCTGGCAACGCCAGCATCTATTAGCAGTCTTTGGGAAGTATCTATGGAGGAAGGCCAGGGTTCAGTACCATTGAGAGAAAATCTTGAAATTTTTTCCCTGTACTTTTGTGCACATTGAAGATTCAAAAATAGAATGTATTATGTTAGTACATTGTTCCTCCATGAAAGTTCTATCCAAGTCCAACTCCCATTTTTGAAAGAATGGCAACTGGAAATCCTCCGGAGGTGCAGCCAACAATGCATATATCTTCAAGATGGTATGAGAGAGCGGTTCTCTCTCAATACAATATTGTTCAAATGGGAGTAGATTAGGCCAGGGATGGTTTAAGTATGTAAAAGGAAAAAACTTAATGTGGCGCTCTGTAGGGTGGATCCAAGATGTAGTTGTCATAAAACAGGCAGTACTAAACAATCGTGATGGATAATCATGAAGTATTCAATACCATCATAGTGATCAATGGAACACAAGTTAAAATGTAATAAAGGGTTAAAAGAAAATTCAGCAACAATATTGTAGCTCAACGTTACCAGTGCTGGCTTCAAAAACTTCCATAGACACACTCCTAAACCTTGTGGACACCCTTCTCAGAAGAGGGTGGGCAAACTCAATATTGAACTCTACGGACTAATGCCCCGTACACACGGGCGGATTTTCCGACGGAAAATGTGTGATAGGACCTTGTTGTCGGAAATTCCGACCGTGTGTAGGCTCCATCACACATTTTCCATCGGATTTTCCGACACACAAAGTTTGAGAGCAGGCTATAAAATTTTCCGACAACAAAATCCGTTGTCGGAAATTCCGATCGTGTGTACACAAATCCGATGGACAAAGTGCCACGCATGCTCAGAATAAATGAAGAGATGAAAGCTATTGGCCACTGCCC
This sequence comes from Aquarana catesbeiana, assembly GCF_042186555.1. Lineage (NCBI taxonomy): Eukaryota > Metazoa > Chordata > Amphibia > Anura > Ranidae > Aquarana > Aquarana catesbeiana. The sequence continues at coordinate 53,624,883 of NC_133324.1, read as the reverse complement.
CGTTTATAGTCCCGACGTACGCGTTTTACGTCACCGCGTTTAGAACGATCGGATTTTCCGACAACTTTGTGTGACCATGTGTATGCAAGACAAGTTTGAGCCAACATCCGTCGGAAAAAATCCTAGGATTTTGTTGTCGGAATGTCCGAACAAAGTCCGACCGTGTGTACGGGGCATAAGACTGGGATGCCATTAAGGTTCATGTGTGTGTAGAGGCAAGCGTCCCATTATTTTTGACAATATAGTGTATTTGCTTAGCTCAGATTTCAGCTATAAAATAACATTTCTAAAACATGTAATTGGTGAGTATCCTACCAAATACAGTAGCTCACAAAAGTGAGTAAACCCCTCACATTTTTGAAAATATTTTATTCTATCTTTTCATGTGACAACACTGAAGAAATGACACTTTGCTACAATGTAAAGTAGTGAGTGTACAGCTTGTATAACAGTGTAAATTTGCTGTCCCCTCAAAATAACTCAACACACAGCTATTAATGTCTAAACCACTGGTAACAAAAGTGAGTACACCCCTGGGTGAAAATTTCCAAGTTGGGCCCAATTAGCCATTTTCCCTCCCCGGTGTCATGTGGCTCGTTAGTTTTACAAGGTCTCAGGTGTGAATGGGGAGCAGGTGTGTTAAATTTGGTGTTATCACTCTCTCATACTGGTCACTGGAAGTTCAACATGGCACCTCATGGCAAAGAACTCTCTGAGGATCTGAAAAAAAGAATTGTTGCTCTATATAAAGATGGCCTAGGCTATAAGAAGTTTGCCAAGTCCCTGAAACTGAGCTGCAGCACGGTGGCCAAGACCATACAGTGGTTTAACAGGACAGGTTCCACTCAGAACAGACCTCGCCATGTTCAACCAAAGGAGTTGAGTGCACGTGCTCAGCATCATATCCAGAGGTTGTCTTTGGGAAATAGACATATGAGTGCTGCCAGCATTGCTGCAGAGGTTGAAGGGGTGGGGGGTCAGCCTGTCAGTGCTCAGACCATACGCCGCACACTGAGTCAAATTGGTCTGCATGGCTGTCATCCCAGAAGGAAGCCTCTTCTAAAGATGATGCACAAGAAAGCCCACAAACAGTTTGCTGAAGACAAGCACACTAAGGGCATGGATTACTGGAACCATGTCCTGTGGTCTGATGAGACCAAGATAAATTTATTTGGTTCAGATGGTGTTAAGCGTGTTTGGCGGCAACAAGGTGAGGAATACAAAGACAAGTGTGTCTTACCTACAGCAAAAGAATTGTGGTGGTAGTGACATGGTCTGGGGCTGCATAAGTGCTGCTGGCACTGGGAGCTACAGTTCATTGAGGGAACTATGAATGCCAACATGTACTGTAACATACTGAAGCAGAGCATGATCCCCTCCTTTCGGAGACTGGGCCGCAGGGCAGTATTCCAACATGATAACGACCCCAAACACACCTCCAAGACGACCACTGTCTTGCTAAAGAAGCTGGGGGTAAAGATGATGGATTGACCAAGCATGTCTACAGACCTAAACCCTATTGAGCATTTGTGGGGCATCCTGAAATGGAAGGTGGAGGAGCGCAAGGTCTCTAACATCCACCAGCTCCGTGATGTCGTCATGGAGGAGTGGAAGAGGACTCCAGTGGGCAACCTGTGAAGCTCTGGTGAACTCCATGCCCAAGACGGTTAATGTAGTGCTGGAAAATAATGGTGGCCACACAAAATATTGACACTTTGTGCCCAATTTGGACATTTTCACTTAGGGGTGTACTCACTTTTGTTGCCAGCAGTTTAGACATTAATGGCTGTGTGTTGAGTTATTTTGAGGGGACAGAAAACGTACACTGTTATACAAGCTGTACACTCACTACTTTACATTGTAGCAAAGTATCATTTCTTCAGTGTTGTCACATGAAAAGATAGAATAAAATATTTACAAAAATGTGAGGGGTGTACTCACTGATACTGTATCTGTCTATAACTGCTGGATTTTCATTGTTCGCTGATCTGTACATATCATTATCCCAAAAATCTGTGTTTTTTTTCGAGTGGCCACCCCATAAATATTTTACTATACATAGAAAATGTTTCTCTTTTAAAAAAAAGAAAATTCAGAAATGTTTTAAACAGCCTAAAAAGGACATAAAAACCAGATCATATAACTATGACCTATGATAATTGGAGATGGACCAAACTGCTAGCATCAGTTATTTTAACAATATTACCATGATAATGTCTTTGTCTGCATTAAAAGATAGAATGATATCAGCATAATGCTGTTTCGAGTGCTAATGAGACAATTATTGCAGGTCAACACCCGGTGAGCAGAAAACTTGACAAACACTTCTTTGTCCAAAAATATTAAATGTTGTGCCATTTGCTAAATAATGCTCAGCATTGTTAATTAACTTACCTGTGACCTGGATCCGGTCATGAGAGAAAATTCATTCATTTCTTCATGAATTATTAGCGTTTATGAATAACTGATGGTTTTTGTGAAATACTTCTTAATAGTTTAATTTAGTCCTGAGATACAAGATGCATATAACAGACCTCACCATCATTTAACCTCAAAACTTTGGTCTTCTCATTTAAATAATAGCTTCTGGTGGAAATGAGATCTTTTAATTTGGCACTTCAAAGGCTTTGCACAACATCCCATTGTTGTATTGTTGAAGTTTGTTTCTAACATTTTCATGGATTAATTGTATTTTAATTAAAGTATATGTAGACCCAGGCTCTCAAATTTCATATAAGCTTTAACCGGTAAGTCTCATTTGAAAAGTTGTTTTTATTTTCTGTTTTACTTCCTGTTTTAAGGTGACAGTGCTCTGTCCTTGTAACCCAGTTGTGGTCTGGCATTGTCACTTTATCTCATGGGTTTCCAAGGGAGACTACAAAGTGTTTCTAATATTTTCATTATATTTTAAAGAATGTAAACCCAAACTCTAAAACGTGATATGTTTTAACCTGTTAATCTAATTTCAAAAGCCCTTTTTCGATATTTAAAATACTAAAATAATCCTTGGGTAATCCTGCATTAAGGTCATTGTTCAGACACTTCCTTTTATAAGGTGACAGTCATGCTCTGTCCTTGTCTCCCAATTGTGCTGATGCATTGTCTTTGAACTGTGAGCAGGTTTTGCAAAACTGGACCCAGGCAGATTCAGTCATCACTAAAATCAGTGACTCAAAATTCCGTCTATAAGTGTTATATTTTTTTTCTGCGTGAGCTTAATTATATTCAATATTGAGTTACATAGTCGGTACGGTTGAATAAAGACACCAGTCCATCCAGTTCAACGTGTGTGTGTAATATGTCTCTTCCGCTTCCCATAGCCCAGTGTATCCTGTTCAATAAGATGCCCATCTAAGAGTTTTTTTGTTAAATTAGTGACATTACCCGCTAAAACCACTGATTGTGGAAGGGAGTTCCACATCCTCTAACAGTATAAAACTCCTTACGCAGTTTAAGGTTGAACTGCTTCTCGTCCATAAGTGGCCACGTGTCTTCTTGAGTGACCTGAAACTGAATACTGCAGTTTCCTCCCTATGCTGGAGTCACTATTAAGATATGCTATATTACCAAAAGTATTGGGACGCTTGCCTTTACATGCACATGAATTTTAATGGCATCCCAGTCTTAGCCTGTAGGGTTCAATATTGAGTTGGCCCACCTTTAGCAGTTATAACAGCTCCAACTCTTCTGGGAAGGTTGTCCACAAGGTTTAGGAGTGTGTCTAAGGGAATGTTTGACCATTCTTCCAGAAGTGCATTTGTGAGGTCAGGCACTGATGTGAACGAGAAGGCCTGACACGCAGTCTCTGCTCTAATTCATCCCAAAGGTATTCTATCGGGTTGAGGTGAGGACTCTGAGCCAGGCCAGTCAAGTTCCTCCACCCCAAACTTGCTCATCCATGTCTTTATGGACCTTGTTTGTGCACTGGTGTACAGTCATGTTGGAACAGGAAGGGGCCATCCCCAAACTGTTCCCACAAAGTTGGGAGCATGAAATTGTCCAAATGTCTTGTCTTGCAGCGTGATGTCATGACACCAAAGCCTGAAGCTTTCTGCACCTTGTGAAGACCCCGTGTTGGACTCTTTTGGCAACCAATGGGCAGTGTCCATGTCATTGAGAAGCAACAACTTTTGGTTTAACTTTTTTGAAACAAAATCTAGTGATTAGCTAAAAGGGGTGGAGAGTGAAAGGGGAGATAATTTTTGCCTAAAGTAACCTGATTGTTTAGAGAGCAAATCAAACTGCCTCCCTACACAGAGAAGGAAACCTGGTCCTTCCAGGTATTAGCATTACATGACTCACTCATCTCTCTCTAGATTTACAGCTCTGGTGCTTGACCACTTAGGCATCAAACATACTCACATGGGGACAGTGAGAATGTCCTCAATCCTGTATAAGCCTCAAGTCATAACTTTGGGCTTCACATCAAGAGATGAAATGAGAGGTAGGAAAAAAGTAAATACGTACAGCTGGGGTATGTATAGCTGTTAAGGATGAGATGATGGAGAAATTAAAAGTACAGTTTATTAGTTGGAGGCAGGATTGGCATCTCTGAAGAGATGGGTTTTCTGGGATCACCTAAAGGTGCACAGAGTAGGACATAGTTGGACAGACTGAGGTATGGAGTTCCAGAGGATAGGGAGGGCTCTGAAGAAGTCCTGGAGGCAAGCATTGGTGGAAGTGACAAGGGAGCTAGAGAGTAGGAGATCTTGGGAGGACTAAAGAGGATGGCTTGGTTGGTATTTTGAGATTGGGTTTGTGTTTTAGCAGAGGCAGAGTTGTGGGTGGTTTTGTAGGTTGTTATGTAAAGTTAGCATTTTTAAGTAAATATAAACCCTAACAATGACCTTCTCTTATTTGCTACCTTTTGGTCTGGTGAACATACCAATGAAAGTGTTTTGCTATATCTGTTTGGTAAGTGCAAGATGACTTTGTGTGTTCTTTGCTTGTGCTGAATGTTATCAATTACATTGTTCTCAGTTATCTTTAGGACTACATAACCACACCCCTCCATGTTAGAGAGAATATGAGAGGGAGGAGGTCTCCTATAGGATTGCCCTAGGCTGAAATTGTGTGTATGATGTTCCTTGTAGGGTGGGAGTCCGCCCTGTCTCAGGCCAACTTGAGCTGGCCTGCCTTTCCCTTTACAGGGTATATGGTGGAGGTGGGAAAGTACAATGGAGAGCTCCAGCAAGTGTTTTTTTTTTTTGCATTGATACATGTCCCCTGGGGCAGGACCCAGGTCCCCAAACACTTTTTATGACAATAACTTGCATATAAGCCTTTAAAATTAGCACTTTTGGTTTTTCATGTTAGTGTCCCATAGACTTTATTGGTGTTCCGCGACTTTCGAATTTGCCGCGAACACCACATAATGTTTGTTGTTCGCCGAACAACCAAAGTTCGGCACAAACTTATGCTCGGGCCGAACCGTTCACCCATCCCTAGTGTCTTAGTGTAGAATTATCAACCTCTGTGAAAGATATGTTAACATTTAAATATTTTAACATTATTTGTACTGGGATGAGTATGATGCAGTGTATGAAGTTTAGGGCCTATATACCTGCAATGGAAGGACACATGTATGAGAGTTAACTAGGCTGCACACCCCAAAGAATTGCAAAATGGGATGGTTCCCCCAAGGGTTTTTTTTTTTAGCAGCAAGGTAAATGAATTAAAGAAAATTAGAGTTTATTAAAATCTTTTATTATACCAAAAACATTGAATTCAAATTCACAATGCGTTTAAAATATGAGCTCTGGTTTATGACATAAGAAAAACATAATCTATCATCCCTGGCAAAAATCACACAGTGGAGCCAATTGTTCTCATTACATTACAACATTGCTATCCACATGAATACCCCAACGCGTTTCGACCCCTACAGTCGTGGTCTTCTTCAGGGGATTTTTAATTTTGGGGAGATATATCAAAAAACTTTTAAAAAATCTTTTAACATCTTTTAACATTATATACTATGCAAAACAGCTCACCATATATGTGGTAATATGTTTACCATTCAGAAGATGGAAAAGAAGGAATATATCCTATAACCAGAGTTATTTAAAAGATTAAATTCAATGATCCTGACATCTCCATGTGTTGTCCCCATCTCTTCCAGGCGAGCTCCCGCTCCAGAGGGCTTACAAGGAGCCACGCACTTGGACCTCCAAACGGGAAAGGGGATGGGAAGCACCTGCGATATATTTTCAAACAATCTCAATAAGTAAATTGAAGGAATATATACAACAAATAATATACCTTTGTTGGATCCTTTGACACGTCGGGGTATCAGACAGAGCATGAGGATTCCACTGCTGTTCTGGAATGTAAGAGTGATGGACTCTCCTGTGGAAGCTTAGCATAAGTTAGGTATGGGTAAGCCACCCATGGACTCTGAGGTTACTGCTATTTTAGGCCAAGGCCATGTGGTCATAGTCAACTGGACAAGTCCAAGGGTTCACAGAGTGATGATGAGTACCCCAACCCAAAGAAAGCCAACTTCTTATGCTTATGATTTACAGTAGGCCTCTGCCACGAGAGCTGGCTTATTAACTGTCACTAGGGGGCAATAAAGCTCTTCAGCTCTATAGATACAGTAGGGTGAGTGAGCGTTGTCACCCTATGACAGGAAGTGTGTTACTGGCAGGGTCAGTGCATGGAAAAAAAAACAAATGCAACCCCCCACATCTAAGGACCAGTAAGCTGCAATATATACATTTTTCAATCTTGGGTTTAGATACCCTTTGATTATAGGTTCATTTTAAAACAGAACTAGAAACATATGTTCTGGTAATATCATTCCTTACTGTAAGACAAGTGAAAAAAAAAAAAAACATACATGCTTTTATTTCTCTGAGTATCAAAGACGTACAAAAGAAAGAAAGGTATCTATAAGTGACAACCATTAGTGCCACCGTCAGCATGGCTGGAAGAAAACAACGCCTGGAAGTAAAGACTATAAATTACATTGGGCTTGATATATGTATCATGGCAAGTTGTCCACTTTAAATAAAGATGAGCTTCTGTTGGTGTGTGGAACAAATCTGTTAGCTTCTCCCTTTTTCTTGAATAGTAAGCACAATGCTCAGGAATGCCATATGGGTTTTGTTTTTATGAGTCAATCATTTGCATACATATGTAAATGTTAGAGATATATTATTGTATGTCAATTATTTCTTTGTTCCTGTTTACAGATGTCGAGACATCCTCTTCTATCCTATGCAGCTATAACCATGGCTTCTCGGTTAGATTTGCATGTGGTGGAATCCATAAAACAGGTCTGTTGTTCTCTTGACAAATTAAAACATTTAGTTAGATGAATTCAGTTGACAGGGGAGTTGGGGAAAAGGTAAGTCAATTACATTTTTTAGCATAAAAGACAGAAATCAACAAGACACGTTGTCTGACACAAAAACATTACCACCTGAGATTATTCTGATTTGATTGCTTCTGTGTTAAAGAGAGTAAAAGAGAGTATTTTTTTAATGTGTAAATGCATTAATGCACAATATACCACATACCATCTTCTCTTCACCATCCCAATAAAAGTTCTAGATAAATTTGGATAAAGACGCCTATAGCTTTTTATTCAGTCATGAGACCTGTGGGGGTCTTCGTTTTCTTACGATCTCCTTCTTACCGTGCGTTCCAGAAGATGTAGAGCGTGCCACTGACATGATGACATCTCTACATCATTATACCGTTAATGAAGTTCAGTAGTGGACACCCTGCATCTCCTTAGTCCTCCAGGTTGAGTGAATATAACATGGAAGACTGAGAAAGTTTCATGGCCATCGGTGGACCACTTTCACTGAGAACAAACTATTTGGGTAACCTCATGATTCCATGCCTTGGGCTTTGGAGCTTTGGATTTACAAGCACTCTGTATGCCTGATTTCAGACATATAATATATACTCACTGTTTATGTTTTTTTCTTTTTGTTCTGGGGTGCCCCTTGTCTTGGCAATGCTGACTTCAAACAGCCATTTTCTCACTGTAGTGGTCCATGGTCTCCTATGCCATCTACGTCCCTATCCACCTTTCTGCCTGTGAGTGACATCACTGTTTCACATAGGTATGTTTAATTAGCATTTATGGGTTTAGTAATGAAGGGGAAATTCTTCTCCCCCCTCTTTCTTTTCTCAATTTTATATTATATTTATTATGCTTGTTGTCTTTTCTTCCAGATTTTCCACCTGCTGGGCCTCAGTACACAGGGTATTTTGTTGTTGCATCTGGGTTCCCAGACCTCAGCAAACTTTTTGGATGTGACTGGGGATCTTCACCCCCTCACAACTCCTGGCCCCTCCTTTCTCTGATATCAATTCTATAATTGAAGCAACATTTTAGTGAATGGAACTTACGGGGGACTCTACGTGATGGTGTCATTCCTTTTTTAATCATTGTGGATACTTAGATGTATATGCAAAACAATTATGATGTAAGTGCTGTAACACCCTCAATATTCTGTGTATAATTGGTATGGAAAATTAAAAAAGAAACTGGGCTAGGATAAGTGAAAGCAAATAACCATATATATACTTAATCCCAAAAGGTATCTAAAGAATATATATGAAAGTTGATAAAGCAGCGATTCTCTTGCACAACATCAATACAGTGAATAAAATAAAAAATAACTCGTCAGTGGTCATAGTGTGGTCTCCAAAAGCGCCTAACGGAACCATTACTCCTCAGATCGCCTCATTCCATTCTCAGCCCATGGGTAGATATGCATGGCATGTAAAAATATAAGCGCTCCAATAATGTAAAAAAGAAACACTCGTCTCCTTCTTCCCTCCAGTGATCCGAGGAGTAATGGTTCCGTTAGGTGCTTTTGGAGACCACACTATCACCACTGAAGAGTTAAAGGGTACTGGCTGCATCTGATAAGCCCTGGAGGGTGTTTATTATTACAGGCTTCCCTTGATCCTCTGTAGTGGGTTCCGGTAAGCAGTAACTCTCTACACAACGGTGGTGGATTCTGCACAATTCCTTCATTTACCCTGAAGATTTCACATTTATGGATGGACAATACATTCACCTTCTAAGTTTTTAAAGACTCACGGGTGTTATTGTTTTTTAGTTTTTGGCCACTTTTTTGGCATTGTTATGTCACCCATATAGCCAATTGGTTTAGTTGTACATATTACCATTGTCCAATTTTTGTTGTTTCATGTGTGACGGTGTATTTGACATTCAAGTTTCTTGCCCACAAATACACAAGGTTGCACATATATGGTCATTTGATCACTTTCCAACGATTGGGTTAGTATGTTTGCACTTATTTCATTTATTTACTTTTCATATGTTTAGCGCGATTCTACATTTTTTTATCCTGTGTATAATTACCTAGTAATATCTGTTAGGGTTTAATTATTGCTGATCATTCTGCATTATAATTCTATAGATATTACATTTCATGTGAAAATCCCTGATGAAGGAGATCACATTCCGAAACGCGTTGGGGTAAGGAAGTCATATCTCTTCTTTTGCATTTTTTTGTGTGTATATATTATATATCTCTGGCTATGTGCAATATTTTATAAATGTTTTTTTTTTATAAATATTCCTTTTTTTCTACTATTTTCTGTCATGTGGTAGTGCCTTCAAAGTCCCACCCCTAGGGGGATTCTCTCATTGTGATATTTGGGATGTGGCACACCCCTTTGAGTTTTCCTTATCAGAAACCCTTTTCCTCCATGATAAAGAAGTATAGCATAGTACAGCTCCGAACTTAAAATAAGTATTGCAGTCTGGGCTTCCTTTGTATTTTAAATTTTTGTGGAGGGTTCGTTTTAATTATAAAAATAAAAAACACATTTTCCAGACTTGAAAGTCAAACTGAAATTTAGGTACAATCTCCTTTACTTGCTAACCGGGTCTTTTTCTGACATTTGTTGCTTACAAGTTAAAATCAGTATTTTTTGCGAGAAAATTACTTAGAACCCCAAACATTTTTATGTCCCATGGTTTTTGCGCAGCGGTTTTTCAAATGCAATTTTTGTTGGAAAAAATACACTTTAAGGAATAAAAAAAAAAAAAACATAATATATACCCCAATTTTTCTATATAGTATAAAAGATGACGCAAGTTACGCCGAGTAAATAGATACCTAACATGTCATGCTTTAACTGCTTCCCAGACCAGCCGCTGTCATTAAACTGTGGTAAGGTGGCTCGTTCTCGCAAATCGCCGTATCTGTACGTCGGCGCGGGAACTCGCTTATGTTGGGCACGCGTGTGCGCTCCCATTGACCAGCGGGGGAGCCAATCAGTGGGTCCAGTGGACTCGATGTCCGCCGGCCACCCACGATCGTTTTCCCGCGTAACAGAACGGGGACCTGCCTGTGTAAACAAGGCAAATCTCCATTCTGACAGGGGAGATCACACAGATCCTGTCTTTCTGCTATGCAGGAAGATGGATCTGTGTGTTTCCCCAGTCGCACAGTCCCCTATACAGTTAGAAAACACAAACAGGGAACACATTAATCCCCTTGATCGCCCCTCATGTTAACCCTGTCATTAGTACAATAACAGTGCATATTTTAAGCACTGATTACTATAATAATGTTACTGGTTCCCAAAAAAGTGTCAAAAATTTCAGTTAGGTGTCCAATTTGTCCGCCGCAATATCGCAGTCCCGCTAAAAATCACTGATCGCCGCCATTACTAGTAAAAAAACAAAAACAAAATAACAAAAATGCCATATATTTATCCCCTGTTTTGTAGATGCGATAACTTTTGCACAAACCAATCAATATATGCTTATTGGAAATTTTTTTTATCAAAAATATGTAGCAGAATACATATCGGCCTAAACTGATGATAAAATGTGTTTTACATTTTTTTTTTTTTAATGTTTTATAGCAGAAAGTAAAAAATATTTTTAATTTTTTCAAAATTGTCGCTATTTTTTTGTCTATAGCGCAAAAAATAAAAAACGCAGAGGTGATCATATACCACCAAGAGAAAGCTCTATTTGTGGGAAAAAAAGGACATCAATTTTTTTGGGGTAAAATGTTGCAAGACTGCGCAGTTGTCAGTTAAAGAGACGCAGTGCCGTATCGCAAAAAATGGCCTAGTCAGGAAGTGGGTAAATCCTTCCGGGGCTAAAGAGGTTAAAATTGCGCATGCTCGCGGAATGGCGACAAACTATGGTACCTAAAAATCTCCATAGGCAACACTTTGAAATTTTTTACAGATTACCTGTTTAGAGTTACAGAGGAGGTCTAATGATCACGGCGATACCTCACATGTGGGGTTTGAACACTGTTTACCTATGCATTCACTTCTGCGAGCGAGCACGGATGGATGGGGCGCTTGAAATTTTTTTTTCTTATTTATTTTATTTTGTATTTTTTACCTTTTATTTATTTTTTTTTATCACTTTTATTTCTGTTACAGGGAATATAAACATCCCTTAAGACAGGTCCTCTTTATTGAGCGATCTGGGGTCAAAAAGACCCCAAATCTCTCATTTACCTTTAAAAGCAAAATTTAAAAAAACTTTTTTTTACTTTTGCTTAAAAAAAAAAAATATTATGGCCCGGGCACCAGAAGTGATGTTAGACATTGCTCCGGTCCCCCAAGGGCATAGAGATGAGTGGCGGCCATCTTGGCCGCACCTTCCTCATAGCCCAGCTACTGGCTGCATCGGATCGATCCTGGGCTTTACCGATGAGTCATGTAAGCCTGGGAACGACCTAGAAGTGGCGGGAGGTGGGGGGCATCCCTCCCACCGCTTCTAAAAGTGATCCCTCAGTGAATCCACCTGCAGGACCAATTTTCTAGGAATGAGAAGCAGCTCATATTATGTGTATCATTTTATAGATTTCACCATGACCACCGTTTACATTTTTTTAGTCTTCTATTCCATCTGAGGTTTGCCAGTTTTCAGGCAATATACTGAAACCAAACACCCTTAATTACGATAGTGGAATAGTTTTAGCATTGAACAGAACATGGTGATAATCACAACCGCATTCATAGAATACTCTTAAACTCGATTATCAATTTATTATTCGCCAAAATAATTTCCACGCTACACTAAAATTGCCTGGTGGGTGTATTGGTTCACTTGTAATTTTAGGTTATATTTCAGTTTTATTGTTTTATATTATTGTTTGTTTTGGAAAAAAAAAAGGTATTTCTGTCGATTAAGATATTGTTGCTCCAGGCTTATATGTACAAACTTTATTGAATATTTCAGATCATTTGTAGACAAACTATTATTTTTTTGTTTCTTTGTACTAGTGAAAATGTTGATTATGTAATGGATACAGAATCAATTCTTGTAGAATGTAAACTGTACAAAAGATACCATGTCCCTTCAAACTCATGAGTCAACTGACTCACTGAAAACAATGCAATGCATGTGACTGATATCTTACCTCGGCAGTTGTTAAAGAGGTAGTAAACTCTCAGAAAAAAAAATATTTCCCCTGCAAGGCAATATCATAATGTGCTAGTATACACCACATACTAGCACATTATGAAAGGCTTACCTTGAAACGAAGCCCTCAAGCGGGGCACTGTCACTGCTGCAGAGGCTTCCATCTTTACCCGGTCTTTCTTCCGGGTTCGCAGGCTGCAGCTACTTGAATAACAAAGCAGCAGAGAAGGCACTTCTAAGTGCAGTAATAAAACACTTTAATGACAAGGAAGGGATAAAAACACTTAAAAGATGGGAGTGAAAAAAAAGGCATATAAATTAATCCATAATATTCAGCGGGATGCTTCCTGGGAGTAAAGACAGCTGCAGCTGGAATTCCAGCCGACCAGCGGTGGTATAGACTGTCTCTCTGATCAAAGATGGAGGGCCGTGCTGTCAGGACCAGCATGGAATCCAGGCAACCAGAAGTGACGTCAGAATGCAGCTAATTGAATGTCTGAGCCACTATGAGGTCACTCCCATGCATGCGCCCCGGGAGTCTCGGCCATGGCACATACTGTAGCTCTGATGGAATGTCACCAGCTGCTACTCGCTAGAATATCTCCTAAACGCAAGCAGGCTCATGATATTATGTACCTCGAGTGCCCACCCTACTCCTCTTGTGAGGTGTACACCATATAGCCAATATCTTAGGCTGCGTAGGAATTGTGCTAGAGAGACTGACTTTAAACGTGAATCGAAAGCACTTGGAGATAAGCTGATAGCTTGTGGGTACAGTAAACAACTCCTTAAAAAATCCCATCAGATGGCCTAACAACAGAAAAGAGAGGATCTTATTTTTTCCTCTAAACCACACTCAAACTCAAATACTGTAAAAGTTCGAGTTATTACTGTAATAATAACGATAATTCATACTGATGAGGAAAGTTTCAAGAAAATCCGTTCATTTCTAGTGTAAAAACTCAAAAATTGATTTAATAATGGAAATAGCAAAATATTACAAAATAATGTTAAACAAAATAAACAAAAATAGCATCAATAAGTTTATTATTCTTGAAATGAAGATTGAATCAAATATATGTCTGTGTGTAGCTGAATCAGTTTCCTTCCGTGTCTCCAAGTGTGAGTAAGAGTGTGTGAAGCATTCAAGAGACAGCAAGTCTCCTCGTGTCTGCTCTTATACTAGCCCCCACCTTTCTAAAAGAGGCTAATTCAATGTTCCTTCTTTGCCTTGTAGTTCTACAGAAATTCCCGGGCTTTCAATGAGCAATTTCCCTCCCACCTTTCTAAAAAGGTGGGAGTTACTAAGTCCAACATAGGATGTTGAAATACAACACCATCTCTAATCAAAACATTCCATGGGGATGGGCAAGACTGCTATGTGTAAAACCTTTTAAACATATACAATATAAGTTTCCTTTCTGACATCTTAATCAAATACTACATATATATCAGTATGTATACAAATTATTTAATTGAATACGCAATGTCCTTGTTAATATCTTAATCAAGAAATATTGTAGTCCAAGGAAAGAACTTATATTTTTAGCTAACATACTGAAACGTTGTGTCTTTGAAAAAGGATGTAACCTTATCTCCTCCATTTGCAATGGGGGGAAGGTGAGACTAATTACTACCATATGAGAGCTTTTCCAAGAAATGCTTATGAACTTATAATCATGTAAATACTTTCACAAGTATATAAAATCTTATAAAACTTCACTTTTTCTATACATAGAAGATAAATAAATTATATAAATGTATCCAAGTCCATTATTCTCAGAGACCCAATCTATTCATACATTCTGATATTCTAACAAATACCACCAAGGTGATTACAAGGTTTAGTATTCATCAGGACCAATTCTGCCAAATCCTCACACGTAACTGGCATTTCCTCATGAAGGGTTTCCAAATTTGTCCATAGTCCCCTGGAGGTGTTTTTTTTGCAAAAGTCAATTCCATTTTTTGTGGAACTGGATGTGTGTCTCGATCATATGCTTGATACTGATTTTTACAGAGTTCTGGAGCTGGCTTTTCCGTGAAACCCGGCTCAGTTCAGTAGAAGGTGGACCCATCACCTGTAATGAGAGACAGCGGTTATCAGACTTTAAATACCACACTTGATGTATGGGTCCAGTGGATAATGATTGAACACAATTTTTTGTGCAAAACACATCTACCTGCTAGTCCTTCAATGTATTTTGGTCTTAATGTTTCACGTTTAATAAAGTAGATTGTTGGTGGGCAGCTACCTGAACTTTTCTTGCTTTATATCATTCAGATACTAGCTGGGCTGACACCCGACTGCAGGAGGCATGCAGGGATCACTAGAGGGGAACTCACCTGGAGCAGTGATACAGAGTGTTGCAGTAATTCTCCTTATGTTGTCATTTCACGCATACTGAAAGTGAGGAGAAATTCAATAATTTTAAATTGTCACCAGAGAACATTTTGCCAACAGCATAACAGAGATGCAGGGAACCAATATTCCCTGTTCACTCAGTGTGCCTTCAGAGTCTCAACCTGGAAATAACGTTTGACGGGTAATGCAGAGGTGGTGCAAGAGTGAACAAAGAACACTGGTATGTATTAGGCTGTCATTAGATGATTAAGCAGAACCGATACCCCCTTTTAGGTATCCCTACCAGAGTCCCCTCTTATAGCAGGAATCCTCACCAGCAGTGACGGCTGGTGGCAATTTTTTTGGGGGGAAGGGCAAACAGTGCACCCACCACCCCCCCTCCCCCGGTCAGGCCGGTCAGTCGGTCGGTGCGCTTACCACAACCACAGGCGGCTTCCCCGGCTCGCCTCCATGGGCATCACGAGTGGGCATCTCATTCCCCTCCTCCGTCTCCTCCCTCTTCCTCGGCAGCCAATCAGAACGCTTTTCCTTCCGACCAATCGGGAAATGCTTCTCACACACACGCTTCCTGATTGGCGGAGAGGCGATTCAGTGTTAGAATAGGGAATGTTCATTCCCTATTCTAACACATCTGGGTGGGCTCCGAGTGCAATGCTCAGAGCCCACCCTATTTTAAAGCCTATTAGAGCCTCTGGCTCTAATCAACTGCTTCAAAAAAAACCTCCGCCGCTGAAATTAATATGCCTGGCGTCCTGAAAGGGGCCAGATGCATGAATAAGGGGTGGCGGCGGCAATGGAATGGTGAGGCGGTGCCAGTGTGCCCTTAATGGCCAGGCTGCCCCTGCTCACTAGTGTCCCGCTTTATATCAGGGCCCCCATCTGTGTCCCATCAAACATCAAGGTGTCCATCAGAGTACCGCTTACATCAGGTGTCGGGGCGTGACCTGATGTGAAGGAGAGCGGACGCCTTGGAGAAAGCTCCGGCTCCCATGCTACAGAATCCTTCCTAATACTCCTTTCTAAAGTGCATTCCTGTACAGCAAACTGCTTCCACCAGGTCGAGGACTCTTCACAGATCCATCTATGCCAGTCAAAAAATGATTGGGTAAGAAACATCCGCCTTCCGAGCCCTGGAGCTTGCCGGTGGTGACAAGTGTGGTTGCCATCTTGCCCCAGCGACTAGGAGTCGGGCAGACAGTGGCAATACAGACGGACCTGCAGCTGCTGCTAGCCATGGATCAGGATGGTGGGGACCCCTCACAGTCACAGCCTGCAGGTATGGATAATCTGACTGATGGTGCCTCCACCATTGCCACCCTAGCTGTCATAGATGCCAGCAAGACAACACTAATGGGTAGGATAGATGCTCTGGCAATAGAATGTGGCCTCATTAGACAGGACCTAGATAAGTTCAGAGGCCAGTTAACTACTGCTGACTCCCACATCTCTGACATAGAGGTCACTGCTGTTACCATCAACCATAATGTAGCTGAACACAGTAAAGCTCTTGATGGCACGTTCTGATGATGCAGAAAACAGGCTGCGCCGCAAAAATGTGTGGGTAGTGGGTCTCCCGGAGGGCGCAGAAGGATCAAACTCTATTGGCTTTGCAGAAGCATTCTTCAAAGATGTCCTTACATCAGGGTCCCAATCAGAGTCCCCCTTACACCAGGATTCACAATCAGAGCACCCCTTACATTATTGTCCCCAACTATGTTACCATATGGATTAGTGGATGCATTATTAGAGACCTGGAGGAGCACAACTAAAATGTGGAGGTGCACAGGCCACTCCAGCACCCTATCACATACTTTGTGAAGACTGGAATCCTGTGGAGGTCTCTCTCACAGCTCCCATCTAACACTCCTGAAGGTGGGGACAGAGAGTGTAAAGGCAAGGAGTGACACGAGTGCCGTAGCAGCTAACTCGTGATGACCACTCTGTAGGTGAGTAGGGCTTGTAGTCTCAGTCCTCAGAACAGGATGCAGGAACAGTTTGGTCCCAGCAGGAGATAAGCAGCAGTCAGCAGCATCCGGGCAATGAGGCACCAAATCAACAGGCAAAGTAAATCCAGGAGACAGGCCATGGTAACAGAAGGGCAATGCGGTACAAAGTCAGCAGGCAGATCAGGTCCAGTAAACAAGCAAAGGTTGGAGTAGTAGGTAACAGCATAAGAGGATGAACAGAGGCAAAGTCCAAAGGCAAGCCGGATCAAACACAACTAAACAGGAACAGTAGATCAGGTCTCGGGAAGACAGGAACAAGCTGAGGACCATTCAGTAACTGCTCACAGTAATAGAGCAGTTTAAATAGGCCATTGGACGACAAGTGCTAATTTGTATGTGCACGTATTCAAGTGCGTGCACAAATTCACGCATGCGCACAAATATGTGCGTGATGAACTGGCACTGCAGAAGTGACATTGGTCTTTTGCTTATAAATATTAACACGTGTGCAATGTGCACGAGCATGTACTGTATCCGCACTGGCCTTTTGGTGGTAGAGATCCGGTTTACTTTACATACCCACAAGATCCAGGCCTGACTGTCACCATAACAAGAGGTAGGAAAAAAATCATGCAATGGGTACCCTGTTGTGGAGACATCTCTTTCAGATGGGAATTCCATTTAGTTTGGGGAGATTTCCTCTCCTTTTCTGTTGTGTCTGCAGGACAGAAAATTAGGGCAAATCACCTCCATGGGACTCACACCGAAAAATAAATGGATGGGTTTTAACCTATTGGATTGCATAGAGAAGGGTAGGGAAGATGTAGAAAATGATATTGATATCAGAATTTTAGCTGTGTCTTTATCTGTGTATTTGGAGTTTACCATTGGCCAGCGCTAAGCAGCAACCTATGGTTCAATTCCCTCACAGTTTTCACTTTATTAAAAACATTGTTCAGAATTAGCTGAGCGTATTTACCAACCAGGTTCAATGCATTTAAAGAAAAATAAAGATTGCCATTTATCGCTGTGCTGAAAATGTCACATTGATTTTTATCTTCCAATAAAAGGTGGGCATTCTAGAAAAAAACAAAAAAACAATTGAAAGTTACAATTGTGGGGAGATTCCAATTCACTTCTCGCTATCTAGAAAAGCAAAAGTAAATAAACAGACAATTTTGTTGAAGGATAGAAAATCAGCCTTATCTCGGATAGCAATATCAACAAGAAAGTATACCAAATTATAAATACTGTCATTGTGGATGGTTTATGAATAGTAATCATAGCGGCTGACAATGTCAATGATTTTTTAGCTTCACCCAAGAAATATTATTATATTTGTCAAATTTTTCCGAAGCTGTCATGCCAAGCCTATAAAAGAGGGCATTAGGGGCAAATTTATTAATTTTTTTTTTTTACCTTCAAAATGTGCAGGGGCAATATTATGTATGTTATTTATACCTAATGTTAGGGTTTAACATAAAGTAAAACTACAGGCAAAAAAAAAAAATAAGAAATGAAATGCAGGCTGCCAAAAAATTCCTTATTTGCCACCATTAATCTGCCAAAAGTACCTTCCTATTTTGTGAGCAAAATCAGAATCAATCAGAATACTTTAATAATCTCAAAGGGAAACTATTGCCAACAGCCACATCTCAACAAAGACAACACAAGATCACAACAATGAACAGAGCAAGGCACAATGACACAACAAAATGACCAATAACAGCCATCAGCACCAAATAAAACAAATTAGATCAAAATAGTTGTTCCTCCGCTCCTTTTCATAGGGTGTGTAAAGGAAATGTGTAAGTTCTGTATACAATTGTATTCTATTTTGTATGTATTGCACACTGCCCTCAATGTGCACAGGGCACCAATAATGTTTTCAGTACATGTTCGCATTCTTTCGAGTCCTGATTAGAATTAGTCTGCCTATGTTACGCCCCTTGTTACCATAAACGTACAATTGTAATATTATTGTGATACCTATGTAATCATATGTATAAAACACCTTCAATTGCGTCATAATAAAGCAGAACAGTTATTTGGAAAGATGCTGAGCGTATCTTTTGTGTCTGTCCCCTACTGCAGTAGTTATTATTCATTTGGAACCACTAATCAATATGAGGCTAGGAGTTGCCTATCTATAAATTCCCATGTCAGTTGTTAATGCTATACCACAGTTATTCAATTTAGTGCCACAGCAGACTTTGGAGGGGTCTGTGAGCTGTGTGCAGTTTTTCAATTTTTGTGTGCTTTTTTTATTTTAACCGCTTGTCGACCATATACTGTACATATACGGCGGCAAGACGACTTCCCTGTGCAGAGTCATGTACTGGTACGTGATTTTGCACTTCCAGGTCTGAGGCGCGCACATGCGCCGCTGGCGACCTGCTCCCGCTGTGATTGGACACAGCGGAAGCTAATCAGTGGGACCGCTGGACTCGATGTCTGCCGGGACCCACTGATCATTCCCAAGAGAAGAAGAACGGCAGTCTGCCTATGTAAGCAAGGCAGATCTCCATTCTGTCAGAAGGGAAGGTAGTGATCCTGTGTTCCTGCCAAGCAGCGACACAAATCTCTGCCTTCCCACAGTAAAAACACACCCCCCACAGTTAGTAAGCACTCCCTAGGAACACATTTAACCCTTTGATCACCCTTGATGTTAACCCCTTCCCTGCCAGTCTCATTAATACAGTGACAGTGCATATTGTTAGGTGATCAAATACCCCCGGAAGAAAGCTCTATTTGTGGGGAAAAAGGTTATTTGGGTAAAGCGTCGCACGACTGCGCAATTGTCAGTTAAACTAATGCAGCGCCTTATTGCAAAAAAATGGCCTGGCCATGAAGGAGAGTAAACCTTGCAGACCTGAAATGGTTAAATAAATCTCATTTTTGCTGTAGCACATCCTACAGTGAGAATTAAAAAAGTAGATTCTCACCTAAAATGCATACCAGATTCTTTGAGTCTGGTATGGGTTACTTCATACTTCATATTTAGGCAATGACATAAGGCAAAAAAAACGAGAAGAGAGTCCAACACATATCCATGAAATGGCTTACCAAGGCCAGATAGTAAATTAGAATCATAAAGAAACCCACCAATGAAGCCCAATGATACTGGAGAAAAAAGACACTGTGCACCATACCTCTAAATGAGGGGAGACTTCCCATCATGTGATCACTGTCAACCAAAGTCTGGTGTTTTGGCACCAAACAGTATCCACTGAGGTTGCCATTGCTGCCAGAAAGCCACATCAGAAGCCCATCTCCCATGACTACTTCCGGAGAGCATGATGGGATGTGATGCCATTAGCTAACCCGGATGGATCAGATATTTATGCCAACAGATGAAGTCTTCTTGGACTCCTCATTGGCTGGCAGCTCAGATGGCTTTGGCTTGCCCTTAATTGGCTGTAAAACTAGCCAATTTAAGAATAGCTTTCCATCTACACTATATTACCAAAAGTATTGGGACGCCTGCCTTTACACGCACATGAACTTTAATGGCATCCCATTCTTAGTCCATAGGGTTCAATATTGAGTTGGCCCACCCTTTGCAGCTATAACAGCTTCAACTCTTCTGGGAAGACTGTCCACAAGGTTTAGGAGTGTGTCTATGGGAATGTTTGACCATTCTTCCAGAAGTGCATTTGTGAGGTCAGGCACTGATGTTGGACGAGAAGGAGCGAGTTTGGGGTGGAGGAACTTGACTGGCCTGCACAGAATCCTGACCTCAACCCGATAGAACGCCTTTGGGATGAATTAGAGTGGAGCCTTCTCGTCCAACACCAGAGCCTAACTTCACAAATGCGCTTCTGAAAGAATGGTCAAACATTCCCATAGACACACTCCTAAACCTTGTGGACAGCCTTCCCAGAAGAGTTGAAGCTGTTATAGCTGCAAAGGGTGGGCCAACTCAATATTGAACCCTACGGACTAAGACTGGGATGCCACTAAAGTTCATGTGCGTGTAAAGGCAGGTGTCACAATACTTTTGACAATATAGTGTATCTTTCAAATATAAGAGCCATACGTACTCTTATCTTAATCTTCAGGGAATATTTATATAATGGTACAGTATATGTACTAAACATTCACTGGCGGCAAATCAATCACTGTCATTTAAAACATATGGACCAGGAAGATTCCCCTGCAGTGATTATTCAATAAATGTCATGTTCACTGCATTATAAATATACCCATTAGTGTCCTTTGTGTATCTCTCCCAGGTCTATGCAGTAAACCATCATAAAACATATTCTACAGTTTGCCTTTGTTCAGAAATTTCCTGTAATAAAGACTGATCACTGCAATTCTCTGTCTTTGTGCAGGGTGACTGGTTTTGCATCTCCCCCCTCCTGTAGTTTTCTGCAGGCAATGTGTAGTAGAGACCGATTCTTAAAGCGGAGGTCCACCCATTTTTAACATGTCCAATCACTGACATGCCCATCCGGAATGCTATTATAAATGGCAATATTTTTTTTTTTCTTATTTGTAAGTACCTTATTTTGTGTTATTTTCTGCACCACAGGCAATGTCGTCACTAGACGATTTCCATGGGATATCGGCGTCATCTACCCCAGGAGTCCATGAGAATCGCCTAATACCAAAATCTCACGCGATTTCCTTCCCGGATGTTCTCTGATTGACAGGTTGCTATAGCAACGGGTGGGAACTTCTGCAGACGCCGCCATTGCTATGGCAATGTGTCAGGATGAAAGAGTGTTGCGCAGTGGCATTACTGCGCACGCGCGAGATCGGGAGGTGCATGCTGGGTAGCCAGCTGCACCAAATCCTGGCAATGAATACAAGAAGGCTTCAGATGTCCACAGCAGTGATGGACCCTGCCTGCTTTTGCGATCAGGTTCATTTTAAATGATTGAAACATAAAATAAAAGGACCACAATAATGTCATTATCTAAATGTTGCATTTGAAGTGGACCCAAAAAAGGCGGAGTATTTAAACAAAAAAAGGAATTTGGGGACTGGAACTCTGCTTTAAAGTGCAGCTATCAAGACCTACCTGACTCTTATGCCGAGTACACACGACTGGTTTTGCCGTCGGAATAAACTCCGAAGGTTTCTCCGACAGAACTCCGACGGAATTCCATTCAAGCGGTCTTGCCTACACACAGTCAACCCAAAGTCCGACCAAAGTCCGACCGTCCAGAACACAGTGACGTACAACACGTACCACGGGACTAGAAAAAGGAAGTTCAATAGCCAGTAGCCAATAGCTTCCGTCTCTTACTTGCTTCAGAGCAAGCTTCGTTTTTGGTCGGAACAGCATACAGACGAGCGGTTTTCCTGATAGGAATTGGTTCCGGTGGAAATATTTAGAACATAGTCTATTTCTAAGTCTGCCAGAATTTTCGATCAGATGAGGCGCACACACGATCGGAATAGACGATGAAAAGCTTCCGTCTGACTTTTTCTGTCGGACATTCCACTCGTGTGTACGCAGCTTTAGGCGGGTTCTGGTAAACTTACCAAAACTGTGGAAAATCTTTCTTGAATTTGGCGCATGCACTTTTAAAGGGGCCATACTGTCAAAAAACTGTTATCGTATTCCTCTCTATAAAGTGCCTTGAAATAGTATTTATACCTCTTGACATTTTCCACTTTCTGTTATGTTACAACCAAAAACATAAATGTAATTTATTGGGATTTTATGTGATAGACTAGTGGAAGGAAAATGATAAATGGTTTTCAGAATTTTTTACAAATAAATATGTGAAAAGTGTGGGGGGCATTTGTATTCAGCCCCCTTTACTCTGATACCCCTAACTAAAATCTAGTGGAACCAACTGCCTTCAAAAGTCACTGAATTAGTAAATAGAGTGTAATTTAATCTCATTATAAATACAGCTGTTCTGTGAAGCCCTCAGAGGTTTGTTAGAGAACCTTCATGAACAAATAGCATCATGAAGGCCAAGGAACACACCAGACAGGTCAGGGATAGAGTTGTGGAGAAGTTTAAAGCAGGGTTAGGTTATAAAAAAATATCCCAAGCTTTGAACATCTCACAGAGCACTGTTCAATCCATCATCTGAAAATGGAAAGAGTATAGCACAACTACAAACCTACCAAGACATGGCCGTCCACCTAAACTGACAGGCCAGGCAAGGAGAGCATTCATCAGAGAAGCAGCCAAGAGGCCCATGGTAACTCTGGAGGAGCTGCAGAGATCTACAGATAAGGGGTGAGAATCTGTCCACAGGACAACTATTAGGCTGGGTTCACACTAATGCGAGAATGTGACCGGCTCTCTATGGACCCAGTACACATATCTCTGGAGCGGCTGCGGAGCGCACTGCACAGAAACGCTGTGCATCTTTGGCTCCGTTTCAGGGCCGAATTCAGGCAAAGATTTGGCCCTGATTGGCCCCTGAAACGAAGAACAGGGACGCACAAAATTCCTGTGCGATCCACGACCGGTTCAGGTGTGAACTGAGCCTTAGTCGTGCACTCCACAAATCTGGCATTTATGGAAGAGTGGCAAGAAGAAAGCCAGTGTTGAAAGAAAGCCATAAGATGTCCTGTTTGCAGTTTGCGACAAGCCATGTGGGGGACACAGCAAACATGTGGAAGAAGGTGCTCTGATCAAAGTAGACCAAAATTGAATTTTTGGCCTTAAAGGAAAACGCTATGTGTTCAGGAAAACTAACACTGCACATCACCCTGAACACACCATCCCCACTGTGAAACATGGTGGTGGCAGCATCATGTTGTGGGGATGTTTTTCTTCAGCAAGGACAGAGAAGCTGGTCAGAGTTGATGAAAAGATGGATAGAGCCAAATACAGGGCAATTTTAAAGGAAAACCTCTTAGAGTCTGCAAAAGACTGGGGCGGAGGTTCACCTTCCAGCAGGACAATGATCTTAAACATACACCCAGAGCTACAATGGAATGGTTTAGATCCAAGCAATCTCATGTGTTAGAATGGCCCAGTCAAAGTCCAGACCTAAATCCATTTGAGAATCTGTGGCAAGACTTGAAAATTGCTGTTCACAGACTCTCTCCATCCAATCTGACAGAGCTTGAGATATTTTGCAAAGAACAATGGGCAAAAATGTCACTCTCTAGATGTGCAAAGCTGGTAGAGACATCCCCAAAAAGACTTGCAGTTGCAATTGCAGTGAAGGGTGGTTCTACAAAGTTTTGACTCAGGGGGGTGCCATACAAATGCACCCCACACTTTTCAGATATTTATTTGTAAAAAATCTTGAACCATTTATCATTTTCCTTCCGCTTCACACTTATGTGCCACTTTGTGTTGGTTTATCACATAAAATCCCAATAAAATAAATTACATTTGTGGTTGTAACATGACAAAATGTGGAAAATTTCAAGGGGTATGAATACTTTTTCAAGGCACTGTATGTCCACTAAAGTATGCTTTAAGTAAGTAAGTAATGGGATGCTATTAAAGTTGTGCATGTAAAGGCAGGAGTCTCAAAACTTTTGGTAATACAGTGTACATGAAATGGCTTACCAAGGCTAGATAGTAAATCAGAATAGTGCAGAAACCCACCAATAAAGTCCGATGATACACGAGAAAAAAGACACTGTGCACCATGCCGCTAAATGAGGGCAGACTTCCCATCATGTGATCGCTGTCAACCAAAGTCTTGTGTTTTGGCGCCAAACAGTGTCCACTGAGGTTGCCTATAACTGCCAGAAAGCCACAGAAGGAGCCTATCTCCCCTGCCTACTTCCAGAGAGCATGACGGGATGTGATACCATTAGCATAACCAGGATGGATCAGATACTTATGCCAATAGATGAAGTCTTCTTGTGCTTTGGGCTCCTCATTGGCTGGCAGCTCAGATGGCTTTGGGTTGCCCTTGATTGGCTGAAAAATTAGCCAGTTAGGAATAGCTTTTCATCTATGTCCCGAAGTCTCTTGTAGCTGTGGACAAGAAAATGTATATTGAGTATGCAGAGGTGACATAATAGATATGCAATGAAGCAAGGACTCCATGGAAATATGAAGGCACAGAGAAAGTGTGGATGGGCAACTATGGGTCATTGAAGAAGGCACTGTCTGTTTAAATTATCTTTGCAACCTTCTTCCTTATGTACATCATCTAATCTGGTGTATCTGGATTTTGCAAAAGCATTTGACACAGTTCCCCATAAACATTTACTGTACAAAATAAGGTCCGTTGGCATGGACCATAGGGTGAGTACATGGATAGAAAACTGGCTACAAGGGCGAGTTCAGAGGGTGGTGATAAATGGGGAGTACTCGGAATGGTCAGGGGTGGGTAGTGGGGTCCCCCCCCGTGTTCTGTGCTGGGACCAATCCTATTTATTTTGTTCATAAAGGACCTGGAGGATGGGATAAACAGTTCAATCTCTGTATTTGCGGACGATACTAAGCTAAGCAGGGCAATAACTTCTCCGCAGGATGTGGAAACCTTGCAAAAAGATCTGAACAAATTAATGGGGTGGGCAACTACATGGCAAATGAGGTTCAATGTAGAAAAATGTAAAATAATGCATTTGAGTGGCAAAAATATGAATGCAATCTATACACTGGGGGGGAGAACCTCTGGGGGAATCTAGGATGGAAATGGACCTGGGGGTCCTAGTAGATGATAGGCTCAGCAATGGCATGCAATGCCAAGCTGCTACTAACAAAGCAAACAGAATATTGGCATGCATTAAAAAGGGGGATCAACTCCAGGGATAAAACAATAATTCTCCCATTCTACAAGACTCTGGTCCGGCCGCACCTAGAGTATGCTGTCCAGTTCTGGGCACCAGTCCTCAGGAAGGATGTACTGGAAATGGAACGAGTACAAAGAAGGGCAACAAAGCTAATAAAGGGTCTGGAGGATCTTAGTTATGAGGAAAGGTTGCGAGCACTGAACTTATTCTCTCTGGAGAAGAGACGCTTAAGAGGGGATATGATTTCAATTTATAAATACCGTACTGGTGACCCCACAATAGGGATAAAACTTTTTTGCAGAAGGGAGTTTAACAAGACATGTGGCCACTCATTAAAATGAGAAGTTAATAGGTTTAACCTTAATCTATGAAGAGGGTTCTTTACTGTAGGAGCGGCAAGGATGTGGAATTCCCTTTCACAGGTGGTGGTCTCAGCGGGGAGCATTGATAGTTTCAAAAAACTATTAGATAAGCACCTGAACGACCGCAACATACAGGGATATACAATGTAATAATGACATATAATCACACACATAGGTTGGACTTGATGGACTTGTAATTGATGGATGGACTTGATGGACTTGTAATTGATGGATGGACTTGATGGACTTGTAATTGATGGATGGACTTGATGGACTATGTAATCACTTAGCAGAGTTTCTCCCATGCTGGGGAGGGGGCCCACTCTTGTCACCCCGTGGAGGAGAACCCTACAACCCTGAGTCTCCACTCTGTCATGCATGCTACTGATCATCTCACTAACAAGTCAATGCTTCTTGCTCTCTCACACAGTCTTTTCGGCATTTTGCGCAG
The DNA here is from genome assembly GCF_042186555.1 of Aquarana catesbeiana. Taxonomy (NCBI): domain Eukaryota; kingdom Metazoa; phylum Chordata; class Amphibia; order Anura; family Ranidae; genus Aquarana; species Aquarana catesbeiana. Next base: position 53,598,683 of record NC_133324.1, on the reverse strand, counting down.
GGATTAGTTCAAGGGCAGGCTGCTTTTCAAGAAAACGCATTAAGGCATCCTTATAAACTCCTTCCCTGGAAACGACTGCCGTTTGTCATTGCTATTTTTAATTTAGGCTCCGTGAGAACCTTAAATGGCAGAATAATGTTTTCGGCTCAGACATCAAGAATCTTTAATTAATGTTTCATTTTCATGAAACGGTTATTTAGAGGGTTTAGGATACCAGGGAGCTGTACATTTTTTACAAGTCGTAATGGCTTTGTGCTTTAAGAAAACGGCTATAAAAGAGGTAAAAATGATAGACTTGTTTATCAAAAAGCGCGCTGAAGGGCCGGGGAAAAATAAAACATGGAAATATTTTGCAAAGAGATTAAAAGGCTTTGTCTTTGTCAGGCTTAGCGAGAGGATGGATGGAGCCGGGGCCGCTTTCGTGAAAATGACTTTACGGTGACATTTCATTTTGCAAATATGTACACTACTATTAAGTACGCTAATTTTATTGAGCGTTATTAGAAACTTGTTGGCTGATTACTCATGGAATAAAAGTTTTAGATTTTCTTTTTCGGAATCTTTCAGGCAGAGTTTATTTGTGTATCCGTAATTATTGCAGTTAAGGGAGGATACAATTACGATGACGGTTCGAAAACAGAAGAGCGTTAATGGAACAAGTGCGCTGAGATAGTTTATCACGTAGGTACTTTTGCGCAAATGAAGCAGTGTGTTATTGTATCCTTGTCTTTTTCCTTTATTAAATTTCCAATTTTAAGCAATATAATTAAGAAAATGAGATGTGAAGTATGGAAGTGGTACAGCGAAGTGATTATGGAAATTAAAGGCTCAATATTAAGGGAATCATCTGCTTTTATCATGTTGCATATATTATAGTAATTAACAGAAAATAATCTATGCAATGCAATGCTTGTATAAAGAGTTTTGTAGGTGAAAATACTGATTGTTCCATTTTATGGTTCCATAAAGTATAGTGAAACTATATACAGTGGTAGGTAGTACGGTTGACTTACTATATGTGACTTAATGTAAAGCTAAACCCAAGAAAATAAATAAAATATATATTGTAGCTTACTAGGGCTTAAATGGTAGTGGCTGTGTTAGTTTTGTTTTACAATGCTTTTTTTTTTTTTTTTAATTCACCTGGTGATCCTGCCAGTAGCATAAACTATATTGTCAAAAGTATTGGGACGCCTGCCTTTACACACACATGAACATATACTGTACTAATATATAAATATTATCTGAAGATTAAGATAAGAGTATGTATGGCTCTTATATTTGAAGAAAAAACACTATATTGTCCAAAGTATTGGGGCACCTGCCTTTACACGCACATGAACTTTAATGGCATCCCAGTCTTAGTCCGTAGGGTTCAGTATTGAGTTGGCCCACCCTTTGCAGCTATAACAGCTTCAACTCTTCTGGGAAGGCTGTCCACAAGGTTTAGGAGTGTGTCTATGGGAATGTTTGACCATTCTTCCAGAAGCGCATTTGTGAGGTCAGGTACTGATGTTGGATGAGAAGGCCTGGCTCACAGTCTCCACTCTAATTCATCCCAAAGGTGTTCTATTGGGTTGAGGTCATGTGCAGGCCAGTCAACTTCCTCCACCCCAAAATCACTCATCCATGTCTTTATGGACCTTGCTTTGTGCACTGGTGCGCAGTCATGTTGGAACAGAAAGGGGTCATCCCCAAACTGTTCCCACAAAGTTGGGAGCATGAAATTGTCCAAAATGTCTTGGTATGCTGACGCCTTAAGAGTTCCCTTCACTGCAACCCCTGAAAAACAACCCCACATCATAACCCCCCCCTCCACCAAACTTTACACTTGGCACAATGCAGTCAGGTACCGTCCTCCTGGCAACCGCCAAACCCAGACACGTCCACCAGATTGCCAGACAGAGAAGCGTGATTCGTGACGCCAGAGAACACGTCTCCGCTGCTCTAGTGTCCAGTGGTGGCGTGCTTTACACCACTGCATCCGACACTTTGCATTGCACTTGGTAATGTAAGGCTTGGATGCAGCTGCTCGGCCATGGAAACCCATTCTATGAAGCTCTCTATGCACTGTTGTACTAATCTGAAGGCCACACGAAACTTGGAGGTCTGTAGCTATTGACTCTGCAGACAGCTGGCAACTTCTGCGCACAGTGCGCTTCACAATGACCCCGTGGCTGAGTTTCTGTTGTTCCCAGTTGCTTCCACATTGTTATAATAAGACTAACAGTTGACTGTGGAATATTTAGTAGCAAGGAAATTTCACGGATGAACTTATTGCACAGGTGGCAACCTATCACTAGGGTTGCCACCTCCTCCCTTTAAAACAGTGGTTAACAACCGTGTCCTCAGGGCCCACTAACAGGCCAGGTTTTATGTATTACCTTGGGGAGATACAGACTAGAATACTGCAATCACTGAGCAGCAATTGATATCACCTGTGATGTATTTCAGTTATCTTGCAAACCTGGCCTGTTGGTGGGCCCTGAGGACAGGGTTGATGACCACTGCTTTAAAACACGTGAATTACACATGTTCTGTGGCTGATTAAGGTGATAATTAAACTCACTTAGTGCCTTAGCTGCATTTAATTAGCCTTAAAACCTGTGCAATTCAGTTGTGTTCGGGTTTAAAGGGATGAGGTGACAACTCTACCTATCACGGTACCACGCTTGAATTCACTGAGCTTCTGAGAGCAACCCATTCTCTCATAAATGTTTGTAGAAGCAGTCTGCACGCCTAGGTGCTTGATTTTTTATTCAACTGTGGCCATAGAGGTGATTGGAACACCTGAATCCAATGATTTGGAGGGGTGTTCCAATACTTTTTGCAATATAGTGTACTTCCTGTCCTAAGTAGATAATAGTAAATCTGCTCGGGTTCGATTGGCTCTAGGGTGTGAGGAAAAACATATATAATGTTTGGGGGTTCTAAGTAATTTTCTATAAAAAAAAAATGATTTTAACTTGTAAACACCAAGTCTAAAAAATAGGTCCGGTCCTTAGGTGGTTAATGCATTCTATGCATTAAGATAAAAAAAAAAACTTCTGTGTGCAGCAGCTCCCCTCAGACCCCCACATACTTACCTGAGCCCATCTTTATATAGCAATGTTGCAGGAGTGTTTCAGCTGCCCAAGACTCTCCTCCTGATTGGCTGAGACAGCAGAGCAGCCTGATTGGCTCCCACTACTGTCAATCAAAGTCGGTCAGCCAATCAGGAGAGAGAGGGGGCAGGGCCTGGTTGCGGCTCCATGCAGGGAGCTGTGACTCGGCTCGGGTGCCCCCATAGCAGGCTGTTTGCTGTGGGGGCACTCAAGAGGAGGGAGGAGCCTGGAGCACAGAAGAGGGACCCGAGGAGAGGAGGATCCGGGCTGCTCTGTGCAAATCCACTGCAACAGAGGAGGTAAGTATAACATGTTTTGTTTTGTTATTTAAAGAAAAAACAAGACTTTACAATCACTTTAAGCACCCTTTATATAACATTCTTAGGGCTGCCTTAAAGAAGTATTAATCCCAAAAGCAAACATTTTTTATATTGCCATAGGTATGCGCACAGGGAGTGCCTGGGCACACCCTAATCACCCTGTGCAGTGCGGGTTCCCCCTGCTTCCTGTCTCCCCCTGCAGTGCTGTCAGCTTCCCTCCTCTCCTCTTAAGGGTGGAGATGGGGCTGGTAAATATTTCATTAACCAGCCACTTCCTTTTCTGAATGAACACAGTGAGTGATCTGTACCAATCTCTCCTGTCTCCATTCTTAACTGAAGCATAGTAAACTATGTATACTGCAGGCTACAGAGAAAGGGACTGGGGAATCTTTGTCCTTAGTTTCTTTCTCTGTCTCAAAAGTGAGACATCAGTGGTCTGTTTAGATTCCTTGATATTTCACCAAAGCCCCATAACGGGGCTCCTAAAAAAATAGTAGAAAAGTAATAAAAAAGAATATTGTAAAAAAATGTAAAAACAATAAAAATAAAAAACGACTGACATCGTCCACTGTTCTACTGACACCGTCCTCTGCTCTGCCGATATACACGCGTGTGTGTTTGTGCTCTGGGGTGCACACCCTAATGCAATAGGCTGCGCAAAAAACAATGTATATTGCAGCTTACCAATTCTTAAATGTGATGGCTGCAGGGCTTTTTTTCAGGGGGAACTTGGTGGAACTCAGTTCCACCGCCTCTGGCTCAGACCCTTTAATGCCTGCTCACCACAATCACTTGTAAACACAGAAGTCCGGTTTCTGTGTTTACAAGTGATGGCTCTGAATTCTGTGTGTAACCCCCATGAACTCTGCACTCTGTATGTAATGCAATCCTGATATTTAATGCCCGTTTAAGACCCTCCTACTGTTTGTGAAATATGACCACACCCACTATTTGATGTGATTTGGGGGGGTGTGTGGGGGGAGGGGTTTTGGGGGGGTCGTGGTTGAGTTCCAGCACCTATTGTTTGAGAAAAAAAGCCCTGGATGGCTGTATTAATTTTCTTTTTTTGATTTTATTTCTTGTATTTTCACTTGGTGATCCAGCAATTAAGAATGTTGTTTTTCAACAGAACAAGCTCTCTTGCAGTTACAGGGATGAGATAAACCATTTACCACTGCCAGGGGTACTTACAACGATCAGCTTTTATTTAGTAATGTAAAACCTTTTTCCCAAAAGAAAATAACTGTTTGCTGTACTGCTTATAAAGTGTTAGCTGGAGTTTGGCTTCAGTTTTTTAGTGCATTTAAATCTGCTAGTACATCTAACACTCCCCTCCCCCCAGACTGACAATGCTGATGTCCAAAGGTGCCCCCTGTGCTCCTTCATCCAGAGTGGGGGCGCTCTAACACGGGAGGTGTGTTACTGGCCAGATCACCAGGTGAAAACAGAGGGGAAAAAAGCTTAGAAAAGAAAATTTGGGATTACACCTACTTTATATTTGTTACATGTTTCCATTGACATAGTATAAAAATGTGAGTAAGGAAAAAAAATGTGCTTTTGTAAATGCATATAAAGATTAAACATGACATTAACATACATTCACCGGCAACTTTATTAGGTACACCTGTTCAATTGTAACACAAATTGCTAATCAGCCAATTACATGGCAGCAACTCAATACATTGAGGCATCTACAGTAGATGTGGTACAGACGACTTGCTGAAGTTCAAACCGAGCATCAGAATGGGGAAGAAAGGGGATTTAAGTGACTCTGAACGGGGCATGGTTGTTGGCGCCAGATGGGCTGGTCTGAGTATTTCAAAACTGCTGATCTATTGGGAGAGAATGGTCCGAAAAAAAGAAAATATCCAGTGAGGGGCAGTTGTGTGGAGGAAAAAGCCTTGTTGATGTCAGAGGATAATGGGCAGACTGGTTCCAGATGTTAGAAAGGCAACAGTAACTCAATTAACCACTCGTTACAACCAAGGTATGCAGAATACCATCTCTGAACGCACAACACATCGAACCTTGAAGCAGATGGGCTACAGCAGCAGAAGACCACACCGGGTGCCACTCCTGTCAGCTAAGAACAGGAAACTGAGGTTACAATTCGCACAGGATCACCAAAATTGGACAATAGAAGATTGGAAAAATGTTGCCTGGTCTGATGAGTCTCGATTTCAGCTGCGACATTCAGATGGTAGGGTCAAAATTTGGTGTAAACAACATGAAATCATGGATCCATCCTGCCTTGTATCACCGGTTCAGGCTGGTGGTGGTGTAATGGTGTGGGGGATATTTTCTTGGCACACTTTGGGCCCCTTAGTACCAACTGTGCACCGTTTAAAACACCACGGCCTACCTGAGTATTGTTGCTGACCATGTCCATCCCTTTATGACTACAGTGTACCCATCTTCTGATGGCTCCTTCCAGCAGGATAATGCACCATGTCACAAAGATCAAACCATCTCACCACTGGACAATGAGGTCACTGTACTCCAATGTCCTCCACACTCACCAGATCTCAATCCAATAGAGCACCTTTAGGATGTGGTGGGAGATTCCCATCATGGATGTTCAGTCAACAAATCTGCAGGAACTGTGTGATGCCATCATGTCACTATGGACCAAAATCTCTGAGGAACGTCTCCAACACCTTGTTGAATCTATGCCACGAAGACTGAAGGCAGTTCTGAAGGCAAAAGGAGGTCCAACCCGGTACTAGCAAGGTGTACCTAATAAAGTAGCTGGTGAGTGTATAAGTCCAGTGTGTTGTGCCAATAAATACAACATATAGCCAAAATGTGACCAATAAAAAACAAAAATGTGTAAAAAAAAGCGAAGAAAAAAATGCATATAATGTCCCACCCAGCTGGAATGATTTGAGAGTCCACACACTGTGTGTATATTGTATATAAGGATATTCCACCCAAAGATCTTGAAAGCTGAAAAGCCAGAGCAGGAACCGCCACCAGAATGGTAAAAATGAAGGCTTAGCAAATGTATATTACCCTCTAAAAGAGAAGTCAAATACAGCTGGAGATGCAAAGAACCATATCAGCAGTGTCTCCACTAGTCCTCTTCAGAGTTCCCACCTGGCCCTATTACTCCTAATGCCACGTACACACGAGCGGACTTTACGGCAGACTTTGCCCGGCGGACTTTTCGACGGACTTTACGACTGACTTTCTGAATGAATGGACTTGCCTACACACGATCAACCAAAGTCTGTCGAATTCGTACGTGATGACGTACGACCGGACTAAAACAAGGAAGTTCATAGCCAGTAGCCAATAGCTGCCCTAGCGTGGCTTTTTGTCCGTTGAACTAGCATACAGACGAGCGGACTTTTCGACCGGACTCGAGTCCGTCGGATAGATTTGAAACATGTTTCAAATCTAAGTCCGGCAAACTTTTGAGAAAAAAAAGTACGCTGGAGCCCACACGCGATCGAATTGTCCGACGGACTCCGGTACGCCGGAAAAGTTTGCCGGAAAGTCCGCTCGTGTGTACGCGGCAAAACATGTTTCAAATCTATCCGACGGACTCGAGTCCGGTCGAAAAGTCCGCTCGTCTGTATGCTAGTCCGACGGACAAAAAGCCATGCTAGGGCAGCTATTGGCTACTGGCTATGAACTTCCTTATTTTAGTCCGGTCGTACGTCATCACGTACGAATTCGTCGGACTTTGGTTGATTGTGTGTAGGCAAGTCCGTTCATTCAGAAAGTCCGGCGTAAAGTCCATCGAAAAGTCCGCCGGGCAAAGTTTGCCGAAAGTCCGCTCGTGTGTACGCGGCATAAGATTCTTCCCTTTCAGCCACCAAGCATTCATGCTCAGGAGAAAGCACAAGAGCAGATGCTCCACATTTAGATGCACATTAACCCTTTCATGACTAAGCCTAATTTTCATATTTGGTGTTTACAAGTTAAAATCCGTATTTTTTGCTAGAAAATTACTTAGAGCCTCCAAACATCATATATATTTTTTTAGCAGAAAATCTAGAGAATAAAATGGCGATTGTTGCAATATTTTATATCACACGGTATTTGTGCAGCGGTGTTTAAACGCAACTTTTTGGGAAAAGAGATACTTTCTTGAATTTAAAAAAAAACAAACAGTAAAGTTACCCCAATTTTTTTTATAATGTGAAAGATGATGTTACGCCAAGTAAATAGATACCAAACATGTCACGCTTTATAATTGCACGCACTCGTGGAATGGCAACAAACTACGGTACCTAAAAATCTCCATAGGTGACGTTTTAAATTTTTTTTACGGTTACAAGGTTAGAGTTACAGAGGAGGTCTAGGGCTAGAATTATTGCTCTTGCTCTGACGATTGCGGCGATACTTCACATGTGTGTTTTGAACAGCGTTTACATATGCGGGCGTGACTTCCATTTGCGTTTTCTTTGCTGTGTGAGCTCGTGGGGGCGGGGGCGCTTTAAAAAATTAATTTTTTTTCTTATTTATTTTATTTATTTTTATATTTATAAATTGTGTTTAAGAAAAAAAAATTTTGATCACTTTTATTGGTGTCACAAGGAATGTAAACATCCCTTGTAACAGTACTAGGTGGTGACAGGCACTCTTTATGGAGGGATCGGGGGTTTAAAAGACCCCAAATCCCTCCTTTGCACTTCACAGTATTCAGATTGCCATTTTTGGCGATTCTGAATACTGTATATTTTTTTTAAAACCAGTGCCATTGGCAGCTGAGTAAATGGGAAGTGACGTCATGACGTCACTTCCATGTTTACAATTAGGAGGCTGGAACAAAGCCACTTACGGCTTTGTTCCAGTGTGTCCCAAGCCGCCGGAGGCGGCGGATTGGTGATCGGGCTTCCCGGTGGATCGGGAGGCCAGTTGAGAGCGGCGGAAGGCGGCGGGAGGGGGGACGTCCCCTCCTGCTCCTCCGGTATAACAGCCGAGTGGCTTTTAGCCGCATCAGTTGTTATACCTGGAAAGCCAATCGCCGGCTCTAAAAAACAGTACCAGGATGATGCCTGCAGCTGCGGGCATCATCCCGGTATAACCCCCAAAAGCCGAGTACGCAGATCTGCGTACGCTCGGTGGGAAGGGGTTAAAAAAAACTAAATCCAGCTGTCCGATAGATCAAAACCCACACCATTTCTGTTATTGCAATAATGTCAGCAAATGGCTCTGCCCTACACGTCTTACGCGTTTCTTACACTTGACTGCAAAAGTCTTAATATGCTATAATATGCTAAGTATTCCCACTAGTATTAATCACTAAAATATCAGATCAGCTTTAACCACTTCATCTCCGGAAGGTTTTTCCCCACTCCAAGACCAGACCATATTTCGCGATACGGCACTGCGTTACTTTAACTGACAGTTGCGCGGCTGTGAGATGCTGTACCCAAATAACATTTTTTGTCCTTTTTTTCCCACAAATAGAACTTTCTTTTGGTGGTATTTTTTAAAAATCTTTTTTGTTTGTGCTATACACAAAAAAGACTGACAATTTTGAAAAAAAACAAAACAATATATTTTACTCTGCTATAAAACATATCCAATATTTTTTTTTTTTAATCTAATTTCTTCATCAATTTAGATAAATATTTATTCTGCTACATGTTTTTGAAAAAAAAATCCCAGTAAGCGTATATTGACTGGTTTGTGGTGTCTACAAAATATGGGATTTTTTTTTACATCTTTCTTATTTATTTATTTTACTAGTAATGGCGGCAATTAGCGACTTATAGCGGGACTGCAATATTGCGGCGGAGATGTCGGACAACTAACTGATACTTTTGAGACTTTTTTGGGGACCAGTGACATTAATACATAAAAATATGCACTGTCACTGTACTAATGACACTGGCTGGGAAGGGGTTAACATCAGGGGCAATCAAAGGGTTAACTGTGTGCCTAAGATGTGCTTACTCACTGTGGGGGGAGGTGCTTTGACTAGAGGAAGGCAAACATCTGTGTTCCTGCTTAGCAGAAACACAGGATCGATACCTTCCCTTCTGACAGAACGACAATCTGCCTTGTTTACATAGACAGATTGTTGTTTTGCCTGTATCCTGTGTAATCGGTGGGTGTCGGCGGACATAGAATCCGCCGGGACCCGCTGCTGGGCTCCCGCTGCGTAGAATCAAAGTGCCAGCGGGTCAACAGTGGCACGCATGTGTGCCCCAGACCCAGAAGCATCAGGTCACATACTAGGTACTAGACATGTGCACTGCCGAAAAAATTTGTTCGTTTTCGTTTTATTTGTTTTTTTTTCCCGTTTTTCAGGTCATTCATTATGAATGCAATTCGTAAATTCGTAATTTCGAAAATCCAAAAATAAGTAAGAAAATCTGAAAATTCGAAAGAATAGCTAACTAACTAATAATAGCTAACTATTAAATTATAGGTATTGGAACTTCCTTTCAAATTTGGCTGTTAGTGAATATAACAAATACAAATTTATCTGAAGTTACGAATTATCCGAAATAACGAAAACCGCATCTAAACAAATGAAACAGAACAAATTAATAATAAATAATAATAATAAAAAGTTTTTATTATTATTATTATTATTATTATTGTTATTTATTATTATTAATTTGTTACGTTCCATATGTTTAGATACAGCATTTGTTATTTCGGATAATTCATAACTTCGGATAAATTAGTATTCGTTACATTCACTAACAGCCAAATTTGAAAGGAAATTCCAATACCTAAAATGTAATAGTTAGTAATAGTTAAGTTATTATTATTTTATATATTTATAAATATATTTGTTTAGATTTTTGAATTTTCGGGTTTTCGGATTTTCGAATTTTGAATTTCCGAATTTTCAAATTTTCACATTTATGAATTTACGAATTTTCGAATATTCGAATTTACGAATATTTGGAAAAATTTGTTAAACGGGTATTCGAATTTGTCGAAACTCATTAAAAACTTGTTAAAAAACTCATTCGGAACTAAATGAATTGCACATGTCTACCAGGTACATGATCTGGCGCAGAGTGGCCGCCCTGGTGCAGTATATGCATGGTGGGCGGACCGCAAGTGGTTAAAGTGTAACTTCGTTTTTGTTGGGGGGAAAAAATCCCATCTTGGTGGTTTATGTACGTTGCAAAGATTTTAACAAATGTTGTTGCAGATTCCTACCTTTTTTCTGTTCTAGAGGAATTGCAGTTTGTTTCACCATGTCCTTTGTAGACTGATTCCTGAATGGGAGGGTCTGGTTCATTATAATCACCTGAGCGAACCTTAGTGTTCCAATGAGGAAAGCTGAAATCCCTTTAATAGACATGGCTAAGGTAATGAGAGACCCCCTTATTGCAAGGTATGCCTAAAATTGTATTTGCATCTTAGTGCAGACTGAAAAGATCAGTGGGCCATATTACACTGATTTTTTTTTGTGACAGTTGCAGAAAATTACAACAGATGCAGATTGAAATGGAAAGATAATTTTTAATACCATTCAATTACTGAATTACTTGTGTAGCAATTTCATGTGCTATATATTTTTTTTTGTTTTTAATAAAAGTGGAGTTTTACTTACACATTTAATATAATTTTATAAGTCATTATTATATTAAATCTTTTTAAATAATCCCTAGAGATCCTGCTCATGAATCTCCATGTTCAGGCATTTGCTGTTATAGGGTAGCAGAGCTCTGTCCTTGTAAAAAAATTAAATACAGTTTTCACCTTTTCTCTGTCTTTGTTGCATCCTCCTGTGGCCTCTTTGCAACCACTTCCTGTCTACATGTTCTCCCGCAATGGCCATATGGCATTTTTGCAAATTGGGTTTCCTGATGGTGACAACAATGGACCATGCCTGTGTAATGTAAACTGAAATGGTTGATAGACATGTGCACTGACAAAAAATTAATTCATTTTTGTTTCATTCATTTTTTTTTTTTTTCGTTTTTCTGGTCATTCGTTATGATCGCAATTCGTAAATTTGTAAATTTTTAAATTCGGAAATTTGAAAATTCCTAAATTCAGAAAATCCAAAAATAAGATAGAAAATCTGAAAATGCGAAAGAACGAAATCCGAAGATTCTACTGTAAATAATAGCTAACTAATAATAACTAACTATTAAATGATAGGTATTGGAATTTCTTTTCAAAATTTGGCTGTTAGTGAACGTAACGAATACAAATTCATCACAAGTTACAAATTATCTGAAATAATGAATGCCGCATCTACACAAAATGAAACAAATTAGTTATAAATAATAATAATAACATGTTTTTATTATTTTTATTATTATTATTATTATTGTTTTTTATTATTATTAATGCGTTACGTTCCATTCGTTTAGAAATGGCATTTGTTATTTTGGATATTTCGTAACTTCGGATAAATTTGTTGCGCTCACTAATAACCAAATTTGAAAGGAAACTCCAATACCTATAATTTAATAGTTAGATATTGTTTGACATTTTCGACTTTTCGGGTTTTCGGACTTTCAAATTTTGAATTTACGAATTTACGAATTTTCAGATTTATGAATTTACAAATTTGTAAATTACATATAACTTAACAGTTAGTTATTATTTCAGATTTTCGTTTTTTCGGGTTTTCGGACTTTCAAATTTAGAATTTCCGAATTTTCAAATCTATGAATTTACGAATATTTGGAAAAAATCATTTAACAGGTTATCATTCATTTTTCCGAATTAAGAAAACGGCATTCTTTATTTTGGATAATTTGCAACTTTGGATAAATTCGTATTCCCTGCGTTCACTAACAGCCAAATTTGAAAGGAAACTCCAATACCTATAATTTAATAGTTAGTTATTATTTCAGATGTTCGAGTTTTCGGGTTATTCGGACTTTCGAATCTTGAATTTCCAAATTTCCGAATTTTCAAATTGACGAATTTACGAATCCACAAATTACCTATAATTTAATAGTTAGTTATTATTTCAGATTTTAGACTTTTTGGGTTTTCGGACTTTCGAATTTTGAATTTGTGAATTTTCAAATTTCCGAATTTTTGAATATTCGAATTTCTGAATATTTGGAAAAAATCGTTTTTCATTACGGTTGAAAACTTGTTTTCATTAATTCGGATGTTTCCGAAATTTGTTGAAATTCGTTAAAAAACTAATTCGGATGAAACTAATTGCACATGTCTACTGGGTGACAACACAGGAGAACAGTTGAGAGACCAGGACAAAGTGTTGTCACCCCGATAAGCAAAAGTGACCAGCCAAGGACCTTTAACCACTTCAGGATTGCCCTATAGCAGATTTGCAGCTACAGGGTGGATCTCCTGTGCAGGATCACTTATATATACACGTGATTCTGCACTTCTACCTGCAGGGGGCACGCATGGACTGCTGGCAGGCCGCTTCGGCTGTGATTAATCACAGCAGAAGCCGATCAGTGGGTGCCGTGCTCTGGATGTCCACCAGAACCCACCAATCGTTGGTAAAACGCACAGAACAGAATCTCCTTGTATTATCTCAATGAAGAACATATGAAGAAAAAAAACACACAGAACGTAGACCTGTAAACAAGGCAGATCTTCATTCTGACAGGGGGGAAAGGATGGATTCTGTGTTTCTGCAAAGCAGGGAAAAGTACACAAAAACACTGGCTAGGCATACAGTTGACCCTTTGATCGCCCCTGATGTTAACCCCTTCCCAGCCAGTGTAATTAGTACAGTGACAGTGCATATTTTTAGCACTGATCACTGTATTAGTGTCACTGTTTCCCGCAAAGTGTCAAAAGTGTCAGTTAGTGTCCGATTGTCTGCCAAAATATCGCAGTCCCGATGACCGCCATTACTGGTATTAAAAAAAAAAATCCATATACTATATACCATAGTTTGTAGTCACTATAATCAATACACGCTTATTGGGATTTTTTTTTTTTTTACCAAAAACATGTAGCAGGATACATACTGGTCAAAATTGATGAAGAAATTAGATTTTTTTAAATTTAGTATGTTTTATAGCAGAAAGTAAAAAATATTGTTTTATTTTTTTCAAAATTGTCGCTCTTTTTTTTTTTATAGCGCAAAAATAAAAAAAGCATAGGTGATCAAATACCACCAAAAGAAAGTTCTATTTGTGTGTGTGTGTGTGTGGGGGGGAAATACACAAATTTTATGTGGGTACAGCGGCGCACGAACCGTGCAATTGTCAGTTAAAGTAACGCAGTGCCGTATCACAAAAATTGGCCTGGTCATGAAGGGGGTGGTAAATCTTTTCCGGAGGTCAAGTCGTTAACGGGAGGATAACAATGTATTATTTTATTATAAGCAGCAAATTTAAAACATGTTAAAGCTGAACTCAATGAAGCCCAAAAATTCTTCCTTGCAGTGGGATTGTGCTCATATTGAAAAGTTTAACTGCTTGTTTAGTCAAAGGGATGGTAAAAATAAAAACAATTTTACTTAACTGATCCTCCTCTCCACTGCCAGACAGCACTACCCCATGCTCTGGCGGTGAACTGTCCCTCTGTGTCCTCACATTCAATGCAGGGCCATGATGTCAGAACCTTAGACCACCAGACCATAGGGGTGAAGAGGCTGCGGGGACAATTTAGCAGAGTGGGGGATCCACACTATATTACCAAAAGTATTGGGACACCCACCTTTACACGCACGTGAACTTTAATGGCATCACAGTCTTAGTCCGTAGGGTTCAATATTGAGTTGGCCCACCCTTTTCAGCCATAATAGCTTCAACTCTTCTGGGAAGGCTGTCCACAAGGCTTAGGAGTGTGTCTATGGGAATGTTTGAACATTCTTCCAGAAGAGCATTTGTGAGGTCAGGTATTAATATTGGACGAGAAGGCCTGGCTCGCAGTCTCGACTCCAATTCGTCTCAAAGGTGTTCTATCGGGTTGAGGTCAGGACTCTGTGCAGGTCAGTTAGGTTTCTCCACCCCAAACTCGCTTATCCATGTCTTTATGGACCTTGCTTTGTGCACTGGTGCGCAGTGATATTGGAACAGGAAGGGGCCATCCCCAAACTGTTCCCACAAAGTTGGAACAGATTTCCAATTGTCCAAAATGTCTTGGTATGCTGGCGCCTTAAGAGTTCCCTTCACTGAAACTAAGGGGCCAAGCCCAAACCTTGAAAAACAACCCCACACCATATTCCCCTCTTCACCAAATGATTTGGACCAGTGCACAAAGCAAGGTCCATAAAGACATGGATGAGAGAGTTTGGGGTGGAGGAACTTGACTGGCCTTCAGAGTCATGACCTCAACCTGATAGAACACTTTTGGGAGCGGAGACTGCGAGCCAGGCCTTCTCGTCCAACATCAGTGCCTGACCTCACAAATGCGCTTCTGGAAGAATGGTCAAACATAACCATAGACACACTCCTAAACCTTGTGGACAGCCTTCCCGGAAGAGTTGAAGCTGTTACAGCTGCAAAGGGTGAGCCAACTCAATATTGAACCCTAAGGACTAAGAATGGGATTCCATTAGTTCATGTGAGTGTAAAGGCAAGTGTCCCAATACTTTGGACAATATAGTTGAAATAAATTCTGAAATTGCAATAACTTCTAAATTAAGTATTATTCCGAAGGTGGTTACGGATTCCCTCTATTTATTCCTTAAATGTATTAATTTGTCTACTCCTATAATTAACTAGTCTATTAAAACTCTGATCACACGATACTGTTGATATCACAATAATAAAAGGTTAGCTATGACAACAAACACACTGCTTAATAAAACATTGTCTTATTTATTTCCCGAGAAAATCAGAAAACGCTAACATGAAAATACTGACGGAAGATATTACAAAGCATATAACAACAAGAAACATCAAATATACTTATCGCAAAGCTGTCCTATAGATACGGTATCCTCAGCTGGGCTCGAGATGGTGAGAGACAGAGCTCTATCTCAGGCAGCCCTTTTATACTTCAATCATATACCATTCAGACCCAACCCCATTGCCATCCCATCTAGACTTTTAACGAATCACAATATTTATGGGACAGTCCTCCTCAATATATTATATTACTTTCCGTCCTGTTGTATTGGACTCTAGGGGCAGCATTGTCCATGTATCCTGTCTCTGTATCCTGGGTCAATCTTCAAAGCCTGTTGGTCCTTTGATCTTTGTAACCCACCTTCATCAATTATCCCGGCAGCCAAGGCCCTCTTTGATAACACCAGATGTTCAGGAGCCAAGCTTTTGTTCAGCCTTGATGGAGGCCTGATCTCTTCTTTCAGATATGCTACAAAGCTTTGATGTGCAACTGGTTACATTCCAGACCTGGTATCAACCAGAAAGAGAAACTCCAGTAATATGATATTAAACCATGTTGCCTTCCAACAATAGTGTATATCCACTAGAGTGCACCATTTTATTGATTCCCTGATAAAGATTTGTATAGATTAGGAATCGAAACGTATCGTCAGATCCTCTGTTTTTATTTGTCAATTTTGACTGTGGTTTTTACAATAATGTATAAATAAATGATGTCGTAAGGTGACTGGTCAACTCCAAAATCAACTACTACTCATTCTATGACACCACCATCCCCTAGGTACAGATACAAATTTTTTTGGGGGAGGAGTGGGACTTTCAAGGTGCACTTAATATGAATTCGTATGACACAAATTATATGAAAATATATGTATTTTATTGGTTAATTCACATAGAAAAAGTTAAAAACATCTCATACAATAATGATTGTATGAGATGTTTTTAACTTTTCCTATGTGAATTAATCAATAAAATACATATATTTTTATATAATTTGTGTCAATTTTTATAATTTGGATTCATATAAAGTACACCTTCAAAGTCCCACACCTCCCCAAAAAATGTTTGTATATAAATAAATGATGTTTAATGATAATAAATATAAATATATATATATATATATATATATATATATATTATCTCACAAAAGTGCGTGTGAGTGTACAGCTTGTATAACAGTGTAAATTTGCTGTCCCCTCAAAATTACTCAACACACAGCCATTAATGTCTAAACCTCTGGCAACAAAAGTGAGTACACCCCTAAGTGAAAATGTCCAAATTGGGCCCAATTAGCTGTTTTCCCTCCCCGGTGTCTTGTGACTCATTAGTGTTACAAGGTCTCAGGTGTGAATGGGGAACAGGTGTGTTAAATTTGGTGTTATCACTCTCACTCTCTCATACTGGTTACTGGAAGTTCAACATGGCACCTCATGGCAAAGAACTCTCTGAGTATCTGAAAAAAAGAATTTTTGCTCTACATAAAGATGGCCTAGGCTATAAGAAGATTGCCAAGACTCTGAAACTGAGCTGCAGGATGGTGGCCAAGACCTTACAGCGGTTTAACAGGACAGGTTCCACTCAGAACAGGCCTCGCCATGGTCGACCAAAGAAGTTGAGTGCACGTGCTCAGCGTCATATCCAGCGGTTGTTTTTGGGAAATAGACGTATGAGTACTGCCAGCATTGCTGCAGATGTTGAAGGGGTGGCATACTGTGACATACTGAAGCAGAGCATGATCCCCTCCCTTCGGAGACTGGGCCGCAGGGCAGTATTCAACATGATAACGACCCCAAAAAACGTCCAAGACGACCACTGCCTTGCTAAAGAAGCTGAGGGTAAAGGTGATGGATTGGCCAAGCATGTCTCAAGAACTAAACCCTATTGAGCATCTGTGGGGCATCCTCAAACGGAAGGTGGTGGAGCGCAAGGTCTCTAACATCTACCAGATCTGTGATGTCATCATGGAGGAGTGGAAGAGGACTCCAGTGGCAACCTGTAAAGCTCTGGTGAACTCCATGCCTAAGAGGGTTAAGGCAGTGCTGGAAAATAATGGTGGCCACACAAAATATTGACAATTTGGGCCCAATTTGGACATTTTCACTTAGGGGTGTACTCACTTTTGTTGCCAGCGGTTTAGACATTAATGGCTGTGTGTTGAGTTATTTTGAGGGGACAGCAAATTTACACTGTTATACAAGCTGTACACTCACTACTTTACATTGTAGCAAAGTGTCATTTCTTCGGTGTTGTCACCTGAAAAGATAGAATAAAATATTTACAAAAATGTGAAGGGTGTACTCACTTTTGTGAGATACTGTGTATATATATATATATGTATATATATCTATATAGATATATCTTTATAGATATATCTATATCTATATAGATATATCTATATAGATATATCTATATATATAGTACGTATATATGTATTTTTGAAATTTACATTCTTAATTTTAAAAACACACATATTTATATACGGGTGTAAAGATTTTCAGTAAATAAAGAATGTATTTAAACTTATCTACGCTTGTGATGCATTCATGATTATTTATTTATTTTAAGGTGCAAAGGTCATCATGCATTTGTGATGCCCCGGGACGCCTGTTGTCAGGTGGTACAGAACCTGCTCATCCCACAACAAAGGCCATCATTTGATTTAGGAGAGCAGTTGTTTGTAACAGAAGGAGCGGCTGCCATTCGTGCCAGCCGCCTCATCTAGCCACGCATCCCAACTGTCCTGCATATAAAAAAGGCAGAGCTAAGAGCCCATCAAAAGGCAGAGGCAGCCGATCCCTTGGAGGAACGTAGTTAAATGAAGTCATCCGTCATCTTGCCTTTTTATTGATGAGTGGCACCGCTTGGCGGCTAGTGACATGGCAGAACAGATAGCATCAGAGTCCCTGCTAGCTGACTTCTCCTGCATGCCGAGACGCCAGGCCCAAAACAATGAGTCATTGCTTATTACACCCATTATTAACTCAGCTCAGCCTCATTAAGCATAAAAATTGAGCAGAGAGGCACCAAAGACCAGCAACAACATGCAGATCTGCATTAAAGGAAAAAAAAAAAAAAAGAGAGAGATACGTAGTCCAGGAGTGCAGCAGATAGCGCCTTGAAGGCGAGTAGACATTTATGGCTTCTATTTTAGTTCTTGTGACACTTGAAATCCTGGGAGCCGGTAGAAGTTGATCGTCTGTTTACCCGATTCTGACATGATTGTATTGAGAGCTGAAATGTAGAGTAATGGGAGAGAGTCGGGAAATACTGTACCTGAAGAGCGTTATTAACAGGGAACTTGAAAATCAGGTTTCCTGGCATTGCGACTGTTTTATTAAGGGAATTGGGAAAGTAAGCCAGGAACTCCGCCGGTTGTAAATAAGCTTTTAGGTAGTCTATCTTCATAACCAATGGTCGTTTTATTGCCCATGTGGATGGCGTTGATGTGATCAGGTGGGCGATACACATTGGTAAAGGCAAAAATGACATACATACAAAATGTAATAATACATATGTAAAGTAAAAAGATTATTTATCAGAGTTTTGATTTTTTCACATTCACTGTTTGATGCACCATACCATAATGTTTTTGGCCTGTACAAGGAAATGAAGCCTGAAGCAACGTGTTGTTTCTATGATTAGGTATCATTTTGTGGAGCCGGATAGGCTATAAAACTTCTCCTTTGGGTTATATGAGGGTTTATACACAATCTTACCAAAAGTATTGGGACACCTGCCTTTACACGAACATGATCTGTAATGGCATCCCATTCTTAGTCCGTAGGGTTCAATACTGAGTTGGCCCACCCTTTGCAGCTATAACAGCTTCAACTCTTCTGGGAGGATTGTCCACAAGGTTTAGGAGTGTGTCTATGGGAATGTTTGACCATTCTTCCAGAAGTGCATTAGTGAGGTCAGGCACTGATGTTGGACTCTAGTCAAGTTCTTCCACCCCAAACTCGCTCATCCATGTCTTTATGGACCTTGCTTTGTGCACTGGTGCGCTGTCATGTTGGAACAGGAAGGGGTCATCCCCAAACTGTTCCCACAAAGTTGGGAGCATGAAATTGTCCAAAATGTCTTGGTATGCTGACGCCTTAAGTGTTCCCTTCACTGGAACTAAGGGGCCAAGCCCAACCCCTGAAAAACAACCCCACACTATAACCCCCACTCCACCAAATGATTTGGACCAGAGCACAAAGCAAGGTCCATAAAGACATGGATGAGCGAGTTTGGGGTGGAGGAACTTGACTGGCCTGCACAGAGTCCTGAACTCAACCCGATAACACTGAAACACTGAGCCATCAATCTCTGCACCAAAGGAGCTTACACTCTAACATCCCCCCACTGTAACATACTATTAATATTATACACTTATATAGCTCTGACATATACCGCAATGCTGTATAGAGAACACTGAGTCAGTCACAAGTCTCTACACCAGAGAAGCTTACACTCTAATGCAGCCCCACATTAACACATTGTTATTATACATTTATATAGCTCTGGCATACATTATATTAACAATTTAGGGTTCAATATTGAGTTGGCCCATCCTTTGCAGCTATAACAGCTTCAACTCTTCTGGGAAGGCTGTCCACAAGGTTTAGGAGTGTGTCTATGGGAATGTTTGACCATTCTTCCAGAAGAGCATTTGTGAGGTCAGGCACTGATGTTGGGCGAAAGAGAACACAAAAATATCTGCGCTCGTTGAAGGACTAATAGTTATATGAATTAATTATTATAGATATTCATATAAGCAGCCAGCACAAAAGTTTCCTGGAAAACCCAATAAATATACCAGTAAAATGCAGCTCTATAAAGAAACAAAAACGCCAAGTGAATTATTATTTAAATGCATATATTATTATATACATGCATATATTATTATGCATGTATTATTTAAATGCAATGGTAAGGATATTTATATAGTCCATAATGACATGGATCAAAATCCCAAAAAGAGTCCAGTGATGATAATCCCAAACAGTAGGTGTTTCAACGGAAACCACCACCGATGAAAAGGACACACACTGACCCTTACCCTAAATGTTGGACTACCCAAATAAAGTAGTCAATACAGCATTGTTTACAATATGGGCTTGAGGCTCCTCTGAATCCACAGTGGCTGTGACCATCAGGTTAAGTCTCCTTTCCAGAAATTAATCGAATCTGGCAAGACCTACATGCAATAGATGGAGTACAGGAAAGAAATCTTTCCCTTTCGTATGTCATGAGTCATACATTCCTGTACCGTGCTCCCAGCCAGGATCCTCTGCGCCGTCACACAACATGAGCTCCAACCCCAACAGACACTGATGTGGACGAGAAGGCCTGGCTCACAGTCTCAGCTCTAATTCATCTCAGGTTGAGGTCAGGACTCTGTGCAGGCCAGTCAAGTTCCTCCACCCCAAACTCGCTCATCCATGTATTTATGGACCTTGCATTGTGCACTGGTCCAAGTAATTTTTTACAAAACGGATTACATGTTTTTACTTCGACTTTAACTATGGCTTATATTGCAGCCATCCCCGTAAATAACACTAGGTCTTACTTTGAGGGTAGGGCTTATTTTCGGGGGAAACAGGGTAGGTATAGCAAGAAAAAAAAAGAAATCATAGAGGAAAAGTTAGAGAGATGAGAGGAGAAAAGAGTGGAGAAGAGGAGAACTGGCAGGCTAGATGAGGGGGGGGGGGAGAGAAAACGCAGTAGAAGAAGTAAGGAAAAAGATAAAAGGAAAAGGGAGGAACGTAAGACGGAAAAAGGGTGGGGGATGCTAAAAGAGGAGAGGAGACAAGGGAAAAGAGGGCAAAGGAGAGAGAAATGAGAGGCAAAAAGAGAGGGCTAGAAGAGGTCAGAAAGGTAAGAAGAAAAGGAGGGGGTTGAAGAGAGGAAGAGACAAAGGAGAAGAGGGGAGAGAGGAGAGGAGAGAAGAGGGTAACGGAGGAGTTGGGAGAGGGAAGAAGAAGATGAGAAAGGAGAAAACAGGAGAAGAAGGAAGGAAAAGAGGAGAAAGGAGAGGGGAGGAAAGTAAAAGAAGGGAAATAGGGGGATAGAAGAGTGGAGGGTACAAATGAGAAGAGTGGAGGGAGGAGAAGAGAATAGAGAAGGGGAGTAAGAATGTTCTAGAAGAGGTCAGAGAAGGAAGAAGAAGAGGAGAAAGTAGAGAGGAGATAAAAGATAAGAAGAAGGAGGGAAATGAGGAGAGGGGAGGAAACAGAGGGCAAGGAAGGAAAAAAAGACAAAGGAAGGCGGGGGAGTAAAAGAGGAGAAAGTCTGTGTGTGCGTGTGTGGGGGGGGGGGGGGATAGAAGAGAGGAGGGGGGCAAAGAAGAAAAAGTGTTAGGAAGGAGAACAGAGAAGAGAAGAGGGTACTAGAAGAGGAGGGAAGGAGAAGAGGAGAAAACAGGAGAAGAGGGAACCAGAAAGAAGAAAGGAGAGTGGAGGAAAGTAGAAGAGGGGAAAGAGGTGGGCTAGAAGAGAGGAGGGAACAAAGGAAAGGGGAGAGAAGAGGGGAGAAAATGGAAGGAGACAGTAAGGAAGGAGAGGGAGAGAAAAGGAGAGAAGAGGGAAGGAGACAAAGGAAGAAGGCGTAAGAGAAGAGGGGAGAAGAGGAACAGAAAGAAGGGAGAAGAGAAGAAAGAGCAGAGGGAAGGAGAAGAAGGGAAAGGAGAGGGGAGAAAATAGGGAAGAAGAGAGCTGGGTTGGAGAAGAGAGGAAAGAAGAAGAAGAGGGAAAGAAGAGGAGGGGGAGTGGGATAAGACTAAGGTAGAGTAAAGAAAGTAAAGGGAAAAATAGGGGGAGGGAAGAAAAATGGCGGGGGAGAATAGAGAATGGAGGAAAAGAGGAGTGGGGGGGGAAGAAGAGGAAAGAGAAAGAGAGAGAAGAAATCAGGGAGGAGAAGTCAGGAAAGGGAGAATAGGGGAGGAAAGTGGAGGCAGGATAGGAGAGCAAAGAAGAAGGGAAAGAAGGGAGGAGAAGAGGAGAGGAAGAGGGAGAAGAAGAGGAGAGCAAGCGGAAGGAGAAGAGGAGTGTAAAGAGGAAAGCAGAGGAGAGGAGAGAAGAAGAAAGGGGAGGATATGAGCGGAAAAAGGAGAATAAGACAGAAAAGTGTAAATGTAAACAGATATAAAACACCCACTTTTAATAAAGTTACTTATTCATTAAAAACAATTTAACATATTTTTTATAGTACATCAGTTTGTCTTTATAGATGCCTTACATATCAATATGGACAGCACTGTCTGTACTTTACTACTCCTATGGTATTATGTCCCAAGATATATTCCTTGGAAAACTGTTTAATCTATTAAAAGATTGTGATTAACATGTCTACCCATTAAATTACTATACAGTACAATTCTTTTCTGACAAAAATGAGATCACGGCCTCCAAGAGTTTGCTACCGCTCCCATATGTGACCAGTCAGTGATACAATACTTCCTATTCATATAATCGCTGACAGGTGGGCGGGACTTCTGTGCCAGCTACTTTCAATTAATAATTATGTTGTATTTCTTAATGGAGAAGGGGGGCACCTGAGGCCTATGTGCCCTTTTTTATTATAAATTGATAATATTTTACTGAATAGTAAATTTGCAAGTGATCCAACAAAGCCTTCTACTATAGGCTTAATTCACAACAGTATCATACAAGGATTAGGAATTTTCCAAAAAATTGAATTTGGGGGACAGTGGAAAAAGGGGAGGATCTGTGCATAGAGGATCAAACAGCCTATTTACACAATGCGGAGGATTAACCCCTTAGGTTCCACAGTGAGTATAACAAGTATGCTTTACTGCATATACAGTGCAGACTGATTTTACTGTTGTGGGTTTAGTAACACTTTAAGTTTATCTTGACACAGTACATGCAGAGACTGCTGAAGTTAGCTGTGACATTTATGCTCCAATGGCCGTGATAAAAAAGGGACAAAAAACTGTTGCAAAGGTTATTAGACAAATTTAAATTTGTGGAAGTTGAAACCCCCGGGAATTAAACCTGTAATATCAGTTGCTGTCACCGCATTTGAACAGGAAAGCTTTGTTTGTGCGGTAAAGCTCAACGGCGCTTGAAACTTTAAACTCCCAGGCGAGAGAAACAGAAAGTTCTAGTCACATGATTAGCAGTTGACATGTTTATCTTTCAGTGTGATTTATGTAATCTGTTCAGTAACACTATATTAGCAATATCGCAAACTGTTAAATAGAGATAAGTGTTGGAATTATAGCTGACGGAGAGCATAAACTCTATCATTCCTCTACGTGTGTACTGTGTGGCTTATCAAAGTATTATGCTATAAAAATAGTTGAATTTGTGTTATCAAGGCCCTGTGTCATGTACAGAATATGTATCTCTATCTCATTCCCTTGTGCTTTGTGTCAAGGATTCTATCATCTGCTTTCTATCTTCTACCATCGCTCTGAAATATTCCCTTAAATAGGACAAATGATTTCCAAGCTAAACATTTATTATCTTACAGGATGCAAGTGTGTTCATATATATATATATATATATATATATATATATATATATATATATATATATAGAGAGAGAGAGAGAGAGAGAGAGAGAGAGAGAGAGAGAGAGAGAGAGAGAGAGAGAGAGAGAGGCAGAAGCAAGGAAGGATGGAAGGAAGGAAGAAGTAAGAAAAGGAGGAAAAAAGGGAGAGAAGAAGGAAAGAAGGAAGGGAGGAAGGAAGGAAGAAAGGGAGGAATAAAGGTTGAAAATATGAGAAGAAGGAAGAAAGACATGAAGAGAGGAAGAAGGGAAAGAAGAAGGAAAGAAGAAAAGGAGGAATTAAATAAGAAAGGAGAGACAAAGAAAAAAAAGGGAGGAAAAAAGGAGAGGAGAAGAAAGAAAGAAAGAAAGAAAGAAAGAAAGAAAGAAAGAAAGAAAGAAAGAAAGAAAGAAAGAAAGAAAGAAAGAAGATGGAAGGAAGATGGAAGGAAGAAAGTAAGGGAGAGAAAAAGGGAAAATGAAAGGGAGGAAATGAGGGAGATAAGAAGAGAGGAAGAAAGGGAGGAAGGGAGGAAGAAATAGAGAGAAGATGGAAGGAAGAGAGGAAGAAAAGGTGACAAAAAGGAAGAAAGCAAGGGGGGAAGAAAGAGAGAAGATAGAAAGAAGAAAGGAAGGGAGGAAAAAAGGGAGGAAAGAAGGAAGGATGAAAGGGAAGGAGAGAGGGAGAGAAAAAGAGGTGAAGAAAGGAAGAGAGGAAGGAAGGTAGAGATGAAGGGAGTGAGAAAGAGAAGAAGGGAGGAAGAAAGAGAGAAAAGATTGGAAGAAAGAGAGGAAGAAAAGATGATAAGAAGGAAGGAAGAACGAGAGAGAAGATAGAAGGAAGAAAGTGTGGGAGGAAGAAAGGCAGAGAAGAAGGAAGGAAGGCAGGAATGAAGGAAGGAAGAAATAGAGAGAAGGACAGAAGAAAGGAAGGAAGGAAGAAAAAGAGAGAAGGAAGGAAGGAAGAAAGGAAAGGATAAAATAAATAAGGGAAGAAGGAAGGAAGAAAGGAAGGGAGGAAAAAAAGAGAGAAGGAAGAAAGGAATGAAGGAAGAAAGGAGAGAAGAAGGAAACAAAAAAAGAAAGAGCGGAAGGAAGGAAGAAAGAGACATTCCTGTTCAGTTGTTTTATTCCCTAGTTGGTCCCAGGTGCTGCAAAGGTCTTATGCCGTGTACACACGAGCCGACTTTACGGCAGACTTGGTCCGGCGGACCGGAGTCCGTCAGATAATTTGATCGTGTGTGGGCTCCAGCGGACTTTTTTTTCCCAAAAGTTCGACGGACCTGGAAATTAAACATGTTTCAAATCTTTCCGATGGACTCGAGTGCTATTGGCTACTGGCTATGAACTTCCTTGTTTTAGTCCGGTCGTACGTCATCACGTACGAATCCGTCGGACTTTGGTTGATCGTGTGTAGACAAGTCCGTTCATTCGGAAAGTCCGTCGAAAAGTCCACCCGTGTGTACGCGGCATAAGAGGTTGGCAACTAAGTGCCACCAAGGCTATATACTAATTATACAGTATCTCACAAAAGTAAGTACACCTCTCACTGTTTTGTAAATATTTTATTCTATCTTTTCATGTGACAACACTGAAGAAATTACACTTTGCTACAATGTAAAGTAGTGAGTGTACAGCTTGTATAACAATATAAATTTGCTGTCCCCTCAAAATAACTCAACACACAGCCAGTAATGTCTAAACCGCTGGCAACAAAAGTGAGTACACCCCTAAGTGGAAAAGTCCAAATTGGGCCCAGTTAGCCATTTTCCCTCCCTGATGTCATGTGACTCATTAGTGTTACAACATCTCAGGTGTGAATGGGGAGCAGGTGTGTTAAAATTGGTGTTATCGCTCTCACTCTCTCATACTGATCACTGGAAGTTCAACATGGCACCTCATGGCAAAGAACTCTCTGAGGATCTGAAAAAAAAGAATTGTTGCTCTACACAAAGATGGCTTAAGCTATAAGAAGATTGCCAAGACCCTGAAACTGAGCTGCAGCTTGGTGACCAAGACCATACAGCGAGGACAGATTCCACTCAGAATAGGCCTCACCATGGTCAATCAAAGAAGTTGAGTGCACATGCTCAGCGTCATATTCAGAGGTTGTTTTTGGGAAATAGATGTATGAGTGTTTCCACCATTGCTGCAGAGGTTGAAGGGGTGGGGGGTCAGCCTGTCAGTGCTCAAACCAAACGCCGCACACTCCATCAAATTGGTCTGCATGGCTGTCTTCCCAGAAGGAAGCCTCTTCTAAAGATGTTGCACAAGAAAGCCTGCAAACAGTTTGTTAAAGACAAGCAGACTAAGAACATTGATTACTGGAACCATGTCCTGTGGTCTGATGAGACTAAGATAAACTTATTTGGTTCAGATGGTGTCAAGTGTGTGTGGCGACAACCAGGTGAGGAGAACAAAGACAAGTGTGTCTTGCCTACAGTCAAGCATGGTGGTGGGAGTGTCATGATCTGGGGCTGCATGAGTGCTCTGGGGAGCTACAGTTCATTGAGGGAACTATTAATGCCAACATGTACTGTGACATACTGAAGCAGAGCGTGATCCCCTCTCTTTGGAGACTGGGCTGCAGGGCAGTATTCCAACATGATAACAACCCTAAACACACCTCCAAGACGATCACTGCTTTGCTAAAGAAGCTGAGGGTAAAGGTGAAGGACTGGTCAAGCATGTCTCCAGACCTAAACCCTATTGAGCATCTATGGGGCATCCTTAAATGGAAGATGGAAAAGCGCAAGGTCTCTAACATCCCCCAGGTCTGTGATTTCATCATGTGTGGAAGAGGACTCCAGTGGCAACCTGTGAAGCTCTGGTGAACGCCATGCTCAAGAGGGTTAAGTGCAGTGCTGGAAAATATTGGTGGCCACAGAAAATATTGACACTTTGGGCCCAATTTGACTATTTTCACTTAGGGGTGTACTCACATTTATTTCCAGCCGTTTAGACATTAATGGCTGTGTGTTGAGTTATTTTGAGGGGACAGCAAATTTACACTGTTATACAAGCTGTACACTCACTACTTTACATTGTAGCAATGTGTCATTTATATATATATATATATATATATATTAGATAGTGAAATTAAAAGAGATGAGCCCAGCATAACAATTCAAGCACACTTTTTTCACACACTTTAAGAAGAACACACAGGTAAGTCTACACAAGAATGTCAGTCCGTTTCATAACCACCTTTCTTCTTCTGAAATAATAACACAAAGTCTTCCCTCCTGCAGTACATCAAATACAACTCAAAAAGCAGAGTCTGTCTAAGAGACTTTTGAAGAATAGGCTATGCGGTGCCCAGCGGCGGAATGAGGACAGGTAAGTATAAGACTTCAAGCTGGAACCTGGGGAAGGATGCCCTATAATGGATAACTGTACTAAAATTATTGTGATGCTTTAACTTCCTAGTCACAAACCTCAATGTGCTGAGAAACCTTGCTTGTTAATGTGGAAATCTGTACCTGAACCAAAAGTATTACAGTCACAAAGACATCAAGGTTGCCATACAACTGCAGGTAGATAAATACAAACAGTTCTCTGCCTTTGAAAAGTGAAATTTAAAGTTGACCAACCATTTAAAGTATACAATACCCCACCATTTAAATACTGCCTCCTTACTGCTCCCAAATGTGCATGTACAATTTTAGTATAAATCACATGATTAGGGTGCCACAGATGTATACCCACATACATAATTCTACCGTAAACCTCCCAAACATGTAACTATGAACAAATAACAAATGACACCGAACTGGAGTATATTTGGCCAGGTTAGCCATCTATTAACAAAATGAACATAACAATTTCTTATAACAGAAACAATATATAATCCAGTACCCGTAATATAAAGGTTGCTGGTCTTGGGAGGCACCAAAGGACCAAATTCAGATTGTGTTTCAGCGTTACTACTTAACGATTCCCAGCTGTGCAACACCGGCTCGGGGACAAACACACTTCACCACCAATACTTCACTTGTTACCACTTCCCCGTTAATCCACCATTAACTGAGATCCAATGGAGGACGCCATACCTTAGATGGGTCACCCTATGAACTTTTCCAAGAATGTTTACGCCTCCCAAGACCCCAACAGCCAAATTATTATTATTTTTATTTTTTTTAACAAAATAAAATAATAAACCAGGACAGGAGGGCAGGGATTCCTGCTTATCCGTTGTTCAAAGGGGTTCTGCTGTGTTATCGGACTATGCTCTTCATCCCCCCGTCCACAGCCCCACCCATCTAAGCCAACTACCAATCTCTGTACCTGACCTCCTCATGATCCCTGTACTGCCCTGTATACCCTGTCCCCCCTATCATGAGGCCCTGTGCTTAATTTTATTTTTTTTGCTTTGAGCCTGTCTATCTAAATACATTTTTTTTCTCCCAGTTTCTCTAAGTTATGGCTCCTCTGTGCAATGTTGAGGGTCAACAACGGGTCTGAATTCCATAGAGCAGTGACATCACCCATTGGTGTTGTTGGAGGGGGAGAGGGTTCCCTCCCACCATTGGCACATTGCAGAGAGGAAATAGGGCTTTCTGGTCAGGTAACCATAAAATAGGTGAGAATGAGGGACAAAAGGTGTTGAAATTGTGATTTATGATAAAATGCATGCTACACAATTGGGACCAGTTTAAAGGATTGGATGTTCTATATCCTAAACATTAGGAGTTGATTTACCAATGACAAAAAGTCTTCTCACTATGCAAGAGAAGTTGCGCTTTGCAAGGGAATTTTCCTTAGAGCTTAATGAATGTGGTGAAATTTTACTTTGCAAAGAATACACAATCACGTACAAGGACAATAAAAAGAACAGCATTTTTCCTTGCACATGATTGGGTGAAGGAAGTCATCAGAGCTTCCACTTATGTACTAAGCTTTGGTGAAAATTTCCTTGCAAAGTGAATAGCCTATTTGCCGTTAATGTATCAACTGTATTTAAATCTCATATAAGCTTCAACTCTTTAATGCCATTTCAAAATTGGTCGGTTTTCTTAAGTCCGCAGTTTGCTATTAAAAGAAAACGTGATGTTCCAGCCATTAAAGTCCTAGCTCAGTCACCGCCTGTTATTGGATGATACAAAAATGGCTTCCCCAATCAGAGTAGCATAACAGGTATTAAGGGGCTTTATTGGTGCGTTGTCTTTTTATATTTGAGAAAGGAAATAACATGATGGACTCTCTCTTTAGAATAGGCAGTTTTTGACAGCTTGTGTTTGCCGTATGTCTGTCTTGTCTTGCTTGTTTTTCTATTAGGGAGTTGGCGCCTATTCTGAGCTCCTTCCCCATCACTCAGTTTGTTGGGTCCTTTTTGGCTATGGTCTTGGCTCAGAACTTAATTGCAAGGTATTTCAAGATAAATGTCCCACTATTGATTCCTGTGAAATGCGTTGAGATATTGTAACCTTCCCGTAGCTTACCTTGATTAGAATTGTTATACATATGTGCTGTATTGGATTGGTAGGCATTCGGGGGATCAGTACTCTGGTCTTTTTCCAAAGCAATTAAATGTTTATGGATGTATACAGTGCATCTGGAATATATTCACAGCGCTTCAATTTTTCCACATTTTGTTATGTTACAGCCTTATTCCAAAATGGATTAAATTAATTATTTTCCTTAAAATCATTCAAAACAATACCCCCATAATGGCAATGTGAAAGAAGTTTGTTTGAAACCTTTGCACATTTATTAAAAATAAAAAATCACATGTAAAAAAGTATTTACAGTCTTTGCCATGACACTCAAAATTGAGCTCAGGTACATGCTGCTTCCACTGATCATCCTTGAGATGTTTCTACAACTTGATCGGAGTTCACCTGTGGTAAATTCAGTTGATTGGACATGATTTGGAAAGGCACATGCCCGTCTATATGAGGTCCCACAAAGCCACAATTAACAATGCATGTCAGAGCACAAACCAAGCCATAAAGTCCAAGGAATTGTCTGTAGACCTCCGAGAGGATTGTATCCAGGCACAGATCTGGGGAAGGGTACAGAAAAATTTCTGCAGCAATGAAGGTCCATCATCGTAAATGGAAGAAGTTTGGAACCACCAGGGCTCTTCCTAGAGTAATTGGGGGAGAAGGGTCTTAGTCAGGGAGGTGACCAAGAATCCGATGGTCACTCTGACAGAGCTCCAGCGTTTTCTCTGTGGAGAGAGGAGAACCTTGCAGACGAACAACCATATCTGCAGCACTCCAATCAATCAGGCCTGTATTGTAGTTTGGCCAGATGGAAGCCACTTCTCAGTAAAATACATATTACAGACCACCTGGGGTTTTACAAAAGGCACCCGAAGGACACTCAGAACACAAGAAACAAAATTCTCTGGTCTGATGAAACAAAGATTGAACTCTTTGCCCTGAACGGCAAGCATTATGTCTGGAGGAAACCAGGCACCGCTCATCACCCAGCCAGAGCCCAGACTTGAACTGGTTTGAATATCTCTGGAGAGATCTGAAAATGGCTGTGCACGATGCTCTCCATCCAACCTAATGGAGCTTGAGAGGTCCTGAAAAGAAGAATTTGAGAAACTGCCCAAAATTAGGTGTGCCAAGCTTGTAGCATCATACTCAAAAAGACTTGAGGCTGTAATAGGTGCCAAAGGTGCTTCAAAAAAGTATTGAGCAAAGGCTATGAATACTTACAGTGCCTTAAAAAAGTATTCATACCTCTTGAAATGTCCCATATTTTGTCATGTTACAACAAAAAACATAAATGTATTTTATTGGGATTTTATGTTATAGACCAACACAAAGTGGCACATAATTGTGAAGTGGAAGGAAAATAATAAATAGTTTTCAAATTTTTTTACAAATAAATATGTGAAAAGTGTGGTGTGCGTTTGTATTCAGCACCCTGAGTCAATACTTTGTAGAACCACCTTTCACTGCAATTACAGCTGCAAGTCTTTTTGGGGATGTCTCTACCAGCTTTGCACATCTAGAGAGGGACATTTTTGCCCATTCTTCTTTGCAAAATAGCTCAAGCTCTGTCAGATTGGATGGAGAGCGTCTGTGAACAGCAATTTTCAAGTCTTGCCACAGATTCTCAATTGGATTTAGGTCTGGACTTTGACTGGGCCATTCTAACATATGAATATGCTTTGATATAAACCATTCCATTGTAGCTCTGGCTGTATGTTTAGAGTCGTTGTCCTGCTGGAAGGTAAACCTCCGCCCCAGTTTCAAGTCTTTTGCAGACTCTAACAGGTTTTCTTCTAAAATTGCCCTGCATTTGGCTCCATCCATCTTCCCATCAACTCTGACCAGCTTCCCTGTCCCTTCTGAAGAAAAGCATCCCCACAACATGATACTGCCACCACCATGTTTCACGTGGGGGTGATGTGTTCAAGGTGATGTGCAGTGTTAGTTTTCTGTCACACATAGCTTTTTGCTTTTAGGCCAAAAAGTTCAATTTTGTTCTCATCTGACCAGAGCACCTTCTTCCACATGTTTGCTGTGTCCTCCACATGGCTTCTCGCAAACTGCAAACGGGACTTCTTATGGCTTTCTTTCAACGGTGGCTTTCTTCTTGCCACTCTTCCATAGAGGCCAGATTTGTGGAGAGCACGACTAATAGTTGTCCTGTGGACAGATTCTTCCACCTGAGCTGTGGATCTCTGCAGCTCCTCCAGAGTTACCATGGGCCTCTTGGCTGCTTCTCTGATTAATGCTTTTCTTGCCTGGCCTGTCAGTTTAGGTGGACGGCCATGTCTTGGTAGGTTTGCAGTTGTGCCATACTCTTTACAATTTTGGATGATGAATTGAACAGTGCTCTGTGAGATGTTCAAAGCTTGGGATTTTTTTTATTACCTAACCCTACTTCAGACTTCTCCACAACTTTATCCCTGACCTGTCTGGTGTGTTCCTTGGCCCTCATGATGCTGTTTGTTCAGTAAGCTTCTCTAACAAACCTCCGAGGGCTTCACAGAACAGCTGTATTTATACTGAGATTAAATTACACACAGGTGGACTCTATTTACTAATTAGGTGACTTTTGAAGGCAATTGGTTCCACTAGATCTTAGTTAGGGGGATCACAGTAAAGGGGGCTGAATACAAATGCAAGCCACACTTTCACATATTTATTTGTAAAAAAAAAAAGAAAACTATTTTTCATTTTCCTTCCACTTCACAATTATGTGCCACTTTGTGTTGGTCTATCACGTAAAATCCCAATAAAATTCATTAGCGTTTTAGGTTGTAACTTAACAAAATGTGGAAATTTCCAGGGGTATGAATAATTTTTTAAGGCACTGTATGTACATAGAATTTTTTTTGTTATTAATTTATTTATTAATTAAATGTTATTAAAATGTTATTAATTTTTAAAGATATCAACCACAGTTCTCTCACGTTGTCATTATGGGGTATTCTTTGTAGAATTTTGAGGAAAATAATGAATTGAATCCAGTGGCATCTCCAGCTTTCATATTTAGGGGGGGGCACATTGGGGAACAGGGACAAAAGTAGGGGGGCAACTATAAAATGCAAATATATATATATACATATATATATATATATTTATATATCCTGGGGCCCTTTACTACGATCCCACAATGGCCCTTTCACATGTTCTGCAGTGAGCTCCCTTCCTACTGTATTGGGCCGAAAACAAGAGATATATGTCATCAGCATACCAAGAAAATATAAGGGTCCAAAGCAGTGGGAGAACTATCATGGTTGCAAAGGTTGTCTTACCACCGGGCCCTGGTGTTCTGCCACTGTGGGGTTCCACAGCCTCCCCTTGCTGTCCTGCCCCTGCTATTGACAGCACTGGTCTGGCATCTCTTGGAATTTACAGGCTGGTTCTCCTGTCCTAAGGATGGGAGAAATCAGTCTGTTTTTTCAGTAACTGAGAGTCCTGGTGGAGTCCTTCCTGCAACTCGCTCTTCTCCCTGCCAATGAGGATGCAGGGGAAGGAGCAGATCAGTGTGAGCGCTCGCATTATGCAGTGTCAGTGAGCAGAGGGAGGGGGGAGGGATCACCCGCGGGAGCTGACTGGGGACGCTCTCCCTCTCAATAGAGACTGTTTTACTCCAGCGGCGGCCCGAGTAAGATGCGGCGCATCCGCTACTAATGCAAACAAAAAGACATTGCTTTTTTGTAAAAAAAAAAAATGTTTTTAATTGGGGGGGGGGGGGCACATGGTGGGGCACAGCATAATGTTGGGGGGGTCAGGGCCCACTCTGCCCCCCCCCCAGTGATGCCATAATCCATTTTGGAATAAGGCTGTAACATAACAAAATGTGGGAAAAGTAAAGCGCTGCGAATACTTTCTGGATGTATTGTATGCTGTGGAGGGGACTCACAATAATAGGATTTATGTGAATCATTACTAAGAATGTATGTTTTTAAATTGGTCTGATGCAGTTTTAATAGTAATAATCCTGCTAGGTTGGGCTGAAGCGACAATAATAAAATATGTTTTTATTTTACGTATGTATGTTCTCCTTTCTTTGAGAGACAACGCACCAAGTCCCTTAATATACCTGTTGGGCTACCCTGATTGGGGAAGCCATTTGTATGTTCACATTATTTGAGGATGTGGTGCTGATTGGCCTCCTATGCAAACCTTGGTTTGGTATTAATTTGTTATTGGGTGATGTGCTCTTACAGTGCTCTTACATTCTCTCACTTGATGGAAACAAACTGCATTGGCATGGCATGCCATTGTTACTAGGGGGAAGCTAGTCCATCAATGATGCACAGCCATCGTTGAAGCTAGGGGGTGTAGATGGGAAATGGCAAAAAGTGAATGGAGGAGATCAGCAGCCCTAAGATGGAAATGGTGAAAACAAGTTTTTATGGGATTAAAAAAAAAAAAAAAAGGCAAATGTATTTTTATAAATTTGCCAAATTATATTATTATATTGTACTATTGCTGGTGCAGTGAAAAGCATGAATGAAGGATGGGATGAATGAGATGGGTTTCCTGCCTCCTCTCCATTCATGGGGCACTTTTCATAGCAGGAAGGGATAGTATGTCTTCTATGAATGGAAAAGGGAGCAGAAAGAGAACTTTTGATGAGCGCCTATGACGGGTCCAGTGGCTGTTTTAACTCCTACAACATCGAAAGATGGGGACAAAGGAATGAAGATTTCAATAAACAGACCACCAGCACAAGGGACATCTTTTACTCATTGTAATGCCCCGTACACACGATCGGACTTTCCGACAACAAAACCATGGATTTTTTTCCGAAGGTTGTTGGCTCAAACTTGTCTTGCACACACACACGGTCACATGAATGTTGGCCCAAAATTCTGAACGTGAGAACGCGGTGACGTACAAGACATACAACGAGCCGAGAGAAAAGAAGTTCAATAGCCAGTGTGGCTCCTTCTGCTTGATTCCGAGCAAGCGTGAACTTTTGTGCGACGGACTTGTGTACACGGTCTGAATTTCCGAAAACAAAGTGAAGTTGGCGGAAAATTTGAAAACCTGCTCTTAAACATTTGTGGTCAGAAATTCCGACAGCAAATGTTCAATGGACCATACACATGGTCGGACTTTCCGATGACAAGCTCACATCAAACATTTCCCGTCGGAAAGTCCGACCATGTATATGCGGCATTACAATGGACTTTGGTATTGATTAAAAAAGAAAAAAAACCCGAAAACTTCAGCTTTAAGTTTTGTAGATGGTCAATATGACCTTAGGAGGACAAAACTGTAGAACTGACTACTACATGATCAAAATATGTTTGTGTCATTTCAGCAGATGCCTGCGTCTGTCTCCTGCACGTATTTCCATTTTGTCTAAGGAACGCCTTTAAGTATATTTCATGTATACATTCTAAACTGTAATTACTACACCCGTATAACAGACAGACAGTAGCTCCATCTTGCTTTACAGAGGAGGGTAATGGAGCAACCAGTACGTTTATTTCCCTTGTTTCAGTTCCCCGGTAATTTATTATATTTTGTTTACAATATATCCCATCCTCCTGTGCCTTCACAAGGCTGAAGGGTAAGCGGAGACAGATACATGCACTCCCCACTGGCCCTCTGCCTTTCAGATCTGCCTGGAGGTACTTAACGGTGACAGCATAAAAGATTTGTGTACAGAAAAGCATGTAGATTTGGGAGACTGGGTATGTACGCACAAATAATGTTTAAGTCTGCTGCCTTGTTCTTCTCTCCATATAATATAATTAATACAATCTGCTGAGATGTGATGGAGATAACAGAATAATATTTGCATACTATACACTATCTATCTATCTATCTATCTATCTATCTATCTATCTATCTATCTATCTATCTATCTATCTATCTATCTATCTATCTATCTATCTATCTATCTATCTATCTATCTATCACTATTCAAAAAAGAATGTCATTAATATAGTGAAAGTACAACATAGGTTTTATAGGGCATCAATCAATCTGTATACAGTATGATATATATATATATATATATATATATATATATATATATATATACACACACACAGTATCTCACAAAAGTGAGTACACCCCTCACGTTTTTTGTAAATATTTTATTCTATCTTTTCATGTGACAACACTGAAGAAATGACACTTTGCTACAATGTAAAGTAGTGAGTGTACAGCTTGTATAACAGTGTAAATTTGCTGTCCCCTTAAAATAACTCAACACACAGCCATTAATGTTTAAACCACTGGCAACAAAAGTGAGTACACCCCTAAGTGAAAATTTCCAAATTGGACCCAATTAGCCATTTTCCCTCCCTCGTGTCATGTGACTCCTTAGTGTTACAAGGTCTTAGGTGTGAATGGGGAGCAGGTGTGTTTAATTTAATTTGGTGTTATCGCTCTCACTCTCTCATACTGGTCACTGGAAGTCCAACATGGCACCTCATGGCAAAGAACTCTCTGAGGATCTGAAACAGAGAATTGTTGCTCTACATAAAGATGGCCTAGGCTTTAAGAAGATTACCAAGACCTTGAAACTGAGCTGCAGCACGGTGGCCAAGACCATACAGCGGTTTAACAGGACAGGTTCCACTCAGAACAGGCCTCTCCATGGTCAACCAAAGAGGTTGAGAGCATGTTCTCAGGGCCATATCCAGAGGCTGTCTTTAGGAAATAGACGTATGAGTGCTCCCAGCATCACTGCAGAGGTTAAAGGGGTCGGGGATCTGCCTGTCAGTGCTCAGAGCATACGCCGCACACTGTATCAAATTGGTCTGCATTGCTGTCATCCTAGAAGAAGGCCTCTTCTAAAGATGATGCACGCGAAATCCCACAAACAGTTTGCTGAAGACAAGCAGACTAAGCACATAGATTACTGAAACCATGTCCTGTGGTCTGATGAGACCAAGATAAACTTATTTGGTTCAGATGGTGTCAAGCATGTGTGGCGGCAACCAGGTGAAGAGTACAAAGACAAGTGTGTCTTGCCTACAGTCAAGCATGGCTGTGGGAGTGTCATGGTCTGGGGCTGCATGAGTGCTGCCGGCACTGGGGAGCTACAGATCATTGAGGGAACCATGAATGCCAACATGTACTGTGACATACTGAAGCAGAGCATGATCCCCTTCCTTCGGAGACTGGGCCGCAGGGCAATATTCCAACATGATAACGACCCCACACACACCTCCAAGATGACTACTGCCTTGCTAAAGAAGCTGAGGGTAAAGGTGATGGACTGACCAAGCATGTCTCCAGACCTAAACCCTATTGATCATCTGTGAGGCATCCTCAAATGGAAGGTGGAGGAGCGCAAGGTCTCTAACGTCCACCAGCTCAGTGATATCATCATGGAGGAGTGGAAGAGGACCCTTTGCAGCTATAGCACCTTCAACTCTTCTGGGAAGGCTGTCCACAAGGTTTAGGAGTGTGTCTATGGGAATGTTTGACCATTTTTCCAGAAGTGCATTTCTAAGGTCAGTCACTGATGTGGACGAGAAGGCCTGGCTCGCAGTCTCCGCTCTGGTTCATTTATATAGTACTACCTGTAGACATTTTAGTACTAGACACTTTAAATACACATCAGTCTCTGTCCAATCAAGGAGCTTACAATCTAAGATCCCTATCTCACATACATACTGTACATACACACACATACTAGGAATAATTTAGACTGGTACAAACCTACCAGCATTCCTTTAGAACAGCCTTTCACAGCTTTTCTCTCAGGGTTAAAAATGACTATATCTACAACTCATGATACATTAGTGTGATAGTCAGTGAGAAGATTGCTCCTTATATTTGAGGTCATTGGGAAGAATTACATATAGCTAAGTCAATGCCAGTGGAAACCTATCTGAGAGGTAGAAATTCCTCCTTGCTCAAAAAACCCCTAGCAATCCTAGAAACCTAGGATTCCATGGAACCCTGTTCGAGAAACCCTGCTTTAGAGGGTGGGAGGAAACCTAAGTACCCAGAGCAAACCCATGCAAGTACAAGGAGAACATGCAAACTTCATATAAATAATGTCCTAGCCAGAATTTCAACCAAGGAACAAAGTGTTGCACGACACAAGTTTCAACTGGTAAGCCAGTGTGGTGCTCTATGGCTATAATGGTGGAGGAGTTTATAGGATGTAAATGCCCTAAAAAAACATGTTGTGCTTTCGCTATATTAATGACATTCTTATCTGGACAGTGATAGACAGATAGATAGATAGATAGATAGATAGATAGATAGATAGATAGATAGATAGATAGATAGATAGATAGATAGATAGATAGATAGATAGTATAGGGTTTCCTGACACTTTATGTATAATAGCTTGGCACATGTAAATTCTATTGTTTAGTGAGCCATTCACATTTTTGTTTTTAGTTTATCTATTTTCTTTCTTTTTTTCATTTTTTTTTTTTTTCATTACGTTCGTTTAGATACGACATTCGTTATTTTGGAAAATTCGTAACTTCGGATAAATTCATATTCGTTACATTCACTAACAGCCAAATTTGAAAGGAAATTCCAACACCTATAATTTATTGGTAAGTAATAGTTAAGTTATTATGAGTTAGTAATTATTTCAGATTTTCGCATTTTCGTTCTTCTTTCTTCTTTCGTTCTTCTTTTGAATTTTCATTTATTTTCGGATTTTCTAATTTTCTAATTTTCGGATTTTTGAATTTTCGAATTTAGAATTTCCGAATTTCTGGAATTTCGATTTCTTGAATTTCGTAAATTCGTAAATTCCAAATCCAGAAATTCGAAAATTCATAATTTCGTAAATTCAGAATTTTCAAATATTCGGAAAAATTCCAGAATTTGTTGAAATTAGTTAAAAAACGAATTTGGAACTAAACGAATTGCACATGTCTAGTCTGAACAGCTCTCAGTCTTCAAGGCATTAATAAAATCTATATTATCATATTAAAGCTTGTTTGATGACAATATAAGGCCATCTGTTTGAAAGTTGGAGTTGAGCCCAAAATGAGTCTTTCAGTACAATAATGATCCTAATGAACACAAGCTATTCCACTAATGAATGACTCAAAAATAAGAAATAGAGCGGTATGGACTGCCCTAATCAAAGCCCTAATTTGATTCCCATTTAAAGTTTGAATTATGAAACAGGTAGTTCATGCACGTGTAGCACCCTCCTAGATACAGTAGGTACTAGGTTAGGTAAATTTAGTTTTTAAACTCTGCCACAATCAGTTGAGCAGCTTGTGATTATTTTGTGCTGTTCTGTTTTTTACTGGTTGCAGGTTTGACTGCTTCCCTCTGCTTTTTGGAGGGTTCTGAAAAGTAGTGGGCTGGGAGAATCAAATGAGTAACTGAAATGTTATGCGGTTCCAACCAATCCCGGGGGGGGGGGGGGAGTTAACCAGATGTTGACTGGGAGGAAGTACAAATAGTTTGGGGCTTGGAACAGAGGAGTTCTTGTTATATAAGATAATGGAAGGAGGCATCCAATTATCCAAGAACGTTAGTGAATACAGTCTGGTGTGTGAGATCCCAGTGACTGTGTGTTGCTGCTATCACCCTTAAATCAGAGCCAGCCTGTGCTTAAAGAAGTTGTAAACCTCGGGGAAAAAAAAGAAAACAAACCCTGCAAGACAAAGGCATAATGAGCTAGTGTGCATTGCATACTAACTCATTATAAAATACTTACCTTAGAATGATGCCCTGGATCCATGTCGGCCCTCCGAGTACAGCGCACACATCTTCCTCCGGAGTTGCTTCCAGGTTCGCGGCTCCGGGGTGCCGCAATGACGTCACTCTCGCACCAGCGGCCCGTTTCTTCAGTACGCATGCGCCGATGACGTCGGCAGCAGCGCGTTTACTGAATATCTCCTAAACTGTGCAAGTTTAGGAGATATTCAAGGTACCTACAGGTAAGCCTTATTATAGGCTTACCTGTAGGTAAAAGTGGTGTAACAAGGTTTACAACCACTTTAAAAGTGGCCATTGTGCATGGTTTCTCTGTGTAACTCAGACCATTTTTTGCTGCTACAAAGACGGTGCTCAGAATCTTTAGGAGGAAGATAGGTGTCCTCAAATTAATACTTAAGGTTACTGGAGTATCCCATGGTTGTCCTGCACCCATCCAAGTTCAATTTTTTTTCAATAAAGCATTAAAAAGGTTGAATACTGATCCGGAAGTATGGCTATGATGTTGTGTCTGGCTGCTAGGGCATCTACTGGGGAAACATTCTTGGGATCAAAACAGCAGACCCTTTAGGGTGGGGGTCGGCAAGCCATTGATCCCGATCGACTGGTCAACAGGTGGATCGTGACCACAGCTCTGCCTTCCCCCAGCCTCTTCTTCACTGCAGAGTGGAGTGATTGGTTGCTGGGCAGTCCTAGCAACCAAAAAAATATAGAAAAAATGCTGCGCTATTGGAACATATAAATGATATGCATTAAATAAAATAAAAACTAAAAGCAGCTGTTAGAGTGGGATACATACACAAATAAAATAGAAAAAATGTAGCAGCACTAAAAAGATGTGACAAACACTAAACAAATAGTGATCGACAGTGATATTGATATAAAGTTCATTGAGATATAATTGAAATTTGTCAAAAGTGAAGATATTCTTCAGTGTGTAGCTGGTCATGCTCAAATTCCATAACCAAGGTGTAAATAAATGATTGTTAAGGTATAAGATGAATCCTCCACCGCAACCACAGTGTTAACACCACACAGAATGCACGCTTATCCCAAGGCAAGCTATGTAAGCCTGCGACCAATTACCCGGCCAGGGCCTTTATCTGGGGGAGATTTAAGTTGACCGATGCCCCAGCAGATTCTTAGGAAGTGGTCAGCAGCATACAGCCCAGGTCACCCGAGTCCCGGATTCAGATAAAGGTGGTCAAATAAAGATGCCGTTCAGATGTTCCCCAACATAAAAAGGTTCACCATAGCGTAATTCTGATGGACCATCATTTAATAACAATTAAAATAACACTTACAATATCCAGGAATTAAAACAACATAGCAGCTGGCCGGCTTATACGAACGCCCGTCCCTTGGACAGCACACGCGATGATGCCAGCACGTCAGCTCCAGACATGCATTTCGTCATATAATGACGTTGTCTGGGGCATGGCAATCTAGCAACCAATCAGCTTGCTATGAAATGTTAATTTCGGCAGCTCCCGCCTTCCACCCAGCACTATGTCGTCTTATGATCTCTCCTTTGCAGGTAGAAAGTGCTGCTTAAACCTCACTGTGTATATGTGGGAATATGATGTGAAGGGGACAGAGGAGACACTGTTTGAGGGGGGGGAGAGAGAACACTACAGTGATGGGGGGTAAGAAATGGACAGAATACACTGCTTCGGGGCATGGGAAGGCAGAGGACACTGCTTTCAGGGGGCAGAAGGGCACATGACACTTTGTGGGGGGAGGGGACATAGGACACTGCTATGGGAGGGGTAGAGGACACTGCAGTGGGGGGGGGTGATGTGAATGGGGCAGAAGACACTGTTTTGGGGGTACAGGACACCACAGTTGGGGGGGTGATATGAAGGGAGACAGAGGACACTGGCTTGGGGGGGTACAGGACACTACAGTCAGGGGGGTGATGTAAAAGGGGCAGAGGACACTGCTTGGGGGGGACACTACTGTGAGGGAAGGGGGGCAGAGGACACTACAGTGTGTGGGGGGTGATGTAAATGGGGCAGATGACATTGCATTGGTGGGTACTGTGGGGGGAGGGGGCAGAGGACACATTAGTGTGAGAGGTCGATGTAAAGGAGGCAGAGGACACTGCGTTGGGGGAGGTACAGAATACTACCTCTACATTGTTTTTATTAGGGGCTTAATATTTTTTCTTGTTTAGGGGAGCCGCCTAGCAACCCCCCCCCCCCCTCGGGAAGCTTTGCTTTCCTCCGTGTTGTCCGGTAGGTCTCAAAAGGTTGCCTACTCCTGCTCTAGTGGGTGAGTGCTACACAAGGAAACCCACAAACATCTTACAACTTAAGACATTTTGCATGGAGAAGTGGTCGATGTCAGAGACTGGTGGGCACTTATACAACATGTCGTAAAGAAGTAATTTATGCTACTGGGGCAATACTAGCTTTTAATGTCAAGGGTTTACTTACTTTTTTGTTGCATCTATTGATATTTTTGATGACTAAATTATTGAAAAAGCCACATTTTTTCTTGTGTTCTTATTTAAGTATATCAATTTTTTTCTGTAGGCACTGTTTGAATAAAGATCTAATGTTTGCCTATTATAATATGTTGGAAAAGTCAACACATTTTCACTGGGTGTATTTAATTTTTCACATGACTGTATATTTTCTGCTGTTGTCATATGACAGCAAATTTCATTAGTGGATAAAAAAAAAAAAAAAACAGTGGATAAAAAAGATACCAGTTTTAAGGAGTCCTCTAATTACCAAACATATGGACTTATCTGAGATGCTAGCAAAATAGTACTGCAAGCTATACTTCAGCTGCTATATATAAGGACCCCAGCTGCCAGATTGTGTAGGATGGTTTTGGAAGACCCAAAAGAACAAAAGACAAAGCTGCAACCATCTATTAAATAAAAGGAATATATAGAGAGTTTCAGAAGCTGAAAAGTTATTTCTGCTTCACTGACTTCTCTAAAGCTTTTGACTTCATGAACCATAACAAACCGCGGCCAGTCCATAATGGAATAGAGATAAGAGGTCTCCTGAGATACCTCTACTCAAGCCAAACAGCAAGAGAACCAAACTTGGGATAATACTGGAACACGTTTAGGTAAGACATCTGACAAGGCTGAATATTGTTCTTATTTATTTATCTTATAAGCAGAACATATGAACAATGCCAAGCCTTAAGAATCAAATGCTAGAATTAAAATGACTGGAGAAAATATGAAAATAGTTTGCTGCTTAGAGTAACTAAGGCCCCATTCACACTAGCGCGTTTTTTGATGCATTTTGCATTTTGCAGAAATGCACGGGAATTTTTTAACATGGGTTCCTATGGAACATGTTCACATCAATGCTTTTTTGTATCTCTGCGTTTTTGGAAAGGGTCGGGGACTTTTTTTCATGCAAAAAGCAGCGTTTTGCATGTAATGGTTTTCAATGGACAAGCATCAAAAACGCAAGTGCACCGTATTTGCAGCGTTTTTGATGCGTTTTTGGTGCGTTTTTGGTGCGTTTTTGCCGTTTTTTTTATTTTTATTTTTTTGTAATTTTTTTGTAAGACTGTAAAAAAAAATGAAAAAAAAAAAAAAAAAAAACGCAAAACGCAAATCGCGGCAAAAACGCGGCAAAAACGCCGCAAAAACGCTACAAAAACGCTGCTCAAAAACGTGGCAAGCATGAAAAAAAACCCTCCAAAAACGCTCAAAAGCAACATGCATAGGTGTGAATCGAGCCTTAGAGTCTAAGCAATTCTTGGCTCTACATGTACCCTCTGCGGATACTGTACATAAGAAGGATATGACAAATCCAAGGTTTTAAGATCTGTGACTACTGCTAGAAATTAAAAAAAAATGATTGGAGGAAATCTGTGACTAAGCTGGACATTAGAGTAAAAAGTATAAATACCACACAGGTATCGGAGCTATGGTATCCTCAGCTGCAACATAGCAATGATATTAGTTATCATTATTAGATATTAGTATTAGATATTAGAGATATTAAGGCCTGGTTCACACTGATGCGTTGTGAATTTAGCGTGATTTTGACCAAATTATGTTGCAAATCTTCTCTGCGAATTCATTACATGTTTGTTGCGAATTTACTGCGATTCTATGGAATGAGTTGTCATTTTCGGTAGGTGACTGCGATTTCTGTCTGCCCAATGGAACCCAAACTTCCTGTTCTCTTCCTGGTTTTTGTGGAGTGTGTGGAGAGTGTGGAGGAGGAGCTGGAGGTAACGAATTCGCACATATGGGAACCATCAATGTGATTCGGAATCGTAACGCATGTATGTGAACAACCGTCATTGAAAACAATTACTTTAGGGATGACATGTGAATTTAAAGTGTTTTTGACGCATCACATTCGTTATGAACTCGCA
Source organism: Aquarana catesbeiana (assembly GCF_042186555.1). Classification (NCBI taxonomy): domain Eukaryota; kingdom Metazoa; phylum Chordata; class Amphibia; order Anura; family Ranidae; genus Aquarana; species Aquarana catesbeiana. The sequence continues at coordinate 53,555,584 of NC_133324.1, read as the reverse complement.
TCAGTGTGAACCGGGCCTTAAACAAACCTAAGATCTGTCCATGCCAAACAACACAATAGTGCTCAAAGTGTCCTCAATCTCCTTTCTCTGTCTCAAAAAGTGAGACTTTGGGGGTCTGTCCAGATTTTGGAGAAACTGTCCACATTTTGACAGACCTTCCAATTCTTTTAAATTACCCCCTCAATATGTAAATAAAGATCTGAAATAACTCTTTAGCCACTTGGAGTATCTTGGGAGTATCTTGGTGTGCGGTGGAAGCTGCGGGTGGTAGTGTGTGGGGGGGGGGATCCCAGGTCAACTTTTGCATGGGGGACCCACAAGCTTCATACTACTCCTCTGGTTCTTAGTAACTGACAGCTCAGGTATCAGCGCTGTCACATAGATAGGTGTAATTCTTCAGCCCCCTCCAAGTTCAAGGTTACAACACTAACCAAACATAGTGGCAGTGAAGCAAATGAAATGGCTATGCTTGCCCTCTAGCAGCCCTGACCCTGCAACTGTTTTTAGACTACACTGTTTTCCCTGACCTTGGACTATTCCAGGACTCTGCTACCAGCTGCTGTCTAGTGCCTGACCCCCTTTGGGACTACAGGTTACTCAGTCCCAGTGCCATCTGGCCAGGAACTATATCATTGTGTTCTAAACATGGAGGCAACCAAGTATCAGTAGACCTGCTTGCCTTAAGCAGGCCTGCTATAGGCAGGAGAAACACGAGCCAGCTATAGTCCCTGACTGACCTAGGTATCAGGCTGTGTGTTGCAAATGTTACAGGATTATCGGTGAACTGAGTGCGAGGTATGACAAAGATGCATCCTGCAGTATCTGTATCAAAGTGTTGCTCACTTGCTCATTACGAATTTAAGGCCGGGTTCACACTGATGCGAATTGGATGTGGATTTTCCAGCATCAAATTCACATGACAGGGGACTGTGACCGACTCTCAATGGAGCTGGTTTCACACAGCTCTGGGGCGGCCGCAGAGCGCACTGGAAAAAGGTTCTGTGCGTCTTTGGCTTTGTTTCAGGTGCAAATTCTCCTCTGACTGTCCTATGAGGCTGCAGGACCCCTGACCCTCTGTCTGGACATTGCTGATTGGCCCTGTGCCAATCCATAGCTCCCAACTGTCCATGATATCGAGGGACTGTCTCTGATTTGGAACAAAGTCCCTCTGTCCCTCCTTCCTCCTCATTTGTTTCTCATTTTGGTCTGATCTATATAGTTGTATATAAAATGCACTTTTTATCTTTCAAAAAGTGTTTCCCAGTGCTAAACCTTTAATCCAATTTCTACATTGCTGCATCTGTAAATTTCAAAAGCCAATATAAAGGCATAGTAGTGTTAAAAAAAGCACTTGTGGGTTTAACTAATATTTTTATTTTGTATAATTCACCTTTAAGGGGGCGTGGTACATACTTTTGTTAATAGGTGTCCCTCGTTCCCATTTCAAAAAGTTGGGAGGCATGCTGATCACATGCACTCTCCCAAGAAAAGAAAAATACTTGCAATACACACCAAACTGAGCATATGCAGAGTGCCTCCAAGGATCTGTTCTATCAGGAGATCTGGATTGGGGACAGTGGAAGAAGGGGAGGATCAGAGAAGACAGGATCAAACAGCCTTTTTACACAGTGCAGAGGATTATTCCATAGTGAGTATAAGAAGCATGCTTTACTGCATATACAGACTGATTTTACTGTTGTGGGTTTAGTAACACTTTAAGTCACACTATAAATCAATAGAGCTCCCTTTAGCTGCAGCCTAGCATTACTGGGAGTTTTATTCATTTACTTGCTACACATTAGAAATGTTAATTGTGACTAAGCAGTACCCTGATTTTTTTTTTATCCTGGAAATAAAAAGATAAATAACATTTTTTTTATTATGCATTAAAAAAAGAAAACAAATAAAATTAGACATGCTATCTGCTAATAGACCTTAACCAAAAAGTGCATTATATGCATCCAAAAATATAGAAAATATAACAAATCAAAAGCCTCATGCATGTGTCCTGCTTCTTAATATAGGGGGTCAACAATGCCAAGAGTTGGTGAAAGCAGGGGGGTCCATCATCCGGAGATAATTCCAAAAATCATCTGGATTATTCTCTTGGAGCTCCCGCAGCAAAGGCATATAACATAATTGGTCACGATTAATAAAGCAACCAATTTTTGGTCCAAGAACTCCTCCTCCTCCTGTTCCTGGACTTGGGTCAAAGCAATAACTCCAAGGCCAATAATAAATAACACGTTATCTCCTCCGATCCCGAAACATGTCTGGTTGACGAACGGCCTTTCAGAAACTAATTGAAAAGCACGGAATGAAAAGTGCAAACTGAAAACCGCTAAATGAAAAGTGCGAAATGAAAAACGCAAATCAACACTCACCAAACTTCTACTAACACGAAATTGGCCGAAGGAGCCCAAAGGGTGGCGCTAAAGAGCTGAAAAACCTATTCATTTTTATCTAGTTATTTTTGACTGGAGTTCTGCTTCAAACCTGTTTTTGTTTTGCCAGCTTCCACAGTCTTATAATGAGCTGTCGAAAAGCTTCAAATTATAGAGGATTATTTTGTTTCCTGGCACAGGGAAAACCTCTGTCCTTAGATGTAACACTAATCTGATTACACCGATCAAAAAAATATGTCCTCTGCAACACAGTGCAAGTCAGAGGTCTTATTCGTTCTGAAGAAAAGCAAATATGTCCAGGTCTTTTGCTTATTTTTTGACATTATATCTGAGTGTTCGGTAGATCCCATCTCAGGTCAAGTTTAATTGGGGCTCAGGAGTTACATGTCTAGGTCATGATAGGGCCACAAATTCTAGGTTGCGGCCCCATGGGATTGCCAGCATCTACGTTTGATTTCATCCTATAAAAAAACTTTTTTTAGAAGGGTAATTTAGTCTATCGGATTTTAATTTTAACATGTTTAACCAGTTGCGGACCAGCCGCCGCAGTTTTACTGCAGTAATTGTTAATGTACGTGATCTCGCGAGGTCCGGATAGCAGGCGCCGCCGCAAGCTCCGTGAGTCCGACCGTGGGTCCCCACGGGTTAAACTCACTCCCTAGGACACACTTAACCCCTGCAGCGCCGCCTCCAGGTTAACCCCTTCACTGCCAGTCACATTTACACAGTAATCAATGCATTTTTAATCTCACTGATCGCTGTATAAATGTGAATGGTCCCAAAATAGCGTCAAAAGTGTTCCGATGTGTCCGCCATAATGTCGCAGTCATGATAAAAATCACTGATCGGCGCCGTTACTAGTAAAAAAAAAAAAAATTGTTAATAAAAATGCCATAAATCTATCCCCTATTTTGTAGACGCTATAAATTTTGAGCAAACCAAGCAATAAACGCTTATTGCGATTATTTTTACCAAAAATATGTAGAAGAATACGTATCGGACTAAACTGAGGAAAAAAAAATGTTTTTTTATATATATTTTTGGGGGATAGTTATTATAGCAAAAAGTAAAAAATATTGCTTTTTTTCAAAATTGTCGCTCTTTTTTTGTTTATAGCGCAAAAAATAAAAACCACAGAGGCGATCAAATACCACCAAAAGAAAGCTCTATTTGTGGGGAAAAAAAGGACATCAATTTTGTTTGGGTACAATGTCGCATCACCGCGCAATTGTCAGTTAAAGCGATGCAGTGCCAAATCGCAAAAAACGCTCTGGTCAGGAAGGGGGTAAATTCTTCCAAGGCCGAAGCGGTTAAGGATGGCTTGTCCTTGCCTTTCTTGGTGCCAGTCAAATCTCTTACTTTCAGATGCTTTGCAATAGGAAGGTTTCTTGAAGCCTGCTGTTGCTGGTTGACACCTACCACAAAGTTGATACTTACCACCATTGTGGTATATACAAGCTAGTGGCGGTTTTTGGCAGCATAGCGGCTTAGGGATTATCAAACATGCAATTCGGCATTGCAGCTCTTGGTTCCTGGTTCTCCTTGGTTCAAGTCCTGACCAGGACACTATCTGCATGGAGTTTGCGTGTTCTTCCTGTGCTTGCATGAGTTTACTACAACACTCCAAAGACATACTGGTAGGTTAATTGGCTCCTGTCTAAACTGGCCCTAGTATGTGTGTACTAATTGTCTATGCGCCTGTGTTATCACATTCTATATGCCAGTCCCAAGACCCTGCTGTTGATTGCTTTTGGCTGTTCTAGATCTGGGAGACTTCTAGAACATGGAGGGTTGTGCAAGGCAAATCAGCAGCCTGAATATTTATTGTACTCCAGCCAATCCCCGGGGAGGTGTGCCCAGAAGGGAGCTGGGGAGGCATATAAATAGTCTGAAATTTAGAGCAGCAGGGCTCTTCTCCCTGTTGGAGGGAATCCACCAGTCTGGGTGGGAGGTGGCTACCCCCATCTACAGAAGCTATCCTGATTTCAGCTACTATTCATGGAGGTCCCAGCTGTGGCAGAGCTGGGGGGCTACTTCTAATACTTCACTTTGGAAGCCATTCTAAGGAATTTCACCTAAAGAACCTGGTCCGGAAATCTCACTGAAGAGTGCCCGGTGGAAGTTAGAAAGGGCCTAACTGTCCCGTGACATTGTAGACATTAAAGTTGTTCTAAAGGTAGAAGGTTTTTTACCTTCATGCATATTATGCATGAAGGTAAAAAACCTTCTGTGTGCAGCAGCTCCCCCCCCCCCAGCCCCTCTAATACTTACCTGAGTCCCATCACAGTCCAGTGATGTACATGAATGCCTCAGCTCTCCGTGGATTCGTCCTTCTCATTGGATCAATCACAACTGTGAGGAGAGAATGTGGGCGGGCCACGTGAATGGACATACAGAGCAGCGGCTCAGGAGCAAGGCTGCTTGGGTCCCCCCCCAAGCACTGTTCTAGTTTGTGAATGATGATTGCATATATAACTCATGGTTGTTTGACCATGTTACATTTCCTTAGTTAAGTAAAGCTATTTAATTATGTATGACCAGTCCTTCCATATATATTTAGTCATAGGGGGAGCCTGGCGAACTGAGTCTGCCTTTAATTATTTATCTGATTTGGATATCCGTGAGATAATTCCCTGCTCTACCCAGCTTTGTGTTTTTTCCAGCTCCTTTTTTTTTACATTTTTCATAATATGAGATAAAAGAACAAAAATCCAACAGGGATGGTGGGAACCCTTCATAATGGGCACAGAGGATGTGCAGACCTGGAAACTCAGAGATAATATCAATATTTTCTCCGAGATAGAAAAAATGGTCAGGGAGTTTAACTCTCCAGTATCTACCAAAAAACTGAAATATTGATTATGAATGGATTGACCCTTTAACCCCAATAAAGAACACTTCTGTCATTAAATAGCTTTTGGTGTCAGTCTCCATTATTTCAGCTTTTTTCAGTGGATATTAAAGCAGAAATCCACCCAAAAACATCAAGATAAAAATAAAAAGCCCACCAGCATGTTCCTACCTACATGCAGAAGGGTAGGCTTGACCATTCACACATCGCACATATGCGTCCATGGGCATCAGAGGTTTCTGTGCTGAGAGATTCGTACAGTGACTAAGCTGCCAAAGCCCAGCTTCCATCCTCTAGTAATGATCAGGAGCAGGCCAATGGCAGCCGGTGCTCAATATTTTGGGGGGGTGGCAAAAAACCTGCTCCCCTCGCACTACCACGACCGCCCGCCCCCCCCCCCCCCCAGTGGGAGACGGATGGGAAGGTGGCAATCAGTGGCCTTACCTCACTCCAGCTTGCTCCTGCTTGCCGTGGGAAGTGCCGGGCGGTTCTCCTCCAGGCCGAACAGGAAGTGGGTCCTGAGACCCGACTGGCCGGAAGTCCTAAAACTCCTGGCCAATCGGGTCTCAGGAGCCGCTTCCTGATTGGCTGGGAGGAGAAGCATCAAGACATTAGTGAATATTAATTCGCTAATGTCACACAACTGGGTGGGCTCAGGGCGCAGTGCTCTGCTCCCCGGGCCCACCCTTTTTTGAAGCCACTTAGAACCTCTGGCGCCCTGAATGTAAATTAGGGGCCGGGCGCATGGATTAGGGGGGCGGCGCCCCTTGCACCCCTAATGGAGTGGCCGCCACTGGAGCAGGCGGTGCCAGCTCCTGATCATGTGACCATTGTTACAGTCAAAGTAGTCATGTGATTGGACAGACCTTTTTGCTCCTCAAACAGTAAAGCCCAGTTTAGGGGACTTTGGGGCTTGGCAGGAAGGGGTTAATAGATAAAATAAAAAAGCAACTTTTGTTGCAATATTTACTTTTATTCAGAAGCTCTCCTCTGCAGTTCCTATTTTCTGCCATTAGATGTCCTCAATCTGATGGCCACTATCATTCAGCCCACATCCTCTGAGCCCAGGTTGTTCTGGACAAGCCCCCAGTCTGCAACATGACAGAAAAAGGAGAAGCAGCACAGTGATTAGCTCATCTTCCTGTCACTCTGCTCTCTCCTCCTATCAGCATGCTTCTTGTCATGAACTGATTGGCTCTTGGTGCTGCTTCTTCCTCTCACACTTCAACCCTACTGTATAAGGGGTACAAGAGGAAGAGATACCAGGTCAGATTCAGGTACAGTGGAACCTTGGTTTACGAGTAACGCGGTTAACGAGCGTTTTGAAAGACGAGCAACTCTTTTTATTTCTGACTCGGTTTGCGAGTGTTGTCTTGCAAAACGAGCAGAATTCAAGCGAATGGGGCTTGCAATACCGCATTTGGCCAGAGGGAGCCGGGGACACTTGGAACCGTTCGGAGCCGTTCAGAGCCAGTTGGAAATACTCGGAATCACTCGGAAATACTCGGAAAGGCTTGGAAACACTCGGGAACTGAGTATTTTCCGAGTTCAGCCGAGCTGTCCCCGAGTATTTCCTAGGCTCTCCGGCGCCCCCCCCCCACCTCTGGTCACATGCGGTATTGCATGCAATAGAAGTTAATGCGGAATGAATTATCTTCGTTTCCATTGACTTCTATGGAGAAACTCGCTTTGATATGCAAGTGCTTTGGATTACAAGCATTCTCCTGGACCGAATTATGCTCGTAATCCAAGGTTCCACTGTACTTGCACAGCTTGTATTTAAAAAAAATAAATGTAATAATGTATTAATGAATAAAGATTTGCATTAATTTGCATCTGCCTGAAGTTGGGCTTTGACTTGTACCGGTAACAGGTTTCAGGTGAATGGATGGGATTGTCGGCTTTGTTTATTTATGGGACTTATTAGCTGGGTTTTGGTTACCAGTGACAGTGCTGTATCCTGCTGATTGTTTGTATTATTTAGCAATATGCTGTTCTCTGGAAAATAAGAGTACATTTTAGGGCTGATGTGGAGTTTTTATTATTAGTCATGAGTTCACGCTATGAATAATGGATGAGGAGATTTCCGCGGAACACGCTTAGAACTTTCTGCTATTGCCACCTGATGCTCTAGTGAGAAAGAGAAACCCAACAACAATCATCTAAAAATGGTTGAGTGGTTGTGCTAGGTTTTATTTACCAGGAATATTCCAGGTCAGAAGCAACAGTTGCAAACTGTAGACACCGTATGGTGTATGGAAATGCCTTTCCTACTTCTTAACCACTTGTCTGCCGGGCACTTTCACCCCCTCCCTGACCAGGCCAATTTACAGCCTTCAGCGCTGGCACATTTTGAATTGCAATTGTGTGGTCGTGCAACACTGTAGCCAAAATGAGTGAATAAAAACATGCAGCGCTAAGGTTGCAAAAAGCAAATTTGCATAAATAAATGATATAAATATATCAAATAAACAGAGATTCATACATGGTGAAATGTGAATCAAACAAAGAAAAAGTGAAATTTCTGAGAAAATACAAGTATGGTGAAAAATATGCTAGTATGGTGACTATACCATAAATAAGGTGAGAGATAAAAATTAGGGTGTTAATATTGAACAGAAACACGTCAAATAAACAAGGATTAACACTTAACCCTTTCATGACTAAGTCTATTTTTGAAATCTGGTATTTACAAGTTCAAATCCTTATTTTTTGCTAAAAAATTACTTAGAGCCCCCAAACATTATATATATATATATATATATATATATATATATATATATATACACTACCGTTCAAAAGTTTGGGGTCACCCTAACAATTTTGTGTTTTCCATGAAAAGTCACACTTATTCACCACCATACGTTGTGAAATGAATAGAAAATAGAGTCAAGACATTGACAAGGTTAGAAATAATGATTTGTATTTGAAATAACATTGTTTTTACATCAAACTTTGCTTTCATCAAAGAATCCTCCTTTTGCAGCAATTACAGCATTGCACACCTTTGGCATCCGTCCACAACACTTTTTTCCAGTCTTCCTCTGTCCAATGTCTGTGTTCTTTTGCCCATCTTAATCTTTTTCTTTTATTGGCCAGTCTCAGATATGGCTTTTTCTTTGCCACTCTGCCCTGAAGCCCAAAATCCCGCAGCCGCCTCTTCACTGTAGATGTTGACACTGGTGTTTTGCGGGTACTATTTAATGAAGATGCCAGTTGGGGACCTGTGAGGGGTCTGTTTCTCAAACTAGAGACTCTAATGTGCTTATCTTCTTGCTTAGTTGTGCAACGCGGCCTCCCACTTCTTTTTCTACTCTGGTTAGAGCCTGTTTGTGCTGTCCTCTGAAGGGAGTAGTACACACCGTTGTAGGAAATCTTCAATTTCTTTGCAATTTCTCGCATGGAATAGCCTTCATTTCTAAGAACAAGAATAGACTGTCGAGTTTCAGATGAAAGTTCTCTTTTTCTGGCCATTTTGAGCGTTTAATTGACCCCACAAATGTGATGCTCCAGAAACTCAATCTGCTCACAGGAAGGTCAGTTTTGTAGCTTCTGGAAGGAGCTAGACTGTTTTTAGATGTGTGAACATGATTGCACAAGGGTTTGCTAATCATCAATTAGCCTTCTGAGCCAATGAGCAAACACATTGTACCATTAGAACACTGGAGTGATAGTTGCTGGAAATGGGCCTCTATACACCTATGTAGATATTGCACCAAAAACTAGACATTTGCAGTTAGAATAGTCATTTACCACATTAGCAATGTATAGAGTATATTTGTTTAAAGTTAGGACTAGTTTAAAGTTAGCTTCATTTAAAAGTACAGTGCTTTTCCTTCAAAAATAAGGACATTTCAATGTGACCCCAAACTTTTGAACGGTAGTGTATATATATATATATATATATATATATATATATATATATATATTTTAGCAGAGAATCTAGAGAATAAAATGGCGATTGTTGTAATATTTTATGTCACACGGTATTTGTGCAGCAGTGTTTTAAACGCAACTTTTTGGGAAAAGGGACACTTTCATGAATTTAAAAAAAAAACAAACAGTAAAATTAGCCCAATTTTTTTGTATAATGTGAAAGATGATGTTACGCCGAGTAAATAGATACCAAACATGTCACGCTTTATAATTGCACGCACACGTGGAATGGTAACAAACTATGGTACCAAAAAATCTCCATAGGCGACGCTTTAAATTTCTTTTACAGTTACCAGGTTAGAGTTACAGAGGAGGTCTAGTGCTAGAATTATTGCTCTTGCTCTGACGATCGCGGCGATACCTCACATGTGTGATATGAACACCGTTTACATATGCGGGCGCGACTTCCGTATGCGTTTTCTTTGCTGCGTGAGCTCGCGGGGACAGGGGCGCTTTAAAAATGTTTTTTTTTCTTATTTATTTTATTTATTTTTATATTTATAAGTTGTGTTTTAAAAAAAAAAAAAATTTTTGATCACTTTTATTGCTGTCACAAGGGATGTAAACATCCCTTATGACAGTAATAGGTGGTGACAGGTACTCTTTATGGAGGGATCGGGGGTCTAAAAGACCCCAAATCCCTCCTTTGCACTTCAAAGTATTCAGATCGCCGAAAACAGCGATTCTGAATACTGTGTATTTTTTTTAAACCGGCGCCATTAGCAGCCGAGTAAACTGGAAGTAACGTCGCTTCCTTGTTTACGATTGGAAGGCTGGAACGAAGCCTTTCACCGCTTCGTTCCAGTCTGTCCCCAGCTGCCGGAGGTGGCCGATTGGTCATCGGGCCTCCCAATGGAACAGGAGGCCCGGTAAGAGCGGCGGGAGGCGGCGGGAGGGGGGGACTTCCCCTCCCGCTCCTCCGGTATAACAGCCAAGCGCCTTTTAGCCGCATCAGTTGTTATAACTGGATAGCTGATCGCCAGCTCTAAAAAACAGTACCGGGATAATGCCTGCAGCTGCGGGCATTATCCCGGTATAACCCCGCACATCTGTGTACGCTCAGTGGGAAGGGGATAATGAATGTGGGTCCACACTCAGAAAAAATGAGAGTAATTTCTGAAAAATCTAAACAAAGTCCAAAGAACGAAAATGGTAAATAATAAAGTCCAAAAAAAAAAAAAAAAGTCCAATTAGATGTGCAGTCCCGTTAAAAAAGAAACATAAGAAAAAAATGCTGTTATAATGAAAAATGTGCTTAGTATAGTGACTTTACCATAAATAAGGTGAGAGATAAAAATTAGGGTGTTAATATTGAACAGAAACACATCAAATAAACAAGGATTAACACATAATGAATGTGAGTCCAAACTCAGAAAAAATTAGAATAATGTCTGAAAAATGTGCTAGTATAATAATGTGCTAGTATAATAACTGCACAATAAACAAAGTTCAAAAAACGAAAATGGTGAATTATAAAGGAATCCAATTAGATGTGCAGTCCCGTTAGACATATGGGGGATTCCAATCACCGGTATGAACTGTGAAGGAAAAAACAGAAGTACCACCATAAACAGGGGGAGGCTTACCAGATCTTATTGACTTGGAGGGGCCTACACCACCCCAGTCTGCAGAGCTTATTAGGTTGAACACATCTGTTGGAAACAACTGGTCCTAGATCTGTATCAATCAATCGACCTTGGACTGTCACTGAATAGTGACTTGAAGGCTCCAATCATCATGAGGAGGGTGGAAGGTAAATGCCAGGAGGGATATATCATGCAATGAAAAGATGGGCTAACATAGCGTGATACCGTATAAAAAGGGCAATTTATTAAAAATAGAATAAAACACTCACATTTGGAAGAGTAGAAAAAGCATGTATATAACAAAGAGCGATGCAAACAGGAGGTCCATCCGACGCGTTTCGACTCCACGGTCATCATCTGGGGTATGGACCCCCTGCAATAGCATCGCTTATAAAGTGAAAATGACCCCAGAACCTGCTAAACGGCGGAAATGGCTCCACATGACATCACTTCCAGTTACTGTGCCGCAACATGTACCCAAATGAAATTGTTATCTTTTTTTTTGTAAAGCTAGCGCTTTCTTTTGGTGGTATTTAACTGCTTGCCGACCAGCCGGCATTATTATACAGTGGCAGGTCGGCACGATCCCGCAAACCGCCGTAGCTATACGTTGGCTTGCGGGATCGGGATAGCAGGCGCGCGCACGCGCCAGCTTCACTGAAAGGGTGCCGATGCTCGTGGCCAACTGTCGTGATGACCGTCGGTCACACAGGGAACACAGTTAACCCCTTGATCGCCCCCTAGTGTTAACCCCTTCCCTGACAGTGACATTTTTTACAGTAATCAGTGCATTTTTATTGCACTGATCGCTATATAAATGACAATGGTCCCAAAAATGTGTCAGAAGTGTCCAATGTGTCCGCCATAATGTCGCAGTCCCGATAAAAATAGCAGATCACCGCCATTACTAGTAGAAAAATAAATAATAATAAACATGCTATAAATCTTTCCCCTAATTTGTAGACGCTATAACTTTTGCCGAAATTTACCGAAAATGTATAGAAGAATACATATCGGCCTAAACTGAGAAAAAATGTGCTTTTTTAAAAAAAAAATTGGGATATTTATTATAGCAAAAAGTACAAAATATTGTGTTTTTTTCAAAATTGATGCTTTTTTTTTGTTTATAGCACACGGAGAGGAAGAACTGCTTGTTTACATCAGCATTTTCCCCGTTCTGCCTAGTGACAGGACACTGATCACAGCTCCCTGTAACCGGGAGCGGTGATCAGTGTCGTGTCACACGTAGCCCCTCCCCCCCACAGTTAGAATCACTCCCTAGGACACACTTAACCCCTTCAGCGCCGCTTCCAGGTTAACCCCTTCACTACCAGTCACATTTACACAGTAATTAATGCATTTTCAATCACACTGATCACTGTATAAATGTGAATGGCCCCAAAATAGCACCAAAAGTGTCCGATGTGTCCGCCATAATGTTGCAGTCACGATAAAAATCGCTGATCGCCGCCATTACTAGTAAAAAAAAAAATATTAATAAAAATGCCATAAATCTATCCCCTATTTTGTAGACGCTATAACTTTTGCGCAAACCAATCAATAAACGCTTATTGTGATTTTTTTTACCAAAAATATGTAGAAGAATACGTATCGGCCTAAACTGAGGGAAAATAAATGTTTTTTTAATATATTTTTCGGGGATATTTGTTATAGCAAAATGTAAAAAAATATTGCTTTTTTTTCAAAAATTGTTGCTCTTTTTTTGTTTATAGCGCAAAAAATAAAAACCGCAGAGGTGATCAAATACCGCCAAAAGAAAGCTCTATTTTTGGGGAAAAAAGGACGTCAATTTTGTTTGGGTGCAACGTTGCATGACTGCGCAATTGTCAGTTAAAGCAACACAGGGCCGAATCGCAAAAAATGGCCCGGTCATTCAGCAGCCAATTCTTCCGGGGTTAATAACCACCGGGGTTTTTTTTTTAATTGTTGCTGTACAAACTAAAAAACGTTTTCTTTGTTTCTGTTATAAAATTTTCAAAATTAGTCATTTTGTCTTCTTTACTGATGTGGGCTGATGAGACTGCACTGATGAGCACTGATAGGCTCCACTTATGTGCACTGATAGGCTGCATTGATGAGGCTGCACTGATGGACACTTATGAGGCTGCACTGATGGGGACTGATGAGGTTGCACTGATAGGCTCCACTTATGTGCACTGATAGGCTGCACTGATGAGGCTGCACTGATGGGCACTAATAGGCTGCACTGATGAGGCTGCACTGATGGGCCATAATGGGCTGCACTGATGTGCACTGATAGGCTGCACTGATGAGGCTGCACTAATAGGCACTTATGAGGTAGCACTGATAAGCACTGATGAGGCTGCACTGATGAGCACTGATAGGCAGCACTGATGGGCATCTTCCGGAGGTCAAGTGGTTAAAGTGCCTCTGTTTTTAAATGCAAGTGTTATAAAAGGGCCATTTACCAACGGTGACAGATATCACCTCTACCACTAAAGGAGACAGGTTTCTTTAAAGTGTCTCTGTTACCAGAATATGAATGTTGAGGATGCAGACTCCGAAACCTTTAGAATTTGTCATTTTCAGGAGTGTCAGATGTCTGCTCCCCCCAGTGGTGTGATTCCTCCCAGTGGTGTCTACATCAATAAAGGACGCAGTAGTAATGAACGAACTGGCAGATCAAACCAATGTAAGCAGCGGATGACAAGGAATCCAACACTCTCATGAGTGGCAGATTTTGAAGGCTCTTTAGGCAGCTGTATGCAATAAATTCAGCCATAACTGACATTTTTATTTAGGGCAATGGAGGGCAAGAGGGATTGTTATGTTGCCTCCTCATTGCCTGTTTTAACCAATATAAAACCTGCACCACTGAACTGCAACTTCTTGCATGATTCTGTGGGACTCGGCCTCCTGCATCCAGGGTAGACGGAACAGGGGAGTTCATTGCAAACCTGTAGGTAGGTGCAGGTATGTATTCTTCTTTCCAGTAGGTGGCACTGTTAAGGGGAAGGAATGTCTGTTAAGGAAAATTGTCCACCCTAGAGACTCTGTTAGTTCTATTTGGGGAGGCAGGTATCTGATTTGATTCCAGAGTTAAAGTGGTTGTAAACCCTTTACAACCACTTTTTGCTACAGGTAAGCCTATAATAAGGTTTACCTGTAGCTACCACGGATATCTCCTAAACCTGAACAGTTTAGGAGATATTCCCTGTATTTGCATGTAGCGACGTCATCGCACATGCGCACTGAAGTACACTGAAGCAATGGCAATACGTGTCGTTGCTTCGGTTAGACTGTGCCGTTGCCGGCGGCACCCACGCGCATGTGAGGAAATGACGTCATCGCGGCTTTGGCTTATCACTGTGCTGGAGCCTACGATACCGGAAGTAACTCCAGGAGCGATATCGCCGGCCGGAGCGCTGAACGAGGGCCGCTGCGGGGGCTTCGATTTAGGGTAAGTAATACATAATGAGCTAGTATGCATACTAGCTCATTATGCCTTTGTCTTGCGGGGTTTTTTTTGGGGGGGGGGTTTACAACCACTTTACAAAGGCTATCCTAACAGGGGGTCCTTTAAGTAGAGATCCTGCATCATTTTGGTGCAATTTTGAGTGAGTGGTAGGTCAGGGAGAGGAACGAACTGGTTAGAGACGGTGCTTAGCACAGGAAAAGGTTCCTGGCAAGTAGGGCCAGCGTAAGGGACACTGCCTGGTGCTGCAGAACCTTCCAAAGAACCCTGTCTGGACTACTGTAAGCCAGGTTACCCAGCATATCGTCACCTTTCCAGCAGAAGCCATCATCCGGCAACATTATGGTGTAAAGACAGCATCAAAAGCCAGTCTGAACTGTCCTAATCTATAACAAGCCAATTGTCTGACTGTTGCACCTGTTTCAATCCTGAACAACATCCATAAAGTTTCCATCTTGCTTAGGCCTGTGTATTCCCTCCCAAGTGGGTATCTTAATCAATGCCCCCGTCTACAATTTTACACATTCTTTCCCCTACATTCCTGATAAAAGCACTTATCTCAGCCAAGTGCCAGGTGCCCAAGACAAGCGCTGTCAATCATCGTCAGTGTGTATAACGTCAGTGCTTGCGACAGGCATGCTTACTGTACAAGGGGCGGTTTCAACTGAGCTCTGACTGAGCTAAACATTAGCAACACCCACAAATCGGGCTTCTATCAGGGGAGGAGCAGAGAAGCTGGAAAGCAATGATTAAAATAGAGATTTCACAATTTAATAGCGGTTCGTTGGATAGGTTAATACATGTATTTCATTTTTAACCACTCACGAGAGTTCTCCTTTAATGAACAGTGAGCTGTGTGATTACCTAGGACTTTGCTGTCTGCCTGGAGTTCAGCTTTAAAAAGAAATAATGGCATTGCTGGTACCATCCTACCAGGATTAGTATTTTATAGTTTGTTGCCCTATGGCCAAGTTCCACTTGCTTGCTCCAGTGGGCACCTCCTGGAAAACATACACTGTAATTCTGGCCCCGATGGAAGCCCATGTTTCTTGGTCTTTTCGCTCAGATCAATGACTGTAAAAGTAGTATTAGAAACAACAGTCATTTCATTGCATTGAGGGGAACTTTACACTGAATAATGCCCATCCTGAGAAGAAACTAACAAAGGTGTAAATCTGAACCACCTTTTACTCCGGCGATAGCACATGCCCTGAATCAATAGTGATTGTGTTAAGGCCGTGCCGTAAACTTGTTTGATGGGCCGTGCCTCGGCTTGTGGGACTTTTTATTCCATTATTTGGTGGAAGATATTTTTTTCTCCTTTCCTTTGTAGAGCTCCATATTTTGCACAGAAGTCCTTTACTTGCGTATATATTCTTTTTCCGTCTGTCTATAATGCACTGGTTTGAGTTAAATGAAAATCACACTATTAAATACCAATGGGGGATATTTAATTAAGAGATATGGTCAAATCCAGGCACATTCTATAGTTTTTTTTTTTTGGAAGTCATAACATTTGCAGTGCTTAATGGTATAGATGTCATCATAAACCAATTAAAGCTGCATTTTAGCTATGACAGTTTTTACATAGTTGCATTGGTTAAGCTTGTATCACGCCCAGCAGCAATTTTGGGGCTTATATATGTCTACATAAATGAAACATTTATAGGTAAAAATCATGCCTAAAATATTTTAAATGCATGTACACTATATTACCAAATATATTGGGACACCTGCCTTTACACGCACATGAACTTTAATGGCATCCCAGTCTTATGCCCCGTACACACGGTCGGATTTTCCAATGGAAAATGTCCGATCGGAGCGTGTTGTCGGATATTCCGACCGTGTGTGGGCTCCATCGGACATTTTCCATCGGATTTTCCGACACACAAAGTTGGAGAGCAGGAGATAAAATTTTCCGACAACAAAATCCGTTGTCGGAAATTCCGATCGTGTGTACACAAATCCGACGGACAAAGTGCCACGCATGCTCAGAATAAATAAAGAGATGAAAGCAATTGGCCACTGCCCCGTTTATAGTCCCGACGTACATGTTTTACGTCACCGCGTTTAAAACGATCGGATTTTCCGACAACTTTGTGTGACCGTGTGTATGCAAGACAAGTTTGAGCCAACATCCATCGGAAAAAATCCATGGATTTTGTTGTCGGAATGTCCGAACAAAGTCCGACCGTGTGTACAGGGCATTAGTCCGTAAGGTTCAATTATGAGTTGGCCCACCCTGTGCAGCTATAACAGCTTCAACTCTTCTGGGAAGGCTGTCCACATGGTTTAGGAGTGTGTCTATGGGAATGTTTGACCATTCTTCCAGAAGCGCATTTGTGAAGTCAGGCACGGATGGTGGACAAAAAGGCCTGGCTCACAGTCTCCGCTCTAATTCATCCCAAAGGTGTTCTATCGGGTTGAGGTCAGGGAACTCTTAAGGCATCGGCATACCAAGACATTTTGGACAGTTTGATGCTCCCAACTTTGTGGGAACAGTTTGGGGGATGGTTCCTTCCTGTTCCAACATGACTGCGCACCAGTGCACAAAGCAAGGTCCATAAAGATAAGGCTGAGCGAGTTTGGGGTGGAGGAACTTTACTGGCCTGTGCAGAGTCCTGATCTCAACCTGATAGAACACCTTTAGGATAAAAAGGAGAGCATTGTTTGGTTGGGGAAAAAAATCAATGTATGCATGAAGGAAAGGAAAGGCCCTGACATACACTATATTGTCAAAAGTATTGGAATGCCTGCTTTTGTACGCACATGATTTTTAATGGCATCCCAGTCTTCGTCTGTAGGGTTCAATTTAGTTGGCCCACCCTTTGCAGCTATAACAGCTTCAACTCATCTGGGAAGGCTGTCCACAAGGTTTAGGAGTGTGTCTATGGGAATGTTTGACCATTCTTCCAGAAGTGCATTTGTGATGTAAGGCACTGATGTTGGACGAAAAGGCCTGGCTTGCAGTCTCCGCTCTAAATTTATCCCAAAGGTGTTCTATCGAGTTGAGGTCAGGATTCTGTATAGGCCAGTCAAGTTCCTCCACCCCATACTCGCTCATCCATGTCTTTATGTAACTAAAATATCAATTTTGGAGTGTCTCATTAAAGTATATCCAAGCTCAAGAGCAAACATGTAATATATTGCAGCTTACCAGTCCATAGATGTAGTGGGTGCACTCATATTATTTTTCAGGCTTTTTTTCACCTGGTGATTCTCCTGATAACACACTTCCTGTCCAAGGATGACAGTAGCCACCAAATCTAAGGATTGGTAAGCTGTAACATTTTACATATTTGTTCTTGGCTTTAGATATACTTTGCTGTCTTGAATAGATGCATATAGAAATTATTGTAGTTATATTAGAACAGATAACCTTAGCACTGATTTTGGTTCATGAGGGCAGAATACCCACTAAGATCAAGCACATCTAGGTTTTACCAGTAACTATTAGACCCTTTTCACACTGAAGGCGCTTTTCAGGCGTTTTAGCGCTAAAAATGGTGCCTGAAAAACGCCTCTCGAGCCTCAGGCTTTCACACTGGGGCCTGAAAAAAAGTCCAAGCAGCGTCTTTGGGGAGGTGCGGGAGTGGTGTATAAACTGCTTTTAAACCGCCCCTACCGTTGAAATCAGCGGGCAGCGCTGCCAAAGCATCTGCAAAGCGCTTCGGCAGCATTACTTCTTTGGGGTTAAAATCTCCCCGCTCCTGTCCACACAGCGCCGGTAAAGTGCCAGTAAAACTAGCGGCGCTTTATAGCTAACGCGCCCCATTGTGAAAGGGGTTGTGAACTTGCAAAGGAAGTAAAAAGTTTGCAAGATTACACACATTCTTCCATGACCCAACCCATTCCATCTGCAAACTCGTGGCAAGAGTAAGGTCACCAGTCAAACCAAGAATGTCACTGACAAGATATGACCATTGACCGTACCCTTCCATAAGACATTTCTGAGCAGTAGCCTGAAATACATTCATGATGCCTATGATAACCAGTAGTGTATTTAGGTTTTGTGCTGCCCTAGGCCTGACTAAACTCGGGCACCCCCTAATTTAAATATGACCCACCCCTTCCCCTTCCTGTCAAGGCCACAGCCCTTGCTGTTTAAGACCCGCCCTGAAATTTTTGAGTGGGGACACTAATTCTGAGGGCCTGGGGGGGCAATGGATTCCCTTAATTTGAATAGATTTCCTCTCACTTCCTGTTTGACTATGGGGCAGGAAGTGAAGGGAAATCTCTGCAATGGGACAGGGATGGTAAAAAATAAACTGATAGGGGTTATAACCCTCCCTTACTCTATCCAAAATGAAAAAAAAAAGTGTTGCCTATAGACTTTTTTGCCTCTCAGCCCAGTCTGCCCCATAAGAATGGTGCTACACTAACAGTGTAGCGCAAGCCGGCGGGGACTCTTTCCGTGCTTCCCCCTTGTCGGCCTAGGCCAGGATACAGCGTTTATGATAACATTCATATACCTAATGAACATCTCCAGAGCCACTGATAGGGGGGGTAGATCCAGCCCTCCTGTACTGGGCCCAGGCTCTATGAGTTCAGCAGTGGGCCATAGGGAGCGTGTACCAGGAGCTGTGCCTCTACCAGCGATTAAATAAAATGTTTGCTGGGCCCCATCAGTTCAGCAGCAGGGGCCAGATACAGAGTGGGGACTAATTATCAATTTTTGGGTTCAGGTTTCTTAGGCAGGTTATATGAGAAGCCACAATTTATAATGGCAGCCCTGAATCTTTCTGTGGTCTATAGTAGCACCCTCCTGAGCTTTCTCAAATGTTACTGCTACTAACATCGATGCAAATTTATATGGTTAACAAATGACAGCTGTCAGCTGTTTAGAAAAGAAAGACTGGTGCTAGAAAGTGGCTATATTTGGTAGGGGGGATGGGATCATGTCACTGAAGGAGTGACAGTTGGGTAATACCCAAAGCACTTGCATTAAATCTACCAGGTAGATAGCAGAGTTTTATTCATCGTGCTGTGACTTATTTGGATCGGCGGATGAGCAGTGTTTTTTTAATCTGCTGCCAAAGAATTACACTAGTGGAACCTCAAATGGAACATGTCAGTTGGTATTTACATAAAGTACATAAACATATGCTGCTCCAGCAAAACGATGTTATGTGTATAAACAGATGCTCGGTCGAATCTGTTGATTCAGCAATGCACATTCCTTCAGCCAAACCTCGAAAAAAAACACAAAGCCCAACTGTCCTTTTAAAACAGATTAGTTAACATATACAGGGACACCAAGCAACTTTGTAAATTTATTCCTATCTCAGACAGTTGTCTCCAGAAGAAGTGTCCCATTGGAAGATTTCCATTCTATTTCTATTCTGGTAACCCAAAATGTTAAATTTCCTGTAATTTTCTCTCTGTCTGATAATAGTCACCAGGTGATATAAAGAGGGGAATCTCTCCAGTGGGAGACATCAATACATACAATTTAATAAAGGTAGGTCAAGCACGTTCAATGCATATCATGTTAATGGATCATATTTCATGTTACCCTAAAAATATATTGTTTTCAAATTTGTAATCCCAGTTTGGAAGATTGAGTTTTTGTGTGAAGCAGTATATTTCAGTGCGGGGTCCGAGGATTAATTGTAGAATCCCCATAACTAGGCTGCTAGGTAAATTTTGTATTTGGCTCCTGCTGTAGCCAGAGGAGCAGTTTTTCTTTTTATTTGGTCTGCTCAGATCTGCACTGGTTTGATTGCTTCTCTTTGGCTCTAGAAGAAGTTTCTAGAGTTTAGGGAAGGAGAATTTAAATGGCCAGCCTAAATATTGAGGAGGCCCCAGTCAATTACTAGGGAAGTGTGCCCAGTTGGTGGCTGGGGAAGCTGATAAATAATTTGGAGCCTTGAGGAGATTATTTCTTCTCCCTTAGAGGGGGTGGATCAATGAGCTGAGAAGAGAGGGTCTGCTTTTCTCCTGGTGCCCCTAAGACTGGATGCTGAGCTACTTACAGGAGGCTGCCCTTGAGGACTGGTCCTGTTCCAGGATTCTGTGAGTAAAGCATCCTGTCTGATCTACAACCTACTTCATGGTCCCCAGCCATGAACCTATAGACTGTTCCAGTCTAGACTATCTGTTCTGCAAGCTACTTCATGATCTCCAGCCGTGAAACCCGAAGACTGTCCCAGTCTTGCTTCATTTTATTTACAAAATATCTCACAGTTCCTAGCTGTGAGTGAAAAGAAACGGTGCTGCTGCTGTTTAGAGAAGTGGCCTCCATACCACTGTGTCCAAGTATTTTGGAGTATTCCAAGCCACCCCAAATCCCCTCCCCAATCCCTCTGAGCAATAAAATACAGAAAACAACAAACCTCTGGATTGATCAATGAGCCAGAGTTAATGGACTGTTGTGTGCCTGGCTGCCACTGCACTGTAGTAGGAAGGAACCAGTTAACCTAAATGGCCCCTACGGGGGTAACGCTACAATAGTTTTTAGGGAAACTCTTATTTCTGTTATTGGTTGACACTGGTGGCTTGAATAAACCAGAGTTGCATCCTCCGGAAACCTAGACCACTGTGTGCCATGTGAAAATAGTGGTCTGAATCTCCAGCATTGTGCTGACACACTTCAACTTATAATAGTTTTAGGCACTGGCACATTATAATAATTATAATATTCCATATCCTTGTATCTCGACCGCATAACAAAAAAGAAAAGCAGGTGTTCAGTTGGGCTTTAAACTGCAGAATGAGACCTCCTATAAGGCATGGATCACTGGTGTGACTCATTCAGCTGTGTGTGTAAACTTAAGCTTGAGCTATGACACCTGTGAACAAGGCTTTTTTCAATAGGTTGTAAATAGGGATAACATTAAGAAAAGGAGCCTAAAATACAATCAAAGGCTGGATAATAAGTCGTATATCATTCAAAAACAATATTTTATGTTCAACTGACTAAAATATATATATATATATATATATATATATATATATATATATATATATATATATGTATGTATATATATGTATATATATATATATATATATATATATATATATATATGTATATATATATATATATATATATATATATGTTTTTTTTTTTTTTTTTTTTTAAGCCCTGACTATAATTAATAAATGAAAATAAAATGTACAAACCATTATACATGCCCCTTGATTATGTACATTAGAGGTCTTGGTTCATGACTTATGTATGTATCTATATTGTGAATCTTGATGCAAACCTATGTTTCTATATACATGTATTCTTCAATAAAATGGTTTTAAATTAATAATACAAATAACTGCAGCTAAAACATTCACTACAATATTTTATTCATGATGAACAGTTTCTAAAGTATTCCGCAATCAGAATGATGTAAGAAAAGAAAGGCTCTATGAGTAATAGAACACCCTAGGGTCTAATTCAATTAAAATTCTGAAACACACAGAGAGCTATGATCAAAAGTATTACTAGGCCACATGCGCTCCGATAAAACAAAACAGTTTGATATGCCTATACTATACCAAGTCAGTCCAGCTATTTTATGATTTTAGGCATCCCAGCCATAACCATGCAAAGAGGGTGTTACCGTGCCTTTGGTAGGGGCTTTGCTAGACCCTGGCTCAAGGAGCATGTGCCCCTGTTTTTCTACTGAGTGGCCCAGGTCACTCCAAGAATGGTCCTCTAGAACATGGTTTCTCAACCTCACTCATTTTCTCCTCACCACACAGCTAAAGTGACTCCAGTGCTGACAAAGACGGTTGGAGGTCAAACATTGAACAAACAGACACAAGATGCCAGACGTCCTTCTTATCAACCAATGATGTCAACAGTTGTTAGGACACTGGCAGCTGGCCCGGGTCTAAACCTGCAACCTCTGCTGTGTCTGGTGGTGTCTCTTCTTGCTGAGCCACCTGGGATACTGGACAGTAGGGATGAGCCGAACACCCCCCAGTTCGGTTCGCACCAGAATTTTTCGAACAGGCAAAAATTTGTGCGAACACGCGAACATCATTAAAGTCTATGGGACACGAAGATGAAAAATCAAAAGTGCTCATTTTAAAGGCTTATATGCAAGCTATTGCAAAAAAAAGTGTTTGGGGACCCGGATCCTGCCCCAGGGGACATATATCAATGCAAAAAAAAGAAGTTTTAAGAACTGAAGTTTTTTCAGGAGCAGTGATTTCAATAATGCTTAAAGTGAAACAATAAAAATGAAATATTCCTTTAAATATCGCGCCTGGGGGTGTCCTTAGTCTGCCTGTAAAGTAGCACATCGTTCCTGTGTTTATAACAGTACCACATCAAAATGACATTTCTAAAGGAAAAAATGTCATTTAAAACTACTAATTTATTGTTGGATCCCGGCAATATAGAAAAAAAATCATTGAAAAAAAATGGCATGGGTTCCCCCCCAGTCCATTACCAGGCACCAAAATTAACAAAAAGAAATATTAAAGGGGAAGCACTGGTTAGTGCATAGACTCCATGCCTCAGGTAAGCCGGCATCTTCTGCCAGGGTGACATGCTTCTGTACCAGCTGGTCGATTGGACCCTTTTTACTAATATAACCACTGTTCTCCAGGCCTGACCCCCTGATCATGACACCAAGGTTGTAATGTTGCACAATGAAAACCTGTGGCTTTGTGTAACAATAAGACAGGCTTAATCCACCTACTGGATTGTACATAATTTGTATACAGTTTGGGGCAATTTTTAGGCATTATGTCAAGGCACGCGTGTAGAACTCAATAGGCACCCTGGTTGAAAAAGGGCTGCTCTAAAACAACACATGCTGTAGGTTTTTGTTGATTTCATGTCATACATTATTCAGAATTGTATTGTATTTAATTTGTTATTTCAGTCATTTTGTCATATTTATAATATTACAACTGTAACCAATTATCATGGCCTGATTAACCATTGGGCACAGCTGACATGTGTTTACAGGTGGCAGATGTAAAGGGGCAGGTTTTCCATTTGCAATTACAGGCTGCTTATTTTCTCCACCATCAATAGGAATAGTCTGTCATATACCATTATTTACACATTATCACAATGTTCTAAGCCAGGCTAGGACTAGAAAAACAAGGAACATTTTATAAAAAAAAATCTAGCTGATCCTAGAAGACGAGTGTTACTCGTAATCTTGTGTGCCTACAGGCTACAGTGATGGAAAGTGGGTTCTGCCAACCAGATCTCCAAAGAAAATGTTGTTATACTAATGAAAGACAGCCCTAATTATCATCTTACTTCTAATAATTGAACTGAACTGGTTCTTTGTGTCGGCCCTGTGATAACAAGCATGCTCCATGCTATCTCATAAGGGGGCCAACTGCAAAAATCAGGAAAAGACACCTAACCCCACTGTCGATATAGTCCACCTACAGTAGAGTACTCTGTGGCCTCCTCTTTGATGTGTCACATGGGTATCCCAGGAGGAAATGGGCAACATAAAAAAATCAATCTCACCTAGGTAAGAAAACAGGAAGTTCAGGGATGTGTTTCCAGAAAAAGGTATATAAAAACCAAAAGATTAATAATATACAATATTGGGAGAGGACGGAGGCAGGAGGGTTTTGAGAAAGAGGGCTGGGAAGGTGAAAGTCTACCTTAAGGTACGTATAAGGGGAAGTAAATATTAATCTACTGAATGTTAGCTTATTTCTTAAAAAAAAAAATAACAAAACAGTTTTCATCAGCTGAGAAGAGGACAATTTTACTTATTTTCTTGTTCATTTTTTTTATTATTATTTCAATTTAAGACATGGTTCTCAGAATACAAAAAGCATTAACAGAATATCTCAGAGTACATAACAAACATGTAATGAAGCAATACCATATACATTAGTTGAATGATAGATAAAACCAGGCTAGTTATTTGGTAGAATCATAGTGTACATTAAAGGCAAGCAAAAATACAAGCAAACTAAGAACACAGGAGATCGTAACATAACCTTGGACAAATGGATCATGTCAGCTGGTATTCCCTATGGAATGAAAGAGATCTGAACCTGAGAAGAAAACTTTTCTGGGGAATGATGTCTAATTCAAAGGAAAGAGGAGCGAAGAGGAGGAGGATGTGGGTAGGGTGGGACAGGGAGGACCCCAGGGTGCCAAGCGGTGTCTGTCCCTAGAGGGGATAAGAGGTAAGGTTATGTGAAACCAAGGCAGATATGTTTTGGGAGTCATAAAGATTCAACAAAATGAGAAATAGAAAGTGACGCACCCAGGGTTGCCATCGTTTAGTATAGTATTCAATCTTGGAGAGTTGCATCAATGTTTGCATAGATTGTAGTCTTAGGCCTTAGTGATCCTGCGCTTGGTCTCTGCTATATTAAGGAAGTTGGTCTTCCAAGCTTTTACTATGGCTCTTTTAGTCTCTGTGGTCACTTGTAGGAATAATTTAAATTCGACCTGGGGTAGGTTGGGGGAGCATAAGTTAAACAGTGCTAGGAGGGGGAGGGGGAAAAAGTGTGGAGATGATTTGAGATATATCCCTGCCCAAAACCTAATTTTACTTATTTAATCACTGCCTGGAGGTTTTCTTTAAGGGAAACTGTTGCTTTGCCTTGCATGTAAAGCACAGGTTCCCTTTAAGTCAGCTACTGTTGCACTCTAACTTTTATCATCATTTATTTTTGTTGAATGAAATTGAGTTCTAGATCTCTTATTAAAAATCCCAACATCAGTTTTGACTAAAAATCTTTTATTATCCATTAAAACGAAAATATATTTTGTTTTTTGTTTTTTTTTTACTAGAGAATCAATTAAATACTAAATTAAAATACATGGAATACATTAATTTGAGTGACACATGTTTATACGTTAATGCAAAAGAGGCTCTTATTATGCTAACGGATACAGTTCATTTGTATTCCCATGTAAATTCTAATTAACTATACCAAAGACTGATGCAGTATTTAATTGTTTGAAAAACAATATTTTCTTATCTTTCTGGGTACAATCCAAACCATAATGATTTGTTAGAGAAAAAGCACTAATTATGTTTCATTACATGCTTTGCATTCTGCTTCATTACCGAGTGTCACCTTCTTTTAGGTATAAACTTACAGAGTACCAAGCAATTATAGTCAAAAATAAAATTATAGTAAATATTTAATTTAATTATTTAAAATGCAGCATGCATTTAATAATGCAGAAGGGAAGGGCCATTTTGATGAGAAATATAAGTATATACTGTATGTATATAAATATCTATATATTTTTTAAATAAATAAATTATTAATAAACACTTCAACTGAACTAGAGTCTATCAAATGTTTTGAAATGTTGGCACCTTTTAAACAATATAGAAGCAGTTTACAAACAATCTATTAAAAGTTTGTTGTTTTATCTACATAATGCTTTAGTCAAAAAAAAAAAAATCACCTCTGTCTTTTAAGACAGCTGAAGAAAAACTGTACATTTCTCTGAGGAAGAAAACACCAGAACAAAAAGGGAAGGATCACAGTACATCATGTGACCAGTCATCTAAGATATCCAATTACCTTCTTTAGAATTAAGAAGGATTTTTTTGGATCATGCTTAATAGTGTTTTCTTTTTGTCTTCCTCTGGATCAACTGTGGGTATAGGATTGTGTATATGGAGGTTTTATATCAATTTCTTTTTTCCATTGATTGAACAAGATTGCCTTTTTTTTAAGTTTTTGGACTTTGGATGGACTTTTGAAAAAAAATGTATTTTTTCAACCTAACTATGTTACATAAGTATTTTAAAAAAGTAGGTGTGGGAGGGAGTTTTTAAGGTAGAGGTGTACTTTAAACTTTCAACATAATAATTAAAATAAAATATAGTTGGTATTTAAATCATTTTACATAAAACATTGCTTCCATTCCTTTGACAACATCAGGTAAATACTGTTCACCTACGTTCCAACAGTTTTGACTTTACTAAAATGATCAACGATCTGGCGTTAAACTGGCAGTAATGCACAGAAAACTATATGGCGTTAAACTGGCAGTAATGCACACAAAACTATATGGCACTAAACTGGCAGTAACGCACACAGAACTATATGGCGTTAAACTGGCAGTAACGCACACAGAACTATATGGCGTTAAACTGGCAGTAACGCATAAAAATCTATATGGCATTAAACTGGCAGTAACATGCACAGAACTATATGGCGTTAAACTGGCATTAACACACACAAAACTATATGGCGTTAAACCGGCAGTAATGCACACAGAAGTAAATGGTGATAAACTGGCCGTGACACACACAAAACTATATGGCGTTAAACTGGTAGTAACACACAAAACTATACGGCGTTAAACTGTCAGTAACGCACACAAAACTATATGGTGTTAAACTGGCAGTAATGCACACAAAACTATATGGTATTAAACTGGCAGTAACGCACAAAAAATGATATGGCGTTAAACTGGCAATAACGCACAGAAAACTATATGGCGTTAAACTGGCAGTAACGCACATAAAACTATCAAGCGTTAAACTGGCAGTAACGCACACATAACTATATGGCGTTAAACTGGCAGTAACACACACAGAACTATATGCCATTAAACTGGCAGTAACGCACAAAAATCTATATGGCGTTAAAGTGGCAGTAACACACACAGAACTATATGGCGTTAAACTGGCAGTAATGCACACAAAACTATATGGTGTTAAACTGGCAGTAACGTACACAGAAGTAATTGGCGTTAAACTGGCCGTAACGCACACAAAACTATATGGCATTAAACTGGCAGTAACACACAAAACTATATGGCGTTAAACTGGCAGTAACGCACACAAAACTATATGGTGTTAAACTGGCAGTAACGCACACAAAACTATATGGTATTAAACTGGCAGTAACGCACAAAAAACAATATGGCGTTAAACTGGCAGTAACGTACACAAAACTATATGGCGTTAAACAGGCAGTAACGCACACAAAACTATATGGCGTTAAACTGGCAGTAACGCACACAAAACTATATGGCGTTAAACTGGCAGTAACGCACACAGAAGTAAATGGCGTTAAACTGGCCGTAACACACACATAACTATATGGCATTAAACTGGCAGTAACGCACACAGAACTATATGGCATTAAACTGGCAGTAACGCAACAAAAATCTATGTGGCGTTAAACTGGCAGTAATGCACACAGAAGTAAATGGTATTAAACTGGCCGTAACGCACACATAACTATATGGCATTAAACTGGTAGTAACGCACTCAGAACTATAAGGCGTTAAACTGGCAGTGATGCACAAAAATCTATGTGGCATTAAACTGGCAGTAACGCACACAGAACTATATGACATTAAACTGACAGTAACACACACAAAACTATATGGCATTAAACTGGCAGTAACGCACACAGAAGTAAATGGCGTTAAACTGGCAGTAACACAATCAAATAGACGGTGTTCAACGGTCACTACACTGACGCTATCTGAACTGTCCCTACTCTAGCTATACACTAATGTCAAGATTACTGACACGGTCTCTCTACACTACACTGAAACTATCTGAGTTGTCCCTACTCTACACTAATGTATGTATGAATGACACGGTCTCACTAAACTACAGTGAGCTACTGAGCTGTCCCTACTCTAGCTGCACACTACGCAAAGCTGAATGATGGTCACTACACTCACACTATCCCTAGACTGACACTAAACTATAATTCTACACTGACAATTGAAGCAAAATAGCACAGTATAGCACACTAACTAACTAATAGCACTGAACAGAGCCCTGTTCTATCTCTCTCGATGCCGAAATCACACTGAAAATGGCTGCCATTGACAGAACACTTTTATACTGTGGGGCGGGAATGAGTCATGATTGGATAAAGTCATGATGGCAGTGTCCAATCATGACTCTGACAGTGCTCTGTGCCCTGATTGGCTGAAGCTTTCACTGCTTTAACCAATCAGGGCTTGCAATGCACTGATCAGCACCGCAATGCATTGTGGTCGGTTCGGGGGCCGAACAAATGGTCAAATGACACGTGTGTTCGGATGTTCGCCAAACGTCCGAACAACGAAAGTTCGGACCGAATTTATGCTCGGCCGAACCGTTTGCCCATCCCTACTTGCAAGCAGCGATTCCAGTACTGACTTTGACTTCTGAAACTCTTCCTCTCAGCACCTCAGGAAGTTTAGACAGCAGGCTCTGTGAAATGTGTGACAGTCTGTGCCTATGTAAAGGGCATAATGAATATGCGCTACAGAATCCAAATGTTTAGGATCTTCTAAAAGAAAGTTTTCAAACTTTAAGATTGTTTAGATTAGGAGAAGGCTAGAAATAACTGAAATTCAATGTGAAAAAGGATATGTGGTTTTAAATTTTAATGGTAGATATACTTTGAAGTGAACCATGCATCAGATATTTTTTATGTTAAGTACTTCTTTAATGTAGAGGTATCAGCCAAATGATCAGACAAACTGCAATGTGAAGTTTACTGAATGAATGCAGGATAAATTGCAAATAAGATGGTAACAGGGTTGCACAATAGGTATAGACACTCTATAAGAACATTACAGTACAAAGGATTAATTGATTTTTCCTTGGGGCAGCACCTCTTTCACAAGGAGCTAGACTGTCTCTGATAGTGCAGGTGGCCAGTGTGAGGGTTTCCTGGACCCTTTCCATAGGCAGGTGGTGCGAAGAGTCTCTGGTCTGGACACCTAAGTAAATGGTCTACATGAAGTACCACCCCACTGGAAGCACTGCACTCTGGAGACACTTGAAGCAGTGCCCTCTGCAATGACCTGGACTTCTCCATACTCTTTTGCCCCAAATCAGCTGCCTGCATGCCAGATAACATGGTTGAGGACCAGACAGCTGGTGACAGATCTCATGTCCAGTCACCTTTGTCTCATTAGGTGTGATTGCTTGGGACTGACAAGGTTGGGAATAAAGGAAGATAATATTTTCTGAGCATGCCCAGGAGCCCAGAGTTTTGTGGGAACCAAGGAAATTTTGGGAAAAGAAATGAAAGGAGCATGCACCACAACTGCGAACTTGCTGCCTCTGGCAAGTTTGTAGACCAAACAAGGTATTGTGCAATGTGTTCGGGGGGGGGGGGGGGTTTCAAATAACAGCCCTCTGTGAGCACCTCAAGGGCTGAGTCTCAATTCCATCTTCTAGGGCAAGAGGTAGTGCATCTTTGTTTTCTTGCGCCTCAGCAGGTGACAGGTCAAGGGGCTCCACAAAAGAGACATGACTATGAGACAGATGACCATCGGATTGTCTGACATCATTATTGTCTGACATGGCCTATCCTGTTCATAGACACCATAATGTAATGTAAAAGGAATCAGCCAAATAATCAGACAAACAGCAACATCCAACTTGAAGTTTACTGAATGAATGCAGGATAAACAACTTGGTAATGGGGTATGTAATAAGTACAGAACAAATAGTAACAAGCAGTGCAACTATCACAATAACAGGAGCTGCCTTGGATCTGTTTTCCAATAAGGACACTAGTTGGAAGCACAGTGCAGCCAACGAGACATGCAGAGAAACTTTTTAAGACCTATAAAGTAAAAGGGACTACAGTAGTGCCTTGGATTACGAGCATAATTCATTCCAGAAGCAATGCGTGTAATCCAAAGCACTCATATCAAAACGAGTTTCCCCATAGGAATCAATGGAAACTCAGATAATTTGTTCCACAGTAGGGATGAGCCGAACACCCCCCGGTTCGGTTCGCACCAGAACCTGCGAACGGACCGAAAGTTCGCACGAACGTTAGAACCCCATTGACGTCTATGGGACTCGAACGTTCGAAATCAAAAGTGCTCATTTTAAAAACTAATTTGCATGGTATTGTCCTAAAAAGGGTTTGGGGACCCGGGTCCTACCCCAGGGGACATGTATCAATGCAAAAAAAACTTTTAAAAACGGCCGTTTTTTCGGGAGCAGTGATTTTAATGATGCTTAAAGTAAAAAAAAAAAAAGTGAAATATTCCTTTAAATATCGTACCTGAGGGTTGTCTATAGCAGTGTTTCTCAACTCCAGTCCTCAAGGCGCACCAACAGGTCATGTTTTCAGGATTTCCCTCAGATGAAACGGCTGTGGTAATTACTAAGGCAGTGAAAACTGATCAAATCACCTGTGCAAAATAGTGGAAATCCTGAAAACATGACCTGTTGGTGCGCCTTGAGGACTGGAGTTGAGAAACACTGGTCTATAGTATGCCTGTAAAGTGACGCGTGTTTCCCGTGTTTAGAACAGTCCCTGCACCAAATGTCATTTTTAAAGGAAAAAATCTCATTTAAAACTGCTTGCAGGTTTAATGTAATGTCGGGTCCTGGCAATATGGATGAAAATCAGTGAGACAAACGGCATGGGTACCCCCCAGTCCATTACCAGGCCCTTTGGGTCTTGTATGGATATTAAGGGGAACCCCACACCCAAATTAAAATAAGGAAAGGTGTGGGGCCACCAGGCCCTATATACTCTGAACAGCAGTATACAGGCGGTGCAAACAAGACAGGGACTGTAGGTTTGTTGTTAAGTAGAATCTCTTTGTAATTTTGAACGGGTACATTTTTAACGTGTTTAGCTCCAGCCAAAAAATCTTTTTTAAGCTTTTTGGAAAACATAGGGAAGGGTTATCACCCCTGTGACATTTGTTTTGCTGTCTTTCCTCCTCTTCAGAAGATTTCACCTCACTTTTTGTCCCAATGGATTGGAAAGCATCAGTGGAAAGGAGAAATGTTTTTCCCATATTAACTCTTACAGGAGAGAATTTCCCTTCCTAGGGGTAGATTTCATCTCACTTCCTGTTGTCTCCTTCCGTTTGCAAGTAGGAGTCGTTTGTAAGTTAGTTGTTTGAAAGTAGGGTCCTGCCCTATTTACTGAGCAGAAATTTGGGCCTTAGGTGTTGCTGTGGCCACAACACTGTAAGCCCTCACAGGGCCCTGTTGTGAAATATTAGATCAAGAATTGTAATTACATGCCCCTGTTGAACAGGAGCTGAAAAATTAGGCCTTAGGCACTGGTGCTGGTGCCACAACACTGCAACCCCTCACAGACACTCTAGTTGGAACGCAGGAACGAGCCCTGCTGCAAAGTATTGCATCAAAAATTGTAATTACACGCCCCTGTTAAACAAGGGCTGAAAAATTGGGCCTTTGGCACTGGTGCTGGTGCCACAACACTGCAACCCCTCACAGACACTCTAGTTGGAACGCAGGAACGAGCCCTGCTGCAAAGTATTGCATCAAAAATTGTAATTACACGCCCCTGTTAAACAGGGGCAGAAAAAATGGGCCTTAGGCACTGGTGCTGGTGCCACAACACTGCAACCCCTCACAGACACTCTAGTTGGAACGCAGGAACGAGCCCTGCTGCAAAGTATTGCATCAAAAATTGTAATTACACACCCCTGTTAAACAGGGGCAGAAAAAATGGGCCTTAGGCACTGGTGCTGGTGCCACAACACTGCAACCCCTCACAGACACTCTAGTTGGAACGCAGGAATGAGCCCTGCTGCAAAGTATTGCATCAAAAATTGTAATTACACGTCCCTGTTAAACAGGGGCAGAAAAAATGGGCCTTAGGCACTGGTGCTGGTGCCACAACACTGCAACCCCTCACAGACACTCTAGTTGGAATGCAGGAACGAGCCCTGCTGCAAAGTATTACATCAAAAATTGTAATTACACGCCCCTATTAAACAGGGGCTGAAAAATTGTGCCTTAGGCACTGGTGGTGGCGCCCAGAACCAAAAATGTTCTTACAAGCTATCAGCGTGATGATTGAGGAGGAAGAGGATAATTACTCAGGGATAGTCACTCAGCATCAGCATAGGCAGTCTTTGAAGGGATCTGAGATTTCAAAAAAAATTATTCGGTTACATCAGCATCAGGCGCTTGGTAGCTGGTGGTGATCCAAGACTGATTCATTTTTATGAAGGTCAGTCGATCGACCGAGTCAGTGGACAGACGCACCCTGTGATCGGTTAACACGCCTCCAGCAGCACTGAATGTGCGTTCCGAAAGAACGCTGGATGCAGGACAGGCTAGTAGCTCAATTGCATACTATGCAAGCTCTGGCCAGTGATCCATCCTCAAGACCCAGTAACCCAGAGGATTTTCGGTGGGAAAGGTGTCCAAGTCTGATCTTGCCCCTAGGTATTCCTGCACCATGTAAAACAGACGCTGGCGATGGTTGCTGGAACCGATCATACCTTGGGGCTGCGGACCAAAAAATTGTCTGAACGCATCGGTCAGACAGCCACCTTCTCCACCGCTCCTTCTTTGACTGACCGAAGCCTCAGCAACACGTTGTCCAGAAACAGGAGTTTGTAACCTCCCAGTCTCTGGGAACGCGTTGCACAGACCTTTCTGCAAGACCTCCCGAAGATGTTTCATCCTCTGCTCCCTCTGCGATGGCTGGACGTTGGGCGGGGACCTCTGCGGCGTTCCGCCGTTCTCTGGCGGACGTGGCTGGGCGGTCCCCCTCACCGATGTCTGTATGACGCTGGGGGCGGAGATTACGGTGGACGTCCGGATATTTAAGGTGGGGGTTTTGGCATGGTCAGTCTCTTTTGCTTCTATCTGGCGTCCTCCACATTTTCACAAGAGAGCACACTGGTAAGCACTACCCTTACACACAGATCGCTACATGTTACTTCACCAGTGTACCCCTTACTCTTACAGGTACACCCTGTAGCCACACTTTGCCATTGATTTTTACTTCCGTTTATCTGTAATCTCTTCTGGCCGTCTACATGTTTTTTCTTTCTCTCTTCTATGCATTTTTCCTTGTCCTTTTTCTTGGCTGTCCTTTCCTCTCCCTGCTTTCTTTCCTCTCTTTCCTTTCTCTCCTCCTTTCCCTTTTCCTTTTTCTTTCCTTCACATTTTATTTATTTATTTATTATTATTTTTTTTTTTTCCCTCACATGCACTTTCTTCCCACATCACATTTCCCCATGCTGTGTAGGACACTCCTGCATTTTCTGTACCCCAGTTTACCATACTACATTCCCACTACAGGGCGACATTAACAACTCTAGTCATACAATACATATATTTATGCATCTCATTATGGTATATCATGTCATTTAGGACTCATGGGTTATTTGGGAGATTGTGTCATTCACCATCCCAATATTTTTATACACACTTATATATGCTTTGACATGGAGTATGCCCTACTAGGTCCATGGGTAACACTTGGGTTCACCAATTTCTCACCACTTCTCTACCTTCGCTTTCTTGTTTTTCTGTTTTTCCTCTTGCTCTGCTGAACACCCTGTATTCCTCATATTCCAGTATACCATTGCTAATTTCCTTAGATATGGTTACCGCCATTATCTTAGATACATATACATTTTGCTATTTATTTCATTATAGTGAATACACTTTGCAACCATCTTGGGTGACAGTCGGGTTCATCCCTTTCTTCTTTTTAACTGCCGTGCCAGCCCTTTGCCTGATCCTGGATGTCCATTTGGTGGTCTCCTCCCCCTCAGCTCCCGGGGGAGATGTATCCCCGCTGCCCCCCACTTGGGGGCCACCCCTTCGGGGTTCCACGCCTGACAAGTGGGTATTGGATTACTTACTCTGGCTTCATGTTGTTGTCCTACCATAACCTATACTCCAATATACTCTTTATCTGTTTATTACAAACATCAGATATACACATCAGCCCCTGATGATGCGAGGAGAGCTCGCGAAACGCGTCGGGTTAGAGATGTAGCATGTATATCTGTACTGTTTATACTTTTTATATCTTGATGTTATGTCATGATGGCTATGTTTTTAGGACCAATTTATCATGCTGCTGCTCTTTATGCATGTGTCACCGATGTTCATGACTTGTACTGGATGTTATTTATTACAATAAATTTTGTCATCTCTATACTCTTGTTATTTTTCTGTGATCACCATGGACACTTCATTTAAAGTCCCACGGGCGAATTTTTGTATGTTTGCGTAATATAGGGATGGAGGTGTCTCATGTTAGGGAGCAGCTCTCAGACTTTTCTGTTTCTGCGATGGCAAGATAAGGTCCACAACCTTACCCTTGTAACGTGGATCAAGGAGGGTTGCCAGCCAGTATTGGTCCTTCTCCTTGATACCACGAATACGAGGATCCTTACGCAGGCTTTGCAGGATCAGGGAGGCCATGCAGCGTAGGTTTGCTGAGGCATTCGGTCCGGAGTCCTCTGGGTCACTAAGGACGACATGGTCCGCAGCCACCTCCTCCCAGCCACGTACAAGTCCATGTGTTTCTTGGGACTGATCCCTTAAAGACTGCTGCTGATGCTGAGTGCCAGGCTCCACCTCCATACTGACACAATCTTCCTCCTCCTCCTCCTCCTCCTCGTCCTCTTCCTGTGTGATCGGCGGGCACGCAGGAACACTGTCTGGATAAAGGGGGCCTTGAGAGCTAAGGAAGTCCTCCTCTTCCTGCCTCTGTTCTGCCTCAAGTGCCCTGTCCATTATTCCACGCAGCGTGTGCTCCAACAGGTGGACAAGGGGGACAGTGTCACTGATGCATGCACTGTCACTGCTCACCATCCTCGTGGCCTCCTCAAATGGTGACAGGACAGTGCATGCATCCCTGATTATGGCCCACTGGCGTGGGGAAAATGAACCAAGCTCCCCTGACCCTGTCCTGGTGCCATAGTCGCACAGGTACTCATTGATGGCCCTCTGCTGCGTGTGCAGCCGCTGCAGCATGGCCAACGTTGAGTTCCACCTGGTGGGTATGTCACAGATTAGGCGGTTCTTGGGCAGGTTAAACTCCTTTTGGAGGTCCGTCAGCCGAGCACTGGCATTATATGACCGGCGGAAATGCACACAGACTTTCCTGGCCTGCCTCAGGACATCCTGTAAGCCCAGGTACCTGCCCAAGAACCGCTGCACCACCAAGTTAAGGACGTGAGCCAAACAGGGCACATGGGTCATTTGTCCCTGTCGGAGGGCAGAGAGGAGGTTGGTGCCATTGTCGCAAACCACCATTCCTGCCTTAAGTTGGCGTGGCGACAACCACCTCTGAACCTGCCCCTGCAGAGCTGACAGAACCTCTGCCCCAGTGTGGCTCCTGTCCCCCAAGCACACCAGCTCAAGCACCGCATGGCATCTTTTGGCCTGCGTACTTGCGTAGCCCCTTGAACAACTACGGAGCACCGCTGGTTCCGAGGAAGAGGCCATGGAGGAAGAAGAAGAGGAGGGGGTGGAGGAGAGAGGTGTGTCACAATCATTAGCATTTTGGAGGCGTGGTGGCGGAACAACCTCCAACACTACTGCACCTTGTCCTGCATCCTTCCCAGCTGCCAGCAGAGTCACCCAATGCGCCGTGAAACTTAGGTAACGTCCCTGTCCATGCCTGCTGGACCATGAGTCAGCGGTAATATGCACCTTACCGCTGACCGCCCTGTCCAGAGAGGCATGGACATTGCCTTCCACATGCTGGTAGAGAGCCGGAATCGCCTTCCGTGAGAAAAAGTGGCGTTTGGGTACCTGCCACTGAGGAACCGCACATTCCACAAACTCACGGAAGGGGGCAGAGTCTACCAACTGAAAAGGCAGCAGTTGAAGTGCTAGCAATTTTGCCAAGCTAGCATTCAACCGCTGGGCATGTGGATGGCTGGGAGCAAACTTTTTTCGGCGGTGCAGCAGCTGGGGCAGGGAAATTTGCCTGGTACAATCTGACGTCGGTGTACCAAAATCAGATTGCCCACAAGTACTTGGCTGTGACACACCTAATTCTACACCTTCATTCCTCTCAGTGCAGGTCTCAGAGAGGACTGAAGGTCTAGTGGGGTTGGAAATCTCAGCTGATGAGGAGCAAGGAGAGGTCCTCTTTGTTCTTTGGTGTGGGTCTTTTAGATACGCTTGCCAACAAACTGCATGGCAGGTCAACATATGTCTGGTCAAGCATGTGGTACCCAAGCGGGAGATGTTTTGGCCACGCGAGATACGCTTGAGACATATGTTGCAAATAGCAGCGGTGCGATCTGATGCACTCGTCTCAAAAAAGGCCCACACCAAAGAACTTTTGGAATAACGCGCAGAGACTGCAGCGCCCTGCACATGTGGAGCTTTGGGGTGTGATGCAGTCAATGTGCTGCCCTTAGGCTGGCCCCTGGAGGGCATCCTGCCTCGTTGGTGATGTGCCGCCTCCTCCTCCTCCTCCTCCTCTCTCCTATCAGGCACCCACGTTGAGTCAGTGACCTCATCATCCCCTCCCTCCTCATCACTGGAGCAAACCTGGCAGTATGCTGCAGCAGGGGGAGCATGACTGCCAGATTGCTGTCCTTCTTGGGCACCCCCTCTGTCCGTGCTCATGTTACTGCCTTCATCGAGCTCAGTATCATCATCAGAGCCTTCCAAACGCTGGGCATCCTCCTGGTGCATGTACCCAACACTGTGGTCAAACAGTTCGAGGGACTCCTCAGGAGGACATGGTGGGGCTAGGGAAGGAGTCACTGATGACATTGAGCCGAGGGAAGAGGCCGCTGCTTTGCCAGACAAAGTACCCTGGGCATGGGTGAGAGAGGATGAGGAGGATGAGGACGGCTTGGTCATCCACTCGACCAAGTCTTCCGCATGTTGCGGCTCAACATGGCCAGCTGCCGAAAAAAAGGCCAAGCGTGTCCCATGGCCACGTGCTGATGAGGATGCACCGTCTCCATGACCAGCACTAGACACAGAGCTTGCCCTCTCTTATTGGCTTGTGACTGTCTGCCTCTCCTTCTTGGCCTTCCAGACATACTAATGGCCTGTAGCTGCACTAAGATGGGATATATATATATATATATATATGTACTGATACTGCAGCTAGCAAAATCAACTGCCTGCCTGTAGTATGAGAACACCACCAACCTTCTACAGGTAGCTTTAGCTGAACACTGTGAGGTGGACGCACCCCACTAACTTGTAGGTTTAGCAGAACACTGTGAGCAGGACGCACTGCACTAACTGTAAATAGTCTAGCCGCCTGACTGTGATACTAATAGGATCAAAAGAACACCAGCAATTTTCTTCAGGTAGCTGTATTTACTGTAACAAGACAAGCCTGCCTGTCAGTAAGAAGATAACAGAAACGGATCTAGCTGAACACTGTGAGCAGGACGCACCCCACTAGCTTGTAGGTTAAGCTGAACACTGTGAGGTGGACGCACCCCACTAACTTGTAGGTTTAGCAGAACACTGTGAGCAGGACGCACTGCACTAACTGTAAATAGTCTAGCTGCCTGACTGTGGTACTAATAGGATCAAAAGAACACCAGCAATTTTCTTCAGGTAGCTGTATTTACTGTAACAAGACAAGCCTGCCTGTCAGTAAGAAGATAACAGAAACGGATCTAGCTGAACACTGTGAGCAGGACGCACCCCACTAGCTTGTAGGTTTAGCTGAACACTGTGAGGTGGACGCACCCCACTAACTTGTAGGTTTAGCTGAACACTGTGAGCAGGACGCACCCCACTAACTTGTAGGTTTAGCAGAACACTGTGAGCAGGACGCACTGCACTAACTGTAAATAGTCTAGCTGCCTGACTGTGGTACTAATAGGATCAAAAGAACACCAGCAATTTTCTTTAGGTAGCTGTATTTACTGTAACAAGACAAGCCTGCCTGTCAGTAAGAAAATAACAGAAACGGATCTAGCTGAACACTGTGAGCAGGACGCACCCCACTAGCTTGTAGGTTTAGCTGAACACTGTGAGGTGGACGCACCCAACTAACTTGTAGGTTTAGCTGAACACTGTGAGCAGGACGCACCCCACTAACTTGTAGGTTTAGCAGAACACTGTGAGCAGGACGCACTGCACTAACTGTAAATAGTCTAGCTGCCTGACTGTGGTACTAATAGGATCAAAAGAACACAAGCAATTTTCTTCAGGTAGCTGTATTTACTGTAACAAGACAAGCCTGCCTGTCAGTAAGAAGATAACAGAAACGGATCTAGCTGAACACTGTGAGCAGGACGCACCCCACTAACATGTAGGTTTAGCAGAACACTGTGAGCAGGACGCTCTGCACTAAATGTAAATAGTCTAGCTGCCTGACTGTGGTACTAATAGGATGAAAAGAACACCAGTAATTTTCTTCAGGTAGCTTTATATACTGTAACAAGACAAGCCTGCCTGTCAGTAAGAAGATAACAGGAACGGATCTAGCTGAACACTGTGAGCAGGACGCACTGCACTAAATGTAAATAGTCTAGCTGCCTGACTGTGGTACTAATAGGATCAAAAGAACACCAGTAATTTTCTTCAAAATACTGTAACAAGACAAGCCTGACTGTCAGTAAGAAGATAACAGGAACGGATCTAGCTGAACACTGTGAGCAGGACGCACTGCACTAAATGTAAATAGTCTAGAAGATAACAGGAACGGATCTAGCTAAACTGAATACAGTGTATATATATATATATATATGCAACACCTGGGATGCATATATATAGACAATACACTTTAAGTGCAGCTAACTGACTGACTGTCCTGCCTAATCTAGCTAACTCAAATGAAATGACACTTTCTCTCTCTCTCTCTATTTCTCAGCACACCGGAACACACTGCACAGGGCCGCCGTGCAGGCGGCCTTATATAGTGTGGGGCGTGTACTAAATCCCCTGAGCCATAATTGCCCAAAGCCTCCTTGGCTTTGGCCAATTACGGCTCTCTGTTAAGGCGGCGCTGTGATTGGCCAAGCATGCGGGTCATAGTGCATGCTTGGCCAATCATCAGCAAGCAATGCACTGCGATGCCGCAGTGAATTATGGGCCGTGACGCGCCACACGAATTTGGCGCGAACGGCCCATATCGTTCGCAATTCGACGAACGATCGAACAGCCGATGTTCGAGTCGAACATGGGTTCGACTCGAACACGAAGCTCATCCCTATTCCACAGCCACTGCTTGTCTATATAGTACCGCATATGGCCAGTGGTGACATCATCATCAGCCTAGTCAGAGTCACCTTACTGGAGCTCGAGGATGGCTTTTTCTGAAGTTTTGAAATATTCCTGAAAAATGATAATGTTGCTGTATATTGTAACACATTAGGAACATATTTACACACAATTGTAAAGTTACTGAAAGATCCACTTTAAATTCTATGTGCTTTTATTATTTATATAATCATCCCCCCTAAATAAAGTGCAGCCTTTAATTAAAAATGAATATTCAATATTTGCAAGCAACATGTTTTTTTTTATGGAGAACTCGGAAGCAAGAAAAGAAAAGTAAAAATTCTAAAATACAGCATAAAATCTCAAAACCCAAAGGAATATAAACTATATTATACAATCAGAGATACCCACATAATATGGTGAATTATTCTATCCAGTACACCTTGTATTCAGCTTTGGTGCTCTCATTTAGTATTCAGCTTTGATAAATTTATTATAAAAAGGTCTTATTATCCTGCTTTTGATGGTATCCTTCTCTTGAAACACTGACTTCTATGCGATAGTCTTTGCAGACCGAAACTGATTAATTTAATCATATTCAATTCCAATCTTTTCTTTTAAAGGTGAAATTGTAAATGTCTTGGCAAAAATATATCTTTTGGAATGGAAATTCGGGTCCTAAATTCATAATTTCCCATTTCCCCAAACAAAATAAAAAAAATATTACAAATCTGTTTTTGAATGAGCTAGATCACATTTATTATTTTATAGCATTTGTTTAGTTTTGAAAAAATTTAATTGAACAAACTTATAAATATTTGAATAAAACTATGCTCACTGTTTCCATGTTTCCATGTAATGCAATATTCTCTGTATAGCTAAAAGTATTTATAGACCCCTCAGGAGTTCAGGTGCCTCCAGTGAAGAGTACTTGTAATGCTACGACATACAACTATATTAAAGGCAAGTAGGCACTTCCAACCTTGTGGTAACAGTTTGGGGAAGGCTATTTTCTGTTCTGCCATGACTGTGCCCCTATGGTTAAAGAAACCATAAAGACATAAAGAAAAATAAAGAACATAAGGAAACCATAAGAAAGAACAAAGAAAATAAACAAAAGAAAATAAAGAACATCAAGAAACCAT
This sequence comes from Aquarana catesbeiana, assembly GCF_042186555.1. NCBI lineage: Eukaryota > Metazoa > Chordata > Amphibia > Anura > Ranidae > Aquarana > Aquarana catesbeiana. The sequence goes on along the minus strand of NC_133324.1, from coordinate 53,515,362 downwards.
AAAGATGCGGTTTGTAGAGTTTGGTGTGGAGGAGGAACTTGAGTGGCCTGCACAGAGCTCTGACCTCACCCTTACTGAACACCTTTGGGATGAATTGGAAAACTGATTACAATCCAGATCTTCTTATCCAACATCAATATCTGAACGGGCTAACGTTCCTAAAGGAACACTACAAAATTTTGTTGAAAGGGGGATACAACTCCAAATTAATGTCCATGGTTTTAGAATGGCATTTCCAACAAGTTCATACAGGTGTTAGAGTTTGTAGGGGTTCATGAATATTTTTTTTTAGCTTTGTGGCAAAGCCCATTGAAGTCGCCCGAGCTGCACTCTTTCCTACACTTGATTTTATCTACATGATCATGCTTTTAATTGTTTTGTTTATTGGTGTGACCCAATAAATATACCATTTTTGATCTGCACTATTGGCGCATTTTATTTTTTGCCTCCCACATTCCGGGATTTCCATGAGGTTTGGATATTTCATCATTCCCCCGTGGGCACTCCAGTTTGGCTGCCTTCATCCTGATCGGTAAAGCAGAGAGGCGATCCCCCCTGAGATCCGGGGTTCCTGGGATGACTACCTCCATCTTGGATCTCTAAGCCTGTTTGATTCAGTGTCACCGGCATCCGAATCCACCATCTCTGGTAAGAGTATTTTATCTATCTGTCATTCGAGAATTTCATGCTGATGAAACACAGACCTGAAGATTTTCCATTGACTCCGGCCTCTCTTTTCACTTTTCATGACGGGACTTTTTTCACCTTTTTCATTTGTGGCTCAGTTTTATATATTGGAGTCATAGAACTATATATATCCATTTTCCTTCTTGGGTTTCATTGTATGGTACCCACTGATCATTCTATCACCCTTTTTTTGGTTTATTTTAGCGCTACATTTTTTTATCACACATTTGTGTATACAGAACAGCACACAGTATCGTATAATAAAGATCAATAAACAGTACAAGATTTTGGAGCCCTATCACTCATTCGACTCAGCAAAATGGGGCACAATCCACAATCCTATCATTATGAGAATAATAATGTCAGGGACGTGCCAGTGCCTTTCAGGGGAATATGCGTGCGCACATGCGCACGCGGGGTCTGTCCAGAGTGACACAGCAGAATTCCCCCACTGGTGTGCACTAGCGTGCTCCCGTGCGCGCTCCCGCGCGTGCTAGTGCTGTTTGGCGCCAAAGGCCCTTTAAAAGTGTGACAGCTGCACTCATGTGGTGCTGGTCGTCTACAGCTCCGTACCTGTGTTCCTGAATCTGCCTGCTGATTGTCATTACTGTTATCGACCCGGCTACATCTGACTCTTCTACTCCTTCCAATCCGACCCGGCCTGCCTGACTCTGCTATCTTCTTGTGACCTGTGCCGAACTCCTGCTTGCCTGACTACTCTGTGATTATCCATTTGCAATATCTGGCAAAACAGAAAGTGAAAGCTGCGCTCAAGGTAAAACATAAAAATGTGCAATGTGATGAAAACTAAGCAGCCTGCATCGAGATCTAGTCTCCAAATCCCACCATAGACAATAATACAAAAAAGATGCGGCGCTAAAACATAATTAAAAGCTATAAAATGAATTAACAATCAATAATATTGGTGAACATAAACAATATCATACACTAATGTCCCAAAAAATAATTAAAAAACAAATAATGAAATAGATAAATGAATAGAGTCCAAAACCAAAAGGAAGTCCGTGATAAATTAGGAAAAAAATGCCAGAAAAGGCCACAACCAAGATGAGGATGCAATGGGGGGAATCTTCTATGGTTCCTCACACCCGAGGTGGAATATCAGATATGCTTACCAGATCCCGTTGACCGCTATTACAGCGGTCAAAAACGGCACAGGGAAATTTTGGGGCTCCCCACAACCTCAGCTTAATGGTACCGATAAGCGACAGATGATATCTCAGGATTCAAAGAGAAAAGGAACAATCCATCGTGTAATACAGTCTGCACAATCGTTTTATCAAAAAAGGAATTGCACTTACAAAGCATCCATGAAGTGATCAGCATATCGCGTACAACTAAAAATCAGCGTCTCCGTCTACTGCCTCCGCCTTCCTAGTTCGTATACAGGCCAAGGCCTGGCCAATCCCCAGACGACGTCCGCTTGTGACGAAACGCGTAGGGAGGAGCCTACGACGTCACCACGTCCGTTCTTGTGTAGGGCTGTATACGAACTAGGAAGGCGGAGGCAGTAGACGGAGACGCTGATTTTTAGTTGTACGCGATATGCTGATCACTTCATGGATGCTTTGTAAGTGCAATTCCTTTTTTAATAAAGTGATTGTGCAGACTGTATTACACGATGGATTGTTCCTTTTCTCTTTGAATCCTGAGATATCATCTGTCGCTTATCGGTACCATTAAGCTGAGGTTGTGGGGAGCCCCAAAATTTCCCTGTGCCGTTTTTGACCGCTGTAATAACGGTCAACGGGATCTGGTAAGCATATCTGATATTCCACCTCGGGTGTGAGGAACCATAGAAGATTCCCCCCATTGCATCCTCATCTTGGTTGTGGCCTTTTCTGGCATTTTTTTCCTAATTTATCACGGACTTCCTTTTGGTTTTGGACTCTATTCATTTATCTATTTCATTATTTGTTTTTTAATTATTTTTTGGGACATTAGTGTATGATATTGTTTATGTTCACCAATATTATTGATTGTTAATTCATTTTATAGCTTTTAATTATGTTTTAGCGCCGCATCTTTTTTGTATTATTGCCATTTGCAATATCTGCCTGATCTCCTGCCAATCCGGACTGTCTGACTCTGCCTTTGCCTGTGCCTTGTATTGCTGCATTCCGGCCTTCTCATCCAGCTCCAGGTGCTGCTGCTTCAATACCTCCTACCTGCCTGCCTGCTGATCCTCTTCTGCCTGCCAGCATCTGCAGCTCAGCCATCCCTGAAGGATCTCTACTCAGCTTCTGTGCTGGCCTCTGCAAGAACCTTCACCAGGCACTCCTACCCACTGTGCTCACGAGACCACTGTTCCAACTCCAGTGGCTACTGAACCAGCGTTATAAGAGGGGTCTTCTCCTACCAGTCGGGCTCAACTACCAGGTAGCTAACAAATAAAATCCAGAAATGAACTACAATGGGAGGACATAATGGATAACAGGAGTGAGAAAGAGAGGGAGAAAGGAAAGAGAAAGAGGGGGAAAATAAAGGGTAGTAATAGAAATAGCGTGAGCGTGCCTCAACAAGTAGTCCTTCCAGTTCCGGGCCCCTATACCCAAAACACATCTCTCTGTCAATCTGGACATTGGGGGTATCGAAGCCAAGGATTCCAGATGTTATCATATTTGGATTGTTTTTTTTTGTAAAATGCTAGCCAATTTCTTGTGGATTATAATCCACGACAGCTTGCACTTGGCAGCAACTAGTTACATAGTTAAATAGAAACTACTGCCTGTGGAAGAGAATTCCACATCCTAACCGCTCTTACAATAAAGAACCCTCTACGCAGTTTAAGGTTAAACAGCTTTTTAAATTCCGTTTCACTGAAAAGTTTTATCCCTATTGTGGGGTCACCAGTACGGTATTTGTACATTGAAATCATATCCCCTCTCAAGCGTCTCTTCTCCAGAGAGAATAAGTTCAGTGCTCAAAACCTATCCTCATAACTAAGGTCCTCCAGCTTTTTTAGTTTTGTTGCCCTTTTCTGGACTCTCTCCAGTTCCAGCCTATTCTTCCTGAGGACTAGTGCACAGAACTGGAAGGCATACTCTAGGTGCGGCCGGACCAGAGTCTTGTAGAGTGGCAGAACTATTGTTTTATCTCTGGATTTAATCCCCTTTTTAATGCATGCCAATATTCTGTTTGCTTTGCCTGCAGCAGCTTGGCATTGCATGCCATTGCTGAGCTTGTCATCTACTAGGACCCCCAGGTCCTTTTCCATTGTAGATTTCCCCAGAGGTTCTCCCCCTAGTGAGTAGATTGTATTAATATTTGTGCCACCCAAATGCATTATCTTACATTTTTTTACATTAAACCTCATTTGCCATGTAGTTGACCACCCCATTAATTTGTTCAGTTATTGCCCTGCTTAGCTTAGTATCATCCGCAAATACAGAGATTGAGCTGTTTATCCCATCCTCCAGGTCGGTTATGAATAAATTAAATAGGATTGGTCCTAGGACAGAACCCTGGGGGGGCCCCACTTTCCACCTTGGACCATTCTGAGTACTCCCCATTTATCACCACCCTCTGAACTTGCCCCTGTAGCCAGTTTTCAATCCATGTACTCACCCTATGGTCCATGCCAAGGGACCTCACTTTGTACAGTAAACATTTATGGGGAACTGTATCAAATGCTTTTGCAAAATCCAGATACACCACGTCCACGGGCCTTCCATTATCTAGATGGCAGCTCACCTCCTCATAGAAGGTTAATAGATTTGTTTGGCAAGAACGATTCTTCATGAATGCATTCTGATTACTGCTAAGGATATTGTTGTCATTACTAAAATCTTGTATATAGTCCCTTATCATCCCCTCCAAGAGCTTGCATACAATTGATGTTAGGCTAACTGGTATGTAATTCCAAGGGATGTAACTTAGCCCTTTTTAAAATATTGGTGCTACATTGGCTTTTCTCCAATCAGCTGGTACCATTCCAGTCAGTAGACTGTTCATAAAAATTAGGAGCAATGGTCTGGCAATTACTTGACTAAGTTCCTTAAGGACCCTCGGGTGCAAGCCATCTGGTCCCGGTGACTTATTAATGTTAAGTTTTTCAAGTCTAATTCTAATTTTGTCCTCTGTTAGCCACGAGGGTGCTTTCTGTGAAATGCCATGAGGATAAACATTGCAGTTTTAGTTACTGAAGCCCCCCGATTCCCTCATGAAGACAGAGGAGAAGAATAAATTCAATACCTTCGCCATCTCTCCATCCTTAGCAATCAGATTCCTTTCATCATTCTTTATGAGACCAATATGATCTGACCTCCCTTTCTTACTATTTATGTACTTAAACAATTTCTTGGGACTTTTTTTACTCTCCTCCACTATGTACCTTTCATGTTTTATCTTAGCCACCCTGATTGCACCCTTACATTTCTTGTTGCATTCTTTGTAAAGTTGGAATGCTGATGATGATCCCTCAGGTTTGTATTTTTTGAAGGACTTCTTCTTTGCTTTTATATGCATTTTTATGTTGGAGTTAAGTCACTCAGGACTTTTACTAGCTCTTTTAAATGTATTTCCCATTGGGATGTACTGGCTAATACCCTTATTTAATATGCTCTTAAAGCATACCCATTTCCCCCCGTGTTCTTTGTTCCTAAGATTTTATCCTAATTATTATCTACTAGCAAGGATCGTAGTTTAGGGAAGTTGGCTCTTTTGAAATTCAGTGCCTTTGTATTCCCCTTATGTTTCTTATTTGTGTGATTTATACTAAAACAAATTGACCTGTGATCGCTGTTTCCTAAATTGCCCTGTATTTCCACATCCGTGATCAGGTCTGTTGGTAATCAGTAGGTCTAGTAATGCTTTGTTTCTAGTTGGTGCATTTACCATCTGACCCATAAAATTGTCCTGCAAGACCTTTAGGAACTGGCGATCCTTGGATGAATGCACGGTTCCTTCCATCCGGTCTATATCGGTATAATTAAAATCCCCCATTATAATGATAGTTGAACCACTGGGGATTTCCATACCTTGGCAATCATCATTTTTGCCACCAAAAATATAAAAAATATTAAAATCTGGATATGTTTAGGTTTATCTGCAATTGGTTCATTCAGGAGCACCATTCTCACACTTTTCGTTATGTTTACAGTTGTTATGGTGTAATTGAAGGTAAATATTCTAATCCAGAACTGCTGTACTTTGGGGCAGGTCACCATATATTGAACATGGTATCCTCCTGTCTGCAATCACAGAAACAGACTGGGGTGCCTCGGGATACATCTTGACAAGTCTAGAAGGGACCAGGTATCATCTGGAAAGGACCTTGTAATTCACCTCTACTAGGTATGTTTTAAGGATACTTTTATTTTGTAGAGATTTCCACTCACTTCCTTTTGCCTATCTGGAGCAGGGAGTTAATGGAAATCTCCTCAGCAGGAGATAGGCAATTAAAAATAGATAACAAAGGTTTTAATCCTTTTCTACTCTATTCAACAGAAACACATTTTGGCTATAAATACACTTCAAAGCCAAACGTTGCCTTCAGTTAAAAAATTTGCAAGGAAGCTTTTTGTTTCTGAAGACATTTTGTATCTCTTCTGAAAAAAAAGTTTCTTAACGTCCTGTTCAGAAGATGTTTTACAATGTATGTATGTGCAATTCAAAGTACATGCTTCAGACTGAATAAACTTCAATGCACGTGCATAGGAGTTACGTCATCTTGGGAAGGCCAATCAAGCTGGCTGAAGATGCCAAACCTGGAAGAAGTTCCACAAAAGATATAGGTGCCGATGAGACAGTGCATTGCTGGGTGGTTGGTATGTTTTGAAGAGTTAAGTTCTTTTAATGTTATTAAATAAAGCTGAAGCCAATTAAACTCCAAAGTCAAAAGAACAAACTAGTTTAGACTTTTCAAGTTACCGTCCACTTTCCTCTATTATATCGGAGTCAGCACCGCAAGCCTTACAGTCAATTTGGTACTACATTGACCTGATCCTCAACAATCTAGAACTTCTCCAAGAGGTTTCAAAGATGGACAACTCACAAATCAATGACAAAATGGAATAAAAAAAAAAAACCCACCAACTTATCTCTAGCAATCACAAAGGGAAATATGAGGAATATTAACAGAGAGAAAAATCAAACATGCAAATTCTTCCATGAAAATATGTTCTATTATCTTTGGCTAATTATGAGCAATTAAAATGAAAAATTAGCCCAAATAGTGGTGAGCTAACAATGTATAGCATTCCATTTATTTTCCTGATGTCTTCTACAAAAATTTCCCCTGGTGGGATTAATCAACGAGACACATCCAGACTTGCTGTGTTTCTAACGGGACCAGAGATTCTTAAATTGGCTTCATCGTGCTGACAACATCCAGATGATTGACAGCATAATTATGACAGATTTGTGCAAATGTTGTCATGTCATTCACTTGAGCAGCTTAAAATAAATTAACCGTGGAAAACTGAACCGAGATGAAGGACACCATGTTTTTCTCCCAGAAACATACTTGAGAAGAGTAAAAACAAGAGTTGGATATATGAACTTTGCCTCATATTAGGGCCTGGTTTAGGGACAAGTTTTTTTAAGACTTGATCTAAAATGAAAAAAACAAAAAAAACCTGGATTTATGAACTTACCACATGCAGAGGTGGATTTTAATGTCATGTGCGTTTAACCTCCTTGTGATGAAGCTTCCCCTTGGAAAAACTTGCAGAAAAAGTCATATTTAAGTTGCAGGTCCCCGTAAAAATGTATATATTTTGTAAAAGCAAAGAACCTGCGCAGTATTTCTACAACTTATATTTTCAGCAAAAAAAAAAAAACACATTAAGAGTTAATTTTAGTGTACACAAGGATTCCCTTTTTAAATTTAAAATAACAAATTTGTCTAAATACTTGAGTCATGTGTATTTTCCCTTGAGTCTTGGTGTGCTCTGTGTATTTCTTTCAGATCTGTGCAGTAATCCAATGTGGATTAGGAGCTATCTGTAATAAAGATCAGTGCTCTCTCTCTCTGCTTGTGCAAAGTGCCTGGTCTTGTTCCCGCCCCCTCCTGTAGTTGACTACAGTGGGTGGAGCTTGCTAGGTCCTTCCAAGAGCTCTGCTCTGTGCACAGGCTATGTACAGCACATTGATGATGTCACTGCTAATTTTGCAAGGGGTTATCTGGGTTTATTAATACCTCTGTGTTTCAGAGGTACCAACTGCAGGGATGGCCAGATCTGTGTAGCTACACTTAGGAAACTGAGACCCGACCATATATGATTTATGCAAGTTTATTAACAGCAAAAGAAAACCGATTCAGACACCAGCAAACAGGATACACAGCAAACATGAAGATATAAGTGAACCATAACCAAATGACAAAATACCTAATAAGCAACCTATATAAGTAACATAAAGACTAACTAGGAAACTATATACAATATATTCAAAATAAGGAACAATGTCAGGAAAGGCTTGCTGGGACTAGCAGTTCCACACAAGTGGGTGTGTGCTTGCAGGTTCCTGTGTATATGCGCATGCGCGAATATGCGAATTTGCATATACGCATGCACGCATGGGTGCAAACATGCGATTACCGGCGCCAGGCATGCTATTTAAACTGTGCTAGGATGAGGAAACCCTGCTGTCTGATCTACAGCGTTCCCTGAGAATTATCTGTGTATCCTGACCTGCCCTTGTGAAATCCGGGTTGCCTTGTGACTACCTTTTGCTATCTGCCTTCACCTGACCCCGGCCTGTCCACAACCTTGCACCTGTCTGATCCTTTGGCTCATCCGTACCTGCCTGTTGCCGACCCGGCTTGTTCTGTGATGCTTCTTCAGCCTCCTGTTCCTGTTCCAGTACTGCTTACTTGTGTATGAACCGGCCTGTCTGACGTTTCTGTGTTCCAATCCCTGGGACCATCTCCCTCCATCCTGTGAGTGTCTGCTCCAGCTTCCAGTCTGCTGCATCCCACCTGCTGTTCCAGTTGCCTCAGCATTATCCAGAGCTCCAGACCAGCCATCCAGCTGTTGATCCTGCCAGGCGCTCATGCTGTCCTGTACTCCTGTGCTTTCTGTGTACTCTACAAGGGACATAAGAGAGGCCTCCCTCTGCGTATGGGGCTCAACAACCACGTATGTGACAAACACAGATAAACGAGGTAATACTGGAGATGCTAGGAATGGTCAGGAAGGAGGGAACCAGGACTGGGATCGGGAACAAGGGGAGCAGATATAAGGTAGCAAGGTAAAGGGTGCAGGGCAAAGGCATGATCAGGAGCAGAACAGATATTTGAGACGGTTGCACAGCAAGACACTGAAGCACCAGGGAATAGTATAGAAAAGACTAAATACCCTTCCAGCAGCCAGCATCAGGTGGAGACTGATTACTGGAATTTGCTGGCTGCTGGGAGACACCCAACACCTGGAAGACACCCGCTGGTAAATATCAGAACTTCAGCCTTTCAATCTGGGAACCACAGTGCAGCAGTAGGTGATCCAGGTCCTTACACTGTGTTTGAAAAACACTTTCAGTTTGGCCTTATTCACATGCTGTGGCCCATACAGCATAGCTAAGCTGTTTGCTAATGCTATGGGGATGTAGTGACTGTATGGACACAGCCATATGTCCTACTCTGACGTGAGCAGGTGTACGATGCCAAACACACACTGTCTGCCTTCAGGGCTGCACACCTGCCCCTGCATGCCTGTTAAATTGGGTCATGCTTAGAGTAATAAATTGATGGTGCTTGAACCTACAGTAAGTGATTCTTTAGTATTTGAAATTTATTTTATCAATACTGATAGTGTCCCTATGGTGCATCTGGATGATATTTTTGCTGCTTCAATCCACTGAGGGACTACCATAGGAACCCCGAGATGTGAAGATCCTATTTAAATCTAAACATAGAAGTGCCACACTGAATTATTAGAGTTTGACAAAAGCTTTAATCTGAACATATATTGAGTACAACATCCACCACGTTTTGGAGGCTACACATTGTACCCTTCATCGGGGCTTAAGGAACTATGAGACCTGCTGCGTATATGGACTCATAGTGATTTATAATTTGGATATGTCATATTATTTGGAAGGTGACATAGGAGTAGAGACCACCCACCTCTGTGAAAAGTAGAAACCCTAACAAGTTATTGTGGTCCACCAAAAATAAATGATAAAAACATTTGCAACGCTTTATAAAAAAAAAAAAAAAAAAAAAAAAAAAAAAAAACAAGGATTGTTGAAGTGGGCTAATCAAACAGGATTGCTTTATATGTGTGTTAGTGTAGGCTTGCCTTGTACCTCTATACTTTAAGGGGTCTACAAAATTTGCTGTGGTAATGTCTCAATCATTCCCATGGCTGTCTCACATAATACTCGTAATTTGTCTAATGTGTTTAACACTCTTGGATAACTCTAAGAAGGTTAAAGCTGAACGCAAGAAAATGAAAAAGTCCTCCCTTGCAGCCCCACATTGCAACAGTTAAATGCTCAGTTAGTCTGGGGGACATGAAAAGCAATTTTACTAACCCAATCTTCTGCTCCCTGGCAGATGGCACCCTCCCATGCAACGGCAGTTGACTGCCCCTCTGCGTCCTTAGTTTCAGTCCCCTCATCAGTCTTAATGGCATCAGGGGACCATAGACCACCAAAGCATAGGGGAGAAGACTCTACAGGAACTGCTCTAGCATTTTTGGGGAGTCTGTAGGAGTGGAGGATCAGGTAAGCAAAGTTGCTGTACTTGGATCCCTTAGACAAACAGTTAACCCTTGTAAGACTTTTTTGTTTTCTGGAGTTCACCTTTAAATCTGGAAAATACTGCATTATGGCCACTAGATGAAACTGACAATCATAGGAGTTAAACATTTCAGAGAAATTGTGGGGATTTTTTTTAGAGACAACTAAGCAGATGCTTATATATATATATATATATATATATATATATATATATATATATATATATATATATATATATATATATATATATACATATATAGACCCCCTAAGTGTTTGTAAAGGCAAAACTTTATTTTAAGCTGTAGATAGAGAGTGGGGATGGTCCAAACCCCTATCAGCTCATTTTTTGCTGTCTTTTTCTATGCTAAGGAAATTTCCCCTCACTCCCTATCACAGAGGCAGAGCAAGAAATGAGGAGAAATCTCTACACCTGAATAGAATCTCTTAGAGATGGCACAGGAACAAGAGTCCCCAATAGAGAATTTCCCTTAGGTCTTGCTATGGTGACTCAAATTTTTGGATTTCTCCTCGCTTTATATCTGAATGAAAATGGGCCTTAGGGCAGAAAAAAGAGATTTGTGTCTCCCAGGCCTCTCTGAATTGTGCTCCTTAAATGTTATTTTGTTTTTATCCGGGTTATCCGGGTCTTTAAACTTGACAGAGGGTGTAACTCATCCAAACCGTATGTAAAACTAAAAATTAAATACATTTGTCTTTACTTACGTTTTAAAGTAATTATGATAAGCCAGTTTGGGGAAGCAGAGACCCCATGTCACTGATGATGTGAACACCTCCCATTGGCTGTCCATTGGTGGGAAGTTTACTGAATGCCCTGAATAACTAAACGAAATTCGTCTGAATTTCAGAAACTCTAATTTAAATTTGAATCAAATTTTACATTGAATTCCATTTGAATTTGAACTGTAAACATATTTCTGAAATCAAAGACTGTGTGTTTTTGATACCATTTAGAAAAAAAATCTGTTTTTGTTAAGCCAAAGGTGATTTAAAGAGTCATTGTAATCATATGAATGGAAAAAAAATATAACATTTTAGTTTCGACCGATTCAAAATTTATCGATTCAAACGTTTTGAATTGAAAAAAATTGGTAAACTTGAAGAAAATTCGGAAGAAGACATAAAACGAATTCCGAATACGAACTCCAAATACGAATCCCAAATAATATGAATTGAACGAATCAAGTGAATTTAACTAAACTAAATAACTAGATTAACAAATCCAAATTAAACTAAACCACCTTTTTCGTCATGCACATGTCTACTGAAGACTCCAGTGGTGACGTGATGACATCATTATGAGGGATAGAAACAAGATAAGATGGCTGTGGCCTGGACTACAGTTGTGCTGTGCAGTGGTGGATTACTGGTCTTCTCCTAAGCAAGGCATCAGAAAGAGTTGCATGAAGAGAGACTCCAGTAAATAAAAAGGTGAGAAAACAAGGAGAGGGGCACCTCTAAATGTGTGGAAATGAAACACTTTAATAGTAAAAACAACAGTTATGCCCCGTACACATGGTCAGATTTTCCGACGGAAAATGTTCGATGGGAGCTTTTTGTCGGAAATTCCGACCGTGTGTAGGCTCCATCGGACATTTTCCATCGGAATTTCCGACACACAGAATTTGAGATCTGGATCTCAAATTTTCCGACAACAAAATCCATTCTCGTAAATTCCGATCGTGCGTACACAATTCCAACGCACAAAGTATCACGCATGCTCAGAATCAAGTACGAGACGGAAGCGCTCAGTCTGGTAAAACTAGCGTTCTTAATGGAGATAGCACATTCGTCATGCTATAATTTTTTTAATTTTTTAATGCAGCGCATTCTCTTCTTCTTTAGAATGCTAGAATAATGAAGTTGTTTTGCTGCTGATATTCACACAGAGTTCTGAAAAAATGATTTCTTTATTTTTTCTCGTGATCTCCTGAATAAGATTATTTATTTTTTTCGTCAGATCTCCATAATAATGTATTGTATTTTTTTTATTGTGATTTTATTTTTTTATAATTTTTTTTATCAAGATCTCCTGTTTTATTTATTTTTTTCTAGCGATCTCCATAATTTTTTTTTTTTTGTTTTGTGTGTCAAGTTACCACAACACCATTATTATCTGGTATTTTTTTAACCTCAAGGAGGTTGGTGTTGGTGTCCCTTGTAAATTTGACATTGTATTTTTGAAATGTACCTGCCTACTCACAAACAAACTGTCCTTTTTGGAGTAAAACACATAGGCAAGTATTTTAACAAAATAAATAGCCATTTATTATGGGTCATAACAAAATAAAGAGGAAGGCAATGCTGAATAAACTGGTTAAATGTGCGAAGCCTTTGTACCCCAGGGCACACATCAAAGCTATTTTACAGGCAAAATTGGTGTCCTGAGCAGTCCATATAGTAGGGAGCACAATCCGATCCAGGAGTCCAAGATATCAGGAACAGCAGCAGCTGACATATCTGTCCCCAGGCTGTGGGCTTACAACAGCCTGCATCTTTTGCCAGACCAGACAGAACCCAGGCCATCACACTCTTGTCTTCCTTAGACGCTTCCTTCCAGGCTGTGGCTCTGGTGTTGGAGTTGTGGCAGGAGCTGGAGGAGGAGGACGATGGTCGACCTCCTGGCTGCCACTTACCCCCACCACCTCCTGGCTGAGGCTTTCCTGTGTATGAAAAAGGGACATAGTTTTAGTTTTTTGGTCATCAATCACACACAATTTAGAGCTTATGACTGTTGCAAATTGAATGTTAACACATCTAAAAGACTATCATTCTGAGCCCAGCATTTTTCATTTTTGTCCCAATCCTTTTTGGCCACTACTGTCTATTGATATGTAAACCACTTTGTTAAATCAGCAATTAGTGATCAATAATAACATCTACTTAATTTTATGACAAGAAATATGTTGAACAATGCTCTATGTGACTCAAGATGCCTCCTCCACATCTTCCTGCTTGGAGGTCCCAGGTTGGACGTCGGAAGCCTCAGCTGAGGTGGAAGGAAGATTGGAAAGTGCTGGCCTAGGTTCAGTCTGGCCTGACAGAAAATACAGTCTGTCATAGTACCACAGTAAGATAAGTACTCCTCATGCCACCAATTAGGGCCTTCAAATAGGTGATGTCTGCCATGGGGATCTTCGGCTTCACAAATTCAAGCAGTTTCTCAAGAGCTGCCTTCCTCTTTCTTATCTTATTAAAAAACGGGTGGTTCTCCTGCCACAGACAGGACAGCTCCCTGAACATGTCACTGAATATTGGTAGAAAGTCCCTATCGTTGAATAGATCCATTTTCTCTGCAAGACACAACACAACACAAACCCTAATGTCAGGCTAAACTCTTCTAATCTTGTCCCAATATAGGCCTCAATCTATAAGCAGTATAGGTCACTGAAGCACCAAGTTAAAATTGTACCTTTGTTATCACGATCGGCACTTCCGCTACTCCTTCCTCCGCTCACAGATCGTACGTACGACGCACACGCATGTTACGCTTTATATACACTGCGCATGCGTGAAACTCTGCCCACCCCTGACGTTCTTTCTAGTCTGTTCCCTGCCCCTTGTCTATCTGCACAGTGGGAGAGCACATGGCGGAGAAAGAGCAAGTGCATGCAGAGGAGAGCAGCAACGACGAAAGCCCAGAGCCACGAACGTCCCGTTCCGGGAGGAGATTTAAGGCCTCAGATATGTCCTTTGTAGACATGGTGGAGATGGTGGACATCTTGAAGAGGGCTGACTATGATGGGAAGCATGGGCCCTACCAAAACCCAAATGTGAGAAAGGCCAAGCTAAAGTTGTGAGAAGTCTGCACAGGAATTTTGGGGTATGACAATCCAAGGATCAATTGAGGAAACGCTAGTCAGACCTGAAATTGAGGGAGCAGGATCAGTACAGAAAGATTAAGAGAGTTTTTCAAAAAAGTAAATAGTTGTCGTGTGTTCCTATTATTATTATTATTACTTGCATTCTGCTCCATGTGCTTTTCTTTACTGTTGTACAGTTTAAAATGGCAACTTTCAGGTTCATGGGCACAGTAATCGTTCATAGTAAACATCGTTCGTATGCCCACTAATATGATGTTTTTGGCAGATCCAGGTTAACTACATTTGTTCAGGCCTATTTGTATTAAAAGAAGTTTAGTACATTGTTGTCTAGATGGGTTTGTACTAGAATGAAATGAAAACTTGAGTCAGGGTAAGGAGAGGACACTCAGCAGTTATTTACACATCTGGATGCAGGAGCACTAGTGTGGGACACCAGAACAAACTTTTTAGGGTGTCCCACACAGGTGCTCCAGTGGATACTAGGGGTGTCTCCATGTGTGAAAATTTTACAAAAAAGGTAAGTATTCCAGCTTTATAAAGGTACAAAAATAATGTCTTTATCTTGGAACTCTGCCCAAAAAGACAACTGTACGACACTTCCAAGCAATGTTTCATATTCCTATTTATGCCCTCAAATATCTGTGTGCTAAGTATACCTTTTTTTTATTCACATAGAGGAGAAAAGACTCGTAACATCTGAGGACACCAGGGACCCCCCAATTCCGAAAGAAAAGAAAATCCCCACACCACAACCAGAAGATGTGGAGGAAGGAGAGGTTTATGAAGTGGGCGAAATAGTGACCACAACAGGTGAGTATCTGAGATCACAGCTTCAGGTAATAGATGGATGCCTGCATATTTATAATACATGGTGTGTTTTTTTATTTTAGGTGATGTGGATGTTGTGGAAGAAGATTCGCATTTTACAAGTGCAAGTGAGCATGTCCTCATTGGGGAGATCATGGTGTGCAATCATGATTTACAAAAGAAAGAAAGAAAAGTATTGTTGCGCTACTAAAAAGATTTTCTCTTAAAAGTGTAAATCAGTTGCCAGCATCACCAGTATGATAACCGTATACAAAATGTGATAAATAAATAAATGCAGCGCTAAGTGTCATTAACCATGCGTTTTTCTGTGGTTAAACAAACGTATAATCAAACATGCCTTTTCAGTGATTATACAAACATATAATCAAACATATCACCTTTCATAGGTAATAAGGATGTTCATCCGAAAAAATGTGATGGTGATTCGAAAAAATATGAGTGAAAATAAACAACAAATTATAAGTGCAGTGTCTACACACATGAATTATCTAATTAGAATAATATATATCACCCTACATCACAGCAGTTTATAGTAGTATATAGAGGAATAAAGTCCATACATAAAAAACTGTAGCGATAACGCTGTGTAAACTGTGGCACTGATGAGATCACGTAGCGATTGTTACATCTGGTGGGCAATCTTCCTGCATACAGATTTCATATAGAAATAGTAAGGTGGATGCGCTTACCAGAAGGGATGGACACTCTCACCGTATGGCGGGGTGTCATAAGGGCTTGTGGATCCAGATGATCCTATGGGTGTTCACTGGATACTCGGTGAGGCGTGCCAATGGACAGTACCGGAAATTGCATACACAGCGACTTCAGAGACGAGGTAGACTGTAGGTCACCGGATGGATGGATTCACCTCTCCCAATACGCTGGTGACCGAAAGGATGTAGTTCTCACCACGTCACAATGTCTACCACATAGAGAAAAAAAGGGAATCTCCACATGGTGCATGAACCGATAAAAGCAGGTTTATTTGAAATCATCAGCGGTACAGCAGACGTTTCACAAGCATTAGGTAAAAAAGTTGAACAAGTGATCACAAGTTGAATAAAAATAGGATTGGAAATTAGCGTGGTAACAGAGTAACAGCAGTCCGCTGTTATGGTTCATGCACCATGTGGAGATTCCCTTTTTTTCCCTATGTGGATGACATTGTGACGTGGTGAGAACTACATCCTTTCGGTCACCAGCGTATTGGGAGAGGTGAATCCATCCATCCGGTGACCTACAGTCTACCTCGTCTCTGAAGTCGCTGTGTATGCAATTTCCGGTACTGTCCATTGGCACGCCTCACCGAGTTTCCAGTGAACACCCATAGGATCATCTGGATCCACAAGCCCTTATGACACCCCGCCGTACGGTGAGAGTGTCCATCCCTTCTGGTAAGCGCATCCACCTTACTATTTCTATATGAAATCTGTATGCAGGAAGATTGCCCACCAGATGTAACAATCACTACGTGATCTCATCAGTGCCACAGTTTACACAGCGTTATCGCTACAGTTTTTTATGTATGGACTTTATTCCTCTATATACTACTATAAACTGCTGTGATGTAGGGTGATATATATTATTCTAATTAGATAATTCATGTGTGTAGACACTGCACTTATAATTTGTTGTTTATTTTCACTCATATTTTTTCGAATCACCATCACATTTTTTCGGATGAACATCCTTATTACCTATGAAAGGTGATATGTTTGATTATATGTTTGTATAATCACTGAAAATGCATGTTTGATTATACGTTTGTTTAACCACAGAAAAACGCATGGTTAATGACACTTAGCGCTGCATGATTTACAAAAGATCAAGGAAGACATCAATGATATTCAAAAAAGATTCAAAAACATCATTGAGGTTTTAGGCCAAATCTAAAAAACACCTAAAGTATTAATTTTTTGAGATATCAAGGTACGCGTTTTGGGGGTGCAACCCCTTCCTCGCAACTAAAATAGCTGAGAGGAAAGGGTTGCACCCCTGAAACACGTCCATTGATCCCCCATGATGGGAGCTAGCACATGTTGACATTAGGCATGGGATCAGGAGGAAAATTCCCATTTTGTCTCAATTTGTGTGCATCTTCAAAATTTGGCTTTCACAGGGGTGACATCACCCCATCTGATGAAGGCAAGATCAACACAGTTGGAGATTAATGTCTGATATTGCCTTCACTTTGTCAAAGTTGAACTTTGTAAGTTCCTGAGGTGTGTATTGTTTTATGGTTTTAAACATGGCTATTTAACACAAAAAAAGGCTATTTGTACTGTTTATACAAAAATGTTATTCCAAATATATGGTGGTTTGTTCAAAAACTCTTTTCTAAAGCACATGTGAATGTGCACAGAGTAAAAAATGTTCAAATCAACAATGTGAGGCTTCTTTCAATGCTCAATAGCAGTTTTGGTACTAAGTTGGTGTTTACAGTGACAATGGGGGTTATTAACTAAAGGCAAATCCACTTTGCACTACAAGTGCACTTTCAGTGCAGTTTCAAGTGTACTTTTGCAGTGCACTTGGAGTGAAACATAGATTTTCCTTTAGTAAATAACTCCCACAGTGCTTTATAATTTGCCACAATCACACCATTTTCTGGACTCCCAAAAATTCATTCATGGTGCTAAAAATGATGAATCTTTTTATCACTAATGCATTACATACATTAACAACAAAAATAAGGTGTGTGTGTGTGTGTAGCAGACTAGGGATTGGCCAAACACCCCCCTGTTCGGTTCGCATCCAGAACATGCGAACAGGCAAAAAATTTGTTTGAACACGCGAACACCGTTAAAGTCTATGGGAAACGAACATGAAAAATCATTTCATTTGGGGGAACCCCACGCCATTTTATTTTTTAATTTTGGCATGGAGTTCCCCTTAATATCCATACCAGACCTGAAGGGTCCCCCCACGCATTTTATTTTTTTATTTTTTAATGACTTTCAATGACTTTTAAGTGTATTGTCGGGACCGACAATTCATTAATAGCCGGCACTAGAGCTAGCACTTTTAAATTACTTTTTTTTCCTTTAGAAATGTGATTTTGCTCACATACTGTTATAAACACGGGAAACATGCGCTACTTTACAGGCATACTATAGACACCCCCCAGGTACTAAATTTAAAGGAATATTTCACTTTAATTGTTTCACTTTAAGCATTATTAAAATCACTGCTCCCAAAAAAACGTCCATTTTTAAAACTTTTTTTTGCATTGATACATGTCTTCTGGGGCAGGACCCGGGTCCCCAAACACTTTTTATGACAACTTGCATATTAACCTTTAAAATTAGCACTTTAGATTTCTCCCATAGACTTTTAAAGGGTGGCTTTTCGAATTTGCCACGAACACCCCAAATTGTTCGCCGTTCGGCGAACGGGCGAACAGCCAATGTTCGAGTCGAACTCATTCGACTTGAACAGATAGCCCATCCCTATAGCAGACCCACAACATAATAATTCACTGAAGAAGAGATTGTCACCTCATGTATCAAATAAATTACGTTTGCACTATTGAAGAAAATGGCCAAAAATAAAAGCCCATTGGAGAACCTAGAAGACAGCTAAAAGAAACACAAGCATTAAATCAAAGGAAATATTATTTCAGTTTAACAAAAAAATTTATTTTTAAAAAGTTTCTTAAACATTGTCTGGCATATCAATGCCCCCCCGACCCACAAAGTACTCCAGATACTTTTCACGAACTTCGCAGGTGCTTTGGGGGGGGGCAAGCCAGGTCGGCCAGCTTCAAGAGCCATCAGATGTGTTGGTTCCGGTAATAAGCCGGCCTCAGTCCTATCTGAGGCAACATAGTTGGATGCATTTTTTATTAAAAAGTTATGTAATATGCAGCATGCAAGAATAATGTGATTGATTTTATATTCCGCCATGTTTATTGCAGTGAGGAATAGGCAGAACCGGCTGGCCATTATCCCGAAAGCTTTCTCGACCACTCTTCTGGCTCTGGCTAGCCGGTAGTTAAAAACCCTCTGGTCCGGGGTGAGGGTCCTCATCGGGAACGGTCGCATCAGGTGTTCACCCAGCCCAAACGCTTCATCAGCGACAAAGACGAATGGGAGTCCTTCCACGTTCTCTTCAGCAGGTGGCAATCCCAAGCCACCATTCTGGAGCTGTCTATAAAACTCAGACTGGGCGATGACTCCACCATCCGACATCCAGCCATTCTTCCCTACGTCCACATAGAGAAACTCACATGTCGCCGACACCACCGACAACATCTGAATACTATTAAACCCCTTATAGTTGTAATAGTATGAACCCAAGTTGGGGGGTGGGACGATGTGGACGTGTTTCCCATCAATTGCCCCTCCGCAGTTGAAAAAGTCTCACCGCTGGGCAAATTCGGAAGCCACAGTCTGCAATTCCTGTGGCACTGAAGGAAACCGTGGAGTAAAACAAGAAAAAATAGTAATTTTGCACATAATATTGCAACCAGATTAGACACAAACATTCTTGGCCAACATCAGTATAACATTTATTTTAAGGAGTATTTTAAGACAAAAATCTAAGGTCCACTTATCAGATTCCTCACCCCCTCTGATGGCCCAATGTAAAAAAATTAGGGGGGGGGGTATGTTTTGGACAGGTAACCCTCTCCACTTCATTGAGAGCTGAATGCCTAAATAATGTGTGTTAATTTAGCCAGCCCCTCTCCTTACTTACACTATTGGCAGCCCACTGGACAGGTAAGAAGTGTAATAATAAAATAAAAATAATACACACTGTACAAATTGAAGCACTTTTTTACATTCTGCAATTACCTATCAAGATAATAGGAGAACAAAACTTTAAACAGTACCATTTCAAAGTATTCAGGCAGGCCCTTTCACTGCATGCTTTGGTGAATTCATTCATAAATATGAACACAAAAGAGGTAGGTATAGTGTGTATGGGTTTGGCAAAGTCAGCAGATAGAGGATTGGTATCCGCTGATTTAGCGGTTGGGGGGAGGGAGGGTTGCAAATGATTTTGGGACCCCCAAAAATAGCCTCTGGCACTTTGCATGAATTTAAGCACACAAATAACATTTGGACACATTTTAGGGGGTGTTTAGGATAAAGCACTACTATGAAGCTGACAAAATACATTGTTAAGTGACTAGGTTAGGTGGGTAGGGGCCCAGGATAGCATGCTGGGGAGGTTAGTGAAGGCAAATATGCATGAAGGACAAAAAAGGAGCAGTAAAAACGTCCAACATGCATGAGGACAAAGGGGACATTCACAGCATATTACAATCATGGTAATTAGGGAATGGTGAAAGAAATACAATACATTAGCAAACATTAAATACTAAACATGTGCACACTGAAATATTTTGTTTCGGAATACAGTTTTTGTCCGAAAATAAATTTATTTAGTTACTCCCGAAATTCGTTTTTATTTATTTTGTTTATCGTTAAAAATTGCATTCGTCCGAAAATCCAAATTAATTTAGGTCGAATCTGTCATTGAAGGCTTATGGTGTCTGTCGAATGTTCAAAGAAGATTCGACGGAGCAGCTAAACTGTACGTGTACATTTCCGGTCAAATTTTCCGCCTACAAGCTAGCTGTAGTAGAATTCTAACGTTGTATGACCAGTAATAATTATATTTATTAATTATTTTACTAGTCAACCAACATTAGAATTTTTCTATAGCCTATGGGCGGATGCATTTGACCGGAAATGTACGATTGCAGTGTCGTGCAGTTTAGCTGCTCCGTCGAATCTTCTTAGAACTTTCGACAGACACCATAAGCCAAAGATTCGACATTTGTATGTTTTTCGTTACTTTGTCGAATCTTCATTGTTCATGTTGGTCTACTCTACCCCAATAGTCAGCCAACTTTCACATTTGTTTCTCAATCTCCAAGTGCAATGGCAGGTGTGGCATCCGACATTGTGTCAGATATTGATATGGCATTATAATATAGAATCTATCATAATAAATCCCCCCCCCCCCACAACACGGGTAGCCTCTGAGGCTATCACAACACTAGCAACACTAGTATCACTATCAAGTTCACAACACTAACACAATAGCAGCAGATTATTATGAAAAAGTTAAGTTGAACTGTAGCTTGCTTCACTATTGTTCTGCTGCTAGGCTTATGCTTAATTGCTAAATAAATCAGGTTCTCTGACAAACGGACCAGCTAAGATTGACTGTCTTCTGAAATGATTCAGTGTGTGTGTCTCTCTCTTCTAGCAAATCGTAAGTGAAAGTAAGTTGGCTGTACGTGTGTACTTAGTTCTAGCTATTTTACTGCCCCTCGCAACGAAAACGAAAATAAAGTATTTGTTTATGTCGGATCTTTCGGTTTTCGTATTCTGCACTTTCGTTGTCGTTTGTTAAAACGATAACTAAAATACCTGAAATTCGGATGAAAACGAATGCACATGTCTATTAAATACATAGAAAGTGATGTTAAAGGAGAAATCTTACCTTAATATAGCCCTTCTGCAGGACCTGAATGATGGCAGAACAGGTCTCTGGAATAATGATCCCCAGAGCCTGGGGGGAGATGCCTGTCGAGAACTTGATTTCCTGCAGACTTCTCCCTGTTGCCAAGTACCACAACGTGGCGACTAGCCTCTGCTCGGGAGTGATGGCTTACCGTATGCAGGTGTCCTGCTTCATAATTTAAGGGACAGCAAAGCCAACAAACGGTGAAAAACGGGGTCCGTCATCCAGAGATAATTCCTGAAATCATCAGGATTATTCTCATGGATCTCCCACAGCATAGGCATATGAGAGAATTGGTAACACTGGAGCAACCGACCTTCTTCATCCATTAACTCCTCCCCGCCCTGTTCATGGACTGGGCTTGGGTCAAAGTAGGAACCTCAACACCAAGCCCCTGCACAGCACAAACTCTACGATGAGTACGTAACCGCAACATGGCTTCAAAACTGTCGGCTGGTCAGAAAGCACTGAAAAACAGAAAGACCTCAGAAGAGCGAGCTGAAAATCAGAAACGAGCAGACAAGAACGCACTGAAAAAATAAACTGACTACATGCTCTGAAAAACAGATACGAACCCACAAGCACAAACTGCAAACTGAAGAGCAGTAACGATCTGAAAAGCATGAGGCTGAAAAGCACGAATCTTCTCTCACCAAACTTCTACTAACACGAGATAAACACGAGATTAGCAGAAGGAGCCCAAAGGGTGGCGCACTTGGTATTGAACTTCCCTTTTCTAGTGCCGTCATACGTGTTGTACGTCACTGCGTTCTTGATGTTCGGAATTTCCGACAACATTGTGTGACCGTGTGTATGTAAGACAAGTTTGAGCCAACATCCGTTGGAAAAAAAACATAGATTTTGTTGTTGGAATGTGTGATCGTGTATACGCGGCATAACTCACATGGGAGAAACTAATGAAGAACACATCTGTAGACTGGATGGAAAGCGTCCAAGAGCAAGATGGATGACCAAGAAACGGTTGTTCCACTTATCGCTGGTTCTGCGGGAGATGTGGCAAGCACATCAGATATTCGGGGGGGGGGGTCGGTGAGCTGTCAAAGCCTTTAGCTCTTAATGCTGTTGATCCTCACCCCCCCACCCTCTTGGAATAGCTGATGTGCTTGCCACATCTTCTGCAGAACCAGCAATAAGTGGAACAACCGTTTCTTGGTCATCCATCTTGCTCCTGGATGCTTTCCAGCCTACAAATGTGCTCTTCATTATTTTCTCCCATGTGGGTTACTATTGTTTTTACTATTAAAGTGTTTCATTTCCACACTCAGAGGCGCCCCTCTCTTTGCTTTCTCAGCTTTACTGGAATTTTGGCTTCTGGTCTCTTCTGGTGGCAGCCCTGGGTAAACAGATCCACCGTCCACCTCATACTAATTTGGACTATTATGGACTCAATAGGGTTACTTCAGAGGTACTAGCGTCTTTTACGTGTCTAAAGTAAATCAAAAGAGGCTTTGGAAGGGTTTTTAAGTACATGTGTGAATGGATAGGGGGTCTCAGCCTGCCAATTTGACAGTGAAGGAGGAAGCAACAAATTGATCACTCTTAATTAAATGCACAGTGCTATTTAAATCAATTAATCAATTAATTAATTAATTAATAAAATAAGTGCAATGTGTAAATGAATGAATACAATGTGCTCGTAGGCTCACAGGCTTACTCCTTCTCACTTCACCTCCGTGCCGTTCCGAACACTGGGGTGACTTCATTGCCTCCTCCCACCGACGCGTTGCATTACAGGTCATGTGACTTTCTCAAGGAAATCGTGAGGAGGAGTAAGCCTGTGAGCCTACGAGCCTGACTGTTAACACACGCTTAGTTGAAGCTGGGTACATATCGGTATCCTTGGCAATAGTAACAGCTACCAGATACTGTGGAGAGAGAAAAAGACATTGGAGGAGCGTTTCTATGGAAGTGCTTATTAAGATCAAAGGAAGTTTAGTTTATTGCATTTGACACTTTGCAGTGGACACAGTTGATGTGTTGTCATTAATTTAATAATTTTTTTTTTCATTATGAGCTCATGTATGGAGGTGTTTATTTAACACATTGTATTCATTCATTTACACATTGCACTTATTTTATTAATTAATTAATTTATTTATTAATGTATTTATTCATTTAAATAGCACTGTGCATTTAATTAAGGTTGATAGTAGCGCACCAATTGTTCACAATTAATTGTTTACATTTTTCAACTATTTTTCACAGTGCGAGAGCACTTGTATATTGGTTGCAGCTGTCATCTTTTAGGTATCTTTTTATCCAAATTTTAAATGATGTCAGCGCTTTAGTATTAATTATTTTATTTTAAATTGATCACTCTGCTCTCCACTCCCATTAGTATACAGTATGTGGACGTCAAAGTCTAAATGGCTCTGAATTTTATCCATTCCTGTCCTAGTGTGATTATTACTATACCAGAACTTATATTGTGAACATTTTGGGTACTTACACTAGTTTCATAAAATAGCACATTTGCATAACTGATTAAACAAATTATTTAATATATTTGGAAAACTATATTAACAGAACTTTACAGTTCTGAGCTACAGCAATTGTGAATGCAAACAATGTATAGGGACACACACATACATAGATACGGTATATGCAGTATATAAATACAGTTCACAATTAAACTTCTGAAGAAGCAAAAGTAGTGAAACGTGTAAAGATTCTGCAGCTCTTGAAGTTCCAATGTACAGAGTAAATATTTTTTTTAAGTATGTAGCGCTGGTAGATTTGCAATCTACCGCAGGTTAGGTAAATTTAGTAAATTGTGCGTTAGGAAGGTTAAAAGTCTGCCTCTGTTGCAGCTTGGCTGACGTTGTGTGTGCTTCCGTGCTGACCGGTGGGTGTCGCTGTTACCACTGGTCAGTGTTGGAAAGGCAACGTGTCGAAGTGTATAGATGCTCCTCTGTCTTGGAGACAAGCTCGGTGGAGGTGGTCCTCCGAGTTGCATTCTGGGAATGGGGTATTTACGGGACAGACGCCATGTTCTGGGTTTTTTTTACAGCCACCTGATGGCCCTCCTGGCCGACAGGTATGCGTTAAGGAGCTACCTCGTGGTCCTCCGATAAGGAGGCCCATGATACAGCGGTGCAGGGGTGGGTCCAGAGGCTTGTCCCTTCCAGAGGAATGGTCCTGAGCTGTCGGTCCTGTGTGACGAAGCTGGACGGCCGAGGAGATCCCAGGGGAGGACCCGTCTTGGAGAGATCATGCAGCGTGCTGGTCTATAGAGGGGCCTGGTGACTCGGTCGAAGGACGTATCCAAAAGAAGTAACTACACAGCATGGTTCGGCTTAAAGGTTTAGGCACTGTGACTGACTTTCACTGCAGAGAAAATCTGATACATCCTGTGGCAGAGGATTGTACGGATTTACCCCCCAAACGAGTCTGTGGCAGAGACTTTTGATTCGTGCTGCGTGCTGGCTGCTAGACCGGTGAGAGAGGCCTATCCAGACGAGCAAGGAGTGTGTCCCACAAGGGGAGCGCATTCCACCTAGTTATTTGAATTCTACCAGGACACTTGTCGCTAAGATTCTATAAGAAGATATTTGAGTTTCTCCTGAAAGTTTCCTTTTCCGCCTCTTTCCTGCTACTTCCTAAAGTTTGTTTGTTCAATAAAGCATTGAAAACGTACTCCAGTGTTGGTGTGTGTATCGTCCAGAAGTAAACGCAACGGAACCCCTAGACCGGTGAAACCAAGGGAAGCAAGGTGAAGGTAACAGACCCGCTTAAAGTAGCAGCTCCACCGTGAGTTAGTGCTACAAGTATAATTCACAACTCTGGTTCATGTTGTACTGATGGGTATGTTGGACAAAAAAAGCTGGGAGTATATTTTAAATCTATAATGTTCCAACATAGGAATTGTTTTTAACATTTTGAACACACAAAATAACATTTTATTCTTAATTTCATGTCTGTTCATTCTTGAGATGTTTAAGCACCATCAAAGTCCCATATTTCACTCTCAAAACTGCATTGAAAACATGTTTATTCTTAAAAAAATACAGCAGTAAAGATGACTAACCTTCCTAAATTGTTGTACCTCTTTAGGGCCCTCCCCTCTTAAGATCACTAAATCATATCTCACCCCATTTCAAGGGCTGGATTCCCCCCCCCCCAAAGATTCTATAAAACGGTGTATACTTCAACATACAAAGAAGGTCTGGGAGTACAAAATCTATGGCATTATTACCTAGCATCCAGACTCTCCCAATTAGCTTAGTGGCATATTTTCAAACCAAAGGTGCCTTGGGTAAAGCTTGAGTCTGACTCCATATCTCCACATTTCCTTCCAGGCCTTCTATGGTCCAAGGGAGTCTCAACTGCAGATTTGAAGCCCCTAAAACACTTTAGTTGCCCAATCTTTCCAATCATGGCATTGTTACAGTGTATCCGGTAAGTATTCACAGCACTTCACTTTTTCCACATTTTGTTATGTTACAGCCTTATTCCAAAGTGTATTAAATTCATTAATCATTATAAATTCATTATTTTCCTCAAAATTCTACAAACAATACCCCATAATGACAACATGAAAAAGTGTGTTTGAAAGCTTTGCAAATGTATTAAAAATAAAACAATGAAAAAAATCCCATATACATAAGTATTCACAGTCTTTGCTCAATACTTTTTTGAAGCACCTTTAGCACCAATTACAGCCTCAAGTCTTTTTGAGTATGATGCTACAAGCTTGGCACACATATTTTTGGGCAGTTTCCCCCATTCTTCTTTGCAGGACCTCTCAAGCTCCATCAGGTTGGATGGGGAGCGTCGGTGCACAGCCATTTTAAGATCTCTAAAGAGATATTCAATCGTGTTCAAGTCTGGACTCTGGCTGGGCCACTCAAGGACATTCACAAAGTTGTCCTATAGCCACTCCTTTGTTATCTTGGCTGTGTGCTTAGGGTTGTTGTCCTGTTGGAAGATGAACCTTGGCCCCAGTCTGAGGTCCAGAGCGCTCTGGAGCAGGTTTTCATCAAGGTTGTCTCTGTACATTACTGCATTCATCTTTTCCTCGATCCTGACTAGCCTCCCAGTTCCTGCCACTGAAAAACATCCCCACAGCATGATGCTGCCACCACCATGCTTCACTGTAGGGATGGTATTGCCCAGTTTATGAGCGGTGCCTGGTTTCCTCCAGACATGACGCTTGCCATTCAGGCCAAAAAGTTTAATCATTGTTTCATCAGATCAGAGAATTTTGTTTCTCATGGTCTGAGTGTCCTTCAGGTGCCCTTTGGCAAACTCCAGGCAGGCTGTCATGTGCCTTTTACCGAGGAGCGGCTTCCGTCTGGCCACTCTGCCATACAGGCCTAATTGGTGGAGACTGGGCCGCAGGGCAGTATTCCAACATGATAACACCCTCAAACACACCTCCAAGACGACCACTGCCTTTCTAAAGAAGCTGAGGGTAAAGGTGATGGACTGGCCAAGCATGTCTCCAGACCAAAACCATATTGAGCATCTGTGGGGCATTCTGAAACAGAAGTTTGAGGAACGCAAGGTCTCTAACATCCACCAGCTCTGTGATGCCATCATGGAGGAGTGGAAGAGGACTCAAGTGGCAACCTATGAAGCTATGGTGAACTCCATGCCCAAGAGGGTTAAGACAGTGCTGGAAAATAATGGTGGCCACACAAAATATTGACACTTTGGGCCCAATTTGGACATCTTCACTTTCGGGTGTACTCACTTTTGTTGCCAGTGGTTTAGACATTAATGGCTGTGTGTTGAGCTATTTTGAGGGGACAGCAAATTTACACTGTTATACAAGCTGTACACTCACTACTTTACATTGTAGCAAAGTGTCATTTCTTCAGTGTTGTCACATGAAAAGATATCATAAAAAAATTACAAAAATGTAATTTTGTGAGATACTGTATGTCCAAATGGGAATCTGAATGTTCTTTAAACCTTACTGCCGTGGAATGAAATGAATGTGTGGACAACTTAAGGAAATGTACCAGGTCTCTCACCCAGTGTCAGGACAAGGTCATTCCAAACTGTACCCCCACCCCCCAAGATGTATGAGCATTTTGTGTCAGCAAAATTCCCCCTACAAAAACACTGAGCACTTATTTGCATGCTTACCGTCTAAGCATAAATGTCAGGAAGGGCATGCCAGCAACAAGATGGTAGCTGCAGGAGACAACTGGAAACTTCAATTCCTATTAGGAGAATGCTGCAGGTGCGCCTGCGCACGCGCACGCACCTTGTGACAGTTCATGGCGCCAAAATAAGCTATTTAAACTGGGTCAGCACCCATACTCAATGCTGTCTGCTCTACAGCGTTCCCGTGTGCCCTTGCCTTACCAGTATCTGATATCTGCTCCTGTTGTGACCCGGCTTGTTTTCTGACGTTTCTGCCTTCTGCCTGCATCCGACCCCAGATTGTCCTTCACTCTGCACCTGCCTGCTCCTTCTGCTACTTCTCTGCCAGCCCATTGCCAATCCAGCCTGCACCCTGACTCCTGCTCCTCAGCCTGTAGTGTTCCAGTACCAGTCTGTTCCAGCTTCCTGCTTACCGCTGTTCCTGGATTTTTGTTGTGTCGGTGTTCCTCCACAACCCCACTAGGAGCTCCAGTCCAGCTCTGCTGCCTGCGATGCTGCCAGGCACTTGTGTGACTCTGCACTCCTGCGCCTCCTGTCTGCTATATCAGGGGCCTCGAGGTGTAAGAGAGGCAGTTCTGGTCGTTTGGAACGCACGTTTGGGACGCACGCCTGAAACTGAGGTTTTATACAATCTGCTCGATGCTTGTTTTCATCCAATTTTTTGTAAGTACCCATCCTTTGTTCAAATAAACCCTTTTTTGATGGTACTTCACTATTAGTTCAATTTTTTTACTTCTGGGTACGTGTTTCTCTGCCTGAAACTCTTCACCAAGGAACCCTGGATCTGCTGACCTGACTTCCTATACACCATCTCAAAGACATCCATACTAAGCCTTAAGTGACCCACCAGACTGAAAAGCTGGAGGTCATGTTGATCTGGTGAGAGGGGATACATAAGGGGGTGTTGTGCACCTGAATCTTCTGAAGCACCTTGCTTCTCTTCACTTTGGATTGGAGCACCTTGAGTTACATGTTTTGGACTTTGTGTTGTTTTATTATTTATTTCTTTACATTTATACATTGTGTTTGCAAGCGCTATATTTATATTTTTCATGGTTTCCAAGTGATTAGCACTTTGTGTGTAGCAGCTGCAATTTTTTCATTTCACTGATTTATTTTTGTCACACCATTAGCGCGAGTATATATATATTTAGTATATATATTTTTTTCTATTTTTTAAAGATAACCTGTTCTGAGAAATTATTTTTAAAGGCAGCCTATACTGAGAAATGATTTTTAAATATTATTTGTTTACCGAGAAATTGTTTTTAAATTTAACCTGTACTAAGAAATGATGTCTAAAGACAACCTGTACCGAAAAATTATTTTTACTTATAGCTTGTACTGAAAAATCATTTTTAAAGGTAACCTGTGCTGAAATGTTTTTTTAGAGGTAACCTGTACTGAGAAAATATTTTTTAAGGTAACCTGCACTGAGAAAATGATGCCAGTGCTGAGTTTGGTCTGAAAATGCCACTTTCATTTCTGTTTATAGTGTCAATCAAACCTTTCTGGATGACCAACTCAGGACAGGTGGGTTGAAACAGTTTCCATTGGAAGCCCATGTGACAGTGTGGCAATGCAAGAGCACAATTTGGGTAACAAAGTTTAGTACTGTAATGCCGTGTACACACGGGCGGACTTTTCGACCGGACTGGTCCGAAGGACCGAGTCCGGCGGACAATCCGGTTGTGTGTGGGCTTCATCGGACCTTCAGCTGACTTTTCCAGTCGAAAATCTGACGAACTTTAGATTTGGAACATGCTTCAAATCTTTACGTCGTAACTCCGCCGGACCCAGAAATCCGCTCGTCTGTATGGTAGTCCGACGGACAAAACCCCACGCTAGGGCAGCTATTGGCTACTGGCTATCAACTTCCTTATTTTAGTCCGGTGTACGTCATCACGTACGAATCCGTCGGACTAGCATGATCGTGTGTAGGCAAGTCCGTTCGTAAAAAAAGTCTGTCAAAAGTCCGTCAAAAGTCCGTCGGAAAGTCCGTCGGATCAGTCCGGTCGAAAAGTCCGCCCGTGTGTACGCGGCATAACAGGAAGTCCTCACAAGGACCTTAAAGTGGTTGTAAAGGCAGAAGGTTCTTTACCGTAATGCATTCTATGCATTAAGGTAAAAAACCTTCTGTGTGCAGCAGTCCACCCCCCAGCCCCCAGCCCCCCCTCTAATACTTACCTGAGACCCATCACGATCCAGTGATATGCATGAGAGCCTTGGCTCTCGTGGGACTATACCTCCTCATTGGATGAGACAGCATTGGCTCCCACTGCTGTCAATCACAGCCAGTGAGCCAATGAGGACAGGGAGTGGGCGGGGACAAACCTCGGGAGCAAGCCAGCTCGGGTGCCCCCATAACAAGCTGCTTGCTTTGGGGGCACTCAGCAGGGGGTAGGAGCCAAGAGCGCCGGCGGGGGACTCAAGAAGAGGAGGATCAGGGCTGCTTTGTACAAAGCCACTGCACAGAGCAGGTAAGTATAACATGTTTGTTATTTTATTTATTTTTTTAAGCCAAGCCTTTACTATAACTTTAATGACATGATCGCCAGTTACTATTTTATTCAAAGTTGTCAATTTAAAAATATTTTAAAAATTACTTTTAAAAATTAACATGTGTAAATGATATGTGATTTTAGTGATTGGGTATACATAATCTGAAATGTTTAATACTTTAGATCAGCCATTCTCAACCAGGATTTTGTGGAACCCTTGCGGTTCTTCCAGAGTTTGCTAGGAGTTCCTTGAGCTGTGATAGTTTGACCTTCCATGTGATGGTGCCTGCATGGTATCAAGGCCAATGCCATTTTGTAAAACCAGCAGCAAGACACCAATGATCTTTTTAGCTATCTGTAAATGTGGGATTCTGACCATCACTGCAAGAGTTGCATTTTTTCTACTAACCATGAATATAAAAAAGCCATTTTAGCCCTTGACTCCTGATAAATCGGTTTTAGTAAGGGCTCCCCGAGAACTGAAAATTATTTTAGGGTTTCTTCTGGGTTAAAACGTCGGTTGAGAAAGGTTACTATAGACTTTAATATAAACCTTAGTTCTGGCAAACTCTTTAGCCAAGTGCTAATAGACTATTACATCTTATCGCAGTCCTGCTATGAATCGTTGACCGCCACCATTGCTAGTAAAAAAAAAAAAAATAACTACAAATTAATTCCAGTATATATACCATAGTTTGTAGACTCTATAACTTTTGCGCAAACCAATCAATATACGCTTATTGGGATTTTATTACCAAAAATATGTAGCAGAATACATATTGGCCTAAACTTATGAAGAAATTATTTTTTTTTTTTTTTATAGTTTTTTTATTGGATATAGGGAAGACACATATAAATAGAGGTACTGGTACTGCAACCCCAAATAGTACAAAATGGGAAGGCTCCCCCAGGGTTTTTCTTGGCAGAATGGTAAGTAATTCAATAGAGTGATATATTTGTAGAAAAAATATTTTATTATACATAAGATAATACCATGGTAGTTAAAATATGAGCTCTGGTAGGAGAATAAAAGCTATTCCAAATGCAAAAAAATGCAAACAAAGAATTATACATGGCATATTATATCAGAATGTCAGTTGTAAAAAATGCTGACGCGTTTCGACCCGTGTGATTGGGGTCTTCTTCAAAGGATTAGTTTGCTGTAAAAAATATATTACAGGTACACATGTCAAATTTTAACAGGTAATTATTAAACCATAATGTGTATAAGATACAAATATATTATATATTTACCCAAAGGAAGGTGTATTCGGAAAAAGGCCTCCTACATAGAAATCCCTTAAAACTTGTCAAGAATAATCCTGCACGCTCCCTGTTCAGACGGCAACCAGGAGGAAGATTGCACCTCAAGTGTACGGCTTACAAGAAGTCACGCGTAAGAGTGCCCCCCAGGGCGTGCCAGGTTGGGTGGACCACACCTGTAGCAGATATTTTTTCCCTCATATATCACTCTATTGAATTACTTACCTTGCTGCCAAAAAAAACCCTGGGGGAGCCTTCCCATTCAGTAAAAAATATTGGTTTTTTTTTTTCAAAATTGTCAGCCTTTTTTTGTTTATAGTGCAAAAAATTAAAAACAAATACCACCAAAAGAAAGTTCTATTAGTGGAAAAAAAAAAGGACATACATTTTCCCTGGATTAGCTACTTTATTAGTTAGAGAAATTTCTTACAATGCCAGTCTATGGGTTGCCTGAAAACAATGAACTACCTATGTAGCCGATATCTAATCTCAAATAGCGTTAGGAGAGAATCAAACTAATTGCACTGAGCTACGGAGAATGCTCTAGTGTCTAATCTACAAAGACAGTGCCTTGAAAAAGTATTCATACCCCTTGAAATTTTCCCCATTTTGTCATGTTACAACCAAAAACAATAATGTGTTATATTGGGATTTTATGTGATAGACCAACACAAAGTGGCACATAATTGTGAAGTGGAAAGAAAATGATAAATGGTTTACAATTTTTTTTACAAATAAATATGTGAAAAAAATATGTGAAAAGTGTGGCGTGCATTTGTATTCAGCCCCCTTTACTCTGATACCCCTAACTAAAATCTAGTGGAAACGATTGCCTTCAGAAGTCAACTAATTAGTAAAGAGAGTCCACCTGTGTGTAATTTAATCTCAGTAAAATAGAGCTGTTGTGTGAAGCCCTCAGAGGTTTGTTAGAGAACCTTAGGGAACAAACAGCATCATGAAGGCCACACTAGAACGTGGAAATTACTGTAGTAGGCACCACTACTACAGTGATCTCCACTAGCTTCTGAGTCCCGTGCCGCGTGGCTGCCCTGCTGCACTGTGACTACAAGAGGCTGGCTGCGTAGCATGGGTGCTACTCAGGGAATGCTTTGCATTTTCTCAATTAATGCAAAGCATTCTCTGATTGGACAGAGTAGAGACTGAGATGTCACCACCTTGCCTCTCCACCTCATTCAATCAGAAAACGCTTTGCATTAATTGATGGTTTGGAAAGCGATGTCTGGATGCCTATACAGTCATTTCTGGCTTCTAGAGGATCTCACGGGTATGATATATGTATAGTTACATAGCTGTCCAAACTGTAACAATGTAACTTTGTAAAAATGTTATACATGGAATTCTCACTTAAGTTTAGCAAATAGAGTTATATTTTTTTTCTTCTTTTTTTTTTATTTTTTCTTTTAGCCACAGACAAGCGATCTTCTTTTTGATTTGCCGACAAGCCTATAGTATAAATACATCGTTTGTTTGATGTTAAATACCGGTGTTATGGCGGCAGCTAGCTGCCATTACCCCCAGTATATTTTTTTACTATAGCCAATTCTCTTTCCGTTAAAAGTGGTCCTGCAAGCGGATTTGCCAGGGGGTCACTTTAAGAAGCGGCAAGAGGGGTGCCGTGCCCCCTCCCCCCACAGCTTCCTGGTCATTCCCGGGCCTACCTGACCGATCGGTGAAGCCTGGGAGTGATCCGATGCTGGCAGTAGCTGGGTATGGAGAAGAGTGAGGCCAAAATGGCCATCACTTATCTCTATGCTCTTGGAGGACCAAAGCGATGACGTGACGTCACTTTCAGTTCCCAGACCATAGTAAATAAAAAAATATTTTTTGTTAAAGTCCAAAACAAATGTTTTATTTTTGTTTTTGTTTTTTTGCTTTTCAAGGTAAATGAGAGATTTGGGGTCTTTGTGATCCCAGATCTCCCCATATAGAGGACCTGCCATCCTTATTTCTATTACAAGGGATGTCTACATTTCTTGTAATAGGAATAAAAGTGATCAAAAACTAAATAAAGAAGGAACAGTGTAAAGATAAAAAAAATGTAATAAATAAGTAAAAAAAGAAAAGTAAAGTGCCCCATCCCTCCGTGCTCGCACGCAGAAGTGAACGCATACGTAAGTCGCGCAAGCATATGCACTATAAACCGTGTTCAAAACACACATGTGAGGTATCAAACATAAACATTAGAGCGAGAGCAATAATTCTAGCACAAGACCTCCTCTAAACAGGTAACCTGTCAAAGTGTCGCCTATGAAGATTTTACCGTAGTTTGTTGCCATTCCATGAGCGTGCACAATTTTAACCACTTCAAGATCACATATATACTGCGGCAGGGCGGCTCTATTGCGCAAAATAACATACCTGTACGTTGCACTATCGCGCACTAGATGCCCGCTGCATGGAGGATGAGCCAATCCGTGGGTCCGACGTCCAGCCACACGCGATCGCTCCACAGAGAGGCAGAACGGGGATCTGCCTATGTAAACAGGGCAGATCCCCGTTCTGACAGGGAAGTATACAGAGATCGTCTGTTCCTAGTAATCAGGAACAGTGATCTCTGTGTTCCTCCTGTCAGTCCATCCCCCACACAGTTAGAAAACACTTGCAGGGAACACATTTAACCCTTTGATCGCCCCTGATGTTAACCCCTTTCTTGCCAGTGTCATTTATACAGTGATCAGTGCATTTTTTTTTAGCATTGATCACTGTCACTTGGGGTGTCACTTGGGGTCAGATTTGTCCGCCACAATGTCGCAGTCCCGCTAAAAAAATCGCTGATTGCTGCCATTACCAATAAAAACGATAAAAAAAAATATTCCATAAATAATCCATAAAATAAGTCCATAAATATATCCCATAGTTTGTAGACGCTATAACCTTTGCGCAAACCAATCAATATACACTTATTGGGATTTTTTTTTTTTTTACCAAAATTATGTAGAAAAATACATATTGGCCTACATTGATGAAGAAATTTGTTTTTGTTTTTTTTTTTCTTGGATCCGTATAATGGCAGAAAGTAAAAAAATATTGTTTTTTTTTTTTTTTAATTGTCGGTCTTTTTTTGTTTATAGCGCAAAAAAACTGCAGAGGTGATCAAATACCACCAAAAGAAAACTCTATTTGTGGGAAAAAAAAAAGACATCAATTTTGTTTGGGTTCAGTGTCACACAACCGCATAATTGCAAGTTAACGTAATGCAGTGCCGTATCGCAAAAAAATGGCCTGGTCATTAAGGGGGTAAAACCTTCCAGGGCTGAAGTGGTTAAAGCATGACATGTTGGATATCTATCTACTCGAATGAAACAGGAATATCCAAACATGGTTACTACCAATAAAGGTGTGCCACATCCCAAATAAACATGGAAATGGAGACACCCCCCTAGGGGTGGGACTTTGATGGCACTACCATAGCACAAATTATGTAAAAATGTATGAAGTTTATTATATAAAGACAAAGAAACACATAATAAATAAAGAATGAACAAATACAAATGGATGCATTATGATGTACAAACGTTTGGCAGAATAGACATGATACAAAATCCTAAACCCAACAACGTTTCAGAGATGAACCGTAGTCTCCTTCATCAGGGGTTTTCAAGGAAGTACATTGTCTAAGTTTGTAAAATGGAAGGTATACAGACAGATGGAGAAGGGGGAAGGCTGTAAGGAGATCTGTGAAGGTAGACAAAGCGCAGCAGGACTCTCACTCACAGAAAGAACTCCCAAAAAGCCTCATACCCCCTGGCCCCTTCTCCATCGGTCTGTATACCTTTATACATTTTTACATAATTTGTGCTATGGTAGTGCCTTCAAAGTCCCACCCCTAGGTGATTTCTCCATTTCAATATCTATTTACTCAGGCATAATGACATCTTTTATAGTTTACTACAAAATTAGGTTAATAATATCCCTACTAAACCAAAAACATAAACATAATGTACCGTCTTACAATCGACTTGAAAATTGAGGCAGAAAATTTTAGGCAACTATGGACTCTTCATGGTACAGCAAAGACTCACATACGTATTTATGAAAACGTATACATTTATTTAAGACAAAAAAACCATCATTAAAAAGGTCCTATGAAAGGAAATATATAATACACAGTATTAAATCTCTGAAGAGGAGCTCGACACTTGGACGCATATCCACCCAAACAGGAGGACCATAGATCTTATCCTATGTCAGTTCAACCTCGACATGTTTCGCGGTGTGACCGCTTCTTCGGGAGTATACTTCAGAGGAAAATGTGTGTAGAAATCTCTACAAAGAACAGATAATAAATGATCAGTTTAAAGAACAAACAACAGAGATGGCATGGATTAGAACATATACAAGGCCCAGATCAATTCTGCCATAGAAATTAGGTTATCTATGGTGTTTTTTTTACAAAAAAATTCATTGAAGTGTATTTTTTTCAAACAAATTGAGTTTGAAAGACCACTGCGCAAATACTGTGGCATAACATATTGCAATATTCTCTAGGGTCTCTCTTAAAAAAAAAAAAATAAAAATACTGATTTAAACTTTTAAATAAAACATTCCAGAAAAGGCCTGGTCCTCAAGTGGTTAAATGGTAAAACTGGAGTTGGACTTTAAGTCAAATTTTTCATGAAGATTTCTTCTGAAGGGTAACTATAGTTTTTTTTTTTTAGGATTTCATACATGTACAGTAAGTACTTTTTTTTTCCAGTGATTGGCAGGGTTTGAAAAGCTTCCTTTCTGTATGCACTTAAAAAAAATATATAAGCACACGGGGGCATCCATATTTGTTCATTTGTACATACGCAGAGTCCACGTTCTGCCTAGTAGACTGCAGTTCATTGCTCTTCTCTCCTAATGAAAGGCCACTCATAACATCTGGCTGACTATAAACAAGCAGTTCCAGTGTCGATGACATTTTTTTTTTGTTTTAGCAGTTACTAAACACAGATGAGTATCTGCAATGAAAAGCAGGTTACTAGAAGGAGAATCAAAAGGGTGTATGTGATACTGCCAAGGAAATAGGATACAGCAAACATGCACAAATTAGAAATCCATAATAAATTTCACAAGAATAATCCATTTATTCCAAAAAAATCCAATTAACATCTCTTACGACATATCCTGCAGTACTGTGTTCCAAGGGTGCAATTCCAAATTCTTCTGCTGTGTGGAGCCACTGCCTTTAAAATGAAAGCTAGCATTCTGTATATCTAACTAATTTATTTTTACTAGAAAGGTCTTTGAAAAGCAAGTAGATGCAACATTTTTTTTTCCTTTTTTTTTATAAACAGCATGCATGGATCTTCTTTCACACACACTAAAATAGTAAAGTTTATATGAGGATATGAGGACACTGTCTGATGTAATTATATCAAGATTTTTTTTTTTTTGCTGCACAAGGGGTGTACAAGTTCCTCTTTTGCATGCAATTTGATAAGCTGGTTGAGCTTCTTTAGCCAGAGAGCAATAAAAAAAAAAAAGAAAAAAAAAAAGAAATTGAGAAAAGGTATATATAGATACACATTAAACCAGTGTTGTAAAGAACATTAATTACCCAAGGCATATATTCACTGTGAAATTATGCATCTGTACTCCTATAGTATATTCCTTGAACACTTTTGGTAAATTTACTAAACAATAATGTTGAAATAAAGCCTACATAAAGCAGAAGGCAGGAAACAAGAACCTTTTGTGAACATACGTGAAAGTAAATTGTATCACCTGATCTCAGAAAAAAAAAATATTATTCTTATAGCCCATAAAGGTCATTTGGAAAATAAATGATGTAGTAGATACCAAACCTAGAATCTCAAGTAGCCCTCCTCATCTTTCTGCCCTTTTCCTTTAGCCTCATTTGGCCTGTCCGATGGTGAAAATGAGGCAGTGGGTTTACCGGTACTACATATTATACTGTACGAGGGGCGTTAAAGTCACACCGGAACTTTTAATTGTACAGGTTTAAAAGGGGATGCTAGTGTTGGGGTAATACACACCAGTGGTAGCCGGTGTTTTTTTTGGGGGAGCGGCAAACAGTATACCACCCCCCCGGTCGGTAGCACTTACCCCAACACCGGCGGTGGCAGCCTCCCTTCCTGCTCTCCACAGGTCATCACGGCGGCGGTGGCAGCTTCTGTTTCCTCCTTCCTCCTCGGCAGCCAATCGGGAGTCTTCTCTTGTTGGCCAATCAGAAAATGGGTCTTACACCCATGATGTGATGTTGTAACACACTGTCAGGAAGGCCATGCCAGCAACCAAAATGGTAGCCACAGAATCTCAGTTCCTGTCATGCCCCGTACACACGGTCGGACTTTGTTCGGACATTCCGACAACAAAATCCTAGGATTTTTTCCGACGGATGTTGGCTCAAACTTGTCTTGCATACACACGGTCACACAAAGTTGTCGGAAAATCCGATCGCTCTGAATGCAGTGACGTAAAACACGTACGTCGGGACTATAAACGGGGCAGTGGCCAATAGCTTTCATCTCTTTATTTATTCTGAGCATGCGTGGCACTTTGTCCGTCGGATTTGTGTACACACGAACGGAATTTCCGACAACGGATTTTGTTGTCGGAAAATTTTATATCCTGCTCTCAAACTTTGTGTGTCAGAAAATCCGATGGAAAATGTGTGATGGAGCCCACACACGGTCGGAATTTCCGACAACAAGGTCCTATCACACATTTTCCGTCGGAAAATCCGACCGTGTGTACGGGGCATTAGGAGACTGCCACGGGTGCGCCTGCGCGCGTGTACACTGTGACAGTTCATGGCGCCAAGATGGCCTATTTAAACTGGGTCAGTACCCAGACTCAATGCTGTCTGCTCTACAGCGTTCCCTGTGTGACTTTGCCTTGCTATATATCTGATACCTGTTCCTGTTGTGACTCGACTTTCTTCCTGATGCATCCAACCCCGGCTTGTCCTCCACTCCGCACCTGCCTGCTCCTTCTGTTACTTTGCTGCCAGCCCATTACCAGACTGTATCCTGACTCCGCTCCAGCCTCTGCACCAGTTCCTGACGTGTTTGCTTGTGTATGACCCGGCCTGCCTGTACCTGCCTTCTCTTCAGCCTTGGAGGTGCCACCATCCCTCCTGCAGCTGCATCAGCACCTCTGCGTGTGGTGTTCCAGTGCCAGCTTGTTCCAGCTCCCTGTCTGCTGTTGTTCCTGGACCTTTTGCAATACCTGTATCCCACCATAGCTCTACCAGGAGTTCCAGTGCAGAGGCCGTCCTCTGCATATCAGGCTCTACCATCAGGTCTGTGACACACACCTGGGTGGACTCCGAGCGCATTCTCTGCAACCCAAGTCCACCTTATTGAGCTGGCTGTAATCAGATGCTTAAAAAAAAAAACCTGTCCGCTGTAATTCATGCTCCCGGTGCCCTGGAAGGGGCTGGACACAGGAAGAATAGGGGGTGGCCGCGGCTATGCATTACTCGATCCATTATGCATATAGAGGGTGGTGTGGAGAGAGGGTGCAGCGCCCGGGCACAACAGGCGAGTCTTTCTGTGGGAACTGTGAACACAATCATTCACAAACATTTGCATATTTTAAAAGTTAGCGCATGTTGCGTACCAAGACACATTTCCACTTTTGACCGACACGGAAGAGTTGAAGTCTGCAGTGCTTTGAAGGAGCGTTTTGAAAGGGAAAGCCAGGATTTTCTGGATCGCATCATTACATATGACGAAACCTGGGCACATCATTTCACTCTGGGATCAAAACGAGCATCAAAGCAGTGGAAGCACCACCACCGAAAAAATTTCAAACAATTGCGTCTGCAAGTGATGGCGAGTGTTTTCTGGGTTCAAACATGGTGTTATTCATTTGGATTTTCTACCCCGTGGTGCCGCTATCAGCAGTGAATACTGTATTCCTGTCGCGTTCTGAGTGATGCCAAAAAGTTAAATTGTTGCTTAGGGGAAAGTGGGTGCCCGCATCCCTAATGGAAGACACCAAACAAAAGAAACCATCTTAGTGGGACTTTAAAGGGCAAAGACCATTATATGTAAAACTCAATCATTTTATTGATACAAATTAAAAATAGTTATATACAAGTACAAACAGTTAAAAGGGTTGTTGTAGTAAAGCCGCGTACAAACGAGTGGAATGTCTGACAGAAAAAGTCCGACGGAAGCTTTTCATCATCTATTCTGATCATGTGTATGCCTCATCGGACTTTTTTTTTTCGAAAATTTTGATGGACCTAGAAATGGAACATGTTTTACATATTCCCGATGGAACCAATTCCTATCGGGAAAACCAATTGTCTGTATGCTGTTCCGACGGACCAAAAATGATGCATGCTCTGAAGCAAGTACGAGACGGAAGCTATTGGCTATTGAACTTCCTTTTTCTAGTCCCGTCGTAAGTGTTTTACGTCACCGCGTTCTTAATGGTTGGACTTTAGTCAGACTTTGGTTTGAACGTGTCTAGGCAAGACCGCTTGAATGGAATTCCGTCAGAGTTCCGTCGGAGAAACCTTCGGAGTTTATTCTGATGGCAAAACTGGTCATGTGTACGTGGCATTACAGCACAATGTAGATTCTTGGATACAAAAAAGATAAGTTGATCAAGAAGACAGAAAGTACCCAACGCGTTTCGAACTAAATATAGCTTTTTTCTTCAGGGGTTATGTTTATCATGTACTGTATAATTGTCTATAACAGAGAGGAATAAAGTTAACTGGTTGCCGACCAGCCGCCGTCAGTTAGGTGTCAGATCCATCCACCGCAATGTCGCAGTCCCACTAAAAAATCACTGATTGCCGCCATTATTAATTAAAAATAAGTGAACAATAAAAATGCCATAAATCTATCCCCTATTTTGTAGGCGCGATAACTTTTGCGTAAACCAATCAACATACGCTTATTGCGTTTTTTTTTTACCAAAAATATGTAGAAGAATACATATTGGCCTAAACTGATGAAGAAATTATTTTTTTTACAGTTTTTTTTGGATATTTATTATAGCAAAAAGTAAAAAACATTGTTTTTTTTTTTTTCAAAATTTTAATTTTTTTTTTGTTTATGGCACAAAAAATGTAAAACCACAGAGATGATCAAATATCAAGCTCTATTTGTGGGAAAAAAAGGACATCAATTTTGTTTGGGGACAGCATCAGTTAAAGCGACGCAGTGCCGTATCGCAAAAAATGGCCCAGTCAGGAAGTAGGTAAATCCCTCTGGGGCTGAAGTGGTTAAACAACATATAGATAGATAGCTTGTATAAAAACTAGTGAAGGTATATGATAGTAACTGACCCGTATCAACCAAAAATTGTTGAATATTAGACTGCATCATTTTGTCACACAAACACAAAGGAATTCATTTTGCCACTGCATGCTGCCAGAAAACCACCAATGGGGGGGTGGCAGAACCAGAATCCCTTGACCCACTGGGGGACAGGCGGGCAAAGGAGCCCCAACCTTATGAGCGCATCAACTCTTTGGTATAGAAGAAACGGCTGTGGAAAATAAAGAGCAAGATGTAAGGAGCAGTAATGGTAATGAAGCACTTCCAATAGTATTCAAACAGTATATATTGGTGCTTACTTGAATGGCATTAGCTTGATGGGACTTTAAATCAGCTCAGGATATAGCTTAAAGCGGAGTTCCCACTGTTATTTTTTTTTTTTTTTTAGGATCCATATCTTTTGATTATAATGCTTATTTAGAGCACTCACGTTTGTCTGATTAATCGGTGCTTGATTGCCGATTTTATAGAGGAATATATCTTATATTCCTGTTTCTTGTCAGCTTCCATAGTGCTTGTGGGCATGTGAAGCCCACAAGCACTATGTTCCGGGCTCTGGTGCAGCTTAGCACCCAGCACCGCCCATTCTCGCGCATGCGCCGTATGTACGGTGCAGCACCGTACGCTTCTGACGTTGCCATCACAATGGACGGCGTCATCGGAAGTGCCTGCCCCATTGTGATGTCGACGAAGCCCTTGGCGCTACCCAGTGACTCCTGGGAAATGATGACAGACATCTCCCAGGAGCACTAGCGAGCACGGGCACCGAGGGAAATGACGGCAGGCGTCTTGGAGAGGAAGAGGCAGATTACGAGGGACCCCCTAGCAAAAGACTTGAAAAGTTGAGTAAAAAAAAAAAATAATTTTTTTCCAAAGGTTGTTATTTATATTTAAAGAATAATGTAAAAATAAATGTATGACTGGAACTCCGTTTTAAAAGGATGTCCCCAGGTTGAAGTGACAAATGGGGGAGTAGGCCTTATATTCTTTATGACAAAATTTGTCTAGTAATTCCCAAAGTGTTTATAGGAAGGAAAAATAAATAAAGCAATGCCTTAATCAAGTGAGTCAGATAGGAATACAATTACCTAGTCAGAGAAAGTGGTGGTCTATCAGCTCTGGTTACGTCTGGTTGGAGTATAAAAAAAGTCTGACCGAATTCAATCCTGGAGCACAGCAATGCTGGGTGACCTGACTCGTAAGGGCTTTATAAAGTGCCCAAATAATCAGGAGATGTTCTGGGTGATGTGCATACATGTCTGGGGGGAAAAAAACGTCCTGGTTTGATCACTAAGGACGTCCTCCAGAACAACGCACAAGCTCAGACTTCTCACTGCACTTTACAGCAACTCAGCTGGGAGGTATTGCCACATACCCCTTACAGCCTGGACCTCCCTCCAAGTGATTTCAACCTGTTTGGACCCCTATAAGTTCCTCGGAGGTCAGCATTTCAGCACTCATGACGAAGTGAAACAGGCTGTCCTAGGATGGTTCAGGACTACTGACAAATCTTTCTATGCCAAAGTTTTCCAGGCATTAGTTAAATGCTGGGATAAGTGTATGAATGTAGCAGGAAAGTATGCTAAAAAATTCACTCCTTGAAATAATTTTTTTTTTATTATGAACTCAAAAGTCCTGGTTTGACTTGAATTGTATAAAAGAGACCAGACCACTCCTCTTGTTGAACTCAAAAACGTTGGGGTCCAATTATAACAGTGGCTATCACTATCCGCTCTCTGTTTTACACAGCAAAGTTATGCACATTACAGCCCACATTTTATTGCTCATTCAAAAAATGTGGTAAGCAATGTGGCGCACTACAAAGTTCTCCCTGCTTAACTTAATTGGAGAGCTGGCCATGTGACTTTTGGCACGTCACAGGACTGGGATGTCCTCCCAGGTTTTGATTTTAATTGTGGTCTACCGGATTCTGGCTCCCAAAGCCAGTGGAGTACAAGGAACATCTATAAAGTGTACCAGGGCTGGACTGGGACAAAAATTTGGCCCTGGACTTCATCCAGACCGGCCCACTTTACTCCAAACACCTGCTGTTGGCGCTTCAATCTTCTCGGCACCATGGTTCATATGGTGTCAGGATGATTGAAGCGCATTATTTCTATTATTACATTGTAATATAACATGAAATAGTTCAACTCACCATAATGCAGAATCAGTGGGAGCCCCAAGTGTGTCACCTGCCACCTCATTTGCCACATTGCCTGCCACCAGATGCAGTGTTTCACTTGCCATGTCACTTGTCAGCAGAGGCAGCTTGTCACTTGCCACGTCACCTGCCACCAGATGCTGCATGTCATTTGCCACGTTACCTGCCACCAGATGCAGAATGTCACTTGCCACGTCACTTGTCAGCAGAGGCAGCTTGTCATTTGCCACGTTGCCTGCCACCAGATGCAGAATGTCATTTGCCACGTCACTTGTCAGCAGAGGCAGCTTGTCACTTGCCACCATCGCCTGCCACCAGATGCAGCGTGTCACTTGCCACGTCGCCTGCCACCAAATGCCGCATGTCACTTGCCACGTTACCTGCCACCAGATGCAAAACGTCACTTGCCACGTCACTTGTCAGCAGAGGCAGCTTGTCACTTGCCACGTCGCCTGCCACCAGATGCTGCATGTCACTTGCCACATTGCCTGCCACCAGGTGCTGCATGTCACTTGCCACCATCGCCTGCCACCAGATGCAGCGTGTCACTTGCCACGTCGCCTGCCACCAGGTGCTGCATGTCACTTGCCACCATCGCCTGCCACCAGATGCCACATGTCACTTGCCACGTTACCTGCCACCAGATGCAAAACGTCACTTGCCACATCATTTGTCAGCAGAGGCAGCTTGTCACTTGCCACGTCACTTGTCAGCAGAGGCAGCTTGTCACTTGCCACGTCGCCTGCCACCAGATGCTGCATGTCACTTGCCACATTGCCTGCCACCAGGTGCTGCATGTCACTTGCCACCATCGCCTGCCACCAGATGCCACATGTCACTTGCCACGTTACCTGCCACCAGATGCAAAACGTCACTTGCCACGTCATTTGTCAACAGAGGCAGCTTGTCACTTGCCACGTCGCCTGCCACCAGATGCCGCATATCACTTGCCCCGTCGCCTGTATCCTGC
Source organism: Aquarana catesbeiana (assembly GCF_042186555.1). NCBI lineage: Eukaryota > Metazoa > Chordata > Amphibia > Anura > Ranidae > Aquarana > Aquarana catesbeiana. The sequence goes on along the minus strand of NC_133324.1, from coordinate 53,471,518 downwards.
CAAGTCACTTAAAAAATATAAATCAAAAGTGCTGCGCTGGTCCAGTAAAATGTAACTATGTGATAGTGTGCGGTGAGACAAAATATGAAGAAAAAATGTAAAGAAAAAATTGGAGGGGTGTACGGGTAGTATGTCTGTCTGCACAGTATCCTGTGAAAAAAATCAAGCGATGTAAAAGGGTGAATATCTATCCTGTATCAGTGCAGTGTGTGCAGGGAACCAATAGGTATAATCCTCTTGCACACCTAGTGCAAATAAAGCTTGTACAGATGAACCTTAAAGTGCTATAGTGTCACTGTGCAACCCGTATCACTAAAATGTAATAGTAAAACATGTGCAACAAATAATAAATATCACAGAAATAACATAATTTGGTTATATAAAAGGTGAATATAAATGGACACAAAGTGAAAAACTATACAGAATAAATATTGTGCAAAAAACTGTGCAAAAAACGCATCAGTGCAACATAGGTGTGTGGCATCACTCTATATGACCCAAGTAGAAAATGCCACTAGAAATAAAGCTACGTGAAGTCCAGACCAAATTATTTTGCAAGTACAATGAAGCATATGTGACAGTGCAGACTCAAAGGAGATATTCAGTGATCCTTTTAAAATCCAAATGTGCAACAAATAATCGATGGGGTGCCGAAAGAGAGAGGGTGTCTATCCTCTTCGTGCTCGAACACACACAGATAGGTAGTGGCCCCTTACCTTGCGGCAATGGGACAACCGCATAGAGTGTAAATGGAGGAGATGGTCTCTCTTTGGGGTCCCCGGGGCCAGAGCCGATGGTCCCTGCGCTTTAATCCCTCAGTACCAGCATCAACAATAGCAGAGTCAGCATATGGAGGAACAAAAAAAGGGGGTGCCAGATAGTGTAGTATTTTGAGCAAGATGATACTTTTATTCAAGTCAAAGGCATGTACTCACATGAAGCAGGTGTACATCCCATGTATATCCTACGAGCAGCGAGCTCGTCAATCCAGATCTGTGTCAGTGCCTATCCCGTCCCCATGCCACTTGCCACGTTACCTGCCACCAGATGCAAAACGTCACTTGCCACGTCATTTGTCAGCAGAGGCAGCTTGTCACTTGCCACGTCGCCTGCCACCAGATGCCGCATATCACTTGCCCCGTCGCCTGTATCCTGCCAAGTCACTTGTCACCAGATGGCAGATGCAGTGCTACTACAGGACTTGATGGGCACCTCCAACCCAGCTCTGTAACCCCCCCAACACACAACGTGACAGGGGAGGAGAGAGAGATACACAGCGCCAATTGTAGCATTAAAACAACTTGTATTCCACTTAAAGAATGTTACTGACAAAGTTTGTTAGGTGAAAGGCATTGAAACACTGTGCAAGAGGCTTGTCATCGATCTGAATTAGGAGCCGCCACCGGGAACCGAACGGGCCAGTAGATGCAGAGCATCGGTGTGTACTACTACTTCCTGGTAGCGATGGAACGCATGATGGGGCGGACGTGATGTCATCATCCGGAAATGATGCAAGATGTGGGAGGTGACGCATCCTTCAGGCCATCATTCCTCCGCCACCAGGAAGTAGTAGTACACACCGATGCGCTCTGCATCTACTGGCCCGATCAGTTCCCGGTGGCCGCCCGCTCCTAATTCAAATTGTTGACAAACCTGGATTCTTGCACAGCGTTTCAATGCCTTTCACCCTACTTTGTCAGTAACGTTTTTTAAGTGGATTAAAAGTTGTTTTAATGCTACATTTGGCGCTATGTATCTCTCCTTCCCTGTCTCTGAAACTAGCCCACTGAGCCATCGGCCCACCGGGAATCTCCCGGTAGTCCCGATGGCCAGTCCATCCCTGAAGTGTACAATGTACCCCAGTTCTTAATACCATGTATTGCCCCCTTTAACATCAATGACAGCTTAAAGTCTTTTGTGATATTTGTGGATGAGGCTCTTTATCTTCTCAGATGGTAAAGCTGCCCATTCCTCTTGGCAAAAAGCCTCCGGTTTCTGTAAATTCTTGGGCTGTCTTGCATGAACTGCACGTTTGAGATCTCCCCAGAGTGGCTCAATGATATTGAGGTCAGGAGACTGAGATGGCCACTCCAGAACCTTCACTTTCTGCTGTAGCCAATGACAGGTCAACTTGGCAATGTGTTTTGGATCATTGTCATGTTGGAATGTCCAGGTACGTCCCATGTGCAGCTTCCTGGCTGATGAACGCAAATGTTCCTCCAGTGTTTTTTGATAACATACTGCGTTCATCTTGCCATCAATTTTGACCAAATTTCCTGTGCCTTTGTAGCTCTCACATCCCCAAAACATCAGCAATCCACCTTCGTATCTTTCATCATAGGCCTTGTTGACTCCTTTCCAAATGTAGCATTTATGGTTGTGGCCAAAAAGCCAAAAAAAATTTTGGTCTCATCACTATAAATGACTTTGTGCCAGAAGGTTTGAGGCTTGTCTCTGTGCTGTTCAGTGTATTGTAAGCAGGATACTTTGTGGCATTTGCGTAGTAATGGCTTTCTTCTGGCGACTAGATCATGCAGTCCATCTTTCTTTAAGTGCCTCCTTATTGTGCATCTTGAAACAGCCACACCATATGTTTTCAAAGAGTCCTGTATTTCACCTGAAGTTATTTGTGGGTTTTTCTTTGGATCCCAAACAATTTTCCTGGCAGTTGTGGGTGAAATTTTAGTTGGTCTACCTGACCGTGGTTTGGTTTCAACAGAACCCCTAATTTTCCACTTCTTGATTAGAGTTTGAACACTGCGGATTGGCAGTCTCAACTCCTTGGTTATCTTTTTATATCCCTTTCCTGTTTTATACAGTTCAACTACCTTTTCCTGCAGATATTTTGACAATTCTTTTGCTTTCCCCATGACTCAGAATCCAGAAACGTCAGTGCAGCACTGGATGAAAGATGCAAGGGTCTGTCAGGAGTCCAGAAACTCATTGACCTTTTATACACACACACTAATTACAAGCAAACAGATCACAGGTGAGGATGGTTACCATTAATAACCATTCAAACCCCTTTGTGTCAACTTGTGTGCATGTTATCAGGCAAAATACATTTTGATCAGGGTCATTAGGGTCATTTCTGTTGTCATTATGATTTAAAAAGAGTAAACACAGTTGATTGATAATAAATGGCTTCAGCTAAACACTAACCATGAGTGAAATAAATGTTTTTGTGTTATCATTCTTATTCTCTGAAAAATGGCCAAGAAATCATAAATTCTGCCAGGGTATGTAAACTTATGAGCACAACTGTATATACATGGAAAAAAGCTCCATTCTATTCTGGTCGATCGAGGAAGTTTCCAACCAAAAAAAGAGTCAGTTTTTCCAACTATAAGAGTGAGTCAGCTAATAACACCATGGAAGTTATGGCTTCGGACTCCTCCCCTGAATCCAGTCGGCTGATGGGTGTCGATCATTCAGGTAATAAACAGGATTTAAATCAGGGCACCCGCAGCTTCAACAAAAAGAAAAAGAAAACATCAATGAGAAAATCAAGAAAACAAGGAAAGGAGGGAAGAGACACAAAAGAAGAGTCCGGGAATCGCTACTCACTACTGGATCAGGTGCTACGTTAACTGTAGGACCCGGGGGTTTACATTTCTGTCCAACCAAACATTTTGATTTATATGGAACACTACTAGATGTCAATAAATTTGCATGAGCTTTGACTTTAAGAAAACATTATTTTAGCAATCCAGATGATGAAGAAGTTTTGGATCAGGGGGTTATACCTTATGCAGGTGAGTTTCCACCCTCTCCACAAATGTTTCATGATGTATGTGCATTGAATGATCTCATGGATTTAGCCAGAGAATCCAATCCTTGCTCAGATGACCACGCATTAGAGGGTCAAGCGACTCCATTCGGATTTGTTTCAGAAGCTTATGAGAGGGATTTGACTAACCTGGCACGTAGTCACCATAGAAGTCACACACAACCTAATCTTACAGACACTGAAAAAGAGGCTTTAAAAAGTTTGAATGAAGACACTAATATCATAATTAGAAATGCGGATAAAGGGGGATCGGTAGTAATTCTTGATTCTACCACCTATAAAGAGGAAGCTGTACATCAACTGTCTGATACGGTGACTTATTTCAAGCTTAGGGGTGACCCCACTATGTCTTTTAAACAGGAATTTGGTAACTTATTGGATAGAGCGGTGGCATTTTTTCATAAAAAGAGAGAGAGATACATTTATTCCCGATTTTCCCGTTATGCCTGTGTTTCATTTTCTCCCAAAAGTGCATAAAGGGCTAAATCCATTAACAGGCAGACCTATAGTAGCTGGTATCGATTCTTTGAATGAAAGATTGGGTCAGTGGATCGATCAACAGCTACAGCCACTAGTTGTCAAATTACCACGCTTTCCTAAGGACACCAAGCAGCTTTTGAATAAACTACAAAACTTTGAATGGAAGCAGGGATACAAGTGGACCACATGTGATTTCAGCAGCCTTTATTCATCCATTCCTCATGCCTTAGGGCTACAAGCGGTTTCTTTCTTTTTGTCACAATCAGGTTGGTTTTCCCTTGCTCTTCAGGAATTCATTTTCATGTGTCTTGAATATCTACTCATCCACGATTTTTTATGTTTGATGGGGACTATTATCTCCAAAGATGTGGAGCCTCTATGGGAACCAAGTTTTCCCCATCCTTGTGACTTGTGCACCATGGAAAATTTGGTTTAGTTTCGGTTCGTTGTCATTCATAAAATACATAATTTCGTTCTGTTATATTCGTTATGTTACGTTAATTCATTTTTGGATAATTTGTTATTTCTGTAGAGTGTCTATATTCGTTATACTGAATCTCGAATCATGTCGAATTCACTCGTTATATCCGCAAAAATTTCTTTTGTATTAGTTGAAATTCAAAATTTATGTATGTATATATATATATATGTATTCGTGATAATGATTCATAGTTTGGAAAGTCATTTGTTTATTGAATCCATTAACACACACAATGACCATATCTCTTCTCCTCCGCTCAAATACAATACAACACCCTTCTCACTCAATTCTATTGAATGCACTTTGCCAGTAATCCAACCTCCAGCACAAAATTAATCAGCTGATTGGAATGTAATATTTACTTTGAGTTGACCTTTTGTTTAATTAGATCTTTAACGAACTACCGAATCATGTTGAATTCATTCGTTATATTCGCTATAATTTCTTTCGTATTAGTTGAAATTCGTTATTTTTTTATTCGGACATTCGAATGCATCCATATGTCCGAGAGATGCAGAATTCGGCCGAATTTCGATTCGTTACGAAATGAATTGCACATGTCTAATGACATGTACATTCTGTTCTATACAATATGTAGGCCATACGGCTCGTAGATTGAGGGATCGCCTCCATGACCATCTATATGACATAAAAAAAAATCAGTCCACAAATATAGCCAGACATTGGAATGAATACCATCATGATGATACTTCCAGTCTGGCCATTCAAAGCATGGAGAAGATCACCATGCCATTAAGAGGGGGAGACAATTTCAGATTACTATGTAAACAAGAAGTTTTCTGAATATTCCATCTGAACACCAGAAAACCTATAGGCTTAAATTTCAACTGGGATGTATTATATTTTTATGAATAGATATGACAACTAAATCAATCAATATACATGCATGTACACATTTGGGGGATAAAATATGAGCCAATCTCTAGTACTTTTATTTTTGTTTAGTTGGAGCACTATATGTTGAGACAATAGACACTACAGATATTTTAATATTATTGTATGCATCATAGCTCTTTAAATGAAAATCTTTAAATAGTTACCTGTAATTATAATGAATACACAGGCGTACATGCAGAGAATGGAATATGAGCCAATTTTGAATGGCCCGTATTCTGATTAGTTGGTTTGCCAGATTTTTACCGTATAATTATGATGATTATTTTTAGATTCTTACATATGTATAAGTTCCTGAATAGATATTTTCAAATAATTGTCTATGCTATTAGTGGCCAAATTAGCACGACAGCGGCAGTAGGTGGTAGCAGAGTCATGAAGGCAAGCTGGGTCATACACGGTGAGCCCGGAGGTCAGGTCCCAAAGACAAGGTGAAGACCACTTAGCAGCTTCCTTCTGCAGGGCTTCAGTATATATAGGCCACTGGGCACCAAAACCAGTGTTGAGTGTCCGCACTAATTTTTATTAAGGCATGTTCAGCTTTTCCCTTATGCACAGAGGTGTGGGCAGCATATGCCTGCACTGGTTTTCTTCTGCTGCAGAGAATTCAAACTTCCTAACAATGTCTCTCAAATCTTACCCACTCATATCATCTCACATATATTTACAGTGGAACCTCAGATTGCGAGTAACGCAGTTTACGAGCATTTTGCAATTCGAGCAAATCCTGACTCGCTTTGCGAGCATTGTCTCACAAGATGAGCAGAATTCAAGCCTCTGGGGTGTGCAGTACAACATTTGTTCAGAGGTGCGGGGGCGCCAGTGACACTCGGAGCCCTTCAGGGACACTCAGAGACACTACGTTTTCAAATGTCTCCGAGCGGTCTCTGAGCGCCTCAGAGTGTCTCCAGCACCCCCCGCACCTCTGGCCACATGTGGTACTGCATAGACAAGCAGTGGCTGTGGAACGGATTTTCTAAGTTTCCATTTTTTCCTATGGGGAAACTCGCTTTGATATACGAGTGCTTTGGATTACAAGGATTCTTCTGGAACTAATAATGCTCGTAATCCAAGGTATTATTGTATGATCATTTTCTCAGGAAAAGTTCAATCCACACACATGACTATCACATGGTGTGAATCCTCTGTTTAATTAATTCCTAATATTCAAAGCAAACTCCCCCATCCATCCATGTTTGCTTTATTTTTGGAAATCACTTTGAAAATCCCCCCCACCCCTTGCATTTTCTAGCTGTAGCCATCTTGATTAATGGCAGATAATTATATTAGAATTTGCTTCCCGGAATCTTTCTGCCCTTAGCTCAGGCATTCATGCATTAGGGTGTGCTTAGCTTAGAAAGCCCATCCTCCAGATGAAACCAAAAAAAAAGACTCCAAAGTAGACATCATTTTGGCCTAGGCCAGGAACCAATAAGCAACTGAAAAAAAAAAGATTTAAACATGTAAATATAATATAACTTTCTATCTATAGTATTTACTAATTCTAGCAGCATAAGGAATAAAAATAGTAGATTCAGAGAGATTAGTACCAAGAGGAAAACTGAAGCACTGAACTAGTGAGCAGGACAGTGACAAGGAGGAGGTGAGTATAACAACTGGAGCTCCTTTTTTTCACTGTCGTGGGGGGGGGGTCATTTTGGGCAACTTTTTTGGGCTGGAATTGGGCTTAAAATGTATGCAGTGTATCTGAAATGTATTTACAGTGCTTCACTTTTTCGACATTTTGTTATATTCAAGCCTTATTCCAAAATGGATTAAATTCATTATTTTCCTCAAAATTCTACAAACAATACTCCATGATGACAACATGAAAGAAGTTTGTTTGAAATCTTTGCAAATTTATTAAAAATAAAAAAACACAGCTTTTGCTCAATACTTTGTTGAAGCACCTTTGGCATCAATTACAGCCTCAAGTCTTTTTGAGTATGATGCTACAAGCTTGGCACACCTATTTTTGGGCAGTTTCTCCAACTCTTCTTTACAGGACCTCTCAAGCTCCGTCAGGTTGGATAGGGAGTGTCGGTGCACAGCCATTTTACGATCTCTTCAGAGATGTTCAATCGGGTTCAAGTCTGGGCTCTGGCTGGGCAACTCAAGGACATACACAGAGTTGTCCCGTAGCCAATCCTTTGTTATCTTGGCTGTGTGCTTAGGATAGTTGTCCTGTTGGAAGATGAACCTTCGCCCCAGTCTGAGGTCCAGGTCTGGGGTTTCTGGAGCAGGTTTTCATCAAGGATGTCTCTCTTCATTGCTGCATTCATCTTTCCCTCAATCCTGACTAGTCTTCCTGTTCCTGCCGCTGAAAAACATCCCCATAGCATGATGCTGCCACCACCACACTTCACTGTAGGGATGGTTTTGTCCAGGTGATGAGCACTACCTGGTTTCCTCCAGACATGACACTGGCCATTTAGGCCAAAGAGTTCAATCTTTGTTTCATGAGACCAGAGTATTTTGTTTCTCATGGTCTGAGAGTCCTTCAGGTGCCTTTGGGCAAACTCCAGGTGGGCTGTCATGTGCCTTTTACTGAGGAGTGCTTTCTGTCTGGCCACTATACAGTGCCTGATAGGTGGAGTACTGCAGAGATGGTTGTTCTTCTGGAAGGTTCTCCTCTCTCCACAGAGAAATGCTGGAGCTCTGTCAGAGTGACCATCGGGTTCCTGGTCACCTCCCTGACTAAGTTCCTTCTCCCCCGATCGCTCAGTTTGGCCAGGAGGCCCACTCTAGGAAGAGTCCTGGTGGTTCCAAACTTCTTCCATTTATGAATGATGGAGGCCACTGTGCTCATTGGGACCTTTAATGCTGCAGACATTTTTCTGTACCCTTACCCAGATCTGTGCCTCGATACAATCCTGTCACGGAGGTCTACAGACAATTCCTTGGACTTCATGGCTTGGTTTGTGCTCTGACATGCACTGTTAACTGTGGAACCTTATATAGACAGGTGTGTGCCTTTCCAAATCATGTCCAATCAACTGAATTTACCACAGGTGGACTCCAATCAAGTTGTAGAAACATCTCAAGGATGATCAGTGGAAATAGGATGCACCTGAGCTCAATTTTAAGTGTCATGGCAAAGGCTGTGAATACTTATGTACATGTGATTTTTTTATTTTTTTTTATAAACTTGCAAAGATTTCAAACAAACTTCTTTCATGTTGTCATTATGGGGTATTGTTTGTAGAATTTCGAGGAAAGTAATGAATTTAATCCATTTTAAAATAAGGCTGTAACATAACAAAATGTGGAAAAAGTGCAGTGCATCCGGAAAGTAATATATATATATATATATATATACACACATATATATATATATATATATATATATATATATATATATATATATATATATATATATATATATATATATATACATATATATATATACACATATATATATATATATATATATATATATATATATATATATATATATATACACACACATATATATATATATACACATATATATATATATATATATATATATATATATTTTTTTTTTTTTTTTTTTTCTATTTTACATCAGCCTTTTTCAGTCAAGATGCCCAGGCACCCTGGGGCACCTTCAGGTCTCTTCAGGAGTACCTTGGCAAAATGTCTAATATTTGCCCAAAAATTGTGAACAATCAAGCTGGTGAATGAAGCCTGCCTTTTAGTTACACAAAGCCTCAGGTCTTCATTGTGCACCATTACAACCTTATAGCCGCCGGCATCCTAGCAACCAATGACATTGTTTCATAAGAAGAGCGTAAAGCCCACCTTCTATTTGCTTTAGAGCAGGGGTCTCAAACTCAAATTGCCTGAGGGCCACATGACAAGTTTTCATATCCCATGGGGGGCCGCATGCAAACTTTTAAAACTTCAAAAGCAATGAACTATACCAGCAATAATATACTATACTATACCCAGCACTGGTGTCAGCAAACGCATTATACCCAGTACTGGTGTCCGTAAGCGCATTATTAACCCAGCATTGGTGTCAGCAAACGCATTATTAACTACCCAGCATTACCCCTCCCACACTGCACAAATAGCCACACACTGCACAAATAGCCCCACACTCCATAAAATACCCCCCACACTCCATAAAATACCCCCCACACTCCATAAAATACCCCCACACTACACAATTACCCCCCACACTGCACAATCACCCTCCACACTGCATAAAATACCCCCCACACTGCACAAATTTCTACCCCAGTCACCCCACTAAGGACTTTGCCTCAGTGTGATGGCTCACTCACCTCTCCTGGCAGTCAGGATCATCTGCCTCCCAAATCCTCTCCTCCTGGCTTCCATACAGGCCTAGTGACAGGGGACCCAGAGAACACAATCTCCCGCCCTGAGGTGGCAGCAGGACCCTGGTTTGGAGCTCTGGTCGATCGTCAATGCCTAGGTGGGCGGATCGATGAGCGGATCCTTCCTCCGCTCCATTCTCAGCTCTGTTCTCTCTCTGGGCTGCAGCAGCGTGCAGCGGAGAGGACAGAAGAGATGGAGAGGTAAAGCCGATGGCCGATATATGATGACGATTTTTGTGGCCGATATTTTAGGCCGATTTGAAAAAAAAAAAACCTCACCCACTCCACTCCTCCCTGCTTGCTCCTGTCACTCTACCAAACACTTGATGTCCTCAGTACAGATGGCACTGGTTGGCTTAGGCAGGTGGCACTGGCAGGTGGCACTGTCTGTCACTGGCAGGTGGCACTGGCAGGTGGCACGTTGCACTGTTTGGAGGGTGCACTGATTGGCACTGACAGATGGCACTGGCAGGTGGCACTGATTGGCAATGGCACTGGCAGGTGGCACTTATTGGCAGTGGCACTGGTTGGCACTGGAAGGTGGCACTGGCAGGCATTGGCAAGTGGCACTGGTTTGAAACTGGCAGGTGGCACTGGTTTGGAACTGGCAGGTGGCACTATTGGCACTGACAGGTGGCACTGATTGGTGTGGCACTGGCAGGTGGCACTGATTGGCGTGGCACTGGCAGGTGGCACTGATTGGCGTGGCACTGGCAGGTGGTGGCAGGTGGCACTGGCAAGCACTGGTTGGCACTGGCAGGTGGCACTGATTGGCGTGGCACTTGCAGGTGGCGGAAGGTGGCACTGGCAGGTGGCTTTGATTGGCAGGGGCACTGGTTGGCGGTGGCACTGGCAGGCACTGGTTGGTGGTGGCACTGATTGGCGGTGGCAGGTGGCACTGGCAGGTGGTACTGGTTGGAGGTGGCAGGTGGCAATGGCAGACTGGTTGGCACTGGCAGGTGGCACTGATTGGCAGTGGCACTGGCAGCTGGCACTGACAGATGGCACTGACAGATGGCACTGATTGGCACAGGCAGGTGCCACTGGCAGGTTTCACACTGAGCGGAGTGTAACAGTGTGTGAAACTGACAAGGAGCTGTCCACACTCAGCGCTTGATGCTTGTGTGAAGCTGACACGTAGCACAGAGGAGAGAGACAGAGGGATCTGTCAGAATTGAGGTTGATGTCGGGGTGGGCGGGACCCGGCCGAGGTGGGCGGGGCCAGCAGCTGTCAAACACCAGCCAATGATTGGGCTGCTTAAGAAAAGGGGCGGGCCACATACACGTAGCTGCCCGCCCAGATCCCATTGGCTGGTGTTTGATATTGGCCGGGTCCCGCCCACCCCGGCCGGGTCCCGCCCACCCCCGACATCAACCTCAAATCTGACAGATCCCTCTGTCTCTCTCCTCCTGTTACGTGTCAGTTTCACACAAGCATCAAGCGCTGAGTGTGGAGAAGGAAGGAAGAGCAGCGGCCAGTGCTATATATCGACCTAATGGCCAAATATCGGTCGACCTCTAGTCCTTTATCAGCCCTGCCTGCGGGCCATTTTTAACCAGTCCGCGGGCCGGTACTTTGAGACCCCTGCTTTAGAGGAATAAATCACCTCTAACATTGAGTGTCCTATGTGCATTATGTAAAGCTATTAGCTTAGTTTTTTACATTTTAGTATGGGATGCCTGGAGATTGTGCAGGATTTTAAAGGGTGCCTTGACTGAAAAAAGGTGTTTTAATATACAGTATACACTATACATATGAAATAAAAATTAAAAAAAAAATGAAAAAATAAGAAAATAAGCAAAGAAAATAATACACACTAAAGCTTCTGTGAATTTACCCCTTTTTGTTTTAATAATCCTCTTTTTCTAATATATGTACAATGTTGCTAAGTTGTTAATTACTGTATATACCTTTTCATATTTCATGCATTATTCTTTCATGTAGGTAAAGCTGCTTTAGAACAAATAAAGATGCAGGATTACATATTTTCTAGTGCATTGTTGGGGTGTGCCTTCACTGATCTATAACTGCTCTCTTCCAAATTAGAGAATAAATCCCCCAATGTGATATTCATCAAAATCTCTTTTCCCTTTCCTATATCCCAGCCATAGGCGTGCGCACGGGGTGTGCCGGGTGTGCCTGGGCACACCCTAATCACCCCATGCTGTCTCCAGAGATTTGCCCCAAAATGCTGCATCCAAGAGAGTGTGTGGCCTGCGCTGCCTGTGAAACTGTTTCACAGGCAGCAGATCGTGAGAATTGCCAGAGCTGATCAGTGTATGAAGCTGACAGATAATGACACTGCATGCAGGGAGTGAGACCAGCTGTCTTAATGTCAGGGTGATGTCGGGGGTGGGCGGGACTGAACGGCCATCAAACACAAGCCAATGGGATGGGGTCTGGGCGGGCCGCTACATTTATGTGGCCCCGCCCCCTCTCTAAAGCAGCTCAAACATTGGCTGGTGTTTATAGCACTTGGTCCCGCCCACCCCCGACATCGCGGTTCAGTTGTAAGTCATCACAACTCAGCCGTGATGTCGGGGGTGGGCGGGACCAAGCGCCACCACCAGCCAATGATTGGGCTACTTCAGAGAGAGGGCGGAGCCAGAGAAATGTAATGGCCCGCCCAGACCCATCCTATTGGCTGCTGTTTGGTAACTTTTCAGTCCCGCCCACCACCAACATCACCGCTGACTTTTAACAGCTGGTGTCTCTCCCTGCATGCAGTGTCGTTATCTGACAGTTTCATACACTGATCAGCTCTGGCAATTCTCACGATCTCCTGAATGTGAAACTCCCCCTCTCCCCTATCAGTGCCAACCAGTACTGCCTATCCATGCCAGTGCTGCTTATCAGTGCCAACTAATTCTGCCTATCAGTGCCAACCAGTGCTGCCAATCAGTGCCAACCAGTACTGCCTATCCATGCCAGTGCTGCCTATCAGTGCAAATCAGTGCTGATTATTAGTGCCGACCAATGCTGTCTATTAGTGCCAGTGTTGCTTATCAGTGCCAGTGCCAACCAATGCTGCCTATCAGTGCCAGTGCTGCTTATCAGTGCCAACCAATGCTGCCTATCAGTGCCAGTGCTGCTTATCAGTGCCAACCAATGCTGCCTGCCTATCCGTGCCAACCAGTGCTGCCTATCCGTGCCAGAGCTGCTTATCAGTGCCAACCAATTCTGCCTATCAGTGCCAACCAATGCTGCCTATTAGTGCCAACCAATGCTGCCTATCAGTGGCAATCAGTCCCAGTCAGTTCACCCTATCAGTGCCAACCAATGCTGTAAATCAGTGCCAACCAATGCTGCCTATCAGTGCAGCGAATCAGAGCCTATCAGTGCCCATAAGTGCTACCAATCAGTGCCCATCAGTGCCAATCAGTGCTGACAATAAGCGCCCATCAGTGCCACCTATCAGTGCTGCCTATCGTTGCCACCTATCAGTGCACATCAGTGCTACCAATTAGTGCCCATCAATGCTGCCGATCAGTGCAGCCTATCAGTGCCCATCAGTGCTGCCTTAGCAGGGATGGTGGAAACCCCTCTACAGATAATTGCAAAACAAATTACCTTAAAGTGCAACAACTTTTTAGTTGGGAGGTTCACACCATTATAGGACTTTGAAATTTTTATTTTTTAGAGTGTTACACTTAATTGTATATGTTTTAGTTACGGTTATAATGTGAATTATTGCACTTTAAGTTAATTTCCCACCACCCCTGCTAAGTCCATGTCTTTATGGACCTTGCTTTGTGCACTGGTGGGCAGTCATGTTGGAACAGGAAGGGGCCGTCCCCAAACTGTTCCCACAAAGTTGGGAGCATCAAATTGTCCAAAATGTCTTGGTATGCTGACGACAGAAGAGTTCCCTTTACTGGCACTAAGGTGCCAAGCCCAACCCCTGAATAACAACCCTACACCATAATTCCCCCTCCACCAAATGATTTGTACCAGTGCACAAAGCAAGATCTGTAAAGACATGGATGAGCGAGTTTGGGGTAGAGGAACTTGACTGGCCTGCACAGAGTCCTGACCTCAAAAAATGCCCTTCTGGAAGAATGGTCAAACATTCCCATAGACACACTCCTAAACCTTGTGGACGGCCTTCCCAGAAGAGTAGAAGCTGTTATAGCTGCAAAGGGTGGGCCAACTCAATATTGAACCCTACGGACTAAGACTGGGATGTCATTAAAGGTCATGTGTGTGTAAAGGCAGGCGTCCCAATACTTTTGAATATATATATATATATATATATATATATATATATATATATATATATATATATATACACACACACACACACATATGTGTGCTTGAGCTTTCGGTGCACACCCTAATGTAATAGGCTGCGCACGCCTATGATCCCAGCTGAAAACACAAATATTCACAGAAGTGAATAGCTCAGTTTTGAAGAGAAGGTGATCGCACTCCGGATTGCAGAGGATAAAATAATTTATTCCAAAGAAGGATGTCAAAGCATACTCATAATATAGACACCATACAGAAAGAGACAACAGCAAGGTTGATGCATTTCATGAAAAACTTTGCGTAGTCATAACCGGTTTTGTGCAAAACATGTGCAATTTGTTTTGTTCCGAATTAGTTTTTTAACAAATTTGTTCATTTGAAAATATCAGAATTAACGAAAACTCGTTCAACAAATTTTTCAGAATATTTGTAAATTTGAAAATTCAAAAATTCGTAAATTCAAAATTTCAGAAGCTCGGAAATTGGGACATTCGAAATTCGAAAAAAAAGGAAACCTGAAAATTCGAAAATCCGAAATAATAACTAACTAATAATAACTATTAAATTATAGGTATTGGAATTTCCTTTCAAATTTGTTTGTTAGTGAATGTAAAGAATATGAATTTATCTGAAGTTACGAATTATTCGAAATAACGAATGCCGTATCTAAATGAGTAGAACGTAACAAATTTTTAATAATAAATAACAATAATATTAAGAAAAACGTTTTATTATTATTTATTCTTAATTTGTTCCGTTCCATTTGTTTAGATGTGGCATTCGTGTTTTTTTAAGAAAGATACGCATTTATATATATGCATATGGTCAGAGGGAAGAGGTTAGTGATGAACTTTTTCTGGAAATCAGGACTTCAATCATTACACCATATTACTGTATACAGTACCTGACCGCGAGATTGTGTTTCCAGCACGATACCATTGTGCTGGTTCTCGGCGACAGGGTACTGTGCATGTCGCGCTGGCTCACTCATCAGGAAAGGAAAACTTTTTTTTCCTTTCACGATGAGCGACAGGCAGTGCTGACAGCTGTTTGGTATGACTCATGAGGGGGAACGCCGTGCCAAATTTTAAATAAAAAAAAAACGGCGTGGGCTTCCCCCCCCAGGGGCATACCAGGCCCTTAGGTCTGGTATGGATTGTAAGGGGAACCCCCTACACCGAAAAATCGGTGTGGGGGTCCCCCCCAAAATCCATACCAGACCCTTATCCGAGCATGCAGCCCGAACGGTCAGGAAAGGGGGTGGGGACGAGCGAGCACCCCCCCTCCTGAGCCATACCAGGCCGCATGCCCTCAACATGGGGGGTGGGTGCCTTGGGGAAGGGGGCCCCCCACCCCAAAGCACCTTGTCCCCGTGTTGATGAGGACAAGGGCCTCTTCCCGACAACCCTGGCCGTTGGTTGTCGGGGTCTGCGGGCAGAGGGTTTATCATAATCCGGGAGCCCCCTTTAATAAGGGGGCCCCCAGATCCCGGCCCCCTACCCTATGTGAATGAGTATGGGGTACATGGTACCCCTACCCATTCAGCTAGGGAAAAAAAGTGTCAATAAAAAAAAAACAGTACACAGGTTTTAAGAGTAATTTATTAGGCAGCTCCGGGGGGGTCTTCTACCGACTTCGGGGGGGTCTTCTTCCAACTTCTCCCGGTGTTCCGCCTCTTCTCCCGGGCCCCTCCGCTATCTTCTTCCAGCTCTTTTGCCAGCGGGGGCCCGGTCTGCTGCCGCTGTCTCGTCGCCGCTGTCTCGTCGCTTCTTCTCTTCTTCTCTTCTGTATCTCTGTATTTTCATGCATCAAAATATCTTTACATAAATTTACGTACAAGTTTCCAGCACATAAGGATTTCAAATTATTCAGATATTCCTTCTTTTTTACTTCTATACTTATTTTTACTTACTGTGACATTTAGGTATTTCCTCCCTTCCTTCCTTAAGCTAAGTAAATGAGCAGAAGCTCTGCTGATCTCTATCATCCAATCATGTACAAGCTTGCTTTTGCTTTTTGCTTTTAGTAAATCAACCCCTTAGAGTTAGTGATCAGATGGCCTACTATGTAACGTTTATTTACAACACAAGGTAGCATATCACTGTGTGTCCATACGGATCTGTTGTGCTTTGGGAAGCCGGGTTAAGCATTTTTGGATGCTTACTGGTTAACCCACTCAGATGGTGTGATGGGCAAACATTGTTGGTTAATCTGTAAGTGGTTAATGCATATTTAAATTTGTTTGATTTATTATTTGGTGATGTTCTTTTGTGAAGTATTATGTGTTGTAAATTACATTATTAAGTTTCATCATAGGGTGGGACTATTTTCCTTGATGAAGAATTTTATACGAGTATAATCGTGCCCCAGTTTGTGACGAAACGCATCGGGGAGAGCGACATGCTGACGTCACCGCACTTTTCAGATCCCGAAAAGATGGGCGTTTTCATATTAGCTGGCCGGCTTGTGTTTTATCCATGCTAATCTTAAAATCTCTTTAATGTAAGTGCAAATTTTCTATGTTCGATTAAAGCTTTAAAAAGTTTTTACACTATGGCGAGCTTTAAATGTTTTTTGGGGAGCTTCTTTGAGAAAGATATCACGAGGGCAGACCCCTGCGTTTAAGGAGTTCTTTGGAGGACCTTAGCCGGGATTGAGCCGGGATTGAACCATGATTGTTGCTAACCTTCTGTAGTGGGAGGTCCGTGCATGGTGGGATTTGACATCTCCATACCCTTTGAACTCCCTTGGACAGACAAAGGCCCTGGTTGGGTAAAAGCCACAAGCGCCAACGACCTCCTGTTATAGGAGGTCCGTGCAAGCCGGTAAGCGAGCACTCTGTATGGTGGAGGTCACACTTCTTTTCTGATGTTGGATGGTGTGGATATCACTAGAAGTATTCCCTTCAACCTAATTGAAATATTGGATTTATTTTTCACTATTCTTGCAATGGTGGTGCAGTGCAGCCCCTTTATGATTGTCTATTAGGAACAGTATAATTTACAGCAGGATGCTGTATAGTCCTCTTTTCACTATTTGGACTATATATCCGATTTGTTTAATTTGCTTAATTTTTCTATATGTTTCACTGTATTTTCAGCACAGCTCTATATTTGATTGTTTACTAGGCACTGTGTATATCTCACAGCAGAGTTTCTGCTTGTTAAGACCCCTTTCACACTGAGGCACTTAACAGGCGCTAAAGCGCTAAAAATTGCGCCTGCATGGCGCCTGTTAAGAGCCGCTCCTGTTTCTGCAGTGTGAAAGCCCGAGTGATTTCACACTGGAGCAGTGCACTTGTAGGACGTTAAAAAAACTCCTGCAAGCAGCATCTTTGGAGCGGTGAAGGAGCGGTGTATACACCGCTCCTTCACTGCTCCTGCCCATTGAAATCAATGGGGCAGCGCGGCTATACCTTTGCGGTGGTTTTAACCCTTTCTCAGCTACTAGCGGGGAGTAGAAGCGACCCGCAATCGGTCGAATAGAGCCGCAAAATTGACGGTAAAATGCAGCTAAAATAAGCGGCTCTTTACCACCGACGCACCCACCACCCCAGTGTGAAAGGTGCCTAAGGATCATATAGATTTTATAGCGCAGTTTCTTCATGTTTGGTAATAATTGGAAGCGTGTTGGTTCTTCCCAGCAAAAGGTCTGTGAAATATACAGCTATTAAGGGCTGTATAGAGCTTCCTACTCATAGGTGTGTGCACAGGGTGTGCCAGGTGTGCCTGTGCACACCTTAATCACCCTGTTCGGCACAGATTTCCCATGTTTAGACCTCTGATATTCCAACAATGCCCCCCAACAAGGCTTCCTAAAAAATTGTATAAAAATGACTTTAAAAAAATTGTAAAAAAAATAATAAAAATAAAAACTACTGACACTAATATATTATATATAATATATAATATATATATTTTATGTTAATATATAATTTCCAACTATATCAAGCGCCTATGGGTTGGTGAAATGGGAATCAGATATATCTTAAATGATTAATAATCAATAATAATGACCGTTAGGATAAAAAGCAGCTACTATATACACCCACCAAAGGTAAGTATTCTTAAACACATATTAAAACACATAAAAGCAGCGCTAAAAAAACAAACAATATCAGATTGCAAGTGTGCATTGATGGTACAAAAGGTGCAATTAAGATAATAAAGCCCCAATGCCACAGTCCTGCAATGCTTAACAACACCGTTCTGAGTAAAAGTCAGTCCAAAATGGGTTCAGTTTCATGCATATGAAGGAAAGCTGCCACCAACACCTCCGTGAGTGAAAACCGCCCCCTCTAGATTCAATTCTTACCAGTTCTTGCTAGATCATAGGCATAAACGATAGATCTTATATGGGACAATCTCTCCACAGATCAGACTGCAGTCAGGAGGGTGGATCACATGCTAATGGACTCGTTCCAAGGGAAAGAAATACAACTCCATAGCGTAATCTCGTTTAAAATTTTATTGTGGTCAACCTCCCCCCCTTAAAACCGGACTTACAAACAAATATAAATAACAAGCATAATCGTGTATCCAGTCAGTGTACCGGTAAGGAACATACAAGGTGTCTCCTACCGTACACTTCACCGCTCTCTAGCACTGCTGGTATCCTCATTTAGAATGCTGACGTCAATGCTGGCCGTCACGTGGCCCCGTACTGACGCGTTTCCTCATCATAACATCATCTGAGGGTGTCGTGATGACGAAGTGCGGTTTTACACTGATCGCTGTATAAATGTGAATGGTCCCAAAATAGTGTCAAAAGTGTCCGATATGTCCGCCGCAATGTCGCAGTCACAATAAAAATTGCAGATCGCTGCCATTACTAGTAAAAAAATAAAATAATAATAAAAATGCCATAAAACTATCCCCTATTTTGTACACGCTATAACTTTTGCGCAAACCAATCAATATACGCTTATTGCGATTTTTTTTTACCAGAAATATGTAGAAGAATACATATTGGCCTAAACTGAGGAAAAAATTAGTTTAAAAAAAAAAAAAAGGGATATTTATTATAGCAAAAAGTAAAAAATATTGTGTTTTTTTAAAACTTGTTGCTCTTCTTTTGTTTATAGCGCAAAAAATAAAAAACACAGAGGCGATCAAATAGCACCAAAAGAGAGCTCTATTTGTGGGGAAAAAATGATAAAAATTTCATTCGGGTACAGTGTTGTATGACTGCACAATTGCCATTCAAATTGCGACAGCACTGAAAACTGAAAATTGGCTTGGGCAGGAAGGGGGTGCAAATGCCCTGTACTGAAGTGGTTAAACATGTTTTTTTTTTAACAATTTATTTTTATTTTTTTACATACTGTCACCAGTGCAGTACAGAATCATCATAAAACTGGTGTGGTGGTGATCATGGACACTGGTGACAGTGTTAAAAAAAAAATGTAAATATGTTCTTTAAAATTTTTTAAATATTTTTTTTATTTTATATTACATTTCTTTCAATTTTTTGCATACAGTGACCAGAGCAATACAATGTTACCACCGCAACACTGTATTACTTTGGGAAGTAATTAGGATTATTTTTATACACACTATGACTGCTTAGGACCAAGCTGCACAGTGGTGTAGTGGGTAGCACTCTGGCCTAGCAGTAAAAAGGGTCGCTAGTTTAAATCCCAAACACAACACTACCTGCCTGGTGTTTGCATGTTCTCCATATGCCATACCTGGAGGAAACCCACATGGGTTTCCTCCGTGTGCTCCAATTTCCTCCCACGCTCCAAAGACATGCTGGTAGGTTAATTGGCTTCTGTCCAAAAACTGGCCCTAGTATATGAATGTGATTTGGGGACCTTGGATTGTGGGCTCCTTGAGGGTAGGGAGCAATGTGAGTGTGCGATGTATGTGTGGAGCACTGCATAAATTGAAGGCGCTATATGGGTACCTTAAATAAAATAATAATATGATAGATTAGCATCTTAATGAGACACAATGTACAGGGATAGAGACAATTGTAGACAATCACTCTGGATGGACTGGTGTCTTTATTCAACCTTGCTAACTATGTAACTGTGAAATTTACAGTTATAAGAAACCATTTTTCTCAATGAAAACTATTCAGTGTTTACTGTTCTTCAGCAACTGCGTGATGCTATCATCTCAATATGGACCAAAATTCCTGAGCAATGTTTCCAACACCTTGTTGAATCTATGCCATGAAGAATTAAGGCAGTTCTGAAGGCAAAAGGAGGTCCAACCCATTACTAAAGGTGTACCTAATAAAGTGGCTGGTGAGTGTAATTGACCCATTCATCAGAGGGGATCTCCTCAAGCACCTAGCCATCAAGAAGTTCAGAGTAAAGAGACGCCTATAGTACTTCTAGTATCAACTAGAGAGATATGGTTAGAGTCTTTGTATTGTAAGAGATGGCTCCTGATCTCCAGTCTATTTTTCAAAATTGGAAATATATAAATATGAAATATCATGGAAAAGTAGAAAATAAACTCCACTCTGTCGAAAAAAAAAATTATATAGGGCCCTAAATCTTCTCCAGAATAGGGCTCACCATACATAGAGCCAACTCTTTCGAGCAAGCAAATCTTCTTTTGGCTGCTCTCTATAATGTATTTCAATTAGGGGATGTGTTGCAAATTGACAAATTCAAGCCACCATTTCTTGTAGATGTAGAATGCAGAGTTTCAATAATGTACCTTTCATATCTGCCTGGAGTTAAGCTTTATCATCCTTCATCTAAAGCTATATATTCAACACCCTAAGTTGTGAAATGGACAGGTTTCCCGTCTGGAAATCACTTTGCAAACAACGTAAAAGAACTAACTGAACTACCTAAACCAAATGAGCTCTTTAAAGACTTTACTGTTCTCAGGAACAAAAAAAAGAATTCTTCAAAGGTCTGCTGGATGTTAGGAGCAATTTTATGTATTCTTAATTGTCTTCTAAATAGACCTCTCTGTAACCACACAAATTATGAATGACTCACCAAATGACGGTTGCGCTACATGGTCGATAGATTCAATAGAGTGCCGAAAATAAAAGCCCTCAATCTGGGAGTATAAAAATGAAATGGCAGAAGGGTGTCATTAATAAAAGTTTGAATGTTCGGAGAAGACAGCTGGGTTGTCTAAAGCAGCAACATCTCCTAGTGCTGAACGACTACGCGGTGAGTATATATGTAGAGTTTGGAGTGGTGGGGTCAGGTTGTTAAAGATAAACGCCACTAAGTGCTGTTTCCTTTTAGAACAGACACAAAACATAAAAGAGTCATTTCAAGGAAACTGGAAAAATAAAAAGGAAATACAGCGCTCTGTGAAAAGAAATTTACGGCACTGCCTTGCTGCCTTGTCTGCAACAGTGATGCACGTGTTTAGTGTGTATTGCTAAACAATACTTCCAGCTGCTCTATTCCTCTCTTGTATCACATTCAACTTTAAGGATTGCTGATCTAATCAACCTCATAGTCTGGCCAGTCCTGGAGACCTAACTGCAGGCCTTTGGTCCATGCCATGTGGCCCTTGAACCTCAGTAGCCAACAGTGGGAGCAATGATCACTAGCAGTCTTGAGTTCTCAGTTCTTGATGGTCTGCTACGGCATGTGTCCAGTCTCCAACTTCATCTTCCCTTCTTCCCTACAGCTGTATTGTAAAAAAGTTGTTGGGGAAACGGATGTCTATTTCTGGAGTGCCATTTATAAATATTAAAGATGAAGTAAACCCTGATGGGTTTTACTTTCTCTTTATTCCCCTGCAAAGTAAAAGCATAATGGGCTAGCATGCATCGCATATTAGCCCATTATGTGGCACTTACCTGAAAATGAAGCCCGCGGTGTCCATGCTGGTGGAAGCATCCATCTTCGCCCCTCTTCCTTCCGGGGGCGTGGACTCTGGCTCTGTGACTGGCCAAAGCCGCGTGACGTCACTCATGTGCATGCGTGCGGGAAGCGCAAGTCACGGCAGACGCTGGGGAAGAAACGTCACGGAGGGCCATTTCTTCACTGCGCATGTGCCGATTACCTCATCGGCACACTACATGGTAAATATCTCCTAAACATATAGGTGAAACCTTATTATAGGCTTACCAATATGTAAAAATCTCTCAGGGGGGTTGACAACTAATTTAATAGCTATAAACCAAGATGTCTTTGGATGGTTTGGTTTACAGACACAGTGTACAGAGCTTATTCGAGCGGCTCTCTACATGTGATCACTTGGATGACTTATCACATATGTTAACAGTAGATTACATTGGAGAGGTTACATTGGAGAGCCCACCCCTTACCCTTACAACAGAGTTCACAGTTATTCATTAGTTCTAGCAAAGGATTCAAGGTAGTTTCAAGACCCAGGTCTGAACCTGCAACCTCTGCTGTGACTGGAGGTGTCTCTTCTTGCTTAGGCACCTGGTATGCTGGACAGCTCCCTAGACAATTCCTTGAATGATCTTGCCTTGTGTCTTGTTTCTCTTGAACCTTGAACCATTTGCTCCTCCCATGAACTTCCTATTTTAGCCATGCCCTTTGCACTTTTTAATTGCCAGATTATTGTGCTTTCTCTAGCCAATATCATGCTCTTGTCACTCCTGCTGCCAACTGTCTATTCGCTACCACTCATTACTGACCTTTGGCTTGTTCCTAAACTATGCTTCTGCTTCATCCCAACCTGTGACCACTTGTTACTGACCTTTGGCTTGTTTTCTGACTAAATCTCTGCTTGATCCCATAGTGCTACAGTGCCCTGCAAAACTATTCACCCCCCTTGGCATTTTTTTGTGTTTTGTTGCCTCATAACCTGGAATTAACATGGATTGTTTGAGGATTTGCATCATTTAATTTACAGAGCATGTCTACAACTTGTGTTGATGTTTTTTTTTAATTGTGAAGCAAACAACAAATAGGACAAAATAACAGAAAAAGTCAATGTGCATAACTCTTCAACCCCCCTAAAGTCAATACTTTGTAGAGCCACCGTTTGCGGCTATTACAGCTCCAAGTCGCTTTGGATAAGTCTCTATGAGCTTGCCACATCTTACCATTGGGATTTTTGCCCATTCCTCCTTGCAAAACTGCTCCAGCTCCTTCAAGTTGGATGGTTTGCGCTTGTGAACAGCAATCTTTAAGTCTGACCACAGGTTTTCTATTGGATTGAGTTCTGGGCTTTGGCTAGGCCATTCCAACACATTTACATGTTTCCCCTTAAACCACTCAAGTGTTGTTTTAGCAGTGTGTTTGGGGTGATTGTCCTGCTGGAAGGTGAACCTCCGTCCTAGCCTCAAATCCCACACAGAGTGGTACAGGTTTTGCTCAAGAATATCCCTGTATTTAGCACCATCCATCTTTCCCTCAACTCCAACCAGTTTCCCAGTCCCGACTGCTGAAAAACGGTGTTCTTTGGTTGATGTGATGTGTTGGGTTTACACTAGACATAGCATTTTCTTTGATGGCCAAAAAGTTAAATTTTAGTCTCATCAGACCAGAGCACCTTCCTCCATACATTTTGGGAGTCTCCCACATGCCTTTACGCAAACTCAAAACGTGCTATTTTGTTTTTTGCTGAAAATAATGACTTTCTTCTGGCCACTCTGCCATAAAGCCCAACTCTATGGAGCATATGGCTTATTGTCGTCCTATGTACAGATACTTCAGTCTCTGCTGTGGAACTCTGCAGCTCCTCCAGGGTTACCTTAGGTCTCTGTGCTGCCTCTCTGATTAATGCCCTCCTTGCCCGGTCTGTGAGTTTTGGTGTGCGGCCGTCTCTTGGCAGGTTTACTGTTGTGCCATGTTCTTTCCACTTGGTTATGATAGATTTGATGGTGCTCCTAGGGATCATCAAAGATTTTGATATTTTTTTATAACCTAACCCTGACTTGTACTTCTCAACAACATTGTCCCTTACTTGTTTGGAGAGTTCCTTGGTCTTCATGGCAGTGTTTGGTTAGTGGTGCCTCTTGCTTAGGTGTGGCAGCCCCTGGGGCCTTTCAAAAAGGTGTGTATATGTAATGACAGATCATGTGACGCTTAGATTGCACACAGGTGGACATCATTTCATTATGTGACTTCTGAAGGTAATTGGTTGCACCAGAGCTTTTTATTGGCTTCATAACAAAGGGGTGAATACATACGCACATGCCAATTATCTGAAAAATAGTTTCATGTATATATTTTTCTAATTTTACTTCACCAACTTAGACTATTGTGTTATGATGCATCACATCTAATTCAAATTAAAAAAACTAAAGACTGTAATGGTATAAAATAGGTAAAAAGCCAAGGGGGGTGAATACTTTTGAAAGGCACTGTATATCTGGTGCTGGAGCCCAGCTTGCTCATCTCCTGGTGGGGTGATCCTGAGGACCACAACCTGGTACCAACACACAGGAAAACCCCAAATCTCTGCCATTAGGAGCTCTGGTGATTACCAGTTAATGCTTATACCCCGCACCTCAGGTGTGCCTGCAAGATCCGCCCGGGTGACCTGCTTGTAAACCTACAAGTGGTGGGTGGGATCCTCTCTACTGCTATAGCCTGACCTCTGACCATGACAGTAGGGGGGGGTTGATTGTGGGATTGTTTCTTAGCCATTTCACCACCCTTCCTTCCCTTTACATCAGATCTCCATCCTGTCTCTAGTGACCTATATATAAACCCCTTCACTTCCCTTATCCTGCACATCTAAACATTAACCCTTTATCTCCATCCTCTTACTGTACGTAACCTGAACATTAACCCCTTCACCTCCTCCTTCCTCTGTGTGTGACTTACGATGCTTCTTAATCTAGTGCAGCATTACCAAGCTTCATGTTTCAAAGACCACAATGCCATCATTTCTAAAAAAAATGTGGTACAAATTGACACCTTGGGTTGTCTACTTTCCAAAAAAGGGTAATCTGTTGGTCTTCATACTCTCCTGGCATTTTTGGTACACCAGGAACAAAAAACCCACAGTGCTTATTAAATAACACAAAAATAAATCTCTTTCTGTTTAAAAATATGAAATAAAATTAATTTGGGTACGCTATTTGCATAACTAAATGCTAGTCAGGCTGTCACTGACTGAAAATGAAAAAAAATGCCTGTTAAGGAAGTGTTACATACAGGCTGGTACTCAAGTGGTTAAAGGCTATGGCTGGCCATAGATGGCTTGGGTCCTGCTGAACCAGCCGAGATTCGAACCATGTATGGGCAGGCTGAATGTACCCAAGTTGATCGATCAATCAGCTTGGGTCCAACCAGCCTGACGATTATCGCTAGCAGCGGGTATAGCCGCTAGCAATAATAACTGTCGTTCCCACCGGGAGAATGCAATGGCTTGGTGGAAGGGATTTTTCTGTCAAAACTGTCTGTGTTGATGGGGGAATTGAGTGGATAAAGGAAAGGAGTTTGCTCCATGTATGGCTTGCCTAAGTTTAGTTTTCTTTTTTTTTTTAATCAGCACAAGTACTTACAATGAATGAGAAGTGTCCCTTGTGCTGTTGGCTGCTCTTCTAGTTGTAATCTTCCATCCTCTGCCCCCCCCCCCCTCCATACCACTGAAGTGGTAATCCTTCGGTGATGTGAGCGGCTGGACCTGTCAGGCACTCATCAAGAGTTCTGACTATACCCACCTTCTCCACCCTCCTCCTCTATTCATAGAAGCTTACAGCAATGAAAATTGCTCAATAGATGGAGGATGGGCAGATGAATCAGAGGTCCACCTCCTACATTTATAGAGCACTTTATAAATGGGGGGGACAGAGCAGAGGACAGAACACTCCAACTAAGTGCGCAGTCACCAGCACAAGGGGCATTTCTCATTTGATGCAATTACCATCCCTTGTGCTGATTTAAAAAAATAAAATAAACTTAGGCTTTAACAATTCTGTTTTCTGACACAGGCCAGGTCCTGCTGAAGCCTCTCAATATGTGATTTTCCACATTGTTACAATCTGATCACTGGGAAGAAAGGAGACTAAGGAAATGCTTCCTCCTGCCTGCAGCAGACTGATAATCAGCCCCTGGCAAAGTCAATGACTGGGGGACAAGAATGTTTTGTTTTTTTTTAATTGACAAAAAGTATGAGTTGATACATCTCTACATACATAACTATTCCAAAAAAATCTATATACAAATATTACAGTGTTACTACTAAACCCACAACAGTAAAATCAGTCTGTATATGCAGCAAAGCATGCTTGTTATACTCACTGTGGAACCTAAGGGGTTAATCCTGTGCATTGTGTAAAAAGCCTGTTTAATCCTGTCTTCTCTGATCCTCCCCTTCTTTTACTGTCCCCAATCCATCTCTCCATCTCTAGTATAGAGCCTGGGAGTCACTCAGTTTGGTGTGTTTTCTAGAGAGTTTTTGTTTCATTTGTTTTTTGGGTCATTCCTTATGATCGCAATTCGTAAATTCGAAAATCCAAAAAAGAAAGAAAATCTGAAAATTCAAAAGAATAAGAGTAACAGGTAATGGTGGCTGCAGTGATGTCCAAGGAACTCCCGCACGCGTATCGTCCACATCCGGACTTCATCAGGAGTTCCTTGGACATCACTGCAGCCACCATTACTACTTGATGTTATCCTTTGATGCCATTTTACCTTTATCCCAGCACTAGGGTGTAGTGCTGTGTATGTGAGTACTTGACTTTTAATAAATGTGATCTTCTTAGCCACACAGTGTGCACTATGTACTCTTATTTTTATTTGCATGTGAACATGATCATCAATTACTTAGTGCTGCCTTTATATCGTGTGACCATCTGCCCATGCAAGTCTCCATCTTTATCCACTGAGAGTGGTAAATGCTGTTTTGACCCGTCTGTTAGCTCAGGGGTCCATATGCTGAGGTGAGCGGTTTGGCTAGCTGGTGGTGGAATCACGGATGTATAGCACTGCATGGACTGTCATGAGCACTTAGACCACTACAGAGGAGACCTTTTCTCTATCAACTTTTTGGATTTAAATTTGAAGGGACTTTTATTAGTTCTTATTTCTGAATTGAACGGAGCTCACATAACGGCATGTGAGTGTACTGCAGTATGGTAATATTCTAAGTTCATGGTCAGAAAATTTACGTTCTGGAATGTTCTGTAATCAAATAAAAGAAAAACCATTAAAAGAATTATTAGAAGTAAAAAACCACCTCTGAGTGGGAGAAATGCCTTTCTTCCAGCTTTTTAAAGCAGTATTTAGAAGACTGGAAGCAAATACATGATTAGTTACTTTTGATTATAGAGGTTTGGTTCCCTACGTAGTCATTTTCACATGGCACTAACCCACTTGATACACAGTATCTCTATAAGCTACTATAGTTAAGTGCGCTGCTTGCTGGATTCAGGATGCATTTAACTAATAATGGAACAATTAGCTTATCTGTAATCATAATTGTGATTACAGGGTGTAATAAAGCCTAATTGAAAAGACTAATAAATGACCAAAATGAAGACTCTGAATTGAATGCATAAAACTCTGGATACAAAAAAGAAAGCGGAAGATAATATTATTAGGAATGTTTTAGCGGTGGGAGGTGAGCAATCAACATCAACGGTACCATAAGCAGGTAAACATGATTATAATTGTTGTGTATAGGTCCCCAGGCAGCTGGGCATGCTTCGCATATGCCCCATCGATCTGTGGGCGTCATTGTGTGAGTGGGGCCCAGAGAGGAGAGAAAGCACACAAAGACCAGCAATTGCAGGTATTTAACCAGTTCCCGCCTGGCCTATAGCAATTTGACAGCTGAGCGGGACTTTCGCCGATCCGAGTGGACTTCATATGACATCCTCCCGGAACGAGCCTTGCGTGAGGCCGCGCTGGAGGCGCAATCTGTCGCCGGCTCAACCAATGACTGATCAGTGTCGCTGCTGGTACCTTGTGATCGCCGTGACCAATCACAACAGGTCACATGACAGGTGTAAACAATATAACATAGATAAAGGTACATTGTTACATAGTTACATAGTTAGGTTGAAAAAAGACATCTAGTCCATCTAGTTCAACCATAAAAAAAAATAAATAAATAAATAAAATATCGTACAATCCAATATACCCAATTCTATACACACAGTTGATCAAGAGGAAGGCAAATAAAAAAACCCCAGCAGAGCATGATCCAATTTGCTACAGCAATGGGAAAAATTCCTTTCTGATCCCCCAAGAGGCAATCGGATTTTCCCTGGATCAACTTTACCTAGAAATGTTATTACCCAGTTATATTATGTGCATTTAGGAAATAATCCAGGCCTTTCTTAAATCTACTGAGCTGGCCAGAACCACCTCTGGAGGGAGTCTATTCCACATTTTCACAGTTCGTACTGGGAAGAAACCTTTCCATATTTGGAAATGAAATCTCTTTTCCTCTAGGCGTAAAGAGTGCCCCCATGTCCTCTGTGTTGACCGTAAAGAGAATAACTCAATACCAAGTTCACTATATGGACCCCTTATATATTCGTACATGGTGATCATATCCCCCCTTAATCTCCTCTTCTCAAGAGAGAATCAATTCAGTTCCTCTAATCTCTCCTCATAGCTGAGCTCCTCCATGCCTCTTATCAGTTTGGTTGCCCTTCTCTGCACTTTCTCCAGTTCCCCGATATCCTTTTTTGAGAACTGGTGCCCAAAACTGAACTGCATATTCCAGATGAGGTCTTAAGGTAGCGCTATTCAATCATGTATATGCAAAAATTAGATGATTAGAACAGCCCACAAGTGATGTGAAAATAAATCCTGATGTCTCCACCATCCATCGCCGTAGTGATCTTAACCACTTCAGCCCCGGAAGATTTTACCCCCTTCCTGACCAGACCACATTTTGCGATTCGGCACTGCATCACTTTAACTTACAACTGTGCGGTGGTGTGAAGTTGCAACCAAATAAAATTGGCGTCCTTTTTTTCCCACAAATCAAGCTTTCTTTTGGTGATATTTGATCACCTCTGCGATTTTTATTTTTTGCGCTATAAACAAAAAAGAGCCACAATTTTGAAAAAAAACGCAATATTTTTTACTTTTTGCTATAATAAATATCCCCAAAAAATATATAAAAAATAAAAAAAAAACATTTTTTTTCCCTCAGTTGAGGCGATACATATTCTTCTACATATTTTTGGTTAAAAAAAATTGCAATAAGCGTATGTTGATTGGTTTGCAAAAAAGTTATAGCGTCTACAAAATAGAGGATAATTTTTTGGCTTTTTTATTATTTATTTTTTTTACTAGTAATGTCGGTGATCTGCGATTTTTATCGGGACTGCGACATTATGACAGACACGTTTTTTTATATAGTTGTAAACAATAAATGGCTTCTTTTCATGTCATTCATTGTTACAATTGAGTTGTTATCTGTGATTGGTCACATATGTTTAAAATTTGTGATCAGTACCAGAATGTAATAATTTAGTATGAAGGCACCAGTGATCACATGGTACAGACAGGGCCAATCACAACCCACCTGTACCATGTGATTAGCTGTGGCCAAAATCCTTTAGCTGGTGGCCATAAAAGGTGGTGGACCTTTCTATTTATTAGCACTGCTCACCCTTAAGATGGCCACAGAGGTCAACCAGGGTGGCAGCATCCAATCAGACAGCTGTTCCCCTGATGACCCCTACAGAGGCCTCAGAGTAACATGGGTTCCCCTTGCTCTCCGCTCACTCTCTGCATGGCAGCTGTCGGACAGCGCCACCTATGCTGGGAGACCAAACTACACCTGCCTACAATCATGACCCTTCTTCTCGAGGAATGGCTCACAGAATGGAGAATATGATCCTTTGCTGCAAAAAGCCTCTCAACTGGAATTGCAAAAAACACTGTGAGATGCTCAGGCAGATAACACATAAGCAGATCTCTGTAGAGATGGATTAAAGCAGAAAGGAGTCCTAGGCAAGGTAACAGCTTTGGTTCCCCTCCAATCTCTTTAACTGTCATTGTTGAAGGTTCTGTGTTTAAGGGGTCTTTTTATAAAAATAAAAAATTGCTATGAAAGAAGAAAGCTAACTCTGCTTTAGTGCTCCATCATGAATGTAGATATCTGTGAACTATAGAACATCTCCCTATATATTACAGAGAAAAGGAGAAACGGATGTGATGGTACTAGGGTGACAGCTCTTCTCCTCAATAGATACTGCAGCGTTTTTCAACCTTTTTTTTTCTGTCACTGCAACCTTTAAAACTTTGCAAAATCTCAATGCACCCGAGTTTAACCACTTGTTTACTGGGCACTTATACTCCCTTCCTGCCCAGGCCATTTTTCAGCTTTCAGCGCTCTCACACATTGAATGACAATTGCGCGGTCATGCAACACTGCACCTAAATTCCATTTTCATCTTTTTTTTTCACACAAATAGAGCTTTCTTTTGGTGGTATTTAATCATCACTGTTTTAATTTTATTTTTTGCTAAACAAACAAAAAAAGATTGAAAATTTTGAAAAAAAAAAAAATTTTGTTATAAAATTTTGCAAAAAGGTAATTTTTCTCCTTCACTGATGGGCACTGATGAGGTGGCACTGAGTGGCACTGATAGGCAGCACCGATTGGCACTGATGAGGTGGCACTGATAGGTGGCACTGGTGGGCACTGATCACGAGGCACTGATGAGGCTGCACTGATGGGTGGCACTAATGGACACTGCTAAGGGACACTGATGGGCACTGATAGGCAGCACTGATGGGTATCACTGATAGGTGGAACTGATGGGCACTGATCAGGAGGCACTGATGATGAGACACTGATGGGCACTGATAGATGGCACTGGTGGGCACTGATAGGCACTAATAGAGGGCACTGGTGGGCACTGATTAGCGGCACTGGAGGGCACTGCTCATTAGCAGTACTGGTGGTCACTTAGGGGACCAATGTCCCTCTAACAGAAACCGGTTAACGTCTTTCTTCTTTTCTTCATGCTGACAGCGTGAAGAAAAAAAAGGTGGTAACCATCTTCTGTTTACTTCCACTGTGATTGGCCCTTTACCCTGTTCTGTGATCAGCCACGTCCCAAGGGCGTCAAGTGGTTAAAATGTAAAAAACGTAAACGTGTTACCTAATAACAAGCAAACTGAGCCTGGGAAAATGTACAAAACCACCCTGATGAAATTAACTTCACACCAGAGGTTCCTTCATCACATCCAACGTCCTCCCATCACATCAGAGCCTCCATTCAGTGAGTGAGTGCTGTCACCCTAGGACAGGAAGTATGTTACTGGTCAAATCACCAAGTGAAAAAAAAATAAAAAGCCTGTAAAAAAGAAAATCACAATGTCAAAGGATTGGTAAGCTGCAAAAGAAGCAGGTTTATTTTTGTGTTTTAGAGGCACTTTAACATAAAAAAAAAATCTGTGATGCTAGGTCCATTTTAAAAGCAGAATTTCAGTCTTCAGAATAGTTATACAAATTATATCGTCACAATCAGTGCTAGCAGGGCTGTGTGATTGGTCGACTGCTAGTATTTACAAGCTGCACAAGCTAAACTTACAACTACTAAGCTAAAAAAACAGCACCAGTTAGCTAAGTTATGCCCCCAGCTGCAAAACACTGCCCCGGGGACTATCGCAGCTGACCTCAGACAAATACACGTCTACAACTACCCAGTCACTATGAGCTGACCAGACCAACTAGGGGACACCATTCCGAAGATTAACACCAGTTACCACCAGATTTAAATCACCTTAAGGATCCCATACTGCCAACTTTTGCTAAGACCCAATTTCTAAACCAGGGTTTCTCAGCTAGGGTTCCTCCACAGGTTGCAAGGGGTTCCTTGAGCAATGAGCCATTTCTGCCTCTCACTGACACCATTGATTTTTTTAGCTGCCTGTAAGGGGGTAATTCTTCCCAATGACCACGAGTGTAAGAAGCATTCTTTCCACTGACCATCACACTAATGTACCATGAGTTGTAGATGTAGTATTTTTTAGCAGGGGTTTTCTGAGATCGGAAAGTTATTTCAAGGGTTTTTCTGTGTTGAAAAAGTTGAGAAAGGCTGTTCTAAACCATCACAAACCAACAATTAGGCATGGATGGAGGGACGTTCATTTGATAACTTCTGATCTCCAACTGGATCTTCCTCACTTCTTCCCACAGACTATCTTCCCATGCTCCTCTCCATCAGCCCGCTTCTTCTGACCAATCCAGTAAGTGCCCTTGTTTTCAAATCTCTTTTAAACTAATAACCCCAGTCTGCCTGGTTCCCTTTCCACCCATTTATGTATGCCCTGCGCATAATTCTCCTCTTTCATAGCTCCGAGTAGGCCTTTTTAAGGGGAATATAAGAGAAGGAATGGTGGTTACAGGGGTGGAGCTTTCAGTGAGAACAAACAGAAAAGAAATGTGCTTTTATTGCACAACAGAGTCTGGAACCAGAAGGGGAACTAAGTGCTACATGCAGCAAGGATTCAGAAAGAATTGTTATGTTCT
Organism: Aquarana catesbeiana; assembly: GCF_042186555.1. Taxonomy (NCBI): domain Eukaryota; kingdom Metazoa; phylum Chordata; class Amphibia; order Anura; family Ranidae; genus Aquarana; species Aquarana catesbeiana. The sequence goes on along the minus strand of NC_133324.1, from coordinate 53,438,913 downwards.
AGAGATATTCCTTGCTTAAAGCCTCATGCCTTATTTTTTGTTATTTTTAATGTTCCCAGGGTGTTAAAAAAATCAAAAAAATCAAAGAAAACAGCTGAAGTTGCAATATTCATCTTCAATCTAATTTTGTCCCCTGCAGTACTTCTTTTAATCAACAAGATTTCTTCAAGTCTTTTGGGTTTCATGATGCAGTATTCCTCAACCTGGAGGAGTGGGCCCTCTATTGTAAATGCAGGACAGTATGGTCCCACCCTTAGGGAGCATCATGTTGGTGCCTTTCATTCACAATGTACTGATGCAAAGACTGTCATCATTTCATCAACTCTCTCTGCATCAGTAAGGACCACCCAACCCAGAAATAGGTGAGTTGGAAGAGGAACCTGAAGCATCACATGGCTAACTCAAAGACTTTGGAAGAAGTAAATATACAAAGGGGCACTGGGGTCCTTGATTCAAATCTGTCTCTGCATGGAGCTTGTGTGTTCTCCCTGTCCCTTTTCTCTCATTTGCTCCAAGGACATGCTGGTAAGTTAATTTGCTCCTAGTATGTGTATACACATTTGATATACAAGTGTTATCACACTCTGCATGCCAGTCCTAAGTCTGTGCAAATGAGAACACTTCCTAAGAAAATTCCATGAAAATCTTTCAGACATGGTTTCAGAGAGCTGGCCTTTAGAACTGACAATAATACGATACAAATGGAAAGATGTCACACATGTACACAAGTATAACATGTATGACAGATCCAGTATAAATATTGCATATGGCTCAATTTTAGTTGTCTTTGTATACCCGTGACACTGGAGATGTTTAGGTGTCCATATTTTTGGCCCCTCTCCATGCTCCGGTGCCCGCTCAGGGGATCATCTTTATACCGGTTTAGCTCTAGTACTGAGGTACGCTCTGCACATTATGATGTATAAGCGACAGGCAATAAATAAGTATGTGCATATGTATTGAATTATATTTTTTGTTTTAGACAGCTACTGTGTTATTTTTATATGTCCTGATGAAGCTACTTCTAGTGAAACACATTGATTCATGAAGACTCAAGTTTGATATCTGTTATATCAATATTGTATGTAATATTAGTCGCTTACTATCATGTGCAGTGAGCTTGGCCGATGAGCAAACAATACATATTTTTTTTTTAAATATAGCATTCTTGCATTGTATATATTTTACATTAATTGTACAATAAAAAATTCTGTCTTTATATGGTTGTGAACTCCTTGTCTGGCCAACATAGTCTGATCCTTTTTTCTTCTTTTGCTGTATACATTCCACGGATGGTGGCCTTGGGTGTCATTTTTAGATTGTAAGTATGAAAGAATTGTAAACAGGAAAAAACACCTGCACCTATTCAAACACTAATTTCTAGTGTGCAGCTGCTGTCTATTATCCACAACAGGGAATTTAACCAATATAAAATTATTCCTAGGCAGCGCTTGCATTAACGTGAAAAAAATCAACATCGTGCCACAATAAATCACAAATACTAATTTGTAAATACCAATATAGATGTAAATATAAAATGCATATAATGCACGAATGTGCAAAGATCCTAAAGTGAAATAGTGCAAAAAGTCTTTATAGTTTGTGCAATCTTGAGTGCTTGAGTGCCTGGTTCCCAGGATGTCCCCTGAAGTGAATATTCCACCTTGTGCTGAATATTATCCATCGCAATCTCACCAGATGTTGATGACCCCCTTACTGTACAGCAAGGGAAGTCATAAAGGTTTGTGGGTTCTAATGCCGCGGACACACGAGCTGACTTTTCGACCGGACTGGTCCGACTGTCTATCTGACGGACTTTCGGCGGACTTCAGACGGACTTTCCAAACAAATGGACTTGACACACACGATCACACCAAAGTCCGATGGATTAGTACGTGATGACGTACAACCGGACTAAAATAAGGAAGTTGATAGCCAGTAGCTAATAGCTGCCCTAGCGTCAGTTTTTATCCGTCGGACTAGCATACAGATAAGCGGACTTTTCGACTGGACTCGAGTCCGTCGGAAAGATTGGAAACATGTTCCAAATCTAAAGTCTGTCAGATTTTCGACCGAAAAAAGTCTGCTGCAGGTCCAATGAAGCCCACACGCGGTCAAATTGTCTGCCGGACCAGTCCAGTCGAAAAGCCCGCTCGTGTGTGCGCAGCATTAGGGAGACCTGTCCCGGTGTTCCTGATGGTTTCCTGGTGTAGATCCTTACTCCTCTTCTATGTAATCCCACTGTTGCTCCAATTGAATTCCTATACAGTAAGGGGTGCAACGACATCTGGTGAGTGCGGTGTGTAATGTTCAGCACAAGGTGGAATAGTCACTATAGGGGACATCCTGGGAACCAGGCACTCAAGCTGTCAAGATTGCACAATCTATAAAGACTTTTTGCTCTTTAGGGTATTTGCACACTTATGCATTATATGCATTCTATATTTACATCTATATTTGTATTTACAGTTTAGTATTTGTGATTTATTATGGCACAATTTTGATTTTTTTTTGTTCACGTTAATGCAAGCGCTGCCTTGGAATAATTTTAAGTATGAAAGAATAGCAGGGGGGCATAAAACATGGAACCCAGTCTATAAAGTTATTTATAGGGCTTCAAAAATGTAAAAATATTGACCTAGGGCAGGGTGTAAGTGCTTGGAGTGGTGAAATGACAGAGGCAGTTATCTGTATTGGAACAGGAGTTCTGATTTAAACGCCCGGTTGCGTAGAATAGTATCTCCATGAAACAAAATTGCAAAAGCTTCCAATATTACTACTAGGCTTTAATATAACTGGAATTTTTAACTTGAGCCGAAAGAAAATGTTTTTATGTTTTTTAACATTAAAAGGTGGAAAATAGGAAAAGAACAGCTGTGAAGTGTGAGCTGGATTAACATGAAATCCCTCTGGGAAAATCTGAAACATGACATGAGCGATGGTAAGTGACAAGATCTCTTCAGTATGCATTACAATTCCGGAGCTCTATATATTCGCTAGTGCATCCACAGAACATCATATTCAAGATGTAGTTAGATTGTGTCAAGTAGAAACATTGCTGTAATCCTGAGACACTCACCAAATTTGAAAGCTTGCCCAAATCCCAATAAAGAAAGTACATTTAAATAACATTAAGCTTGCCTTTAACTGCCTGAGTACCAGTCGTTCCTTTCACAATTTGAGAATAGAGTGGGACGGCCAAAACAGTGAAATATAAAATAAAAAGAAGACACATATACCATTACCAGCCTTGCGCTTTATTGTTTAAGGTCGCATTGCGAAGTGAAAGGTAAGATGAGTGCAGGAAAACACAAGCATCCACACCTTACCAGAGATAAAAAAAAAGTTAGACTCTGAAAGGAATAAAATATTTAGTACAAAATAAGAATATCCACTCCGTACCATCTTAGAAAATCAGTGGGGTTTGCTTAAAAAAAAATCTTAAAAGCCCGTCTACTTACAGCGTACCGTAAACACTAGTCTTTTGGTCTTTACTGTGGGATAATTATTTTGAAGTATGAACTTTTGTAGTGACCGACGTGTGGACTCAGGAGTGGTAAGGGGGTTATTAGACACTTCAATTTTTCGGTTATGTGAGTTTTTTTGCAGTGTCTACCTGTCAGGGCTGGGCTCCAGCTACTTAACGAGCAGATCTTTTCTTTCAGTGCTGAGAAGCTGCTCAGCTGTCGATTAATTACCAGCTACTAGTTGTTACCACAGTGACTAATATGGTTACCATTAACCTGCCTCATTAGTCCAGCCTACAACCAGCCCCTTTTTGCTATTAAAGCAGCTTAGCTCATTTCCTCCTTGCCCTTGCGTGGTCTATGATCTCTAAGTGCGTTCCTTCCTGTGTTCCTGTGTATGACTTGGCCTGGCTGACTTCTCTTCTGATTCCTGTTCCTGTTTTTGCCCTGGACTACGCTGACTTCTGGTTTCCTGATCCCGCCTTTGTCTCATTACCCACTCTGGCATTCAAACTCTGGCTTCTGTTTTTTGACTACGTTCCTGAATGGTTATTTTTCCCATTTCATTAAAGGTGCGATTAACTGCACTTTCTGTCTCCGTATGGTTTATGGTTCCTGACACTACCCACTACCTTCTAACCTCTACCCACAGGCTACCACATCACGAGACCATTACAGGGTCCTCAGGATTTTCAAGTCTTCCAGCAGCAATGTGGTGACGTCACAATGCTAGGGCTGGTTGGCCCTGTTTACAGCTTCTGATCCCTAGTCTTTATGCCCTGAAGAGCCGCCACAAAAGAAAATGATAATATATATCTTTGCAAACATGTTTGGAGTCATTACTGGGGATGAGGTTCAGCTGTGGACCAAAGTGGAATTTGGTCCAAACTTTGCCTGTTTGGTGAACAAGCAACTTAAATTCAGTGTTCGCTTCCCCAACAAACCTATGGTTGCAACGGAAAGTAATATACGATATTTAGCAGTTGTATTACTATGGCTGATAAATGTGACAGCTTCCCTTTCAGGCTGGCTGTTGGGAAGCCTGCGGCTGGTGGCTTCCTAGCGACTAGTAATACATCCCTACCCGGCAATTCAGCCATCGGTCAGAATTCCTGGCTGCCGGTTGAACGGAAACGGGGAAAAAATGATGGCTGCCATCAATTACCAGAAATGGTCCTGTTTAATCAATGGCCATATTTGGTCAGTATATTGGGCAATAATATCAGCCATCATTCGCAGTCCCTTTGTTTACAAACCAGCTGTTAGCTGGGAATCTATGATTTGATAAAGAGTTTCAGACAGGAGTGGATGGGTCCAATGATCGCCGTGTTTTTTCCTTTTGGCGGGCCAGCAGTCATTGTTCATTGACGAGGATCATTGCACTAAGTGATATGGATTTACATTGTGTGACTTTTTTTTATTAAATAAAGGGCTGGTCAAAGTGTGTGGTGTGTTTATTGAGTGTGTAAGTTTTTTTTTTTAGTGCGTGGGGTACTTATTCATGTGTATGTGTGTGTGTGTGTGGGGGGGTTGTATTTGGAGGCCCCCTTTTATTTTGATGGTTCCTCCAATTGCACATCCCCACAACCATTGGGCCAGGGTTGTTGGGAGGAGGTCCTTTCCATGGGGAAAACAAATTTTGCCAGGGGCACCCCCCTGGCAAGGCAGCCTCCGTATGTTGAGCACTTTAATGTAGCAGGCTTTTCTTTTGGAGGGGTTATTCTTATATGCAGGATTTTTCTCTACTTAGGCAAAGGTGCATTTGGCCTTTAGGTAAGCCTATAATAAGGCTTACTTATAGGTACAGTAAATATCTCTTAAACGTGTACCATTTAGGAGATAATCACTTGCAAAGCCGCCGGTGACGTCACTGGCACATGTGCTCTGAAGCTACGGCATACCCGTGTCATTCCTTCAGAGTCCTGTGCCGTGAACAGCGGCTCCTACGCGCACCCAATCAAAGGGGCCTACCAACCACGAAGGAAAACCGGGTGAAGATGGAAGCCTTGTGGTTACAGAGCTTCCATGAAACAGTATGCGATTCATACTAGCAAATCATAACTTTGCCTTGCAGGTTTACAAAAAAAACAAAAGCCGGTGGTTTAATACCGCTTTGAGCCGCCTTATGGTAGCGCCAGCCCTGCTTATATGAATAAATAACAATTTATAATTTGCTTGAAGGTGTTAATTTTTGGAAGCATTTTGAACAAATCTTAAAAAATGCTTTCTAACTAGGATAGCTGGTTAGAATATACATATCCCCATGCAAACACATTCATTTAGATATGTAAAACAAACCTTGGAGCCATAGTTTGTCAACATGCAAAACAGTAAAAAAATCAAATACAGATGTACAATGGATGGAAACAGATGCTGAAAAGCCTTGTCAATATCCTTAAGGAATCTCTTCTGTATCAGTTGGAAACTCATTTTGGCTATAAAATATACAAATATGGATTTCCATATCTAGCTTGATTAATGCTCGGTGGCGATCAGTCATCTGTAAAATACACAGAGATACAATTTTTCTACATTTATTTCACCTAAGTATTTTTTAAGATTGTACAGTAACCATTTCATTGTGATTTTGTTATGCTTATAGGGAATGTTAAGTGTTTGTGTACATATTGTATTTCTTTATTTAAAATTTGCAGGGCTAAAAATGATTCCCCTTTTTTTACCAGGTAAATATGAAATGTGGCTTAGTGACGTTTCATATTTTCCATTGTCAACCAGCAAGTGGAGCTCTACAGTCTGCTGACTATGGGTTTTCTACATTTCTTTGTATAAAATGGGCATACACTGATCTCCCGCTTTTAAAGTGTATGTTCCCCCAAATATTTTTTTATCTATGTGTGTCCTCTATAAGTTTCATGTACATTAGTTTCATCTGAAGTACCTGGTTGATCATGTCAGTCGCCTGTCTTGCTTGTTCTAAACTGACCACACAAAGTACAAAAGCTGATCTGTGTTAGCATGGTCAGTTTTCATACTTTGGCTGGTCATTTAGAGGTACAGGACACTGTGCAGACACACATCATGCCTGTATTGGGTAGTTTGTTCAGCCACCATGCCCCCTGAGCTATCACTGCCTTCCTCTGGCACACACCCCCTCTTAATCACTGCCTGCCCCTGGCACACTCCCCATCATAATCACAGCCTGCCTCTGGCACACACCGCATCCTAATCACAGCCTGCCTCTGGCACACACCGCATCCTAATCACAGCCTGCCTCTGGCACACACCGCATCCTAATCACAACCTGCCTCTGGCACACACCCCATCCCAATCATTGCCTGCCTCTGGCACACACCCCATCATAATCACAGCCTGCCTCTGGCACACACCCCATCCTAATCGCAGCCTGCCTCTGGCACACACCCCATCCTAATCACAGCCTGCCTCTGGCACACACCCCATCATAATTATTGCCTGTCTCTGGCACACACCCCATTATAATCATTGCCTGCCTTTGGCACACACCCCATCCCAATCACTGCCTGCCTTTGGCACACACCCCATCCCAATCACTGCCTGCCTGTGGCACACACCCCATCATAATCGCAGCCTGCCTCTGGCACACACCCCATCCCAATCATTGCCTGCCTCTGGCACACACCCCATTATAATCACTGCCTGCCTCTGGCACACACCCCATCCTAATCACAGCCTGCCTCTGGCACACACCCCATCACAATTATTGCCTGTCTCTGGCACACACCCCATTATAATCATTGCCTGCCTTTGGCACACACCCCATCCCAATCACTGCCTGCCTGTGGCACACACCCTATCCCAATCACTGCCTACCTCCACAGTGTCCTGTAACACCGAACCCCCCCCCCCTATCAGGAAGAAGAGATGCATGTTAACATGGCAGAACTTTTTAACTTGGTTAAATAGGTAAGAAAGATAATTTCTAAAACTAAGCTAATTATGGTGTCTGCATAGGTATAACTGTATTAGAAAGTGTCTGCAACATTGTATGTTCAAAACTACTTTAAACTCTTTTCAGAACACACACAAAGAAATAATTTGGAGGAAGTATGCAACAGTATCAGCCACACACCATATGGATGAATACCCAAGAAGTTTAATGGTGCTTTAATGGACTAGAGGGATGACACCCACTGCTGCATCACCCTACAGATATTTTCATGGGCAGACCTTGCCTGAAGAACAATCGTTTTTCTTTCAGACGTCAGCAAAGACGATCCCACAAACTACTGTTTCAGGACAACACAGCGACCCTTTTTTCAAGGCACAGCGATCATTATTATCCTTCAAAAAAGGATAATAGCAGAAAGGACACACCCTCTCCCATTTTCTAATGCATTTGGCTCAGTTGGCGCATCAATCAGAGAAAGACAGTCCACAAGTGAGCAACTACTGTTTGGATGTTTTAATAAAGCCCAACTCCAGCTATGCAGGTGTAGCCCCCTTGTCCTAAACATGGGCTACTATGTCATTTTAGCTTTTGGCTGAGCTGTAGTTACATAGCTCAGACTAATGCCGCGTACACACGAGCGGAATGTCGGACAGAAAAAGTCCTACGGAAGCTTTTCATCATCTATGTAGGCCTCATCACACTTATTTTTTCGTAAATTCTGACGGACCTAGAAATGGAGCATGTTTTAAATATTTCCGACGGAACCAATTCCTATCGGGAAAACCGCTCGTCTGTATGCTGTTCCGACGGACCAAAAATGACGCATGCTCTGAAGCAAGTACGAGACGGAAGCTATTGGCTACTGGCTATTGAACTTCCTATTTCTAGTCCCGTTTTCTAGTTCCCCAAGGTCTGAGGAAAAATTCCCTTACAAAGTGCATTTTCCCTTGAAAAGGAAACGGTCTATTTGCCTTTACCAAATCAACCCCAATGAGTGTAGGGAAGAAGAGTGCTACAATGTTTTTGGGATTCTCCTGCCCTAAGAGTCTCCTTTGAACTCCTTATCTCTTCAACCCCATAGGGTTATCTTGGTGAATAAAGGACCTTTTTTTCTAGCCAACCCC